>NC_092874.1:144006743-145206743 GCF_028372415.1 Notamacropus eugenii | reverse complement strand
TCTAATTTTCATCAAATTATTTTCTTCAGTTAAGTTTTGCATCTCCTTTTCAATCTGCCCAATTATTACTTTTAAGGAATTATTTTCTCCAGTTAGTTTTTGTACTTCCTTTACCATTTGTCTAATTTTCCCAGTTAGGTTTTGTGCTTTCTTTTCCATTTGTTTAATTTTCCTTTTTAAAGAGCTTTTCTCTTCAATGAATTCTTTTTTCATACTTTTAAAATCATTGTCCATTTTTTCCTCTATTTCCTTCTTCAGCTGTTCCAGGAGAGCTCTTTTTGTCTGCGAGCTCTTCATAGTCCCTTCTGAAGTTTCAGATGGAAGTACAGTCTCAGTACTGACCTCTTTGGTAGACTTGTTTTGATCCTTGTCACCACAGAAAGATTCTATGGTCTTTTCTTTCCTCCTTTGCTTTTTGCTCATGATGTTGATGCTTGTGTGTTTTGGCCTCTGGTTCTATCAACTAGTCTCTAAAGAACTTAGTGCTGAACTGGTTGGTGTCAGAAAGCAAAGGCAGGGGAAAGTTTTTTTGTGTCTAACCTGAATTAGACCTGGGGCTAGCTCATTAAGTATGGCAGAGGAGCGGTCTGACCATGGGAGATCTCATCTGAGCCAGAGTAAAGACAACCTTTGTGCTTATTGATCCTGGCTGCCTGGAGTGCTTAAGCACATCTGAGTCTTAGTGTGAGACTCTACAACCCTGGAGCTCTGGGTGTCTGGGACAACTCTGTTCCTTGGCCACAGCAAGGGGAATATTTTTCTAACTTGATGTGCTATGAGACTATTTGCCCCTTCTGCTGATCCCATTGATCTAGGATTTTTCTGGGGAAATACTTTATGGTTCTTTCAAGGTCAACAGGGAAAGGGGGAGAGAGCATTTACTGATCACTCTCCCATTTTGGCTCCTGGAAGTTCAAGTAATGTAATGAGATGTAATCTACAAACTGAATGTCTTCTCACAGCTGCTGCAGATACTTGGCCCTCCTTCCATGGCTTGCAATTGCTCAGTTCTGCTTGACTCTTGCCCAGAGCTGCTATGCCTTCATGCTGCTGCTTTCTCAGATGTCCCCCTGGGCTTTCGTGCTCAGCCCTGCCATGACAGGGACATTGTACTGTGTACTGTATGCTCCTCCACCCTCCTGGAATAAATTCTTCCCATCACTCTTCCAGTCTCTTCTGGACTGTGAAATTTTCACAGTCTGTCCTATTGGATTCTGCACCTCCAAAATTTGGTCAGATTCTTTTTTTTAGAGGTATCTGACAGAGTTTGTCTAAGAGATTAGGTGAGTAGTTGCTCTCACTCTTCCATCTTGGCTCCTCCCCTTGGAAAAATATGCAATAATCAAAATAAAAAAATTATCATAATTCAAGTGAAAGACAATGACTAATATTTGTTTTTTATTGCTATAATAGTCTTATTTTATTGATTTTTTTGTTTTTTATTTTCAAGGTTCTACAATCACTACCACATACCTTAGATTTTTTTTTCCTTCCCTCCCCTTCCTTTCCCCTTCATCCACCCTCCCTTCCCAAGACGGCATGCAATTTTATACAGGTTCTGCACAAACATTCCTATTAAGTACATTTTTTCCATAGTCACGTTGCATAGAAGAATTAAAATGAATGGGAGAAATCATATAACAAAACAAAATGTAATACAAAAGAAGATGATCTGCTACATTCTACAATTGAATTCTTTAGTTCTTTTTCTGGATGTGGAAGGCATCTTGCCTTAAAAGACTGGTGGAAATTTTTTTATATCCTTGCATTGCAATGAAGTTCTAAGTCTACTAGAAATAATCCTCCCACACTGTGGTTGTTGCTATGTACAAAGTTCTCCTGCTTCTTCTGCTTTCATTCAGCATCAGTTCATACAAATCTTTCCAGACTTCTCTGAAGTCTTCCTGTTCATCATTTCTTATAGCACAATAGTATTCCATTGCATTCATACACCATAATTTATTCAGCCATTCCCCAACTGATGGGCATCCCCTTGATTTCCAGTTTTTAACCACCACAAAGAGTGCTGTTCTAAATGCTTTGTAGAAGTTAGACCCATTCCCATTTTTATGATCTCTTGGGGATGCAGACCTGGAAACAGTATTAGCAAAGGGTATGCAGATTTTTGTAGCCCTTTAGGCATAGTTTCAAACTACTCTTCAGAGTGGCTGGATCAGCTCACAGCTCCAACAATGAATTAATGTTCCAACTCCACCATATCTTCTCCAACATTTACCATCATCATGTTCTGTCATGTTAGCCAATCTGACAGGTGTGATGTGGTATGCCAGAGTTGTTTTGATTTGCATCTCTCTAATCAATAGTGATTTAGAGCATGTTTTCCTATAACTATAGATATCTTTAATTTCTTCCTCTGAAAATTGCTTGTTCATATCAGTTGACCATTTATCAATTGGGAAATGAATTGTACTCTTGAACATTTGACTCAGTTCTCTATATATTTTAGAAATGAGGCATTTACACAGATACTATTTGCAAAAATTCTTTATCATTTTAAAGGTGTTATTTCTTCAGTATTTTTTTGACTCTCCTTCAGCAAATTGTTGACACTTCTCATGATTTTCTTGCCTCTCTCCCATTTCTATTCCTAGTTTTTCCTCCACCTCTCTTACTTGATTTTCAAAATACTTTTTGAGCTCTTCCATGACCATTGAATATTTATTTTGGATGTTTGGAATACAGAAGCCTTGACTTTTATGTCTTTCCCTGATGGTAAGCATTGTCCTTCCTCTTCCTAAAAGATGGGAAAAGATATCTGTTCATCAAAAAGTAATCTTTTATAATCTTATTTTTTTTTCTCTGTTTTGGACATTTTACCAACCAGTTGCTTGACTTTTGGGTCCTTTGTCAAGAGTATGGTATACTCTGGAGATCTTTAAGATCTCAGTTCCTCCAAGTTGGCACAATCAAGCATTTACACTGGTCTGGGAGAAACCAGAAACTTTTGTGCCCAGAATCTGTGAGTAGTACTTTCCTCTCCACAACCACCTGGCCTCCATTTCCACCAAGCCAGCACTGGGGACTGAGATTCAGATAAGCTGCTCAATTCCCCCAGGGACTTTAGGTGGGGAGAAGGCAGCAACAAGTGCTGAGGTATGCATCAGCTTCTCAGATCCCCCAGAGGCTTTACGATCCAAAAATTGATGCAAAGTGCTGTAGAAGCTGCTGCTACCTGATGTGGCCTCTTCCACCCCTGCCTGAGGCTGGGGCTATGGGAAGACACTGCTCCCTTCTTGGCCAGCTGGAAAAAATGCTCTCACTGACTTGTGGCACATGTGAGTTGAGGGATCTGCAAACCACAGCCACTGCCACTGGGGATTCTGCCCTTGAGGCCTGCTCAGCTACTCCTCCTGTTGCCGTGTTGCATGACCAAGGCTGGTCTGGTCTCCACTCCACATCCAGTGTGACAGCCTTTCCCATCAGCATTTCAAGTCACCCTGGACTGGAAATCTCCTCCACTCAGTTGTTCTGTGGCTTCTGCTGCTCTAGAATTTGTTGAGAGTCTTTGTTTGCAAGTATTTTATGGGCTGTGGGGGAAGAGCTAGTGCATGTGCATCTTTCTGCTCTGTCATCTTGGCAAAGGAAGTTCAAAAAGCCAATGAGAAGAATGCTTTAAAAAGCAGAATTAGCCAAATAGGAAAGCAGGTTCAAAAGCTCACTGAAGAAAATAGTTCTTTAAAAATTAGAATGGAACAGATGAAGGCTATTGACTTTATGAAAAACCAAGAAATCACAAAACAAAATCAAAAGAATGAAAAAATGGAAAATGATGTGAAATATCTCATTGGAAAAACAACTGACATGGAAAATAGATCCAGGAGAGACAATTTAAAAATTATGGGACTACCTAAAAGCCAAGACCAAAAAAGAACCTAGACATTATCTTTCAAGAAATTGTCAAGGAAAACTGCCTAGAACCAGAGGGCAAAATAAATACTGAAAGAATCCACCAATAATCTCCTCAAAGAGATGCAAAAAGAGAAACTCCTAGGAACACTGTAGTCAAATTCCAGACCTACCAATTCAAGCAGAAAATATTGCAAGCAGATAGAAATAAACAACTTGAGTTTTGTGGAAATGCTATCAGGATAACCTAAGATCTAGCAACTTCCACATTAAGGGATTAAAAGGCTTGGAATATATTCCAGAAGTCAAAGGAACTAGGATTAAAACCAAGAATCGGGGGGCGGAGCCAAGATGGCGAAGTAGAAAGACGCACATACACATAGCTCCAAACCCACAACCCACAGAACGGCTAGAGGGGACTAACCCAGGGTGAATTCTGCACCCAGAGACCACGGAATATTGGAGCGAGGGAGATTTCTGTTCCGGAGAGACCTGCAAACCTCTCGCGGGGGGTCCTTCGCGCTGTGGACTGGGTGCCAGGACAGGGAGCAGAGGGCAGCCTTGCAGTGGCTGCGACACCGTGAGGAAAAGATCCGAGTGGGCTACGGGGACGGGATCTCCTGCGGCCACGTGGGTCCCTCCACCCACAGAGGGACCTGCAAACCTCTCGCAAAAGGCCCGTCGCGCTGCAGACGTGGAGCCCAGCCCAGACCTACGGCGGCTCCGAGAGGCACAGATCTGAGAAGGCTCCAGAGATGGGATCTCCAGCGGTGGGACAAGCCCCCCCACCAACAGGTGACTGACGGAGGTAGGTGAGAGAGTCTCTTTGGCGGGTTGAGAGGGGAGTGGGGTGCCCCCATGGCTAGGGCCCCCCCAGGAGATAGAAGCTGAGAGGCGGCTGCAGACAGGGGCTCCCCAAACGGGTGGGAGCTTGGATCCATTGTGGAAGGTCTGTACATAAACCCCCTGAGGGAACTGAGCCAGAGAGGCGGCCCTGCCCCTGACCACCTGAACTTAATTCTCACACTGAATAGCAGCCCTGCCCCCACCAAAAACCCTAAGGCGGGAAGCAGCATTTGAATATCAGTCCCCAAACGCTGGCTGGGAGGACCAGGAGGTGAGGTGGGTGTGAGGAGAACATTCAGAGGTCAGGTCACTGGTTGGGGAGAATGCCCAGAAAAGGGAAAAGAAATAAAACTATTGAAGGGTACTTTCTCAGAGAAAAGACACTTCCTCCATTCCTTTCTGATGGGGAGGAACAATGCTTGCCATCAGGTAATGACACAGAAATTGAGGATTCTGTGTCCCAGCCCACCCAATGGGCTCGGGCCATGGAAGAGCTCAAGAGGAATTTTGAAAATCAAGTTAGAGAGGTGGAGGAAAGACTGGGAAGGGAAATGAGAGGGATGAGCGAGAAGCATGAAAAACAGATCAGCTCCCTGCTAAAGGAGAACCAAAAAAATCTTGAAGAAATTGGCACCTTGAGAACTAGCCTAACTCAGTTGGCAAGGGAGGTGCAAGGGGCCAATGAGGAGAAGATTGCTTTTAAAAGCAGAATTAACCAAATGGAAAAGGAGATTCAAAAGCTCACTGAAGAAAATAGATCTTTCAAAACTAGAATGGTACAGATGGATGCTAAGGACTTTATGAGAAAGACAGATATCTCAGAACATACCACGCAGATTCGAAAAATGGAAGATAATGTGAAATATCTTATTGGAAAAACAACTGACCTGGAAAATAGAATCAGGAGAGACAATGTAAAAATTCTGGGACTACCTGAAAACCATGATCAAAAGAAGAGCCTAGACATCATCTTCCATGAAATTATCAAGGAAAACTGCCCTGAGATTCTAGAACCAGAAGGCAAAGTAAATATTCAAGGAATCTGCAGAACACCGCATGAAAGAGATCCAAAAAGAGAAACTCCTAGGAGCATTGTGGCCAAATTCCAGAATTCCCAGGTGAAAGAGAAAATATTGCAAGCAGCTAGAAAGAAACAATTCAAGTATTGTGGAAATACAATCAGGATAGCACAAGATCTGGTACCCTCTCCATTGAGGGATAGAAGGGAATGGAATAGGATATTCCAGAAGTCAAAGGAACTAGGACTGAAGCCAAGAATCACCTACCCAGCAAAACTGAGCATAATACTTCAGGAGAAAAAATGGTCTTTCAATGAAATAGAGGACTTTCAAATTTTCCTGATGAAAAGACCAGAGCTGGAAAGAAAACTTGACTTTCTAACACAAGAATGAAGAGAAGCATGAAAAGGTGAACAGCAAAGAGAAGTCATAAGGGACTTACTAAAGTTGAACTGTTTACATTCCTACATGGAAAGACAATATTTGTAACTCTTGAAACATTTCAGTATCTGGGTACTGGGTGGGAGTACACACACACACACATGCACACACGTACACATACATAGAGACAGAGTGCACAGAGTGAATCGAAGAGGATGGGATCATATCTTAAAAAAACTGAAATCAAGCAGTGAGAGAGAAATATTGGGAGGAGAAAGGGAGAAGTTATATGGAGCAAATTATCTCTCATAAAAGAGGCAAGCAAAAGACTTATTAGTGGTTGGATAAAGAGGGGAGGCAAGAGAAAAACATGAGGTCTCCTCTCATCACATTCCACTAAAGGAAAGACTATAATGCACACTCATTTGGATAGGAAAACCTATCTCATAATACAGGAGAGTGGGGGACAGGGGCACAAGCAGGCTGGGGGGGAGGATGGAGGGGAGGGCATGGGGAGGAGAATGCAATACGAGGTCGACACTCATGGGGAGAGAAAGGACCATAAGAAAACAGAAGTAATGGGGGACAGGATAGGATGGAGGGAAATATAGTTAGTCCTATACAACACAACTAGTATGGAAATCATTTGCAAAACTAAACAGATATGGCCTATATTGAATTGCCTGTCTTCCAAGGGGAAGGGGTGGAGAGGGAGGGAGCTAAAGAAGTTGGAACTCAAAGTGTTAGGACCAAATGTAATGTTCTTACCACTGGGTAACAAGAAATACAGGTTAAGGGGTCAAGAAAGCTATTTGGCCCTACAGGACAAAAGAGAAGACGGAGACAAGGGCAGGGAGGGAGGATAGAGGAGAGAGCAGACAGGTCACAGGGGCAATTAGAAAGCTTGGGTTTGGGGGGGGGAGGGGATAAAAGGGGAGAAAATTTGTAACCCAAAATTGTGTGAAAATAAATGTTAAAAGTTAAAAAAAAAAAACCAAAAAAAAAAAACAAGAATCACCTACCCAGAAAAACTGAGCATAATACCTCAGGAGAAAAAATGGTCTTTCAATTAAATAGAGGGCTTTCAAGCATTCTTGAAGACCAGAGCTGAAAAGAAAATTTGACTTTCAAATACAAGAATCAAGAGAAGCATGAAAAGACAAACAGGAAAAGAAATCATATGGGACTTATTAAAGTTGAACTGTTCACATTGCTACAAAAAAGCAATATTTGTAACTCTTAAAAACTTTCTTCAGTATCTGGGTAGTTGGTGGGATTATACACACACATAACCACACACACACACACACACACACATGGAGAGAGGGAGAGAGAGAGGGGAGAGAGAGAGAGAGAGAGAGAGAGAGAGAGAGAGAGAGAGAGAGAGAGAGAGAGAGAGAGAGAGAGAGAGATTGAGAACTGATGGTGAGTTGAATAGGAAGAGATATCTTAAAAAATAAAATTAAGGGGTGAGATAGGAATATAGTGGGAGAAGAAGAGGAGAAATACAATGGGGCAAATTATCTCTCATAAAAGAGGCAAGATAAAAACTTTTCAATGGAGGGTAACAGAGGGGAGGTTACAGGGAAAAAGTGAAGCTTACTCTCATCACATTTGACTCAAGGAAGGAATAAAATGCACACTCATTTTGGTATGAAAACTTATCTTACAATACGGGAAAGTGGGGGAGAAGGCTATATGCAGAGTGAAGGGGATGATGGAAGGGAGGGCAATGGGAGGAGGGAACAATTAGAACTCAACATTCTTGAGGAGGGACAAGGTCAAAAGAGAAAACAGAAGAAATGGGGGCAGGATAGGATGGAGGGAAATATAGTCTTATACAACATGACTATTGTGGAAGTCATTTGCAAAATTACACATATATATCCTATATTGAATTACTTGCCTTCCCAATGGGGATGAGTGGGGAGGGAGAAAGGTAAAGAAGCTGGAACTCAAATTTTAGGAATAACTGCTGAGTATTGTTCTTGCATACAACTGAGAAATAAGAATACGCTAATTGGGTATAAAAATTTGTCTTTCCCTACAGGACAAAAGAGAAGATGAGGATAAGGGAAGGGAGGAATGTTAGAAGGAAGGGCAGATTGGTGGTAGGGGTAATTAGAATGCTGGGCGTTTTGGGGTGAGGAGAGGGGGAGATGGGGAGAAAATTTGCATCTCAAAATTTTGTGGAAATGATTGTTGAAAATTTAAAATAAATATTTTTTCTTTTTAAAAAGACACATTTATTCAGCGTCATGATCAGCCTATTACATTTAGCAATCAACAGCATGGGTGCAAAAAAAAAATCTACATTAAAACCCTTTGTTGGAATGCTTTACACTTTCCACAAAACAGAAACTAAAATAACCTGTTATACAATTAGTCACAAATACAGTCCTGGTGTTTTTTTTGCCCATACACAAAAAGTATTGTCTAAAACATGTCTTCTTGTAGCAGCTAGGCCCTGCCACCACTGTGCTTGGCTGAGTTCACTAATCTGTTGTAACCTCTAGCTTCCCTGTCACTTCTCTGGCTCTCCTCTCCTGCTAAGCTTTGTTTCCTAATAGTAATTAAAATCTTCTGCCACTGCCATAACTACTGCTACTACTGGAACCACCATAGCCACCTTGGTTACGTGGTTTGGCAAAATACTGGCCTCCACCATAAGGGCCTGAGCTCCTGCCTCCAAAGTTCCCTCCCTTCATGGGACCAAAATTTGAAGACTGATTGTTGTAGTTGCCAAAATCATTATAGCTTCCACCACCTCCAAAGTTGCTTCCACTACCACCGCCAAAGCCGCCTCCACCTCCTCCGTTGTTATAACTGTCATAGCTGCCACTCCCGCCATAGCCACTGCCCTGGTTTCCATAACCCTGTCCACCACTTCCATAGCCTCTGTTTCCTCCAGAGTAACCAGGGCCACCTCCTCCATAACCACCATCATTTCCAAATCCATTGTAGCCATCTCCACTTCCACCATATCCTCCACCACCATGACTACCACCAAAACCACCATGACCACTGAAGTTCCCACCATGGCCAAAGTTGTCATTTCCACCGAAGCCACCCCCTCGGCCACCACCAAAGTTACCAGAACCACTTCGACCTCTCTGACTAGATGAAGCGCTGGCCATTTCTTGCTTAGACAAAGCTTTCCTTACTTCACAGTTGTGGCCATTCACAGTATGGTATTTTTGAATGACAATCTTATCCACAGAATCATGGTCATCAAAAGTAACAAAAGCAAAGCCTCTCTTTTTGCCACTGCCTCGGTCAGTTATGATTTCAATTACTTCAATTTTTCCATACTGTTCAAAATAGTCTCGTAAGTGATGCTCCTCAGTGTCTTCCTTAATGCCACCCACAAAGATCTTTTTCACAGTTAAGTGGGCTCCTGGCCTTTGAGAGTCCTCTCTGGATACAGCTCTCTTTGGTTCAACAACTCTGCCATCAACTTTGTGAGGTCTAGCATTCATGGCTGCATCTACCTCTTCCACTGTGGCATAGGTAACAAAACCAAAGCCCCTGGAACGTTTGGTATTTGTATCCCTCATCACCACGCAGTCTGTAAGCGTGCCCCATTGCTCAAAATGGCTCCTTAGGCTCTCGTCCGTCATCTCAAAGCTCAGGCCTCTGATGAAGAGCTTCCGAAGCTGCTCGGCCTCCTTGGGGGACTCTGACTTCGACATGGTGAGAGCGGTAGCAAAAGCTTCAGCGATCCTTCTCCAACGGCGTCGAGAACAGAAAGGAGATAGCTAACTAGCATATCTCTAAAATAAATATTTTTAAAAAAGGAAAAAAAGAGAAGGAAATGGAATGTCCTAGAGGACAGTAGATAAAGGCCACATGGATATGGATTGGGTGATAAATTTGATAGTTTGAACCTCAAAGGAGGAGAGATTATTTAGTGATGGCAGAGAGAGTGTCTGGAAGTGTCAATGTGGAGCCAGGAGCACCTCAAATTCTTCTCTACAACTACTGAGTTGAGAAGTATGATAGAAAATGTAATTAGTATTGGAAAGAGTTGCAAGAGAATCAGTGTCTTTAGGAGAGACCCAGGTCTCAGTAAGATCCGGAAGACAGGAGTGAGAAAGGAAACCATTTGTTCAAGACAAAATTACAAGCAGAACATTCTACTACATCTGAGATGTCAAACACATAGCCCATCGTTGCAAAATGTAGCCTGCCACACTCCCTAGTGTGCCCTGTCTAGGTTAAAACATATAACAATTAGGAAATATTTAACAAAATAAATAAAAATATAACAGAACACATGCAAAAAAAATTTTTTTTCTCAGTTTTCTGTTTCCCTCCTAATCTTGGTTGAATTGGATTTGGTTGTGCAAAAACTTTTCAGTTTACTGTAATCAAAACTATCCACTTTGTACATCATAATGCTTTCTATCTCTTGTTTAGTCAAAAATTCTTCCCTTCTCCATAAATCTGATAAATACACTATTCCTTGCTTCACTAATTTGTTTATACCATCACTCTTTATACCTAGATCATGTACCCATTTGGACTTCATTCTTGTGTACTGTATCAGATATTGGTCTATGTCTAGTTTTTACCACACTGAAATCCAATTTTCCCTACTATTTTTGTCACACAGTGAGTTCTTATCTCAGAAGCTACAGTCCTTGAGTTTATCAAACAGTAGATTGCTATATTCACGGACTACTGTGCCTTGAGTACCTAGCATATTCCACTCGTCTATTCTTCTGTTTCTTAGTCAGTACCAAGTAGTTTTGATAATTGCTGCTTTATAATACAGTTTGAGATCTGGTAGAACTAGGTCCTAGCATTTCTTTTCATTAGTTCCCTTGCCATTCTGGACCTTTTATTCTTCCAGATGAATTTTGATACTATTTTTCCAGCTCTTCTAGAATGATTATCTGGTAGTTGATTTGTTATGGCACTAAAGAAGTAAATTAATTTAGGCAGAATTGTCATTTTTATTACATTGGCTCTGCCTATCCACGAGCAACTGATATTTTTCTCCTACTTAGATCTGAATTTATTTGTGTGAAAAGTGTCACGTACTGATGCTCGTATAGTCCCTGGATTTGTTTTGGGAGGTACACTCCCAAATATTTTACAGTGCCTACCCTGGATTAAAATGGAATTTCTCTTTCTGTCTCTTGCTGTTGGGCTTTGTGACTAATATATAGAAAAGCAGATTTGCGTGGGTTTATTTTGTGACCTGCAACTTTGCCAAAGTTATTTATTATTTCAAGTAGGTTTTTACTCGAATCTCTAGGATTTTCTAAGTATATCATGATATCATCTGTAAAGAGTGATAACTTAGTTTCTTCTTTGCATCTTCTAATTCCTTCAATGTCTTTTTATTCTCTTATACATACAGGTAACATTTCAAGTGCCAAAACGAGTAATAGTGGTGATAGTGGACATCTTTGTTTCATCCTTGATCTTTTCATTTTGAAGAAATTAATTTTTTTAATGTATGGAGAGAACAAAATGAAAGCAACAGATAATATACATTTTCCTCCATATACACATGGAACATTCACAAAAATATATAATGTTTTAGATCAAAATTAAGTTATATTCATATTTTATTTTTAATAGTTTCATTTATATATTTTGACATTAATTTCCACAAAATTTTGAGTTCCAATTTTTCTCCCCATCTCTCCCCTCCCCACACTCCATAACACTTCGCATTTTGATTACCTTTTCCCTCAATATGCCCTCCTTTCTATCACACCCCACCTTTCTCTTTTCCTCATCTTCTCTCTTTTCTTGTAGGGCAAGATAAATTTCTATGTCCCATTGCCTGTACTTCTTATTTTCCAATTATATGCAATAACTATCCTCAACAATCATTTCTAATACTTTGAATTACAACTTCTCTCTCTCCCTCCTCACCCATCCCCATTGAGAAGGCAAGCAATTCAATACAGACTATATATGTGTCATTTTGCAAAAGACTTCCATAATAATCATGGTATATAAGATTAACTACATTGCCTTTCATCATACCCTGTCCCCCCCTTTTTTCTTTTCTATTCTCTCATTTGACCTTGTCAGTTCCCAAAATATTTTACTTTTACTTACTCCCTTCTCCCATTTACCCTGCCTTCTATCATCCTCCTCACCCCACTTGTCCCCTTCTCCCCAAATTTCCTATAGTGTAAGATAGATTTTTATACCAAATTTAGTGATCATGTTATTCCTTTCTTAAGCCATATGTGAAGAGAAGAAGCTTCACTTTTCCCCTCTCACCTCCTCCCTTTTCTCCTTCATTGAAAAAGATTTTTCTTATCTCTTATATGAGTGATAACTCTGCCCCATTCCATTTCTTCCTTTCTCCTCCCAATATTTTCCTCTCTTACTCCTTAATTTAATTTTTTTATGGGTATCCTCTCTTGTGATTCAACTCAACCTGTACTCTCTGTCTATATGAGCATGTGTGTGTTTGTGTGTGTGTGTGTGTGTGTGTGTGTGTGATTATAATCCCTCTACCTATCCAATATTGAGAAAAGTCTCAAGGGTTAAAATATTAATTTTCCATGTAGGAATAGAAACAGTTCAGCTTTAGAAATTTTTTTATAATTTCTCTTTCTGGTTCACATTTTCATGCTTCTCTTGATTCTTGTGTATGAAAGTAAAATTTTCTATTCGGTTCTGGTCTTTTCATCATGAATGCTTGAAAGTCCTGTATATCAATGAATGACCATTTTTTCCCTTGAAGTACTATGCTCAGTTTGGCTGGGTAGATGATTCTTGGTTTTAATCCCAGTTCCTTTGACTTCTGGAATAGCCTATTCCAAGCCCTTCACTTCCTTAATGTGGAAGCTGCCACATCCTGTGTTGTTCTGATTGTATTTCTACAATATTGGAATTGTTTCTTTCTTGCTCCTTGCAATATTTTCTCCCTGATCTGGGAACTCTGAAATTTGGCCACAGTATTCCTAGGAGTTTCTCTTTTTGGATCTCTTTCAGGAGGTGATTGGTGGATTCTTTCAATATTTATTTTGCCCTCTAGTTCTAGAATATCAGGGCAGTTTTCCTTGATAATTTCATGGAAGGTTATGTCTAGGCTCTTTTTTGATCATGGCATTCAGGTAGTCCCATAATTTTTAAATTGTCTTTCCTAGATCTATTTTCCAAGTCAATTGTTTTTCTAATGAGATGTTTCACATTATCTTCTGTTTTCTTCATTCATTTGGTTTTCTTTTATAACTTCTTGCTTTATCATATAGTCATTAGTTTCCCTCAACACCACTTTAATTTTTAAACAAGTATTTTGCTCAGTGAGCTTTTGAACCTCCTTTTCCTTTTGGCTAATTCTGTTTTTTAAAGCCTTCTTTTCATCATTGGCTTTTTGGATCTCTTTTTCCAATTGGGTAAGCCTATTTTCAAAGTTGTTATTTTCCTCAGCATTTTTTTGGTTCTCCTTTAGCAAGCTGCTCACTCAATTTTCAAGTACTTCTATGGTCTGAGCCCATTTCATATTCATTTTGGAGGTATTGGAGGCAGAAGCCTTGACTTCCTCTGACAGTATGCATTGTACTTCCTCATCTAAAAGGTTAGAAGGAGATACCTGTTTACCAAGAAAGTAACCTTCTATGGTCTTATTTTTCCCCTTTTTGTGCATTTTTCCAACCAGTTACTTGACTTCTGAATCCTTTGTCAAGTGGAGGGTCCTGGTGCTCTTCCTACTCCCAGGACTGTGCTCAAGCCTGAGGTTCAGATCCCCTGCTCATTTCCCCCAGAGTCTTTAAGCTGAGCAGCTTGAACAATGGATTCAGGTTGCTTTTACTTCCACTGTAGCCACCTGCTGCCAGCTGCTGCTTCTGCCACCTCTGCCACTGCCTGGGGCCAATGCTGGGGGAACCCTGCTCCTCTCTTGCCCAGCTGGAAAAGCCCTCCCACACAAAACTTTGAAACTTTCTTTGTCACTTTTGGGTTGAAATATCTGAGACCCATCTTGCTATGGATTCTGCCCCAGAGGCCTGTTTAGCTCCTATTCCTCCCCGTGCTTCATGGCTTGGGCTGGGCTCTACTCTATTCAGCATCCCATGGGATAGACCTTTCCTGTTGGGCCTTCCAGATTACGTTTGGCTGAAAATCTCTTTCACTCTGCCATTCTGTGGCTTCTGCTGCTCTAGAATTTGTTAAGAGTCATTTGTTACAGGTATTTTGTAGGCTGTGGGGGAAGTGCTAGAGTATATACATCTTTCTACTCCACCATCTTGGCTCTGCCACCCCTTCACCCCTGATCTTATTGAAAATGCATCAAGCTTGTCTCCATTGCATATAATGCTTGCTGGAGGTTTTAGGTAGATAATGCTTATTAATTTATGGAAAGTTCCATTTATTCCTATACTCTCCAGTGTTTGTAATGGGAATGGGTCTTGTATTTTGTAAAAAGCTTTTTGTGCATCTATTGAGATAATCACGTGGTTTCTGTTAATTTGCTGATATGATCAATAATGCTAATAGTTTTCCTAATATTGAACCAGCCCTGCATTCTTGGTATAAATCTTACCTGATCATAATATATTATTATCATGAGAAGTTGCTGTATTCTTTTGTCTAAAATCTTGTTTAAAATTTTCTCATCTATAATCATTAGTGAAATTGGTCTGTAATTTTCTTTCTCTGCTTTGAGTCTTCCTGGTTGAGGTATCAAAATCATATTTGTATCATAAAAAGAATTTGGCAAGATTCATTCTTCCCCAATTTTTCCAAATAGTCTATATAGTATTGGAATGAACTGTTTTTAAATGTTTGATAGAATTCACATGTGTATCCTTTTGATCCAGGAGATTTTTTCCAAGGGAAGTCATTGATGGTTTTTCAATTTATTTTGCTGAGATGGGGTTACTTAAGTATTCAACTTCTTCTGTTATTCTGGGCAATTTATATTTTTTAAAATGATTACCCATCTCATTTAGATTGTTGAATTTACGGACATAAATTTGGGCAAAGTAAATTCTAATTATTGTTTTAATTTCCTCATCATTGGAGGTAAGTTCATCCCTTTCATTTTTGATATTGGTAATTTGATTTCCTTCTTTCTTTTTTAATATATAATTGACCAAAAGTTTATCAATTTTATTGGTTTTTCCATAAAACCAATGCTCAGCTTTTTTTATTAGTTCATTAGTTTTCTTCATTTCAATTTTATTCATCTCTCCTTTGGTTTTCAGTATTTCTAATTTGGTATTTACTTGGGGATTCTCAATTTGTTATTTTTCGATCCTTTTCAGCTGCATGCCTCATTTATTGACCTTCTCTGTCTCTATTTTATTTATGTAGGCATTCAGATATATAAAGCTTCCCCTGAGAATTGCTTTTGCAGTATCCTATAAGATTTGATAGGTTGTCTCATTGTCATTTTCTTGAATGAAATTGTTGATTGTTTCTATAATTTGTTGTTTAACCCACTCATTTTTTAGTATTAGATTATCTAGTTTCTAGTTAATTTTTGATCTGTATTTCCATGACCTTTTATTATATATGATTTTTATTGCATTATGATCTGAGAGGTATGCATTGACTATCTCTGCCTTTCTGCTTTGGATTGTGGGGTTTTTATGCCCTAGTACATGGTCAAATTTTGTATATATGCTATGTCCTGCTGAGAAAAAGGCATGTTCCATTCTATCCCTTTTAAATTTTCTCCAGAGTTCAATGATATCTACCTTATCCAGAGTTTTATCCACCTCCTCAACTTCTTTCTTGTTTATCTTAAGGTTTTTGGCAAGTTCAGAGAGGGGCAAGTTGTGGTCCCCCACTAGTATAGTTTTAATGTCTATTTCTTCCTGTAACTCTTTTATATTCTCCTCTAAGAATTTGAATGCAAGTGCTTTTGGAGCATATATGTTTAGTAATGATATTGCTTCGTTGTCTATGGTGCCTTTTAGCAGGATATAGTTTCTTCCCCTATCTCTTTTCATTAGATCTATTGTTGCTTTGTCTGAGATTATAATTGCTACTCATGCTTTTCTTACATCAACTGAAGCACAGTACATTCTGCTCTAACCTTTTACCTTTACCCTATGTGTATTCTCCTGTTTCAGATGTATTTCCTTCTCCATTTAATCCATCTCTGTTTAATAGGAGAGATTATCTCATTCACATTCACAGTTATGACTACCATCTGTGTCTTTCCCTCCATCCTCTTTCCTATCATTTGTGCTTTTAGTTCTCCCTTCCTCTCCACAGTAGAGTTTTAATTTTTGACCACCACCTCCTTCAGTCTTCCCTTCCTTCTTTCAGCCCCCCCCTTCCTTTTGCTCCCCTTTACCCTTACTACTTCTTTCTTCCCTTTTAGCCTCCTCTCCCCTTTCACTCTTCCCTTCTTACTGCCTACAGATCTACTTAGATTTATATACTTAAATGATTTTATTGTTCCCTCCTTAAACCAAATCAGATGAAAGTACCTCTCAAACAATGCTCATGTCTCTTCACTCTTTCTCTTTACTATAATATGTTTTTGTACTTCTTCTTGTCATGTAATTTACCTTTTTTTGCTTCCTCCTTTTCACATTTCCTGATGCAATCCCTTCACAAACTTAAATCAGATTTTTATCATCACATCATTTACTTTATACCCACTTCCTCTATCTATGTGTATTTCTTTCATATTTCATAATAGATATACAATTCTCAAGATTAACAAGTATTATCTTCTCTTATAGGGATGTATACAGTTTTCCTGACTTAAGTAACCAGTTTTTCTTTTCCCCTGTTTAAGTTTTTATGCCTCTCTTGAGACCTCCATTTCAAGATGAATTACATTGAGTTCTGTCCTTTTTGTCAGAAAGTTCTGGAAATCCCTTACTTTCTATACTGACCATCTCCTTGCCCGAAATGTTAAGGTGAACTTTACTGGGCAATTGATCCTTGGTTGTAGTCCCAGCTTTTTGTCTTATGGAATATCACATTCCAATTCCTCAATCTTTTAATGTAGAAGCTGCAAGGTCCTGTGTCTTCCTGACTGTAGCTCCGCGATATTTCAATGGTTTCTTTCTGGCTACCTGTAATATTTTCTCCTTCACTTGATAGTTCTGGAATTTGTCAATAATATTTCTTGGTGTATTTAGTTTGAGGTCTCTTTTGGGAAGTGAATGGTTGATTCTTTCAATGACTCTTTTGCCCTCTGGATCTAGCACTTCTGGGCAGTTTTACTTGATGATTTCCTGGAAGATTTTTTCCCAGACTCTTTTTTTCATCATGGCTTTCTAGTAGGCCAATAATTCCTTAATTTTCTCTTCTGGATCTATTTTCCAAATCAGTTGTTTTTTCAATTAGTTATTTTAGATTTTCTTCTATCTTTTCATTCTTTAGATTTTGTTTGACTGATTCTTGATGTATCATAGAGTCAGATTCTAATTGCTCAATTCTAATTTTCATCCAATTGTTTTCTTGAGTTAACTTTTGCATCTCCTTTTCCACCTGTCCAATTATTACTTTTAAGGAATCATTTTCTCCAGTTAGTTTTTGTACTTCCTCTTCTATTTGTGCAATTTTTCCAGTCAGGTTTTGTGCTTCGTTTTCCATTTGTTCAATTTTCCTTTTTAAAGAGCTGTTTCCTACAGTGAATTCTTTCTTCATACTTTTAAAATCATTGCTCATCTTTTCTTCTCTTTCCTTCTTCAGTTCTTCCATGAGTGTTCTTTGTGTATGTGAGCAGTTCATAATCCCTTCTGAAGTTTCAGATAGGAGTATAGTCTCAATACTGACCTCTGTGGTATTTATGTTTTGGTCCTTGCCCCCATAGAAAGTTTCTATGGTCTTTTCTTACCTCCTATGCTTCTTACTCATGATAGTGAGGCTTTGTGTGTTGTGGCCTCTGGTTCTTTCAGCTAGAAGCTAAAGAACATGGGGCTGAGCTGGCTGGTGTGAGAAAGCAAAGGCCAGGTGAATTCTCTTTGTGTTTCCCCAGATTAGTCCTGGATGTCAATTGTTAAGTGTGGAGGAGGGGTGGTCTGGTCACAAGAGATCTCATCACTTGAGCTAGAGCAAAGGTCAGTTCAGGGGGTTGGTGATCCAGGATGCCCTATTGTCTTCTCATTTCCCTTGGAGCACTGAGGCATGCTTGGGCTCCTGGTATTGGTGTTTGTGAAGCTCCACTCCCGTGGAGCTCTGGTCCTCTGCCACAGCAAGAGGAATCCTCCTTATGAATTTTCTGGTGATCCCACTGATCCAGGATTTTTCTGGGGAAATATTTTATGGTTCTTTCAAGGTCAACAAGGGGAGGGGGAGAGAGCATTTATAGATCACTCTGATGCTTTGTCTCCTGGAAGTTCAAATAGGTGACTTAAGGACATTTAATATGCTTGCTCAGGTGGCTGCTACTGATACCTGGGGCTCCACCATTCTTACTTGCCCGACTCTGCTGGACTTAAACCCTGTGCTACCATTCGGTCATGCTGCTGCTGACTGTGGCAGCTCAGCCCTAATGCGGCCAGGGCATGCTGTGCTGTGTACTGTGTGCTCCTCCATCCTCATGGAATAGATTCTTTCCATAGATCTTCCAGACTGTCCTGGGCTGTGAATCTGCCACAGTCTGTCTCCTATTGGGTTCTGCACCTCCAGTATTTGGTCAGATTCTCTTTTTAGAGGTATCTGAAGGAGTTTGTTTAAGAGCTTAGGTGAGTAGTTGCTCTCACTCTGCCATCTTGGCTCCACTAATTATTAATATTTGTAATAGTTTTTTAATGTTGGAGGGAAATTCATCTTGCTTGAGAGGAGGTGACCTATGGATGCCTAATTTAACACATTATGTTTCTTTTTTTTTTGTTTCAGAGACTACTTTTTCAAAGTGGATTTAGAGGTAAGTTTCAGAGAAGTAACAGCTAAATTAAAGAGTGAATTGTTTAAAATTGTAGAGAAAAATAAAATCCATGGGAAAAAAATCACTTTTGATATGACTATGAACTATGGTTAATAATTTGGCATTTTTATTTCACCAGGAGAACTTACATTACTTTTCTCTAGATTAGAAATGGAAGAAAAAATCACCAAGGATTTTTACACTTTTCTTAACATTCTTCTGTAATCATACAGTTTAGGAGTTGTATTCATAAGCTAGTGTTTAAATAGATAAATACCCAGAATAGTGAGAGGACTCAAAAGTATATCATCTGAGGATTACTTAAAGGTCATGAGATCTCTGAAGAAGATTAAACTGAACATGCCATCTCTAGATAATTGAAAGGTCAGTAAGTGAAAGATGGCTCTGACTATTCTGTGGGCATCTATTTTTTTTAATTAATTGATTAATTCTTGGTAATTCCAAAGGTGAGAATTGGGAACAGTAGTTGGAAATTATATGGAAGAAGATTTCAGTTCAGTTAGAAAAATTTCCCAAATCTTACAGTTCTTCATCAGCTGAGTCAGATGTGATAGGAATATTGTTTTTTCAAACACTCAAAACTCCTATTACCTCTCAAAACAAATTCTGCCTCTTGCAAAATCTTGTAGCTACAGTAAGGAGAGATTTACTAGTGAATCAAAAGTCTAATCTTTCAAATTGAAAAGCCTTTCCTATATTGACATGAACCAGTAATACTATTTTTGAACTGAATAAGAAATGCAATATATTAAAATACATAAAGAGAATGTGTTGAATGCATTAGCACACAATCTA
The DNA here is from genome assembly GCF_028372415.1 of Notamacropus eugenii. Lineage (NCBI taxonomy): Eukaryota > Metazoa > Chordata > Mammalia > Diprotodontia > Macropodidae > Notamacropus > Notamacropus eugenii. Next base: position 145,187,000 of record NC_092874.1, on the reverse strand, counting down.
ATGAGAAAACATGTTCCTCTTCAGAATTAATCTCTGGTCCTAGAACAATGTAGTTTAAAATTCATTTCGCTTATCACTAGCTTACTATATGATCATAGATAAATCATTTCAATTTTGGAGGCCTCAGTTTCCAAATTTATAGAATGAGCCTGGATGAGATTATCATTTTGGACTAACATTTTTGGTGTCTTCTTCAAGTGTCTGAAGAAAATTAAGTTAGAACATACTATCTTTAGATTTCTGAACAGACATAAAATCAAAGATAGATTTGACTTATTCTATGGGCATTTAAAAATTATTTTAAGCATTGCACAGTGTCAGTATTGTAGACAATGAGGTTTATTCGGGGTGTGATTATTAGTAATTGAAAATTTTTCCCAGTACCCCTGCACGATGACTTGAAATGTAGTCAGTATTTTACATTCAACTGAGAAATAAGAAATACTAGTAATGGGGTATAGAAATCTATCTTGCCCTACAAGAAAGTAGAGGAGATGGGGATAAGGGAAGGGAAGGATATGATAGAAGGGAGAGCAGATTGGGGGCAGGAGTAATCAGAATGCATGGTTTCTTGTAGTAGAGGGAGATGAGAGATGGGGAGAAAATACGGAACTCAAAAACTTGTGGAAATGAATGTTGAAAACTAAAAATAAATTAAAAAATTAAAAATTATTCTTGGTAGCAGATTAATTTTAAATAGGGGTAATAAGGAAGGAAAAGCATGCAATGGGAAAATTATGCAAGCAAATACTGTGATTGCCAAAATATCAATTGAAATGTTGCTATACTATTAATTATTTTCTTGCTTGATTCACCTAGGAAGCTTTAACATTCTTAGAGACATTTTTCAATACATTTCGATAGAGTATCTCCTAGTAAAAACACTGACAATTAGACCTAAATAATTAACCTACTCAGAGGATGGGATTACTAGGATACTAGGTACCAGGGTCAGGAGTAGCTTTCCTAAATCATCAACCTAAAAGTTGATATTGATCAGCTCAATTCACTGCTCTACTGACTAGTATTCACCCTATTTCATTATATAAATTACTGAGAATATTCCTTCATATACAATTTTAAAGCACTATAAATGATAATGTCCTATATAAAATCCGTATTATTACTATTTTGTTATTAGTTTTCTAGTCCCTAAATATTGGAATTTCTTCAATCCAGAGTTGGCCTTGGACAAAAATTGAAGATCAGGGAATAATAATCACAAATATCCAGCTAAATTTACATAGTGCTTTAAGGTTGGCAAAGTACTGTACACAAACACATTCACATATACACTTCTTCTATCATTTGATTCTTCTGACAGCTTTGCAAAATAGATGCTATTATTATCTCCATTTTTACAGGTAAGGAAATTGTGGCTGCAGGAAACAAAATATTGTTCATGTTCAAATAACAATAAATGATGACTCGCTTCCTGAATCCAAGTTTAGTACTACCCATTACGCCACCTTGCTTTATGTACACTCTTTCTTTATTTTTTATCTCTCAACCTCTTAAAAGTAACAACTTGTTCATTGTCAACTAAACAACCTCCTCAAAATAATTCTGGAAAATAGATATTTCAATAATCTTCTATTTTTTCTTCAGAGGAAACTGAGGTTCTGAGAAGTGAAATAATTTGTCCCCAGTCACATAATTAGTTAATATCAGTCAGAATCACAACTTGGATCCATTTATTCCAAATTTAAAATCCTTTCCACAATTGCATACTGTCTTCCCCAGTTTTCAGGTGCATTCTTAATGACACCTCATTATATGCAACACCTCACCAAGTGATTAAGACTTTTCTCTCCCTGTTACCACATTACAACTTACATCATCTATATCTTCCTTATTTTGGTTCTTGCTTTCTTCTAGATGATATAGAAATCCTATGAATGATAATAGCCTATTATTTGCCAATTATAGGAGTAATGCATATGTTAGAATCTCTAACCTATACAAAAGATATGTGTGTGTATGCATGGATAAGATAGGGAATAGGGATGGGGACTGGACAAACATGTGATTGCATTGGAATGTGGACCTCATAGATGAAGAAATTCCTTCTATCAATGCAGGTAGACATGTTCTCTCAAACTTAATGGTATTAGCATGTTGCCTAGGACACTAAGAGAGTAAATAACTTGTTTATGGTCATTTGACTTCATGTGTCAGAAATAAGAAGTGAACTCAGTTTTTCATGACAAAATCAGCTCTCTTACCACTATACTAATAACGTAATGTTTTGCTGTAAGACTATTTGCGTGTGTGTATATACACAGATATATATATGTATATATATATACATATGCTTACATACATACAGGCACACATATATGTATGTCTGTATGTAGACAGGGTATGTATACATAAATGCTATAAATGTATATGTGTATTTTGTTTATATACATATATACGCACGTATCTTTATACATATATGCATGTGCTATGTATGTATTATCCATGTCTTCATACATGCACACATACACATGCAAATGTACCATATATGCATGGCACACATATCATTTATACATGGCATAGGTGTATACATACATGTATCCACATATGCTATGTAGATATAATATGTGTGTATATATATACACATATAAAATACACACTATGTCTATGTGTTTATATGTATAAATATTCTATATGGCTTAACTCATCTCTATATATGTACACATATGTTATTACAAACATATTTATGCATATGTGTGCATATGTATTTATCATTTATATATAGCACATCTATACATGAACATATACTCAGTAGATCTATGTCTATATCACACATGTATACTTAAATGTATGCATATTTATTTTTTATTTATTTATATTTTATTTTGTTTATGTATTTAAGCATACAGCTTGCATACCATGTGCATGTTCAGGCATCTCTGTGTATACACGCATATATGTATGCATACATATACAAATATACATACACACATAAATATATAAATATATATGTGTGTTTATATATACACTTGATATATGCAGTATACACACAGTATATATTCATATTACTTAGTTCTGTACTCAAGGTGCAGTGGACACTGATCCCAATTCAATATTGATGTGGTGGTATTAAAAACACTTGTTGCTCTCTTAGTCTGTGTCCCTACACCTTATACTGGAAATATCCTTCACTCCAAATGACCATTGATAATTTATATTACACAGGCAATCCCTGCTGTGATCACATAGACTAGAATATGAAAAAAAAAAACTTGTACCTATTTCATATAGCACTTCTCTCAACTACATCCTGTTGATGTTTTGCATCAATCTCATAACTTCTGAGGGCCCAAAAAGAATATCCAGATCACTCTGGTACCTGCAGGACATGGAAGATCAAAAGGAGTAATTACAGTTCTATATCCATAAAGAAGTCAAGGGATGACCTGACATAAGTCATGAGAAAGAAGAAAGTGATTCTTTCCCTTCTACCATCCTACAAGTAGAATTCTTTATTCAGTTCCTTTGACTAGCAGAAGACATCTCAGATGCAACAGCAGCCACTGATCTCACTAATTATCTGCCACCTTTTTGTTACCATCCCCTTAAATCTTTACCATTCCCTGCAAATGAATGACAGACTTCAAGTCTTCAAGAAGAAAGCCAGAAAAATGACAAAGGACCAGGATCATCTTGTTTACCCATACGTAAATATTGCTCTGCCTAGCTACCTCTAGCATGACTTTCTCCCTGCCTTGATCATTCTTTTGAGTGGTGGTTGTTTTCCTTTGTCCTCAGAGAAGACCAGTATGACAGCATTTTGTGGGTTCAAGGTACAGTGCAACCAGCTGTGGTGGATCAGACCAATATGAGCTTGAAAGGTTCTACCACAGGTAGGTCACAGATAATCCATATGAACATTTGGAGTGGAGATGTTTTTCAATGCCATGCTTCCTCTGAACAATGACTGCCTTTTCCAAATCTTCAAGAGGTGAGACATGTAGTGTGTCACATCTAGATAGCTGCCCTGCATACTTTCCAACCATGTTTGCTAACTCAGCAGTTTGGTACTTTGAGTATGACAAAGTCCCTGATTGCTTCTTGCTGCCTAGTTGTGATAATACTGAAGAAACTCAACTTGTGGAGAGTTTTGCTTTTCAGTAAGAGCAAGTCAACAGAGTCTTTTCTAAGGTTTCTGTGGTTATTGCTCTTCTAGAGTTTCATGGATACCAACTTTGAGGACTTTACTTCTGTCAGCAAAAAATCATACTCAGGACCTCACTGCAAATGAATTATAGGCCCATACTACATGGAGGAATCCTAGACACCAACTCTAAGAACACTTAGAGATTTTCCTTGAGTTCTCCATGTAGTGGAAACAAACTAAAGAGAGAAATAGACTCTTTGGATACAGTTGTCCAGAACCAAACCCATAATACTGAAAGCTTAGATTTTTGTATTCCCTATACTTGCACACAATGCATAATATAAAATGCACCATCTAAAACATGTCATGTGGGAAAATGTGGAGATTCTTACAAATATATCTAGAAGGAGAGATAACATTACAATTAAAATATTGTACTGCTGTTCATGAAATATTAAGACTAGAAGCAGTATCCCTGTAATTGAGATGACAGATCTTTCAAAGCCCTGAAATAAGTACATGCATATTCTGCTTCACATTTAAAGGAATGCCACATAACACTTCAAACAACTGTTGTAATTCAACAGCACTTTGACTGTGAGTCACTGAGAAAATGTCTTCATATTTTTTTATTTCATTAATATCTCTCTTCCCTTCCTTCCTTCCTTCCTTCCTTCCTTCCTTCCTTCCTTCCTTCCTTCCTTCCTTCCTTCCTTCTCTCCTCTCTTACATACATGTACACACACACAAAATGTATCACACTCTCACACTTACCTACAATTCCCAGTTTTGAAATTAGAGCATATTTGTGATTTTTGTAGATTCCATTAGGGTTTGTTGTTAAACTTTTTGAAAGAACCACTATATTTTTCATACACTATGATTCTGCCAGGTTACAATGCTGAGAAGTAAAAGGGCATATGAGATCGCTGAATGTCAATTTTCTTGTGAATAACTTTCAGCTTTATGAGTTAAGATCTTAAAGCTACTGTCCAATGGCCAAGGAAATGCAAAAGTTTTGAGTCACTATTTCCCCCCAATTTTTAAACATATTACATTTCTCTGCATGTAACATCAAAGTTAGCTCTTATCCTTGTATCCCCAGTGATTAGTGGAGTTCTTGGCAAATAGTGGACACCTAATAAATGCTAATTGACTGATTAAGTTACTGATAAGCTAATATAATAAATTTAAAGAGCCATTAATGTAAAGTTAAATATTTGAATTAAAAAAATCAACCTCAAAAAATCAGATTAGGATGTGGAACATAGTAAGATATTAATGTTAAAATGATAGAAGATTTAATTTTACTTTTTTTATTTTTGGTAAATTGCAAACTCAATATGAATCAACAGTGAGTTGTAATTGAAATTGCAGTTAAAGTTGAAGTTATTATATGCTTCTTTAAGAGAAATGTAGTGCTCACAACTGGGAAATATTAACGTCAACATGCTCTATCTTGTCCAAATCACATTTGTGTTGTTGTGTTCTGTTCAAGATTTCAGTTCTCTTGGAAGGATATAAACAAAGTGTAATCTATTGAGAAAAGTATGTTCTCTATACTGAGAATTCACCACAAAATTTTGATTCACCAGCCTTTTGTGGAAGACATTCTGTTAACTCAATCAAACACTCCATATGATACAGAGCTTTATGAAAAATATATGACGTCAAAAAAGAGGGAAATTTCTGTCTCTCAGTTAACATCTTTCATTTTAAACGTTAACTGCATTGATTTTGTTCATGGAGAACTTTTTTCTAAATTGGTATAATTCTACCTTGTAAAATCTCTTCTTTCCCACATTTTTATGTGATTCATTCTCTTCTTCACAGATCTGGGAACTTTAACTTTATAGTCTACTCTTTGTTGTTATTTTGCTTTTTGTATTGAGTAATGTTTTCTATATAATATATAGTCTGCTACATGGTTTAAGGTGTTAGATTGAGCCTATTTTTAGCCAAGCTGCTTTCTAGTTTCTCCCATTTAATTTGATTCATTTCTTGTTTAATTATTTGTGTTCTAATATAACGAAGACCTATTTATCTTAGGAGTTCTTCTGTGAAGGGTCTAATTTCTATTTAACTCATCATTATTACTTCTTCCCTCAATTTTCTTATTGATGTTCTTAATCTCTCGGGAAGGTCTTGAAGTTGTTCTACTTTCATTTCCAGGAATTTAGTTTTTGGGATATTGCTCTTTTTTTCCTATGCTTTGCTTCAATTTCTTTCATCCTTTAACATTGATTTGTTGTATTTGGTTCTCTTGTTTGCAATTTATTTCATTTTTTTAGTCACTCTGATGATTTCTCTATGAGGTTTTGCTTGTGATTAATTCTATCTCTAACTTTGGTATTCTTCCATTTTATTTGTAACTTTTCCTTGAGGTCATGAAACATTTCTGGACTTCCGTGTTATCTTTCATTCAGCATGAGACATCATAGTTTTAAAAAGTCAATGTATTTATGTATCAGTGGTTTATTTTAGGAGCTAAAGGTATCTATAAGGCATATATATATATATATATGTATATATATATATATATTTAAATAATTCAGTTAATAATGTGCCTTGTCTGATTGGAAAATGTCTTGATTTTTTTCTTAATTTCTTCATGGTCCTATTCTAATTTTTCTAGTGTTCTGAAAAATGGTAAGGGCTTATGCAATCCTTAAATGATTACCATGTTGCTTTGTCTCATCCTCTATAAAACATAATTTAATATTGAATAAATTGAATCCAGACCTCAACCTATTTTCTTATGTTCATTTTTTGAATATTATTTCCACTTTGTGTAATACTGAACACATTCTTCATGGATTGCTGAGTTAGAAGCTAAGATTTAATCTGTCTCTTCACTGTACATAGTGATGATGCTTACTGCATTTCATTCCTCCATTTTTTTCTCTTTAAGAAAGACATGAAACATAATTTTTGAAGTTATCAGACCTGTGCTTATACCAGAGACATTCAAATTTGCATATTTTTTTCCAAGACAAAATTGTACATTTCATTCTAGGATGCACATTTTTCTCCTTAATTTGCTCTTTGTGAAGATAACTGAGAGATTTGTGTAGATTTATTTCTCATGATAAGAATTTTACCAATTGCTTCCATTTTCAATTACCTGATCTGTCACTTAAAAATGATTTTTCTTTTCTTGGAAATCTCATGATATCTTGGTGATGTTACTTGCATTTACTTGAAATCTAATTTGTATCACATTTACTTTTCTTTCTGCCCTCTTTCAGACTAAATATTTCACTGCTTTATGGCCTATCCTATATTTTAATTTTCTTTCTAGGTCCTTTAGGTCCTATTATATCACTTTGTAGATAGTGCATTCTTAATCAATGTTTGTTTAATAATAATTGAATTAAAAGGAAATTTCCATTTTTCCCAGGGAAAATAGGAAAAAAAAAACCATGAGTAACAAAGTATATAGGAAGTCAACCAAATTCACAGAAATGTCTTCTTTCTGCTTGCACACCAATGACTTGAAGGACTGCATTCCGAGTCAGCACCATTTTTCAATAAATGACATGTCATAACATTTTGATAAAGTCCTTTTAACATTTCTTTTTCACATATGAAGCAAATGAGGGGAATTTGGGCTCTTGAATGATTTGTCCACGGCCATGCAGTGACTAACGTTTCCATAGTTTAAGCAAAGCAAAGACTTTCACTGTGGTCTAACATTTCAAGGTTATAGACAGTCATATTGGACTTAAGAGTCAGCAAGGCTTAGATTTAAATCCTGCCTCAGACATTCACTAGTTGTGTGATCTTGGGTGAGACACTTAATCTCTCTGAGCTTTTATTTCCTTATTCATAAAATGGAGATAATCATGCTATCTATGCCATAGGGCTGTTTTCAGGACTGAATGAAATGACACGTAAAACACTTTACAACTCTCTGTGGACTATCATGCAAATAATACCAAATTTTTGTCATTGTTGTTACTGTTGTTTATATTGTTCTCCATCTGGCAGATACAGTTTTTTCAATACAGGCAAAGGCAATTACTGGTTCTACCTAATTTAAGTCAATTTTTCCATGATTAGGCCTACATAGGTTGTGTCGTACTGCTGTATCAAAATGGGGGAAGTGTGTTCCATCGCCTATGTTTTTGGACAAAAATAGGTCACTGCTATAACTTAGGGCTAGATTTCCATGTAGTGATTTTTTAAAAAAAGGTTGTGTTAATCATGTTTTCCCCTCCTACTTTTACTTAGTTCCATTTGCTTCAGTTCTTCATACTTCTCTTTTTCTCCATATTTCTTTGAAATGCTTCACATTCTTTATTACATGGAAATATTATTTTGTGATATTCATATATTATAACTTTGCAGCTAAATCTTAATTAATGTGTCTGTATGGTGTCTCTGTTTTACTACCCCATAAAGCACTACTATGAACATCTTATTAACATGAGGAATTTCAATATTTTGAGTTATTGTTCACATGCCAAACAAAAAGATTCATAGCTCTTCAAATTATGTAACAGTATTTGTATTTTTGTATTTTGCATATTTTGTATTTCCCACACCTGTCAAACATTGACTAATTACATAACTTATCAGCTTCTCCTTTTTCCATGATGTATAGTGAATCTTCAGTTGTTTTTACTTTTATTTATTTCATTAGATATTTGTAATATTTTCTCAAACATACACACATATATATATGCATTATATATATACAACTATAATTTTTAATTCTTTTAACATTGTAATACATATCATTTAACCTTTTTGTGGGGATTAGTCTTTGTTTTACATGCTTTTTAACATTATCTTTTTGTCTTAAACATTAGAATTTTATGAAGGTTCATGCATCAAAAGATATTTTATTCTAATTTTCCTTACTTGATAATTTTATTTTTTAGGTGCTTTAAATTTGTTCATGTAAAAGATCTTTAATTTTATATAATTGAAAGGGTCTATCTTTTCTTTTATGGTCACTACTATCCATTATTTGTTTAGGAATTCTACCCCAGTTGTACTTATAAAGCATACCTCAGGAAGCATTGATTTAAAACTAGAGCATTTAAATGTAGAACAACTTCAAATTTCTGTGGTATTTTAAAGTATATACTATTGCTTAAAGTGTATATTCCTGCATGATAATTCATGAATAAAAAATAGGAGAAGATATATAATTATTATGGAAAACATTTTAATTAGAATCATTCAATGAAAAAGGATTACTTTGCTGGTAATATATTAATGACTTCTTAGCCAGAAGACCTTAGTTGATGAGTTTCAGAAGCAGATTATAGGTTTAAGGGTGGGAGAATAAAATATAGTATTAATGAGCAATGTCAACTATCTATTAATCTGTTGCATACACACATATGCATATATATGTAATTCAATATAACTGAGAAATTCTTGATTTTCCTTCTTGGAAATTTCATCTGTCACAAAGTAAAAGGGTTAATGAAAAGAAACACTCTTCTTGAACTCAACCTGCTTAGTAAGAAAGAACTGCTTGCCAAAGGAACCTTGGCAGAACATAATTGTATCTCACGGAGTTCATAGTAGACAAACGGAAAACTAGATCCCATGTGGCACATTCTCTAGATTTTAGGAGAGCAGATTTCAAAGAGTTTCAAATAAAGGAGAAAGATGATATATTTGAAAAGAAAGTCAGTTTCTGAAATATAAGTGACTGACAAGAATGGGATTTTGATGACAAACAAAATGTTGAGAAAAGTAATAATTTGATATAGTGATTAATGTAGCTATGTAGAGAATATATCCAAAATGGTTTGAAATTGGAAAAAAAACATCATATTTGATGTCATCGGACTTTTCTTCTAATCTTGGCTCTGTAGACCCCATCTGTGTCTGTGACATAGGTAATTTCTCTGTATCTCACTTTCCTCATCTATCATATGAAGAAATTAGACTCTGTAATCTCCGAGTTCCCTTTCCAGCTTGAATCCATAATCCTATGAAACAATTCAGTCAGGGCATGACAAAGTTTACCATCTGGGTACTGAAAGACCTAATATGATGGGATCACCGATGAATTGGCAAATAATTTTTTAAAAGTCTTTGAGATCACTCTATAATGTAGATGTGTATTTCAAATAGGAATGTGAAATACATATGTCCATGTGTGTTTTCCAAATGTATAAATATGACTAGTGGGTAGCATGGATAATTATCTCTGGTATCTAGCCCATAGCCCTGTGAGAAACACTGCAATTTTGATCGTGAGGAGAATATCTTTTTAGAAAAGATTGTCAGGCAGGTTGTGTTCATCCTTCATTGCCGAAGAAGACTATGCCATTAGAGGAATTTAACTGAATCCTTTCCTCTTTCCTTTCCTTCCTTTCCTTTCCTTTCCTTTCCTTTCCTTTCCTTTCCTTTCCTTTCCTTTCCTTTCCTTTCCTTTCCTTTCCTTTCCTTTCCTTTCCTTTCCTTTCCTTTCCTTTCCTTTCCTTTCCTTTCCTTTCCTTTCCTTTCCTTTCCTTTCCTTTCCTTTCCTTTCCTTTCCTTTCCTTTCTCCTGTCCTGACCTCTCCCAAGCTCATTAACTTTTCTATTTCCCATCCAGCCTAATGTCAGGTACGTTAAGTTTGGACTAAATTAATTTCGAGGTCTTTTTCTCCCTTGTCTCTGTGATCCCCTTATTTGACAACTGTCATTGTTCATAGACTCGTAGGATCATAAATCTACTTCTGGAAGGGACTTTTTTACAATAACATTTATTTTAATGAGTTGCTAGAGTGATTTATTTTTGATTAATTAATTAATTAATTTATTTCTAGTATTCAACATTCATTTCCACAAGATTTTGGGTTCCAAATTTTCTCCCCATCTCTCCCCTCCCCCTCATCTCAAGATGCTCTGATTACCCCTTCCTCAGTCTTCCCTCCCTTCAGTCAAACCCCTTTTTATTCCCTAGCCCCTTACTTTCTTGTAAGGCAAGATGGATTTCTATACCCCATTGCCTGTATATCTTATTTCCCAGCTCCATGTAAAAACATTTTTTAATATTTTTTTAAAGTTTGAGTTCTAAATTCTCTCCTTTCTTCCCTCCCCACCCACTCTAATTGGGAAGACAAGCAATTCAACATATATTATGTTATCCAAGTGCAGTTGTGCAAAGCATTTCCATAATAGTCATGTTGTGAAAATCTAGCTATATTTCCCTACATCTTATCCTGACCCCACTTATACTGTTTCCTCCTTTGACTGTATGTGTGTGTATAAATAAAATGTTTTATATGTTTTAGTGACAGGAATATGTATAGTATTTTCTCAAGAAATAAAAATGGGACACCAATTGATAGTCTCACATTTGTAATTTTTCTTATCCTATTTTAAGTATAAATGTTCACATTATCAGTTAAAATGCAAGAACAAGTTGACAAATGTTAAAATTAACAAGATATAAATTAAAAAACTTTTTGTTAGGTGCATTAATTATGTAAGGTTTTTTTTTTTAAATTGAGAAGGGTAGCATGATACAACTCTAAATAAAACAAGAAAGATGAAAATTTGGGCTTCTCTACTATTCTAAAAGGGTAAAAGTTTTGAAATACATTTTGTATCACATTTTTGTATTTATAAAATAAATCTATTTCCTTTTTACCATCACCTATGCAATTTAACAAATTCATTTTAACCAACATTTATTAATATTTGAATAAATGAATAGTTTCCATTATTTCTAAGATCAGAAGCCAATTTTTAAAAAAATGCATTCAACTCTTTTAAGTAAGGCATTCTTTTGAAATAGCAGAAAAGATATTTGTAATGAAAGAAACTGTCAATTTTCATGTTACTTAGAAAGCTCTACAATTTATTTAACACTCTCTTTTATTCAAATTAAAAGCAAGCCAAAAAACTCAATTGAATGAAGGTGCATGCAGTAAGTAGCCATGTGTCACAGACTGTCATTTAGACAATACTCACTATCACAAAAAAACCAGGAAATTTCTCTTAGAACCAAGAAACTAAATTAATCATGACAAGGTAAAAAATTCTTATATTTTACTTGTGTCTGATAATATTAATGTGTCTCAGTTGTGGTAAGGCTATGTAATGGTAATTTAAATGGAAAGATCTTTCCCACTCATTAATAGGCCCATGTGACCTGCTGGGTCCCATGGAAGCCTAAGTCATATGAGTCTGTGGTAGGAGGAGCCTGATGAAAGGGTTGGGCAGGAAGGGTGGAAGAGCAAGAGGTGGAGCTAGAGCAGGACAAAGAGGAAGTTAGTCAGAGAGCAAACAGATCAGGGAAAGACTGGTTAGTGTGAGTGAGTGAACTTGTTCGTGATTTTGTTTGAGGGAGCCTATTTGTCATTTGTTTAAAGGAACTGACTTGGGGGAAGCCTAACAGAAGGAAGGCTTGGAAATGGTAGTGCCCCCTTCATTGTTATTGGGTATAGATTTATTTGTCAATATGATAGATTTGTCTTTCTGGTATTGGGATTTGTCTTTCTGGTGTTTGAATAAATGTTTTGGTACTGTATTGCAATTCAGAATTGCTCTGGCATATTCATGACTGCTGTAGGTGCTGTGACTATTGCATTGGCACTAGAGGCTATAAGCAAAGTACCAATGATTTTGGATTAATTTACATCAACTTAATTAAATTCATCAGTTAAAAAAAAAAGTTAATCATCACATTTGTCCCTCAAAATGATGACAAATAATCGAATCAATGGGGGAGGAAATAGCAAAAATACTGAACTTGGAGCTTAAGGTGGTTCCATAAGGCCTAGATAAGCATATTGAATATTATTAGTACCAAAAATAGTTACTCATCAACCTAGAACTCATACTTAATATGTATATTCTTTGATCTATACAAAAGTTTTATAAAAAATTATCTATGCACTTGGAAGGTATCCTCAACAAGCAACAGATATGCTTTTAGAAGCAGTATCAAACAAAAGACAATATCTTTATGATTCTATAATTAATTACTAGACACAGAAAATAGAAAATCTCATTGTGATTATTGTCTGGTAATTATGAAAATAAAAGCTCCATATTTTACAAGAAAAAATTTCAACTGTATAGGTATTGTTAAAATCATGTATCTCTCATATACTAAAATCTTTCAAGACTCTTCAGGTGATAAAATAAGTGATATTTCTCTGCTCAAATAATACTATGATTATAAAATGCATATGAGGCATAAAATTACTGCCTATTTGCCTAAGAAATCTATCACCATGATTAAGGAACTCTAATGTTTAGTACAGGTCAAAGAGGAATTCTGTCAATGGTAAGGTCCACCAGATACTTTTTTAATATGGTTGAAATTGTGTTCGTTGCATTAAGCCCCAACATAAAGCATCTGTGAAGAAATCTAAAATAAGTGAAAGATATTGCCATATCCATCCATACATGAAAGAGAAAGTGAGTGAAAAACATACACTGTCCAAATTTAAATGAGAATTTGAATAATTAATCTATAGAACTTCTTTCACAGTATGCATATTTTTGACAGCATTCATGGACATAGGTTTGTGCCACAGTTAAACAGGAAGATGAAAGTAAGCTGAAGTTCAATTCCATAAATATTTCTTAGGTACTGATACTGTGCTAAGCACTGTGCTAAGAGCTAAAAATAAGAAAAGATAGTCCCTATCATTAAGGAGTTTACAATTTGTTGGGGAAGGGGATAAAACACAAAATTAAAATGAAAAGCAGGGGAGGGTATACCAAGAGATAATAGTACATGATGTTTTGAGGAGTGGAAACCAAGTGGAGCTGCTGGTGGAAAATGGAGAATTACCTGCAAATTTGTCATGATATCATCTTAAGATCCCTTACCAACCCAGGCATTCTATTTTGGACTCTCTTCAGCTTGTCAATATCCTTCTTCAGATGTAGCACCCAAAATTAACAAAATATTCTGGGTATAATAGGATAAAGTAGAGTATGGTGACACTGTCACTTCCTTAGCCCTGATCACTATGCCTTTCTTAATGCCTGGCACATTACCTTGTTTGAGTGTCATACCTTATTGTTAATTTATTCATATCAGTCTCGTAGTCTGTTAAAATGCATGGAATTTTTGGAGATGATCTGTCTTGTACTTGTGAAATTGATTATTTTTAACTTCAGTTGTAAGATTCTTAGTTTATCACTATTCAGTTTTATCTTTTTTGGAGTCAGTCTAAGGCTGCTGAGCTAAATTTTTAGCTGTCTTTTCTATCTTTGTGCCATTTTGAAACTTGCTATATTACATGTAAACCTTTAGCTAAGTAAATGATAAACAAGTTTAAGCGCAGAGGAAAGCCTAGATCCCTGGGGCACTTCTTTTCAGAGCTTCCTCCAAGTTGTCATAAAACTATTCACATTTACTCTTTTTGTTCTGGTCACTTAGCTAGTTTGGAATCCCTCTAACATGATTACTGTCTAATCCAAATCATCTTCACAAGAATAGCATTAGATACTTTGTCAAATGTTCTGTTAAAATGTAGGTGAACAATACGTGTAGCCCTGACTTTAGCAAGCACTTAAAAAAGTGGGAGAAGGCAAAATTTGCATATAAATCAGTAAGACCATTTATGATAATTTATTCATCTGTTTTTTTCCCCTCTGGTGTTTCAGTTCTTTCTTGTTCAGGTTGGGTTCTTTGTGATTCCATCTGTGGTTTTCTTGGCAAAGACACAGGAGTGGTTTTGTCATTTTCTTCTGTAGCTGATTTTACAGATGAGGAGACTGAGGCAAACAAGGTTAAGGAACTTGCCCAGAATTACACACCTAGTAAGTAGTCTTCTTGTTAGGATTGGTGCTCTATCCACTTATTGTGCCACTTAGCTCCTAATCATTACTCACCATCCATTTAATAATAAACACTAGAGTTTGCCCAGAATTGAAGTCAAGTTCATTGATATATGGTCTGTAAACTGCATTCTTTTCTTATTTTGGAAATCAGGACAATATTCTCCCTTTCTCATATTCTGCAGTATCTCTAATTGAATAATCGTATTTTGTAAGTGAAGGAGCTGAGGTTATGAAGAGTCATGATGTCACTCACTTGAGGTCACCCATCTACTAAAGGACAAGAATGCACCTGCAGCTCATGTCTCTTCACATCAGTTTCAGAGTTCTTTCATTAAGCCACACATAATTGCTATGTTGATCAAAATGCTATGGTCCACACCACATTTTACAATCCCTCATAGACTATTGTTTTAGTAATCAGATGATGAAGCTTCTTTTCAGGAGAAAATATAAGCACTTAGGAAAATTATAATTAGTGTGATGTAACTCACTTTATACAATAGATGTGTTCCTGAAAATCTGTCTCTAAATCATAAATCTGTAAAATAATATACTAAATGCTTTATGAGATCTGAGTATTTTTAAAAGTCTGTAATGTATCCTTTGGTTAGGACAAAATTAATCTTTCTTTTAAATAGAGACAGAGAGACAGACAGAAAAAGGCAAAGACAGAGAGATACAGATAGATGGACACAGATAGAGAACCTGTGGTTACACTGGTATAGAGAAGTTCTAGATGAGGATACTCTCTCTACTATTGTCATCTTTTCTGTGCATTTTCGTGTTATAGAGTGTTTTGAGCAATGATAAGTTAAATGACTCACTTAGGATCATACAACTAGCATGCACCAGAGACCAAATTTGTTTGCTGGTCTTTCTGGCCCTAAAATGAAATTTTTGTTTATTCTACCTTGCCACCAAACTTGTTTTCTTTAACAATTGATTTATTTTAAAGGATTTTAAACATATTTTATTTTCTTAAAATGGAAAGAACTCTAATTTTATTGTAACCGAATATACAAGGTCATTTGATAGAGTGGAACTAAGGAAATCAGTTAGCAGTCAACATGTTAAACAAAAGCAAATACTGTTTTTAAGGGGAGATTCAGATCAAGAGTATGGAGGATCAAACCTCTAAATCTGAACCAGCTCTTCTTTTGAAGTCTTCGGTAAGTGTCTTACTCTGTGATGCCATGCATCAGGACAGGACAAGAAGCATGACTAGAACAACATTTACAGGTATGAATTTGGGGGGGAAAGCGATGACTAATCTAGTTTAAGTTGACTCATCTCACCATACTAAAGAGATTCTTTCCATCCTGTTTTTCCAGCAGAGTTTGAAATAGTAGTGGGGCAGAAGTATTCAGAGGGTTATAGGGTCAATGCAATATTCACAGCTATGAATATGCCAGCAGACTTCTGAATTGCAAAATATAACAGACTCTCTACATGGAAGACAGAACCAAACGACTGTTCAAATACCAGAAAATCTAATCCCAACACCAGAAAAATAAATGCATCATAGCAACAAAGAAATATATCATAGTAACCGCATTGTTTATACACATTTTCAGGTTTTCCCATTTGTTTAAGCTCCCATAAACAAATCACAAACAAGCTCTCTCACTTATGCTAGTTGCTGCCCCAGCTCTTTCTCTGTCCTTCCCAGCTCTAACTAGTCTGATCAACTTTCTCTTGGCTCTGCTCCAGCTCCACCTCTTCCTGTTCCACCCCATCCTATTCCACCCATTCAGCAAGCTCCTCACACCACAGACTCATGTGATTCAGGTTTCTATGTGACTCAAGCAGGTGACATGGGCCTATTAATGGATGGGAAAGATCTATCATTCCATTAAAAATATATTAATTTCGTTAAAAATGCATTAACATTACAAGGATGCAGAGATGAGTTTGGCTCCTCAGCTGTTACTAGGGAAGACAAAATAGTCCTGGAGAAGAAGGCATGGCATTGTGGGAACTAAGGCAAGAAAATGTCCTGAAGAAACTTTGTATTATAAGAATATTAGCAATTTATACCCATTCAAACATATGTACGCAAACAACTCCATAGACCTAATTCCTGGCCATATATGACTATCATTAAAACATCTCATTGTTGGATAGTTTTGTTTTGTTTTGAAATGGAGTGTTAAATGTTTTGTCTGGGGAAAACTGGGCATCTGGAAATCTCATGCATAATCAGCCTCTTTTTTCCATTTTGCTTCACACTTGACTGAGTTGATTTAGACACAATAATTCTTGTTAGTCCTGTGAGAGTTTTCTTCCAGAAGCAGCTCACTTGAGATCAGGGTGCAAAGGAGATGTGACAATTTGAAAACAGAAAGATGTATTTCTGGAGGCACGTGCTTATGCCATCTCACTCCTTCTTTTAGTGAATGCATCTGTCACCAGTGTTTATGTTGTTGTTGGGGTCATTTCAGGTTGTTTTCAGTAAGAAATCAATGCTTATAGAGATACTCCCT
Organism: Notamacropus eugenii; assembly: GCF_028372415.1. Classification (NCBI taxonomy): domain Eukaryota; kingdom Metazoa; phylum Chordata; class Mammalia; order Diprotodontia; family Macropodidae; genus Notamacropus; species Notamacropus eugenii. Next base: position 145,169,649 of record NC_092874.1, on the reverse strand, counting down.
GGCAGGATAATCTTGGGTTCTGCAGGTTTCACCTCTTCAGCAACCACAGCTGCTAAAAACCAAAAAAGAAAGTTCTCATCACCAAAGTCCAGGCACCATCAAATGGCCCAACTTCAGTATCCAGTTTGATTTTCTTAATGGAGATAACATGAAAGAAGATGCTTTCCCCTCTGTATGACTGCTGCAGCCTATGGAACATTTTTGAGATGACCTCCTTTCGCTGGTTAAACCTCCTTTATCTTTGGTTTTCTATGAGCGTATGCAATGCATGAGAGCATCGACCATATTCTCAGCTCTATGCACAGTGATTTCCACATAGTATTTTAAAATGTCTTTTCATTTATTAATTCATTCCATCATTGATTCCAGATTCAAAGGCTTGGTTTCCTTCATAAGCCCAAGACTGCAAGAAAATATACCTACTTTCTTTCGTTTACCTACTGCACAATTCACAGACAAAAAAAAAAGAAAAGGAGAAGAATCTTGACTCCTGCAAAGTAAAACTCAAAGAGTACTCTGTTGGCTGTATTCCACCTAATGAATTATGGTTATGTGCAATGGTAGCCATCAGCCAGACATTCCAAAAGGTGGGAAGATTTTCAATATTGGGAATGCCCTTTAAGCCAGAAAATTGTCAAAATCCATAATATGAAATGTGACTTTGCAGTCTATATTCTGTAGTCCAGAAGAAAAAAAGAGAGAGGCCAGGGTAGTAAAGAAAAAATAACATTTTTGTTAGGATTCATCATAAAGAAAAATAATGATATGTATTATCATAATTCCCAGATCAAGAATATTGTAGCTTGGTGGTTAAAATGTACTTCAAATTGCAGGTATTATAGGTACCTTCAGTTCTTCAGGTGACAAACCCTTATGAAAAACTATGTGCCAAGTAATTTTTTAAGTACTTGAGAAACAAAGTAAATGGGGAAACAGTGCCGTCTATAAAGAGTTTTGCATTATGAACAATAGTTAAGACAATATGTACTTATGTAAGGATTTATAAAACACCTACAGAGTAGACACGATGTTATTTAGAGAGGAAGACAATAGGTGGGAAGTCAAGAAAAAGCCTCTGCTACAGGTGGTAATTGAGTTGAAATTTGAAGGAAGTTTAGTATTCTGAAACTGAGTTGAGTATGAGAAGAGTATTCTAAGCTTAGACACAGTCAATACAAAAGAACAGGACCAGCAAGAATGCTATGTGTGAGAAAAACAGCAAATAAGCCAGTATGGACTGGAATGTACAATTGGAAATATGAATAATGTGCAAATGGACTGGAAAAGGGTAGAATAGAAAGAATTTTAAATGCCAAACTGAGGAGTTTATATTTGATCCTAGAAGTAAAAGGAAGCCATTGGTTTATATTAAGAACAGTACTGGGGTGAAATGATCAGGTATACACTTTAGGGAAACCATTTTGGTAATAGTGTGGAAGATAAAACATTTAAGGAAAACAAGAAGTTTGTAAGTAATTGGTAATGACAGCCTGAATTATGGTGGTGATTTTATGCATATAAAGAAGAAAATGCTATATTCTGAATATAAAGAAGAAAATTTTATGAATATAAAGAAGAAATTAAAAATAACTGCATTTGGCAAATTCTTCTTTAAATTGAGAGTGAAGAGCTGAAACTTGGTTCTTGACAGAATGCTGGTGTACTTAACAGACAGTAATAAGGAAATTAATAAGAGCGATGGGTTTGGGGAGAAAGATAATAGCTTTTGTTTTAGACATATTGATTTTGAGATGGAACAGGATGTCTATTCCAGATTGTCCAGTGAAGGGTTCATGATATAGGACTGAATCTTGGAAAAGAGGCCAGAGTTGTGAATAATATGAATACAAATACAAATTGGACATGTGGGAACTAATGAACTCACCAAATCAAAGGGTATAGAAAGAAAAAAGACCCAGAACAAAGCCTTGGGGGATACTTAAAGTTAGTGAGGGTGACATGTAGGATGATCTAACAGGAGGGACTGAGAAAAAATAATCACAGGTAGGAGGAGAATCAAGGAGGAGAGTTAATATATGACAACCCAGAGAGCAGCAATTTTTGTTGTTGTACAGTCATTGTCTAATTGTGTCTGGCTCTTTGTGACCTCAAGTCACTTAACTCACTTTGTCTCAGTTTCCCCATCTTTAAAAACGATCTGGAGTACGAAATGTCAGACTTCACCACTGTCTTTGGCAAAAAGCAAAACCCAAAACCCAAATGGGGTCACAAAGAGTCAGACATGACTTAACAAATCCCTCCAATCTGAAGGGAGAGGGGGAGCTGGGAAGATGTTAAGTATCCAAGGCATGATTAGGAGATTTAGGTGATCAGTTTATCCTGGAAGGGACATCTTATTTCTCAGATTTCAAAACAAGTAGAGCTTCAGAGGGAAAGTAGAGAGTTAGAAATTTTAGAAGTGAGAGCATTTAAAGGGGGGTCCTGACCTCAAGGACCAGGTGGTCAAGCTTATACTTAAAGAAATTCTCATTATGTCATCCTTAAGAAGTGGCCATTCGACATTTGCTGGAAGGCCTCCAAGAAGGGGGAATATGCCACCAACTGAGGCATACTGTTTCTCTTTAGGAAACTACAATTTCAAAGAAGTTTTTTATTTTTATTTTTTAATTTGTCTCCCTGATGTCAACACTACATTCTGCCTTTGCAAATTTCCCCCACTGTTTCTCATTCTGCTCTGAGGAAGGTAGGGTCTACAAAGGACTTCTTATGCATGAAGAATCATATTTGTCAGCAGCACAATAAATAGAGAAAGAATGAAGATTGGGGCAGGGATGATAGCAAAAACAACCTTTTGAACAAGATAGGAGAAGATTGGATCAAGGAAAAATGTAGAAAGTTTGGATTATAAGTCCATGAATTTATGAACTGAAAAAGTATGCAATTTCTTAATTTCTGCCCTACTTACTATGAGACTTATTATTGGAATAAAATTAGATACTTTATATAAAAGTGAATTATATGTTACAAAATTAAAAGTTATAATTAGAAGTTTTTCCTCATAGAATCATGGATTAAGAGCTAAAAGGGATCTTAAAGGTCATCGGGTACAGTTCCCTCTTTTTGTAGATAAGGATATTTAAGCTTGGATTGTTTGTGACTTATCCAAGTTTGTATAGTTTGTATTATTTGTGAAATAAATAGCAATTGAATCCAGGTCATGGTATCAGATCTAGATTCTTTACCCTACAAAACTCACCAATCTACAATAATTCATTAAGTTCCTACTTATATGGTGACAGGCCCTCTGTTATATCCTAAGAAGCCAGATGAATCTCTTTTCCTTGGTGCTCTTATTTACTTATAGGAATTAAGTTATTACATTTATGCAAATGACCCCCAATTCTAGGTATCCTGCCCTAGTCTTTTTCCTGAATGCCTATCCAAACTGCAACAGCTTTCTTAAGAGCATCTTCACTTGGATTCCCCATCAATGTTTCAAATCTTGTATATGCAAAATAAAACTGATTATTCCCTCCACAAAAACCAGTTCTTAATCCAAACTTCCTTTAACTTTGTTGTTGTCGAGTATGCCAGTATCCTTCTAATTAGCCAGATTCACAACCACAAAGTCAGCCAGAATTCTTCCCTCTCTCTTATTCTTCTACCATGTCAAATCAGTTGTCAATTATTAATTCAACTTCTCAGCATTTCTTAGATCTATCCCTGTCTCATATGGCCAGATTGCCCTAGTTCATCCTTGTCAACTTTATCGTGAACTTTTGGAATAACCACCTGGTTGATATCTTTTGTTAAAGTCGCTCATATTTCATTTGCTCCTACAGGTAGCTGGTACATTAAAATTCCTAAAATATAGATCTGAGTATTCTACTGTCCTCTTGTGGCCCCCTATGGAGCACTAGATGAAAAAAGAGCTTTTTAACTTAGCATTTAAATCCCGCCACGATCTGACAACAGACTACTTTTCAGCTTCATAATTTCACAAACTTTTTATTCCAATCAAACAGCTAGTTCCCAAATCAATATTTCATTCTCTGCTTATGGGAATTCACATAAACTGTGCCTATGACTAGAATATACTAAAAGCCCATTCCTGTTTCTTTGAATTCATTAGTTTTCTTAAAAGTTCTTTTCATTATCACCTCCTGTTTAAAGCTTTTCTAGCCGCTCTAGTTGTCAGTTTTCTTCTTTTCCTGCTATGAAATGCCCTTCAAAACCAAGCTACTTATGAGTCTGGTTCCAATCTACTTCTGAATCCTTTCATATATTTTTCCCATTTAGGCTTTCATTTGGATAATTATTATGCTTTCTCACTGTCCTTTACACATATTCTTCAATATCTACTTTCCATGCTTTTATGCCAGCTATACCTCATGCCTGAAATTCCTTCCTTCCTTGCCTTCATATTCTGGAATGTCTTTTATTATAAATTGTTAAAATCTTAGATTAAGAAACCCAGCTCACACTTCACATTGCACATGAGGTCTTTTCTATTCTCTCCAGTTTCTACTTCTTTTCTTCCAATTATCAAACATTTATTTATTTATTTTGCATATATTCATGAATAAACATTTATGTTCATGTTATGTACTACAAAAGAAGGGAAAATGACACATGTTGTAAGGCATGTGGGAAAAAAACATACATGAATATGCTGTTGGTGGAGTTGTAAACTGGTCCAACCGTTCTGGAAAGTAATTTGAAACTATGCTCCCAAAGCTTCTAAATTGTACAACTCTTTGATTCAGAAATAACACTATTAGATCTACCCCTCAAAAAAAGATAAAGAAAAGAGGATAGAGACCTTATATACAAAAAAAAATATTCATAGTCTTCCTTTTGTTGTGGCAAAAAACTGGAAACTGGAGAGATGCCAATCATTTGGGGAATGGTTGAACAAGTTATGGTATATGAATGTGATTGAATACCATTGTGTTACAAGAAATGATAAAAGGTGATGGTTTCAAAAACAATTGCATGAACTGATGAAAAGTGAAGTGAAAAGAACTTAGTATAGCAATATTTTAAACACAATCGACTCTGAAAGAACAATTTACACAGTGACTCACCATTAATTCCAAAAGATTCCTGATGGAAACTATCTACCTCCAGATAGAAAACTGATAAACTTAGTGCAAATTGAAGCATATTTCTTTTCTTTTCTTTTCTTTCTTTTCCTTCCTTCCTTTACTTCTCTTTCTGTGTTTCTTCCTTTCCTTCTTTCTTTCTCTCTTTTCTTTCTGTCTAAATCTCTTTCTCTCCCTTCCTTCTTTCCCTCCTTCCTTATTTCCTTTCTTCCTTTTTTCTTTATTTTTCTTTCTATTCTTGTATCTTTCTATCTTCATTTTTTTCATTAATTTCTTTCTTGCAAATGAATATGGAAATATATTTGCTTAACCATATATTTTTGTAATTCTTTTGGTTTTTCTTGTGTTCTCAATGAATGAGTAAGTGAAAGAATTTGGAACCCTAAAAGAAAAAAAATTAGCTAAAATTAATGCTGGCTACATGAATGGATAAGTGATCAAATATTACTGTTCATAGCTATGATTTTAATATTAACTTTTTATTGGATACTCGGAAATCCATATTTAAATTGCTTATAAGACTTCCTTTTTTATGTTTTATCATTTCACTAGTTGTCAAGAAATCAAAATTCACAAACCTTTTGTCTTTCTAATTTTAATAGTTCTTCCTTTTAGTCTGTTATTTGTTACTTTTTTGTTATATATTCGTTATTCTATTTATTTGCTATGTCATATTTATGTTACTTATGTTTTGTTACTTTAATACTTAAAAATATTGTTTTCCCTTAACTCAGCTGCGGTCAGAAGTTTGTGATCTAAAGTTCTGTAGAACAAGAAAAATTTTAACTGCCCTTTTAGAGAAGTGAGAGAGTCTTGGTAAGTCAACTAGTTTACTTGTTCTAAAAAAAAAGATTATTTTCTACATAGATTTATGTACAAATTGTTAAAATAAAAAGCTAATGAATTCTTTTAAGTTCCTGTTCATCCAATATTAATGTTTTTTTTTCAAATTTCCATTAAATTTTATTTTTAACCATATTAGGTATTGTAGGTGATTTTTCTCTGAATATCATAAAATTAACCAACCTTACATCTCACTGCCTTGATCTCTATCTTTTACTTAATATGGCCCATTTCCTTATCACTTCTGTTCTCTATGTGCTGTTAGATTGAACAAAAGAATGTTTTTCTCCTTCCAGAATATTTATCCTTTCTAAGCATTTTCAGTGCTTCATTTTCCCATCTGGCTGCTCTCTTAATACATTTTATAAACTATCTCTTCCATGTCCCCTATGATGCCTATAAGTGACAACCCTGCCAAAAGTTGACTCTGAACAAGCCAGAGGAGGAAAAGAATCAAAGTAGCCTTCATTGTAACACTTAACTTAATAACTGATATAAAGTCCATAAAGGAATGAACATCTGGTGCACTGATGGCTTGAATATTTGCTGAAGGGTGAGAATGAAGGGATATTAGACTGAGAAGCTGTGCTAATCTCTCTCCTAAATTTTCAATTGTTGTTAGCATATAAACACAATCCATGTGTTTTATTGATTTCAGAAAAGGAGTAAGATTTGGATACGTGTTTTAACAGCATTTTCCATGATAATCACTTTCCTCAGTTGATAGCAAGCTCCTTTAAGGTGCTTAACTCAGCATATAGTAGGTGTTATATAAATTCTAATTTATATAAGAATTTCTTTCTTGCTATTACCACCAAAGTCCTTGACATCGACATTGTTCAACATCAGAAGCTGATACATCATTACCAGCAAGGGAGATACATTGCCATCTCATTTTCTGCTGTACTCTAAGGACCAGGGACTCTTCTACTTGACTTGCAACAGAAAATTTCGGGATGTGTTTTCCAATCCTTTTAGAATGTGAAGTCCTTAAGAGCAGGTACTGTCTCACTTTTTATTTGTATCCCCAGCTTTTAACACAGTTCTTTGCCCACATTTATTTTTTTATTCATTTATTCATCGTTGTATTTGTGATTGTCCTCTCTATCTTCAAATTACCTTGAATTTATTCGTATTAATGTTGGTGTGTTCTTAAACCTCAGAAGAATCAAAATTCTTTGGGGACCAAGGTTTATTTTTAATTCTTTCTTTATATCCTCAGTGCTTGCATCATACCTTTCATGTAGCAAACACTATAAATTCTTTGTATGTGAATAAATGAATCCTTGCTTTAAAGTTACTTGAAGTCTATTGATTCTTATGTTTCGTTCTCATTCTTTCATCCTCAATCTTTTCTTTCCTTCTTCTTTCTACATTTCATAGAACTGGAAGAATTACAGCTGGAAGTAACCACAAAATTTACCTATTGTAGATAAGTCTAAGAAAAGCTAAGTGATTGTCAAAGATATATGGTAAGCTTTCAACTCAGGTTTTCTAAATCCACCCCACCATTCTGATTCTCTCTCATTAAATTTTCTTTCCATCCTCTTAATGATTTTCATATAGTATGCACCTAATTCTTTATAATTAATTTATTCCTTCACTCATTCCAGAGGAATGACAGAATAAGATCTGCTTTTACCAAGTTTATTTCAAACTTTAGAAAACTCTCTGTTGATATCTAGTTCAATTATTTCATTAATTATTACTTTCAATTGCTTTTTTTTGTGTTTGAATGGAATCTATATTAGAGAGAGGAGTGAACAATTGAAAGTAATTCCTCTTGAGGAGGGGTTGGGAGCTTCAGGTGAATGATTAAAACACGACTCAGTGCCCCCAAATCTGGGCTTATGCTAACTGGGTACAACCTTGGAGACAGTGCCAAAATCACCATCTCTTAAAATTGTTTTATTCCCATCCCAGTTCGCCTCTGGGTAATTTCAGAATATATTTCTGATATTGCTCGATACTGTATATGCATGGGAAAAGGTCCTGAAATCATCAACAGTCTTTCATGGTAACAATGGCACTGAATAGCCTTCATTCCAGAAAATGAAAAAAAAAGAAAAACAAAACTTAGAATGGATCAAAAACAGACCCTGTAACTGAACAATTCTGGAAACCATTCTTATTCTTTGACAGAACTCTAATTTCTAGCATGGGTTGTGAAGTGGTGGTTTTAGGAATGAACGTCTAAGGATGTATGATATGATATTGAATTTTGATTGACATTTTCACCTGGGTTTCTGCTGAAAATTGCATATATAGAAATCAACAAATACTTGTTTTTTCCTAGCGTATGTCTGGAGCATTGCCCATAAGCAGCAGTTTCCAAGAAACCTCTTGTATACTAGGCATAAAAAACATAAACGAGGAATCCTATATGCTATTTTTTTTTTTTTACTTAATGAGGACATCATCAGTAGTATTCGGTATAAATGCTAATATATCATTCATGTCTCCAAATAATTCAGTCCATTATTCATCTCTCTGCCAATCTTTATCAGATGATCCAAGTTTGGTTTTCAAAGATGAAGTATGACATTATCAGTAGGACATTAGAAAGAGAAATAATGCTATAGCAGACTGAAATGCCTCTGATAACTTGATTTTCTAATGTGTTGTGCTAATACTGCCAAGCAGATGTTACATTTCCATAACAGTTTTATGTGACATTCTGGAGAAAGTCTGAGGATGCTTTTTAAAGTAATAAAACACATGCTAGTAATAGTGAAGAGAGCAAATGTCTTTCGGTTGACTTTTAAATTATATTTCTAGTGGCAATGGAGATCATTATTGTTGTTGGTTGGCTTTATTTTCTTTCTTTTAAAAATAAATTGCAACTATGAGTCACTTTCATCCTGTCTGGAGCAGAGGCTATTTTTCCCCCACCAAGTGCTCAGAATTGCAAACTACATTTCACAAATAATTACACACATTGAATGAAACAATTCTCACTTAAGTTAGTGTTAAGGACCTAAATACAGCTCAGTAAAAGCAACAGTGACCTTCTCACTGGTTTCAACTATAGAACATGTCACCAAGTGGAACATTTTGGAGGTGAGATGTAACAGAATGAGAGAATGTGAATATTTCAAATCAGATCAAATCTGATGCCGTAAGTTCCAAGTACCTTCTTTCAAAGGAGGATCAGTTTTTCATTGAACAAGCTCAGACTTGGGTCTCTATTCAAATAGTGTCTTCTGTTCTTCTGTCATGTTAAAGCTTCTCAGTCGTGGCCTAATGGCTAAAAAATGCCATTAGAGACCTGGAATCAGGAGGACCTGGCTTCATATCTCATCTCTAATACCTACTAGTTGTTTGACACTATTCAAGTTATTTAATTTCCCTGAGTTTCAGTTTCAATGTAGACATTCAATAAACCTCTGGTTAAATATAATGTCTATTGGTATGAGAACAGTGTCAAATTTAAAAGATGTCTCCTTCCTTCTATAACAGATAAACTAACCTTTGTAGTAACTGTACTTTGAGTGGCAAGAACCAAAGGACACATTTTACTTGTAATCACTTCCTCTTAAATTTGTGATACTCAAATGAGATAAAGTATGTAAAGACTATCTCAAACTTTTAAAAGACCGCATAGCTTTCAGTTATGTTTCTTAGTATTAAAATAAAAAAAAAAACATAGTGGAGATGATTTTCAGAAAAAAAGTATCAAGGATAATTTAAATGTTAAGAGTTAGGTAAATTACCTGTAGGACAACTTGGTAGTACAAAGGATAGAGTCCTGAGCCCAGAGGCAGGAAGATCTGAGTTCAAATTTGACCTCAGATACTTATTATCTGTGAGACCTGGTGCAAGCCACATCACCCTGATTACCCCAGTTTTTTCATCTGTGAAATCATCTGGGGTTAGAAATGACAAATAATTCCAACAACAATGCTAAGAAACCCCCAAAATAGGGTCATAAAGAGTCTGACACAATGGAACCAATTGAACGAGAATAACACCAAAAATGTCTGGTAGAAAGTGAGATTTTAATTAGCACTAGATGAAAACTAGAGAAATCAGGAAGCAAAAATGAGGAGAGAGAGCCTTCCAGATATAGACTATAGCCAGTGAAAATGCCTAGAGATGGAGTGTCTTGCGCAAAGAACAATAGGGAGGTCAATGTTACTGAGTCACTATGTAACCAGAGGGGAAGAGGTTGTATGAAGATTGGAAAAGCATGTGTGTTTAATCTGGGTAGGAATTAGATTATGAAAGGCTTTGAAAGCAGATGAATTTTATTTGACCTTGGAAGTGATAGATAAGTACTGATGTTTACTGAGTGGCATGTGGTGACATGGAGAGTATTAAGTAGAGAATGAACAGTTGATGATGGACAGACTTGCAGAGGGTAGACCATCAAAAAAGTTATTTCCATAGTCCAAGCATAAGGTGATCAGGGCCTGCACCTAGGTGGTGGCAGTGTTGAATGACAGAAAGGAGTATAAATAAAAGATGTCAAGATTGACAGGTAGATCAGATGTTGTTGATACTGTTGACTGATAGATGATAGATTTTAGCCAATAACAATATGAGTACTAATATTTTCCAGTTCCTCTAAATACTTGTGCTTTCTTTGTTGATAATTTCCAATTTATCCTGTATATGAAATTTGTTTATATATAATTTTTGTATGTTGTATCCCCATTAGATTTTAAGCTCTTTGAGAAGCATATTGATGTGTGTGTGTGTGTGTGTGTGTGTGTGTGTGTGTTTCATTTGTTTTCCTGACTCCTTTGAATTCTAGAGGCAAGGAGGCCTTGTTTGTTAGAGGATGAGATTGAAAGCCTAAGCCTTTGTGTTCAAGTCTTAAATCAGCATCATGCTCATCAGAATGGTGAGGCAGTGGCTATAGATCTGACATCACCTTGTAAATATTAACCTGCACCTGGTTTGTAAGATACCAAAAGGAAAGCAGAGACTTCTGAGTCACTTAGGGAGAGATTTATTGGTGTTACATTGACATTTAACACTAGCTGGTGCTTGGGAGTGAGGGAAATAAGATCTAGAGCTGAATAGAAGTAGGGAGTGAGGGGAAGAAAGAGGTTGCTTAAAGGAGCAACTGGTGGAGCTATAAGTAATACCTAAAGGAATAAAGTTTCCCCTGGCACATGCCAAAGGTAGATCGTACACACATAGCTCTGGGCTCAGTAGTAGCTTTCATTTGGAAGGAGATTTCTAGGGATTTTTATGACTTTCTTTTGTGGTTATCACATACCATCAGGAATAATATGGTTCCTGGGTTGGCTGAGCCAAGCAGTTCCTAAGGGGGCCTGAGGGCTGGTCATTCTTCTGTCCTGTTTTTCCTGATCATCCTTCAGAAGGGTGGGATGCCTTGGACTGGCCTGCAAACAGGGTCAAGAGTAAGGAAATAAGTTGCTCCAATGGTGTCAGGAAGTCAAACCACAAACTGTGTAAGAGCGGAATTTAGAAGTGACATAGAGGTCAGAGACATATTTGGAGACATACACTCTTCATCATAAAATGTCAAAAGTTCATATCAAGTACTGCATGAATTGTAGTTTGTTTTGTTTTGCTTGTTTTTGTATCTCCCAGTGCTTAGCCTGGTAGAAAGTAGGTGACTAATAAGTGCTTATTGAATGCCTGACCAGTTATATATGCAGTCATGTTATAGTAGCTAAATTGAAAACATAGTACACACATACATACATGTATGTGATTTTCTAAGCCCAGAATGTGCAAAGTAAGCTGCATGAAATTATGCTTCACCTTAAAGAGCATATTCCTTTAGGTATAAAGGAGAACTCACAGATTTACAAAGCTCATCCTACTTTCACTAACTGGAGATTCATAGTCACTCTATGTGTGAAGAATAATTTTTTCCCACAAGCTCAGTCCCAAATTATGTGTAGAACTGATTTTTAATGCCATCGTCTATTTCCATGCTGACTGGAGTGAGATCTCTCCATATAAATATTCCTTTTTTTTCTTATAGTGAGTTAGAGAATAATTTGAAATATAAGTCATCTTCTTTCTTTTGAATTTAAAGCTCTTTTAATATCACAAGCTATGCCTGTCACACCATTTAGTTCATTTGGAGCATATTACCAAAGTTAGTTCCCTCAACTTAATATTGACTCTTCTATTCTCTGGCACCAGATCTCCTTTCTGAGTTTCAATTGATGAATTAAGAGGCTCCATCTAATTAATTAGTTCCATTGCAAAAGGCTACTCTCACCTCCAGGATTCTCCCAGTTTTTCTAAGTTTAGAACTTCCCCTAGTCACACGCAGTCAAGTGAGGGGGCACCACCCCTCTCATCAGTACATCAGGAAGGACTTATTCTACAAGCTGACTTAGGCTAGACATCACTTGCTACTTCTCCTGGGCAGAGGTTATTTTGTGTTCCTTCAAACCCTATCTATGATTCAATATTACCATCCGCTTAAACAAAAAAAATCCAGTTTTCTTTCTATCTCAGCCTATACCCTTATTCTCATGACTATCTCAGCCCTTCCCTTCTTGAATCTGTGCCCTGCACTGACTACTAATGGCACTCACCCCCTGAGCCCTATGTTCTGTTGTCTTTTCATTTGTTTTTAGGGGCTCTGTCACAATGTTTTTCAAATTATGTTACTTAAGTTGTAGAGAAATTAACTATTAGACAAAAAGATTTATTCCCAATTTAGCATTTTGAAGAGACTCCCTATATTCCCGCCTTTTCCAGAATCATTAGCTATAGATGATAATTGTAAAGATAGTGTAATTGAAAACTTAAAGATCTTGAAGACAGAATTAATATAAGTATTAACCTGTAGGTATCACCAAAGTGTAATTGAATAACAGAAGATAAATACTTTATTCTCAACTGGAAAAGTAAGTATCCTTTTTTTACCACCAAGATGGACTTTATTTTCACTCAAAGTATATTTTCTTGCAAACATGCTTTTGTTCTTTCCATTCAAAGTACATTTACTACAAAATATAATTCATGAGGTATTAACAGAAGGAAGGATACATCTTTTAAATCTGACATTATTCTTATACCAATAGCCACTGAATTTAACCAGAGGTTTATTGACTGTCCATATTGACTTTTTGACATTATTGTATCATTGCTCTTAATATTATGCTGTCTCATACGGTATAGAGGTGAATTTGGCTTCTCAAATCCAGTGCCAATGGAGAGACAAGCTCTGACTTCAATGCAGAGTGCTATGCTTAGATCAGATTGAAAACTGAAACACTTAATTTTAGATCCCAGTTCTGCCACTAACAATCTCTTTCTAAGACTAAGTTCCTCATCTGTAAAATGAAGACATTGACATGAATCATCTTTTAAGATACCTTGCAGAACTAAATCTGTGATCCTATCATCTTATAAAAGCTTCATGTGTCTTTTAGGCCACAGATCATGTCTGAATTCATAGAATCAGAATAGATACCAATTTATTACCAATAGGATGATCACTTAGTAATAAATTCTTGGACCATGGTATCACAGGAAATTAATAAAATTTTAAAAATACATTCAGTTCTATGAGGCTTCCTTTGCTGCATGCAATAATTATGGTATTTCTATAAAGGATTATAGGGTATCCTAAGAACCCGAGCGCATTTAAACCATTTGTAAACATGAATTTGTTGACAGTCTAAATATGAAATGCTTGTCTAATATCTTATTAGAACACATACTTTTATAAAAAGTTGAATCATATGTATCTTGGTGTTGTCACTACCAATGGGTCCAGAATACAAAACAGAGTAGCTGCCAAATGGTGGGTCACAGATAAATTTGGGAAGAGGTAAATTAAGAAAGTGAGGAAAATGCTTTTATGTTGTGTCTGAAAGGAACTAGAAACTTCATTTCATGGAACATTTAGTCATTAGGTCTTACAGAACACATGATTAACATTTGCAAAAAGACCACCATAATTTCAACTTAAGTACAATATTGTTGCAAAAGATGAAGAGACAGAGAAAATCCATTAATAATATGGTGTCACTTCAAATTAAGCTAACTATACTTAGAGAATCAACTAAAATATTTGAAACAATTATCAGCTTCAGCAGAACTGCAGGATACAAAACAAATCAACTTAAATCTTAAGCATTTCTTTACATTACCAACAAAGCCCAACAGAAAAATAAATTCTAAGATAAACTCTGGAATATTATATGAAAAAAATTAATAAACATTTTTGTGCAAATAACAACAGATCTAATCAATTAGACAAATATAAATTGCTCACTTGTAGACCAATCCAATGTAATACAAATGACAATCCTTCCTAAATGAATTCACTAATTCATTGCCAAAGCAATGAAACTACCAAAAATTACTTTATAGAGCTAGAAAAAAAAATTCATCTGCAAGACCAAAAGATCAAGAATATCAAGGTAATAAATTTAAAAAAAAATGTAAAGAAAAGTGGCCTGGTGGTACTAGATTTCGAAATGCTTTACAAAATGGTAATCATCAGAACAATTTTGTTTTTTACTGACTAAGAAACAGAGGGCTAGATCAGTGGAAGAGTTTAGGTACTCAATACACAGTAGTAAACGATCATAGCAATCTACTGTTTGATAAATCAAAGATTTGATGAATGAAGTGTTTTAAGCAATAATTCACTATTTGACAAAATTTACTCTGGAAAACTAGAAAATAATTTGACAGAAACTATGCATAGGTCAACATCTCACACCATATACCAAGACAAGGTCAAAATGAATGCATAATTTAGACATAAAGGGTGATGTCATAAGCAGTTTAAGGGAGCATAGAAAAATTTACCTGTCAAATCTATGGATAAGTGAAGAACGCATGACCAGAGAGAGAGAGAGAGAGAGAGAGAGAGAGAGAGAGAGAGAGAGAGAGAGAATAACAGAATACATAATGGATGATTTTTATTACATTTGATCAAAAAGATTTTCCTCAAACAAAACCAAAACTGACAAGATGAGAAGGAAAGCATGAAACTGGGAAAATTTTAGAGCCAGTTTCTTTGAAAACAGCTTCATTTCTTAAATGTTTAAAGAAGTGAGTCATATTTATAAGAATGTAAGTCATTCCCCATTTGATAAATTGTCAAGGATATGAACAGGCAGTTTCTAGAAAAATGAAAGTTAAATATAGTCATATAACATATTCTAAATCACTATTATTGGAAAATGCAAATTAAAAGAACTTAACTCTCTAGTTCCATCTCACACATATCAGATTGACTAATATGATAGAAAAGCAAAGTGACAAATGTTGAAGAGAAAGTGGAAAAAATGGGATACTAATGTACTTATGGTAGAGTTATGAACTGATTCAACCATTCTGGAGAGCAATTTGAAACTATGCCTTGAAGAGCAGTAAAGCTCTGCCTACCCTTCAACCCAGAAATGCTGTTACTAGGTCTGTATCCCAAAGAGATAAAAGAAAAAGAAAATTGGCCTGTGTATAGAAAAGTTTTTATACCAGTTCTTTTTGTGGTGTCATGTAAGCCTTTTAAAGACAGGAACTGTATTATTTTTTGCATTTATACCTTCAAATTACAATGTTTGGCTCTCCATTTGACCCTTGTTAAATAAATGCCTTTTAATGGATCCATCATTTTGCTTATCCTTGCATTTGTTTAATCATTCTTCATCCATTTTAGAATTTAACAACATTGAGTTCACTGGTAAGATCATAGGCAGTGATGAGATATAAAATATGCACCCTTCTGTGTATGGTTCAATTATAGTAAAATTTTGGTCATGAACATTAAGGATATTGAGAAATTGCAAGTTCACAATGTTTCACCAGACATTGATATGTTCACTGATATTTCTAAATATGAGGACCAGGGTAGAATCAAGATGAGTGACAAACTTCTTGAAAAAGCAGGAGTGTAATCTAAAAGAGATATATTTGCAAAGTTGGAGTCAGATTTTAGAAAGCTCTAAATATTAATTGACTGAATCATATTTAATAAGCAAAACATAAGACTCAGGGAAACTTCTTTCAGCAGTGGAATGACATGGTCAGATCTATGCAATGGAAAGATTACTATCAAAAGTCATAAAGTGATACAATGGAGTCTCAGACCAAGGACTCCCTCAGAAATTATTGCAGTGCAATTCATACTTTTTAAATATGTCATTCTTGTTCAATTCTTTCTATTTCTCCTATAAAAGACCCATCCAATAAACAGAAACTTCCCTCTGTTGTTATTGTTATTATTATTTTTGTTGTTTGTCTGTTTGCTTTACTAGAATGAGCATATCAGCATAGTGAAGATTGTCTATAATTTTTCCACATGATTCACTACTTTTTTGGTAATAAATTTCAGTGATGATAAGTATTAATTCATTCAACAAACATTGAGCAATTGCTTATTTATGCATACCAATCAGTCAGTGTGTATGTTCTGATTAAGGATATCTAACTGATCACTACATTTTATTTCTTTCAGCCTCGAATATTGTCATCTAATTCACAAAGGAAGGAAAAAAATCACTATGTAATGTCAGAAATCAAAATCTGCAGCATAGATTGATCTCCTGTTATACATCATTCTATAGCTTCATTCTGTAACAACACAATACTCCTAGTAGTCAATGGGTCGCTACATGAGCTTTGAAATAAAAGATAAACCTCTAACTTGTAAATCTAAACATGTAAGCCAGACTTTTTCATTTTAGAAAACTGATCAAGGAGACAAGACGGTGGGAAAGATGGACCTACTGTAGCTCTCCCCCCATAGCTCATAAAATACCTATAAAAATGACTATAAACAAATTCTAGAGCAGCAGAAGCCACAAAACAACAGAGTGAAACACATTTCCATCCCAAGACAACCT
Organism: Notamacropus eugenii; assembly: GCF_028372415.1. Lineage (NCBI taxonomy): Eukaryota > Metazoa > Chordata > Mammalia > Diprotodontia > Macropodidae > Notamacropus > Notamacropus eugenii. Next base: position 145,152,938 of record NC_092874.1, on the reverse strand, counting down.
GGAAGGCCAACAGTAAAGGTCTACTGCATTGGACCCAGAGTAGAGCACAGCCCAGCCTTGACCATACTGCATGGCACAGACAAGACTGGAGCAAGTTACAGGATGTGGAATCACAGGGAGCAGCTGTGACTCCCAGAAAATTTGACTTTCAAACACAAGAATCAAGAGAAGCATGAAAAGGTATACAGGAAAGAGAAATCATCAGGGACTTACTAAAGTTGAACTTCTTACATTCCTACATAGAAAGATAATATTTGCAACTCTTGAGACTTTTCTCAGTATTTGGGTAGTTGAAGAGATTATATACATAGAAACAGAGGACATGGGTTGAGGTGAATAGGCAAGGTTGATTTTTTAAAAAAATAAAATTAAGGGGTGAGAGAGAAATATATTGGGAGGAGAAAGGGAGAAATGGAATGGGGCTAATTATTTCTCATAAAAGAGGGAAGAAAAAGCTTTTTTAATGGAGGGGAAAAAAAGGAAGGTGGGGGGGGAAGTGAAGCTTACTAAGGAGGGAATAACATGCACACTCAATTTGGTATAAAAATCTAGGTTACACTACAGGAAAGAAGGGGAGAAGGGGATAAGTTGGAGGTGAAGGGCAGAATAGAAGGGAAATCTAATGGGAGGGTGGAGTAATTAGAAGTAAACACTTTTGGGGAGAGATAAGGTCAAAAGAGAGAATAGAATAAATGGGGGGAAGGATAGAATGGGAGGAAATATAGTTAGTCTTTCACAACATGACTATTACGGAAATTTTTGCATAGTTACACGTGTATAGCCTGAATTGCTTGCCTTCTCAGTGGGGATGGATGGGGAGGAAGGAAGGGAGAGAAGTTGGAAATCAAAGTTTTAGGAATGAATGTTGGGAATTGTTTTTGCATAAAACTGGAAAGTAAGAAATACAGGTTTTGGGGGTATAAAAATCTATCTTGCCCTATAAGAAAAGAAAGAAGATGGGGATAAGGGCAGGGAGGGATGTGATAGAAGGGAGGGCAGGTTGGGAGAAGGGGTAGTCAGAATGCATGGTGTCTTGGGGTAGGGGAACAGATGAGGAGAAAATTTGGAACCCACAATATTGTGGAAATGAATGTTGAAAACTACAATAAATAACTTTTAAAAAAAGAAATAAAAAAATTAACAAAAAAATTAATAAAAATTCTCTTCCTATCTGTAGTGTGTGCTTCCGAAGACATATTCTCTAAGATCCAAGAGACAGTATGGTAAAGTAGAAAGATGATTACTTTTTGATTCAGAGGATTTTCATTCAAATCCTACTTCTAACAGCTAATATATCCAAGCTCTTCCACCTCTTTGGGTCTTAGTTTGCTCAATGGGTTAAATGATTGATTCAGATGGCGTCTGAGGTTCATCCCAATATGAGTGTTATGGTCCTATACAAGTGATTTAATTCTGATACATTTGGCACAGACCCATGTTTCTAGGGCAGATAGCTAGTGATTATTGGTTGAGAAGAAAATTCAATAGCTCTACAGATTTTCATTAAATTTTAGAAAGGAATACTCTGCTCAACATTGAGTTCTTCTCTCACCTATCCTCCCAATGAAAAGAAAATGAAAGAGTATCACAAGGCAGAAATGATTTATAGAGTTATTTAGGGGTCTAAAAGCTTCAATATGCTTAATCACAAATAAGATTTAGCACAGGAATTTTCTCTAAAATTCCTCTACAATTCAGCATAGGAATTTTCTCTAAGATCCCAGAGAGTCTGAGACTCTTTGTAAGCTAAGGGATCTATAGAACAAAGAATATCATAGACATGATGCCCTGAGGCCAAATGCTTATGGCTAAGACAAAGTGATTAGGTGACTAACTGAGAATTTTCAGCAATTCAGTTTGATAACATTTATTGAGGTCCTACGGTGACCAAAGCCCTGTGCTAGTTGTTGACTGAAATTGACTGTTTCTAGGATAAATGTTATCCTTCCTCATGGACTGATTGCATGAATGAGTCAGTAAAAATATATTAAACACTATGAGGAAAACATTATGTTAAGTGTTTTCCACAGTTTTAATATTTTTATTACTTAGCTTATATTATATACATATATACATATATATGTGTACAATATACTTAGTTTACAAAGAAAAAAATAAAAGTCCCTGCTATGAAGTTGTTCATATTAGAATGGGGGAGATAACATATATAGAACATAAATAAAATGTTCAGTCTACCATGATAATACAGCACAAACAAAAATAACATTCTAAATACGACACAAGTTTATCATAGCTATAATATTATCAATGGGTAAGAGGAGTTTAAAATCTGGATTTATAGCTGAATCCCAGGAAAGCCCTATAAATAAGAATTGAGAGATTATACAACAGTAGGCTGAAGAGAAAAGAGCAGTGGTCATGGAAGCAAAATTCAAGTCCCTGCTCGACCACTTATGAATTATTTGACCTTGTACAAGTTCTTTGACATTTAGTTTTCTCATCTGTAACATAACTGGTTTATCCCCAAAGTCCCTTTCAGTTCTAAAATTATAAGATTATGTATTTTTAAGGGAACAAGTGAAAATAGGTAAAATGAGAACAAGAGGGAAAGAAAGAGCAGAAAAGTAAGCTCAGTGATATTCAGTACTTTCTCAGAAGCAAGAGAGTGAAATTACCGTCAGTTGCTGAACTGGTCTGATATTCATCTCTTCTTTTTCCTTCTTCACACACCTGAAACACTATCTCAGTCAGATGCTTAAACTTCTTTTTTCTACCAGCAGATTAACAGTTTAAATTGTTCTTTTGGACTGGGATGTGCTTTTTTAAGGCAGTCGTCTGTAGATCCAGTTATACTCTAATAAAAAATGCAGTGCCCATAAACACCTTACTCTGAAGTCTTAGAAAAAGGGAAGCTTATTATACAGTGAGATCACAGACTAATTAACATTGAAGTGTTATCATTTTCATCAGCTATTTCCATCTGTTTATTGGAATACATAAGTGTACATAGCAGATATACATCTCATTACACTCCCTTCACTGGAAACTATAGAGACTAAAATATGTACAATTGAATAATAGCCAACAAATTGATAGCTAAAAGAATTAATAGGGAAGAATTCTAGAAGACCTCTGGGAAACTATCTTTTCAACAGATGACCTTGGTTTCCACTATACTGAGCAGAAATGAGTCTATCATGAGCTCCTTCATCCAAACTCTTCAGTAGATCTTGGATCATGGCATGAAGCTACCCTTTTCCCTCTCTTGAAAAATCCCTCTGATTTTACCTTTGACCCAAAACTATCCTCCTCTGGGAGTTTAGCATTATGTCTCCAGTTGGAGAATCCAAATTTGAGTCCCATCCTCATATGACCCTGTCAAGTCACTTCATCTATCTGAGCCACAACATTACCTTTATCTATAAAATAAGAGGATTGGGTCACATGGCCTCAATAAAGTCTCTTTCAGTTCTAAATCTAAAATTTTATTTAGGTTCTGTTTCTGCTGTCTAAAATTACATAAAATTTTCTCCCACCCTATCACCTTCAAAAAAAAAAAAGACACCAACCTTTAATTTATACAGCAATACACTGAAACTATTGCCTAATATCTCTCCAATATTACACTGATATTTTCCTAAACATTAATGTCCAGTGCTCTTTGCCTCTGGTTTGTAATCTTTTCAATTTGCAATCTGAATTCCTGACTTCATTTATTACACTGAAATTGCTCCAATTGTAAAAATGCTCTCTTTATTGTTGAGTTTTTCTTTTAGTCCCTCTCCTCTGTAATGCAAATTTTTATACCATCAACAATCCCTTTCTTTCTGAAAAGGCTATTTTCCAATGATGGCTTTTCTTTCCTCTCTTTCCTCCTTATTCTTCTACTAAATTGCCCAGTTGACCCTTTTTAGGTTCCTTTGTTGTAGCATCATTCTCTACTGCACTTGTCTTTTCTCCAGGAATTTGTTCAGGGCCATCTTCTTTTATCTCTCTTCATTTCATTCTCAGTGATCTCATCTGTTGTCATTGTTTCAATTATCAAAGTGACTTGTAGATCTAGTCCCACTCTGAACTCCATTGCTGCATTTTTAGATGACTGTTGCTCTTTGATTCTTACATTTGCTGCTAAGAATTAGTGGAGAGGAGTATGAAATGTTGTATTTGGAGCAAGAAATGCATGAGTTTTTAATCCACTCTCAGATGTTTGCTGATAAATATATATTGGGGAATATCATGTAATTTTTTTCAGTATCAGTTTTGTCATCTATAAAATAGGGGATAATAATAAGGCCTAAAGATTACTTTAGGATTGGAGGAAACATTTATGCAAAACTTTTCAAAACTCACAACATATTGGAAATGTTTAATATTTGTTATTGTTAGTGGCATTATTGATATCCCTTCCCCCCCAAAACAGGCATTCCTCTTTTTCTAACTGCCCTGTTTCCGCTGAGGGCACCATCTTTGTAGTCACCTAGATTTTAACCTTAGAGAAGACTTTGACTTTTTTTTCTCCCTTAATCAATCCATCAACAAGTATTTATACTATGTACCAGGCACTGTGCTAAATACTGAGGATACAAAGACAGGAAAAAAAATTCCCTCTGCTCAAGGAGGTTACATTCTAAAGAAATAGAATATATGTGCAAAACAAACTGATGAGGGGGTAATTTTAGAAGGAAAGGCAGTAGTACCAGAGGGAACAGATTAATATAATTCTGCAGAAGGTGGAATTGGAACTGAGTCTTGAGGAAGCTTGGAATTCTAAAGCAAAGGTGATGAGGAAGAGCATTTCAGGCTTGGAAGATAGCCAATGCAAAGGAATGGCAACAGAAGGTGGAGTGTCCTGATGGAGGACCTTGCCAAGTAAGCTAGTGCAACTGTATGGTAGAATATGTGGGGTATAATAATTTGTAAGAAGTCGGGAAAAGTAAGAAGGTACCAGAATAGTAAGAGCTTTATAAGTACCATAGGATGCTCCTATTTTTAGTAATTTCCTGAATTCTTTCAGTTTTATCACTGTCTTACCTCTCATATGTATTTTCTTCTCTATACTGGTATTGCCACTACCGAGCCATCTAAAACACAGTAAAGGTTTGCTACTTCCCTCCTCAAAAACTTCAAAAACTACTGCCTCTTGGATAAAATAGAATATCCCCAGCTTGTTATTTACAGCTTTCCACAATCTAACTCCAAGCTACATTCTCAAGCATACTTTACATACTACCGTGGGTTCAATCACACTTGAATATCAACTTTTTTCCAAAACTCACAATCTCATCACTTGCCTCAGTGCATTAGGACAGTCAGACCTGGAGTATGCCCCTCACTTTCCATCCTTCCCCCACTAGTTATATCTTTGTGATTCTTTGTATTCCTTCTAGGCTCAAGGAAGGTTCCACCATCTCTGTATCTGCCTTCTTTCTACAATAAAAAAGACTGAGACAGACCTCTGAGTCAATGATACTTTATTAAAAGATCCATCGTCCTCTTTAATGAAGTGCACTTCAGATCTTTCTCACTATCTGAGATGCCTCCTTCTTCTAGGACTCTCTGTTTATAGAGTTTGATACCTAAATATGCAAAAGAGACATAGTAAAATACAGCATCTCATTGGTTGGCATATGATGCATAAGCTAAAACAAATAAAAATGATATTTCAGCAGGGTCACAAGATGGGTGAAGCAAGGAATGTCTCTGATGACTAGGTGGTCACAAAGTGAATGAGTTCCTCCATAGCTTAGGCAGAAGGAGATGGTACAAACTACACATGCTCTCCAAGAGCATATTGGGGGAGGACTTTCTGTACCATGCCACTACCCATGCTTAGTTTGGTTATGGAATTTCAGCATAGCAGGATGGAGATATCTTTGCAGCTTTCTTGTGGTTGTTCAAGTAATCTCTATAGCTGGTAAACAAATAATAAACACTGCATTAAAGTTTGAGGCCTATTATAGAGTCCTTCTATTAGAATCTATATTTCTGTGTGACTTATACAAAGTATGGAGTGTACACTGCTTACTCTTATGCCTATTATTAGGTTGACTAGATAAGTATTACTACATAGATATATTAAAATAATTACAAATAATCATTACCCCTTCTAAAATCATAATGAACTAATCCTGATTACAGTTTGACTAGGAGTTCTCCATGAATCATTTGTCTAAATACAAATAAACTTCTTGAGCAAAGGGGCTATTTTCTCTTTGTATCACTAATGCCTGGCATAAGACCTTATATATGTTAGACACTAAATTTTCTGTAAATGACTATTCTTCAGGGCTGTTAGGAGTGGTGTAAACCATAACCCATTAAAAGAATAAAATAAAAATGTTAATCTACAAAAACTGACCATTTGAAATTCATAGAGGGTTCATTATAATCTGAGTACTACAGGTCTTTTAAATTTTTTAAAAATCACTTTCTATCTGGTTTCTCTACTCTTGGGAGCTCATAAAAACTGGCAAAGTGTGTTTTGGGTAGTGGTATCACAGATGAAGGTATGCATGCAATAGGCATAAGCAGAGTGGAATGAAAGATGTGAATATATCTACCTCATGCTCTATGAACCTTTGATCACTTAGCAGTAGAAGCATAGAAAAAATATATTATGAAGAGGCAGGAAAGATCAGTGTTATGACTAAGGTATCATAGAACCCAGACATGAAATCTGTATATTCTATTTACTTCAGAAACCAAACTCATCCTCCTCTTCCTCCTCCTCTTCCATAGCTAGCACAGTCTCTAGACTTCTCTATTTTCATTGATGCTATATTTCTAGTCACTCATATTAAATACCTCATAATCATCTGAACTTCCAGAGATTATAGATTACTTGCTCTGTTAATCTTCACATTCAATCAATTGCCAAAGAGTCTCCTTCAGAAATGTGTCTCAGATCAATCATTCTCTTTCCTTTACTATTACTATTATTCTACTTCAGACTAGAAATCATCCCTTCTAACACACACACACACACACACACTCACATTAATCATACTCATTTCCCTCTGCTGATTATATCCAATTTGTCCTATATGTCTTATTTGTACATCGTCAGTCAAAAAGCATTTATCAAGTGCCTATTATATGTCAGATCTATGCTGAATGTTAGGAGTACATAGTTACTTTTATGTTGTCTCTTCCCTTAGACTGTGAGAATCCTGTCTTTTTGGGTTGTTTTTTGTCTGATGCTTAGCCTAGTGCCTGGCACATAGAATGAACTTATAATAAATGCTTATGCACTTAGTGACTGACTAGTAAAACGACCTCCCAGTTTGTCTCCCTATACCAGTGTCTTCTCTCTTCCAAACTATCCTATGAATAACTGTCAGAATAATATTATTTCTGAAGTGAAATTCTGCAAGCTCCTGTTAAAAATCCTCCTTTGCTTCTCTAGTGCTTCTAAATTATTTCTGCATTCCTTTCTCCGGACTTTGAGACTCTCCATAATCTGGTACCAACTTACATTTCCACCATTATTTCCTTGTACTCCCTTATAGATACTACCTGTACATTCTGCAAACCTGAAAAGTTTAGCCATTTTGGGTTTTTTGTTTGTTTTGTTTTGTTTTATGTGTACCGCAGAGCTCTTTGGCAGACCAGGGAACCCTTAGACTCCTTAGAATAATATTTTTAATAAAAGAAAATAAATAAAATATTTGCATAAAATAAAATATTTAGGACTACAAAGAAAACTAATTATATTTCAATTATACTATATAAATTATTTTAAATAAAGATATGTGTCTATGCATATGTGTGTATTCCCATTCAAGATCACAGATCCCTTGAAAGCTCTCCACAGATTCCTTAGGGGAGCTATATGTGGACTCAAGACTAAGAACGCGTGTTCCTAACTTAGTCTGTTATTTCTATGCCCCTGTACTTGTGCTCATATAATTTCCTCTGCCTGGAATAATTTTCTCATGTTATCAACTTGTCTATATCTCTGCAACTGTCGAAGTCTAATAACCCTTAGACCGTTACCTCCAATGCCTCCTTTATCATGAAGTTCTCTCTGATTTTCTCAAATGGATATGATGCATGCTCCTCAGAACCCAACCATGCTCTATATCTCTCATATCATGTTCTATCATGAATTAGAGTTATTTGCATGCTTGCCTTATCTCTTAATTTAATTTTAACTTGAGGCCAAAAGAGTACTTTAAATAATATGCATTTAACAATTACTCATTCAAATTTATTTTGTCCTACAGACATTGAATTGCATACTGTGCTCCAGTCACTATGCTAGACACAATACAAAACTGAAAAATGACTCATTGTTATCAGAAGTTTACATTCCAATAAAGAGAAAAGTATGACCACATATAAGTATAATGTAAGAACTGGAGAGGGGTGAGACATAAAATATAGATTTGTACTAAGTAGTCTTGGAGCATTTTGAGGGGAGGCTTAAGACCTAGGGGGATTAGAGAATGCTTGATCAAAAAAAGCGGCACCCAGACTAAGCTTTGGAGGAAAATTAGTCTGACACATGATAAGGATGGGGTCCGTTTTAGAAATGCAAGATAGCCTAAATGAATATGAGGAGCTGGGAGAAGACATTTTATGTTTAGAGCAAAGTCCAGTTTGGCTGAAATGAGGAGTGTGTAAAAGAGAAATTGAAAATGAGACAAGGGTAAAATGGAGCAGGATTGTCAAGGTATTTTGAATGCCATACTGAGAAGCATGCACTTTTCTTGTAATCCATGATGTGCCAAAGTGGATTTTGAGCTATGAAATCTTGGAAAAATTATTTCAGCAGCTAAGAAGCTCTGTTTTAGAGAAGGAGTAGACTATATCTGTCACAGACTACTGGGGAAACTGGAAAGTAATCTGGGAAAAGTGGGTTTAGATTCGTCTTATACTTCATGCAGTAATAAATTAAATATAGTTAAATTATCTAAATGTAAATAATTACAATAAAAATAGATGACACTAGAAGTCAACACCTTTCAAAATTATGGATAGGAGAAAATTTTAAACAGGACAGGTTGAAAAGAGATCATAAATGATAGAAAAAAGTAGGTATTTGAAGGTTTTTTTAGGGTTTTCTTTTTATCTAGAATCATAACAAAAAAGACTAGAAAAAATCATAATGTTAATTATGTCAAATGTCTCAAAATCCAAATAAAAAGACAATTAACACAAATGTATAAGATTAAGCATTCACCAGCAGATGAGTCAAAGTATATGAATGGATTTCAAGTGAAATTGTCAATAACCATCTGAAAAGTGTTCAGAATGAACAAAATGCAAATTAAAAGAGCCTTGAGATATTACCTTGTACCAGTCAAGCTAATAAATATGCCAAAAGTTGTGAAAATTGTTTGAGGGGCTATGAGGACACAGCCAAGCTAATTTACTTCTGATAGAATTGAATTGGTTCAGCCATTCTGGAAAACAATTTTGAATTATGCAAAAAAGTAAATTACTAGCTTGTTTATAGCCTTTGACCAAGAGCTTTAATTACGGTGACTATACTCCAAATAGATTAATAACAGCAAGACACAAATATACAAAGATGTTCGTAGCTTCATTATTTGTGATAACAAAAAAGTTTGAAACAAAACGTGCATCAAACAATTGAAGAATAGTTGAGCAAATTAAAATATATGAAAATAATGGAATGTTACTTTAAGGAATGACAAATATGGGGAATTCAGGAAAAAAAAAACATGGGATGACTTCTATTAATTGACACAGAGCAGGAAACTGGAGTTGATAAAATAATATGCACAACAAATATAGCAAATAAATTCACCATATTCACCAATTAATTCACCAGAGCAAAATTGGGGTCAAATATCAAAGTCTATGTTAACACTATAGTATCAGTGTTTAAACATCATCATTCCTTTCTTTTAACAACAGATAATTTGACTAAGATAAATGTACTTTTAAAGTGGGTTAGGGGGCACGATTTTGGTGAAGTATCTGTTTTATCAAAATAATATAAAACATTTTCTCATAAATGCAGGCAGAGTCATCTACAAAAGGTCTTCCAGAAAGACCTTGCCCTAATCTTAGATCTTTACCAGAAACTGACTCCCAGAATATGCACCTCCTCCATATTCTTCTAGCTCCTTCTCTTGAAACTAGAGGAGAATCACATGGTGACCAGGCAAGAGGTACCAAACCCCACATGTCTTTCCCCAGTTGTATCTTTGTCTGTCAGTACAAAGGGAGAGAAAGAAACCAAAAGACATTCACAATTCCAGTACAATTTACTCAGATACACCACATAATGTACCCATGCTGTCCATAATCTCTCTCTCTCTAATCTACCTTTCCAGCATAACTGCCTCTCACACACTCCATATTCCAGTCTAATTGGCTCTGCTGTTCCTCTCACACAGCATTAAATGTATTTCCATGGGTCAGGTATATAATATAAATCTTATTTTTGTCTTTTGTATTTCCAACATTCCTTCAAATTTCAGTTCCAGGTCCACATTCTACATGTGACCTTTGCTAGTTTCCGCAACTGTTATTATTCCTCCCCATTCCTACTGAAAAAGAAAATTGTATTTATTGCTGTATTTTACATACTTTCATGTTTGTATGTTTATTCTCACAATTAAATAGTTACTCTTTAAGGACAACCATGGTTTTGTCTCTTTTTTAATCCTTCTTGAACAGTTCCTGTCACAAAGTAATATCTTAATAAATATTTACTAATCATTTTATTAGTTGGTTCTTCTTCATGGAAGTTGTGTTGGATTGTATTTTCAAACTGAAACAACTAAAGACCCTCTCCAAAAGTAAATCTACCTGTTTATATATCAAAACACAGTAGTTTCTAAGTTTTTTAAAACAATCATATCATATTGTAACTCCCATTTGAAACAGTAGCAACGTGCATTTATGTCAGTAAATATTTTATAAAATCAGTGATATTATCCAAATTTTAAGATGCAATAAATAAGAAAGTGTTTTGTCTATAACTAAGAGAAGGAACTAGCAGATTGATCATCACAAATAGAGACCTGAGGTAAATAATTTTATTTTGGTGTTCATATAAAAACTTGCTACTTTAAATTAATTTTGTTCATTTTCCAATTTCCTAATACCTTGTGTAAAATGCACTATTCTGTTGGGAATTCTTTTATGATAAAATAAATTGTAGAAAAAGTAAATTTTCATACACGAACACACGCACATAAATTTATGTGTATGTACATATAGACAGGAATTTAATGTATATATGTTTTACACATAAGCATATATGTATACATGTACACATATACAATTAATAAAGTCAGTTCATAATCTGAAATTCCAGATACCTAAGCTATCCATGATTTTTTTTTCTAATTTGATTGATTTCATTGAACAGAGTTAAATTCACTTAACTTGATTTTCCAGTTGGGCATGTCTTTAGCTGTTTTATTACGATGAATGATCATGGATGACTAGAAAGTAGCGAATTCTGAATTGACATAAGATGAAATTCCACCTGATAGAAAATAGGGCACTGGTATTTTTTGCTTTAAGAGACTATTTTAACTTTGAGGGAGATAGCAGCTGTATAATTAAGGCTTAGAAGCAAAAAAAAGTATGGATTTTTAAATTATAATTTTCCTCAGAGAGAGAAAGAAATGGCAGCTTCTAAGTAAAAATAAACACAACTATAAGAAATCACCTTAGGTACTGAGGACTGAATCTTTAAATAGAAAGTAACATGTTTAGGAGGAAAGGTGCAGAAAAAATGATTGGCACACACTTTGCACTCGCATATTACAGTAATATGTTTAGAGGCAGTATGGGACAGTGGAAAGAACATTAGTTCTGGTGTCAGATGATCTTGGATCACAACCTGCTTTTTGTCTCTTAGAATATGTGAACAAGGCACTAAACTTCCATGATTCTCAGTTTCCTCATCTACAAAATGAAATGATTGTATTAGATGCCTTCTTAAATACATTTTAGCTTTAGAACTTGGGACCATCTAAAGCAGGGGTTTTTAAGCTGTGGTCTGTAGACACCAAATGGGTCCATGAGCTTGAATGGAGAAAAGTTTTCTCTCTGTCTTTGTCTCTCTGTCTCTGTCTCTCTGTCTGTCTCTCTCTCTCTTTCTCTCTGTTTTTCTCTCTGTCTCTCCCTCTCTCTTTCTTTTTAATCTTCTTGTAAAAAAATTACTAATATGGAAATGTTTTAAATGATCTTGTATCAGATCGCTTACCATCCCATGGAGAGGGGAGGGGAGGGAAGATGGGATAAAATTTAGAAGGCAACATTTTAAAACGTTAGAATTGTTTTAACATGTGATTTGGGAAAAATAAAATATTATGGGGCAAGATACCTAGGTGGCTATTGAACAAAACAGAAATAGATGTATAATATATCTAAAAGGATTCACTTGTAGTTAGCAGATTTAAGTTAGAATTCTAGCTCTGCTACACTTTCTTTGTAATCTTGGGAAGTCATTTATGCAGTTTTAACTCCATCATTTGTAAATTGAGAAATGTGGAATAGATGATTTTTAAGGCAATATGTGAATGGAGTGCTGGACTTTGAGTCAGGGAGACTAGAGTTCGAATTAAGTTCCACATACTTATTATCTGTTTGACCCTGGTCATGTCACTTAATTACTACTTGTCTCAGTTTCCTCAACTCTAAGATAGGAATCATAGTAGTATCTACCCTTCAGGGTTATGAGGAACCAATTAGAAATTATTTGTGGTCAAAAAATATGCTTAACATAGTGCCTGGCACATAGTAGATGGTATGTAAACTTTATTCCCTTCTTCTTTACTTCCCTTTTCTCCTCCACCACCAATAAGGGATAACATGGTATAAGGGATAGAAAGTTGATCCTGAATTCAAGAAGTTCTGGCATCAAGATCCATCTTCGAATGCGTGTGTTTTGTATATCCCTGAAAAAATCATTTACAAGCTATGTGCTCCCAAGCAACTCTCTCAGAAGGATGTGATAGATAGATGGGTCAAAAATCTATTAAGTAGGTGTTATATGTCAGTCCCTGTGTTAAATGATTTACACATATTATTTCTTTTTATGTTAAGACTATAAATTCCAGAGCAGATGTCATTCTCAATTGGCAGAAGGTGCTTCCTTAAGAGATTTCATTGTATTAATGAAATGCAGGAGGGAAAAATAAGTTTTAGTAACAATAGCAATAATAGCCAAATAAATTTCATTTATATAGCTCATTAAAATTTGAAAATCCTTTTATGTGTGCTCTTTAATTTAAATCTCACATCAGGTGAGAAGAACAGATTTCATTTCCTGCCAGAAATGGTGAAACTTTTTTAATGATCCCAAGTTTCTCCTGGAAACAAAGGCTCCTGTTTTACTAACAATATCTTATAGTACCTTTGCTGCTGTATGACTTTGAGACACTTCAACCTGACAGCTATGGCGCAGCGTGTTGTCAGTGTGAGCAGACTGAAATTTAAATCAGATGGTGAAGTTGGAAAAATTGGGTTAAAGATGTCAGCAGGGAAATGCATCACAGGAAGAGAAGAGGGATTGGTCATATGATGAGAGCGAGGAATAAAAAATGAACAGCTCAGGTGCTTTGTTACTATACATGATATCACATAAAAACAAAGAAGGCCTTCAACATAACTGATAAGCTATCTACACTGCAATTATTTGATAGCATAGGTGGGCCAGCACAGATGGGTTGTTATCTACATCATCAAACAAAATATTAATACAGATGAGATCACAGATCTGCTTGAGAATATAATTATAGTAAGCTCTGCCCCTAGAAATAAAATTTTACTTCATTAAATACCATAAGGGCTTCAGTTTTCTTTTTTTTCTTTTTTTTCTTTTTTTTTTATTTAACTTTTAACATTTATTTTCACACAATTTTGGGTTACAAATTTTCTCCCCTTTTATCCCCTCCCCCTCCCCAGACCCAAGCTTTCTAATTGCCCCTGTGACCTATCTGCTCTCTCCTCTATCCTCCCTCCCTGCCCTTGTCTCCGTCTTCTCTTTTGTCCTGTAGGGCCAGATAGCTTTCTTGACCCCTTAACCTGTATTTCTTGTTACCCAGTGGTAAGAACATTACATTTGGTCCTAACACTTTGAGTTCCAACTTCTTTAGCTCCCTCCCTCTCCACCCCTTCCCCTTGGAAGACAGGCAATTCAATATAGGCCATATCTGTTTAGTTTTGCGAATGATTTCCATACTAGTTGTGTTGCATAGGACTAACTATATTTCCCTCCATCCTATCCTGTCCCCCATTACTTCTATTTTCTTATGGTCCTTTCCCTCCCCATGAGTGTCGACCTCGTATTACATTCTCCTTCCCTACCCTCCCCTCTATCCTCCCCCCCACCCTGCTTGTGCCCCTGTCCCCCACTCTCCTGTATTATGAGATAGGTTTTCCTATCCAAATGAGTGTGCATTATAGTCTTTCCTTTAGTGGAATGTGATGAGAGTAGACCTCGTGTTTTTCTCTTGCCTCCCCTCTTTATCCAACCACCAATAAGTCTTTTGCTTGCCTCTTTTATGAGAGATAATTTGCCCCATATAACTTCTCCCTTTCTCCTCCCAATATTTCTCTCTCACTGCTTGATTTCATTTTTTTTAAGATATGATCCCATCCTCTTCAATTCACTCTGTGCACTCTGTCTCTATGTGTGCGTACATGTGTGCATGTGTGTGTGTGTACTACCACCCAGTGCCCAGATATTGAAATGTTTCAAGAGTTACAAATATTGTCTTTCCATGTAGAAATGTAAACAGTTCAACTTTAGTAAGTCCCTTATGACTTCTCTTTGCTGTTCACCTTTTCATGGTTCTCTTCATTCTTGTGTTAGAAAGTCAAATTTTCTTTCCAGCTCTGGTCTTTTCATCAGGAAAATTTGAAAGTCCTCTATTTCATTGAAAGACCATTTTTTCTCCTGAAGTATTATAGTCAGTTTTGCTGGGTAGGTGATTCTTGGCTTCAGTCCTAGTTCCTTTGACTTCTGGAATATCCTATTCCATTCCCTTCTATCCCTCAATGTAGAGGGTGCCAGATCTTGTGCTATCCTGATTGTATTTCCACAATACTTGAATTGTTTCTTTCTAGCTGCTTGCAATATTTTCTCTTTCACCTGGGAATTCTGGAATTTGGCCACAATGCTCCTAGGAGTTTCTCTTTTTGGATCTCTTTCAGGTGGTGTTCTGTGGACTCCTTGAATATTTATTTTGCCTTCTGGTTCTAGAATCTCAGGGCAGTTTTCCTTGATAATTTCATGGAAGATAATGTCTAGGCTCTTCTTTTGATCATGGTTTTCAGATAGTCCCAGAATTTTTACATTGTCTCTCCTGATTCTATTTTCCAGGTCAGTTGTTTTTCCAATAAGATATTTCACATTGTCTTCCATTTTTCGAATCTGCGTGGTATGTTCTGAGATATCTGTCTTTCTCATAAAGTCCTTAGCATCCATCTGTACCATTCCAGTTTTGAAAGATCTATTTTCTTCAGTGAGCTTTTGAATCTCCTTTTCCATTTGGCTAATTCTGCTTTTGAAAGCATTCTTCTCCTCATTGGCCCCTTGCACCTCCCTTGCCAGCAGAGTTAGGCTAGTTCTCAAGGTGCCAATTTCTTCAAGATTTTTTTGGTTCTCCTTTAGCAGGGAGCTGATCTGCTTTTCATGCTTCTCCGTCATCCCTCTCATTTCCCTTCCCAGTCTTTCCTCCACCTCTCTAACTTGATTTTCTAAATTCCTCTTGAGCTCCTCCATGTCCCGAGCCCATTGGTTGGGCTGGGACACAGAATCCTCGATTTCTGTGTCTTTGCTTGATGGCAAGCATTGTTCCTCCCCATCAGGAAGGAAGGGAGGAAGTGTCTTTTCTCCGAGAAAATACCCTTCAATACTTTTATTTCTTTTGCCTTTTCTGGGCATTCTCTCCAATCAGTGACCTGACCTCCTCACACCCACCTTGCCCCGTGGTCCTCCCAGCCAGTGTTTGGGGACTGAGATTCAAATGCTGCTTCCCGCCTTAGGGTTTTTAGTGGGGGCAGGGCTGCTATTCAGTGTGGGAATTAAGTTCAGGTGGTCAGGTCGGGGCAGGGCCGCCTCTCTGGCTCAGTTCCCTCAGGGGGTTTATGCACAGACCTTCCACAATGGATCCAGGCTCCTGCCCATTTGGGGAGCCCCTGTCTGTAGCTGCCTCTCAGCTTCTATCTCCTGGGGGGGCCCGAGCCATGGGGGCACCCCACTCCCCTCTCAACCCGCCAAAGAGACTCTCCCACCTACCCCCGTCAGTCACCTGTTGGTGGGGGGGGCTTGTGCCGCCGCTGGAGATCCCGTCTCTGGACCCTTCTCGGATCTGTACCTCTCGGAGCCACGGCCGCCGCCGCCACTGCCGGTCCGGGCTGGGCTCCGCGTCTGCAGCGCGATGGACCTTTTGCAAGAGGTTTGCAGGTCCCTCTATGGGTGGAGGAACCCGCGTGGCCGCTGGAGATCCCGTCCCCGTAGCCCTCTCGGATCTTTTCCTCACGGTGTCGTGGCCGCGGCAGGGCTGCCCTCTGCTCCCCGTCCCGGCGCCCAGCCCACAGCGCGAAGGACCCCCCGTGAGAGGTTTGCAGGTCTCTCCGGAACAGAAATCTCCCTCGCTCCAATATTCCGTGGTCTCTGGGTGCAGAATTTGCCCTGGGTTGGTCCCCTCTAGCCGTTCTGTGGTTTGTGAGTTCAGAGCTATGTGTATGTGCGTCTTTCTACTTTGCCATCTTGGCTCCGCCCCCTTCAGTTTTCAATAAAAGTCAAAACCTAGGGGCTGGGGCTGTACAATTTTTTTTCTTTTGCTGACAAATGTTGAAGACTGTGGAAAAAGCAAATGAATGGAGCATAGAATGATATGGTTCTACTTAATTATGGACATAGGTGAAATTATGTTTCATTGAAATTTCTGAAGAATTAGAAAATGGAAGGCCAGCTGCAAAAATAGCCAGTTGGTACTTTTAAAGTAAATTTCCCTGCAAAGGAAAAATACACAGAAAGACACGTCACTTTTCCACATTTCGCATCCATAGAACTTGCTTAGGGAAAGCTCCCTCAGTGTGCTACTTCATTTTGAATAGAAGTGGTTAGCTCCCTTTCTAAACTTTAATGATAGCATTTTTTTTTCTTTTAGAATTTAAATAACGTCATTCAGTTTGAAGAGCATGAAGACAAGAGTTTCTGAATCAGGGCACTTTGTGAGAACCAGCAAATATGACTGAATATAAATAGAACCTGAAACTTATCACTCAAGTTTTATTTTCTAGAGGTCTGAAATAAGGAGGTTACAAATGAGAGTGTAAAGAAGTAGAGATATAAATAAAGAAGAATGAAAAAGCAAGTTGCATAAAGCTCTGAAACAAATTGTTACCTAAAATAACACACCAATGAATATAATCTTCAATACGTTATTTTATATGCAATCCATTAACTTAAAATGAAGGGTGTCTTTAGCTCCTTACTCACTGATAATTGATCATCCCTGTACACTGATAAGAAACTGCTCCAGCAATAATGTGAAGTGGGGCAGATGGCAGTGTGCAGATATATAGATTAAGGAAATAAGACATGTCTTAGAGATTAACCCACTACACATCTAAGGGTGTGTTTGGAGGGGAGGGGTAGGGAGAAAAGAAAGAATTAAAAAGGAATAAATTTTAATATATTGAGTATGCTCCATTTCAGGGAACTAAAAGTAACTTGGACTACTACAGAGAGGGTTAAAGAAATCTTTTTATCCATTTATCTTTACAACAAGGGTTTATTAATATATGCTTTTTTTTGGTGAAAAAGACTCTGTTAACTACAGGAGATAAAAACAATTTCCCAGTTTTATAATCTCTTACACGCAGTAAACTTGTACATACTTTTCTATTATATCACATTTTGCCATGTTCTTACATTCATCTTTTTTTGTTCTTACTTCCACTACCTATACATCTCTTTGAATAAGTTCAAATTATATTTGTGACTTCCTTGTGCATCCTTATTAGTATAAAAAGTCAAGTCTGTGTTTCTTTTAGGAATGAGAATTCATGTTTTCCTAATTTTATTTGTTAAGAGATACCATTGCTTCTAAGACAACTCCTAAAGATTCATGATGGAAAATGTTATCTACATCCAGAGAAAGAACTTTGGAGTCGTAAGGCAGATGGAAGCATAGTATTCAATCTCCTTAAAAAAAAAAAAAAAAATTTGGGGTCAAAGAAGCCTGCTTATCCTTTCTCTGAAAATTTTGAAGTAAGTTTCTTGTTATGTAATTATAACATTTTAATATACTTCAAATATGAAATACATTTGAATTAAATATGTTTACATATGAAATACACATACACATGTAATATATACATGTAGCACACATTATATTGTATGTGCTATATTTATTTACTCTATACATGTGGTTGTGAGGCAATTAGGTAAATCAGCAGATAGAGTGCTGGGCCTAGAGTAAGGAAGACCTGAGTTTAAAATTCATCCTTAGACACTCACTGGCTAAAGGAGACCCAAAAAATGCTGAAGAAAATAACACCTTAAAAATATACCATCTCAAACGACAAAATGCTTCCAAAAAGCAAATGAGAAGAATGCTTTAAAAAGCAGAATTGTGATTGACCAAATGGAAAAGGAGGTGCAAAAGCTCATTCAAGAAGATAATACCTTAAAAATTGCAGTGAAGCAAAGGAAAGCTAATGACTATTACAAATCAAGAAATTATAAAACAAAATCAAGAAATTATAAAATAAAACCAGAAGACAATGTGTAATATGCCATTGGAAAAACAATTGATCAAGAAAATAGATTCATGAAAGGTAATTTGTTTTCATTTTTTCATAGTTTAAAAAAGTTTATTTATTTATTTTTAGTTTTCAACATTTATTTCCAAAAATTTTTGAGTTCCAAATTTTCTCCCTATCTCTCCCCTCCCCCCAGTCCAAACTGCCTTGCAATTTGATTGCCCCTTCCCCAAATCTGCCCTCCCTTCTAGCACCCCTCCCTTCCCTTACCCCAATCTTCTCTATTGTCTTATAAGGCCAGATAACTTTCTATACCCCATCCCCTGTACTTCTTATTTCCCAGGAATATGCAAAAAATTCTTAATATTTTTTCCTAAAACTTTGAGTTCCAACTCCTCCTCCTTCCTCCCTCTCCACTCATCCCCACTGAGAAGGTAAACAATTCAATATAGGCTATATATGTGTAGTTTTGCAAGCAATTTCCATAATAGTCATGTTGTGCAAGACTAACTATATTTCCTTACATCCTATTCTGCCCCCCCATTTATTCTTTTCTCTCTTTTGACCTTGTCCCTTCCCAAAAGTGTTTACTTCTAATTACTTCCTCCTACCATTTGCCCTCCCTTCTATCATTCCCCCCCACCTTGCTTATCCCCTTCTCCCATAGGTTCCTGTAATGTAAGATAGACTTTCATACCAAATTGAGTGACGATGTTATTCCTTCCTCAAGCCAAATGTTATGAGAGTAAGCTTCACTTTTACCCTCTAACCTCCTCTCTTTTCTGCTCCATTGCAAAAGCTTTTTCTTGCCTCTTTTATGAGAGATAACTTACCCCATTCCATTTCTTTCTTTCTTTCTCCTCTCAATATACTACTCTCTCACCCCTTAATTTTGCTTTTTAGATATAATCCCTTCCTAGCCAACTCACCATGTTCCCTCTGTCTACGTGTATGTGTGTGTGTGTGTGTGAGTCTGTGTGTGTGTGTCTGTGTGTGTAAAATCCCTCCACCTATCCAAATACTAAGACAAGTTTCAAGACTAGCAAATATTATCTTTCCTTGGAGGAATGAAAGCAGTTCAACTTTAGTATCCCTTATGATTTTTCTTTCCTGTTTAACTTTTCATGCTTCTCTTGATACTTGTGTTTGAAAGTCAAATTTTCTATTCAGTTCTGGTCTTTCCATCAAGAATGCTTAAAAGTCCTCTATTTCATTGAATAACCATTTTTCCCCTGAAGTATTATACTCAGTTTTGTTGGGCAAGTGAGTCTTGGTTTTATTCCTACTTCCTTTGACTTCTGGAATATCATATTCCAAATCATTAGATCCCTTAATGTAGAAACTGCTACATTTTATGTTATTCTGACTGTATTTTCACAATACTCGAATTGTTTCTTTGTAGCTGCTTGAAATATTTTCTTCTTGATCTTGGAACCCTGGAATTTGGCTACAATATTCCTAGGAGTTTCTCATTTTGTATCTCTTTCAGGAGGGGATCACTGAATTCTTTCAATACTTATTTTGTCCTCTGGTTCTAGAATATCAGGGAAATTTTCTTTAATAATTTCATGAAAGATGATTTCTAGGCTCTTTTTCTGATCATGGTTTTGAGGTAGTCCCATAACTTTTAAGTTGTCTCTCCTGGATCTATTTTCCAGATCAGTTGTTTTTTCCAATGAGATATTTCACAGTGTCTGCTATTTTTTTCATTCCTTTGTTTTTGTTTAATAATTTATGATTTTTAATAGTCATTAGCTTCCATCTGCTCCATTCTAATTTTTAAAGAACTATTTTCTTCAGTAAGCTTTTGAACTTCCTTTTCCATTTGGCTAATTCCACTTTTTAAAGCATTCTTCTTCTTATTGACTTTTTGAACCTCTTTTGCCAATTGAGTTAGCCTATTTTTTAAGGTGTTATTTTCTTAAGCTTTTTTTTTTTTTGGGAGGGGTCTCTTTTAGCAAGCTGTTGACTCTCTTTTCATAATGTTCTTGCATCTCTCTCATTTTTCTTCCTAATTTTTCCTCCATCTCTCTTACTGGATTTTCAAAATCCTTTGAACTCTTCCATGACCTGAGACCACTGCGTATTTATTTTGGAGGTTTTGGATACAGAAGCCTTGACTTTTAGATCTTCCTCTGATGGTATGCATTGTTATTCCTCATTTGAGAGGATGGAAGAAAATACCTGTTTACCAAGAAATTAACCTTCTTTACTCTTAATTTTTCCCTTTTATGGGCATTTTCTCAGCCAGTTA
Source organism: Notamacropus eugenii (assembly GCF_028372415.1). Classification (NCBI taxonomy): domain Eukaryota; kingdom Metazoa; phylum Chordata; class Mammalia; order Diprotodontia; family Macropodidae; genus Notamacropus; species Notamacropus eugenii. Next base: position 145,132,009 of record NC_092874.1, on the reverse strand, counting down.
CTTGACTTTTGTGTCCTTTGTCAAAAAGTGCATATAATCTGGGAGCAAATAAGTTCTTAGTTCCTCCAAAGTGGATCAATCAAGGGAGAGGAGTTTACTCCTCTCCTGGCCATTGCTGTGGTCTGGGAGCTACCAAACCTTTTCTGCCTAGGATCTGCTAGCATAATTCCCTTTCCAGAGCCTCCACCAGTTCCACCATGCCAGTCAGCACTCTTCCTCACCCCTGGACTCCCACTCAGGACTGAGACCAAGATCAGTTCCTCAATTCCCCCAGGGCCTTTAGGCCAAGGCTCCAAAAATGGATGCTGCTGCTGATGCCTCTGTCGCCCTCACCTGGGATGGGGGCTAGGAGAGGACCCTGCTCCTTTCTCATCCAAGAGAAAAAGCTTTTTCACTGACCTTTGACATGTCTTTGACTTTTGTGCATAGTGAGATCTGAGAACTTCAGGAAAATTGCCCTGATATTCTAGAACTAGAGGATAAAATGGAAATTGAAAAAAATACACCAATTACCTCCTGAAAAAAGATCTCATAAAGAAAACTTCCAGGAATATTACAACCAAATTCCAGATTTCCCAGGTCAAGGAGAAAATATTGCAAATAGCCAGAAAAAAACAATATAAGTATTGTGGAACTACAATCAGGATGATGCAAGATTTAGCACTTTCTACATTAAGGAATTGGAAAGTTTGGAATAAGATATTCTGGAGGTCAAAGAAGCTAGGCTTAAAAGTAAAAATTATCTACCTAGCAAAACTGGGTATAATCACTGAGGGGTAAAATATAGATGCTTAATGATATAGAGGACTTTCAAACATTCCAGATGAAAAGATCAGAGTTGAATAGAAAATTTAACTTTCAAATGCAAGACTCAGAAAAAAGCATGGAAAGGTAAACAGAAAAGCAAAATCATAAAGGATTTATTAAAGTTGGACTTTTTATATTCCTACATAGAAAGATGATATTTGTACCTCATGTCACTATGCATATGTATGCACACATAATACATGTGTACATATATACATACACACATCTATAGATCTATAGATATAGTCAGAGTACACAGGGTGAGTTACATATGAAGGGATGATTAAAAAATAAAATTAAAGGATAAGAGGGTAATGTAGTGGGAAAAGGTAAAAGGGAGAGGTAGAATGAGGTGAATTATTTCATATAAAAGAGGTAAAAAAAAGCTTTTACAGTGGAGGGGAAGAGAGGGAGGTGAGAGAGAATGAGTGAACCTTACTCTCATTGTATTTGGCTTAAGAAGAGAGTAACATAAACAATCAACTGAGTGCGGAGTTCTATCTTACCCTATAGGAAAGAAAAAGGAAGAGGATAAGATGAAGACCATAGATATGAGGGCAGAATCATAAGCAAAACACTGCTGAACATGGGATAGGGCCAAAAGAGAGAATGGGTTAAATGGGGGGGATAGGATGAAGGGAAATATAGTTAGTCTTTCATAACATGACTATTATGAAAGTGTTTTGCATGATTACACATGCATAACCTATATCAATTTGCTTGCCTTCTCAGTGAATGTAGGTGGGGAGAAAGGAAGGGAAATAATTCGGAATTCAAAGTTTTAAAAATTATTGTTTTTACATGTGGCTGGAAAATAAGATATACAGGCAATGAGGTATAGAAATCTGTCTTATGCTGTAGACAAATAGAAGGGTAAAGGGATAAGAAAAGCATGGATGATAGAAGGGAGGGCAGATTGGGGAAAGTGGTAATCAAAATGCATGCTATCTTCACATGGGAGGAGGAAGTAAATGCTGAAAACTTAAAATAAATTAATTGATAAATTTTTCTTCCAGCTCTTAAAAAAAAAAAAAAAAAAGAAGTTACAAGCAAATCTCTTTTTGGGAGAAAGTGAGCTTTACCATCTGTCCAGATAATTGAAGTTTCCCATTACATCTATGTGAGAATTCTCATACTATTTCTTTGACTTTTTATTTACTTCTTTCTGATCTGGTACTCTGTAATTTACATTGATGACAAAACCACTTCTGTCTTTACCTCCATTGATTTTTAATGCAAATTACTATGCTATGTATAATTCTTGAATGTCATGCTTCCCTTCTGTGGGTCTTAGATTTCTTCATGTGGTTATACCTATTAAATCCTGAGGGCCATTCCACTAAATCTCAGTCTTTCAACCATAAACAATGAATTGTCTATTATCTATGGGTCATTGTGCTAAGTGCTGGGGTTACAACAAAAGGGGAAAAAAGAGATTTCCTGTTCCCAGGGAGCTCACAGGCTAATTGGGGAGATTTCATATAAACAGTTATATGCAAACAAGACATATCCGAGATGAACTCAAAATAAAATACTACCATTAAGGGGGATAGAGAAAGTCTTTCTGTAGAAAGCAAGAATTAATATGGGACTTGAATTAAGCCAGGGTAGTCAGTAAATGAAGATGCAAAGTGAGAAAATTCCACATATAAGCTAGTGATAATACCCAGAGACAGAAAATGGAGTGTCTTGTTTGAGGAGAAGAAAGGAAGTCACTGTCAGTGGAGTGAAGAGTATGTTGGGGTATATGCTGCACAAAGACTGGAAAGGTATTTATGTGTTCATGGGGGGGTTGTGAAGGACTTTGAACACAGAGTGTAATACTTGATCCACTTGGTGATAAGAAATTATATTTGTAATCTATTTTTATATTAATTTTATTTATTTTTAGTGTTCTATAATCACTACCATAAAACTTAGATTTTTTTCTCCTATACCAACCCTCTCCACCCCCCTCCCTCCCCAGGATGACATACAATTCTATGTAGGACCTACACATACATACCTATTGAATACATTTTTATTATAGTCATGCTATGTAGAAGAACTAAAATAGATGAGAGAAATCATATAAGAAACCAAAACATGAATTACACACAAATAAATGATCTACTACATTCTGTGACTGAATTCCATAGTTCTTTCTCTGGATGTGGAAGACATTTTGCCTTAGAAAATCATTGGGAATTTTTTTTTTTTTTAAGTCCTTGCATTGCTATGAAGATCCAATTCTACCAGAAAAAACTCTCACACACTGTGGTCATTGCTGTGCACAAAGTTCTCCTGGTTCTACTCCTTTCACTCAGCATCAGATCATATAAGTCTTGTCAGGCCTCTCTGAAGTCTTCTTGTTCATCATTTCTTATAGCGCAATAGTACTACATTGCATTCAAATACCATAATTTATTCAGCCATTCCCCAATTGATGAGCTTCTCCTTGATTTTGACCCAACGATATTGCTGGGTCAAAGGGTATGCACATTTTTGTAGTCCTTTGGGCATAGTTCCAAATCGCTCTCCAGAATGGTTGGATGAGCTCACAGTTCCACCAACAATGAATTAGTGTTCCAACTCTCCCACATCCTCTCCAACATTTATCATTTTCCTGTTCTGTCATGTTTGCCAATCTGATAAATATTATTTGGTACCTTAGAGTGGTTTTAATTTGCATCTCTCTAATCAAAAGTGATTTAGAGCACTTTTCATATGATTATAGGTATCTTTAATTTCTTCCTCTGAAAATTTCCTGTTCATATCCTTTGACCATTTATCAATTGGGAATGACTTGTATTGTTGTATATTTGACTCATTTCTCTATATATTCAAGAAATGAGGCCTTTATCCCCAAGATTAGATGTAAAAAATATTTTTTTCCCAATATACTACATCCCTCCAAATTTTGGTTGCTTTGGGGTTGGTTGTACAAAAACTTTTCAGTTTAATGTAATCAAAATTATCCATCTTACACTTCATAATGCTTTCTATCTCTTCTTTAGTCAAAAATTCTTCCCTTCTCCATAAATCTGATAAATACACTATTCCTTGCTCCACCAATTTGTCCATAGTATCAATCTTTATATCTATATCATGTACCCATTTGGACTTTATTCTTGTGTATGGTGTTAGTCATTGGTCTATGTCTAGTTTCTGCCACACTGTTATCCAGTTTTTCCATCAACTTTTGTCAAACAGTGAATTCTTATCCCAGAAGCTGGGGTCCTTGGGTTTATCAAACAGGAAATTGCTATATTCATTTCCTACTGTGTCTTGAGTGCCTAGCATATTCCACTTGTCTACTCTTCTGTTTCTTTGCCAGTACCAAGTGGTTTTGATAATTGCTGCTTTATAATACAATTTGAGATCTGGTAGTGCTAGGCCACCTCCCCTAGCATTTCTTTTCATTAGTCCCTTTGATATTCTGGACCTTCTGTTCTTCCAGATGAATTTTTGATATTATTTTATCCAGCTCTAGAAAATAATTATCTGTCTGATAGTTTAATTGGTATGACACTAAATAAGTAAATCAATTTAGGTAAAATTGTCATTTTTATTATATTGGCTCAGCCTACCCATGAGCAAGTGATGTTTTTCCACTTATTTAGATCTGACTTTATTTGTGCAAAAAGTGTCTTGTAATTGTGTTAATATAGTCCCTGGGTTTCTTTTGGCAGGTAAACTCCCAAATATTTTATAGTGTCTACCCTAGCTTTAAATGGGATTTCTCTTTCTATCTCTTGCTGTTGGACTTTGTAACTAATATATAGGAATGTAGAACATTTGTGCGGGTTTATTTTGTAACCTGCAAATTTACCAGAGTTGTTTATTATTTCAAGTAGTTTTTTTTGCTTGAATCTCTGGGATTCTCTAAGTATATCATCATATCATCTGCAAAGAGTGATAACCTAGTTTCTTCTTTGCCTATTCTTATTACTTGAATTTCTTTATCTTGTCTAATTGCTACAGCTAGCATTTCTAGTACCACATTGAATAATAGTGGTGATAATGGACATTCTGCTTTCACCCCTGATCTTATTGGAAATGCATCCAGCTTATCTCCATTGCATATAATGCTTGTTGAAGGTTTTTGGTAGATATTGTTTATTATTTTATGGAAAGTTCCCTTTATTTCTATGTTCTCACACATTTTTAATAGTAATGAGTGTTGTATTTTGTCAACAGCTTTTTCTGCATCTATTGAGATAATAATGTGTTTTTTTTTTAGTTTTGTTGTTAATATGATTGACAATGCTAACAGTTTTCCTAATATTGCATTCCTGGTATGCATTCTACCTGATCATAATGTATTATTCTCGTGATTAGATGTTGTATTCGTTTTGCTAGAATCTTATTTAAAGTTTTTCCATCTATATTCATTGGAGAAATTGGTCTATAATTTTCTTTCTCTGTTTTGTCTCTCCCTGGTTTAAGTATCAAAGCCATATTTGTATCATAAAAAGAATTAGGCAGGAATCCTTCTTCCCCAAATTTCAAAAATAGTCTATATATTATTGGAATTAATGGTTCTTTAAGTGTTCGGTAAAATTAACTTGTAAATCCATCTGGCCCTGGTGATTTTTTCTTAGGGAGTCCTTTGATGGCTTGTTCAATTTCTTTTTCTGAGATGGGGTTGTTTAAGTATTCAACTTCGACTTCTGTTAATCTGGGCAATTTATATTTTTAAAATACTCATTCATCTCATTTAGATTGTCGAATTTATGAACATAAAGTTGGGCAAAGTAACTTTTAATTATTTTTTTAATTTCCTCCTCTTTGGAGGTGTGCTCACCCCTTTCGTTTTTGGTAACAGTAATATTTTTCGATTTTTTAATCAAATTGACCAAAATTTATAAATTTTATTAGTTTTGTCATAAAAGCAACTATCAGTTTTATTTATTAATTCAATAGTTTTCTTAATTTAAATTTTATTTATCTTTCCTTTGGTTTTCAGTGTTTTTAATTTGGTATTTTCTTGGGGCTTTTCAGTTTGTTCTTTTTCTAGCTGTTTCAGCTGCATGCCCAAGTCATTGATCTCCTCTTTCTCTATTTTATTCATGTAGGCATTCAAAGATATAAAACTTCTCCTAAGAACTGCTTTTGCAGTATCCCATAAGATTTGCTAGGTTGGCTCATTGTCATTCTCTTGAATGAAGTTGCTGATTGTTTCTTTGATTTCTTCTTTAACCCACTCCTTTAGGATTAGATTATTTAGTTTCCAATTGATTTTTGGTTTACCGTTCCATGGTCTTTTATTACATGTAATTTTTATTGCATTACGATTGGAGAAGGATGCATTGACTATCTCTCCCTTTCTGCACTGGATTGTGAGGTTTTTATGTCTGTACATGGTCAGTTTTTGTATATGTGCCATGTACAGCTGAGAAAAAGGTATATTCCTTTCTACTACCATTCCATTTTCTCCACAGATAAAACATATCTACCTTAATCAGTTTTATTTACCTCCTTACCCTCTTTCTTGTTTATTTTGACTCTAGACTTATCATGTTCAGAGAGGGAGAGGTTGAGGTGCCCCACTAGTACAGATTTGCTGTCTGTTTCTTCCTTCAACTCCCCCAACCTCTCCTCTAAGAATTTAGATGCTATACCACTTGAAGCATACATGTTTAGTAATGATATTGCTTCATTGTCTATGGTGCCTTTTTGCAGGATATAGTTTCCTTCCTTATCTCTTGTGATTAGATCTATTTCTGCTTTTGCTTTGTCTGAGATTAGGATTGCTACTCCTGTTTTTCCTACATCAGCTGAACGACAATATATTCTACTCCAACCTTTTACCTTCACCCTGTGTGTATCTCTCTGTTTCAAATTTTTTTCTTGTAATCAACATATTGTTAGATTGTGGCTTTTTATCCATTCTTCTACCCATCTCTGTTTTGTAGGAGAGGTCATTCCATTCACATTCACAGTTATGACTACAGTCTATCTATTTTCCTCCATTCTCTTTGTTGCCATTCGTGCTTTTAATTTTTCCCATCTCTCTTCCCCTCCATTTCACCACCACCTCCTGCATCCTTCGCCTCCTTCTTTTAGCCTCCTTCCCTTTTACTCCCCTTTATCCTTACTACTTCTTTCCCCCCTTTTAGCTTCCCCTCACCTTTCATCCCCCTTTCCTTCCTACTGCCTATAGAGTTAGTTAGAATTTTATACTTAAGTTTATCGTTCCCTCCTCGAACCAAATCAGCTGAGAGTACCTCTCAAACAATACTCATCTCTCTCTCCTCTTTCCCTCTACTATAATTTTGTACTTCTTCCTGTGATGTAATTTACCATTTTCTGCTTCCTCCTTTTCACACCTCCTGTTACAATCCATTTGCATACATAAATCATATTTTTATCATCACATTATTTACTTTATACCCATTCTCTCTATGTATATCCCTTTTGTATTTCATAAAAGATGTACAGTTCTCAAGGTTAACAGGTATCATATTCCCTTATAGGGACTTAAACAGTTTGCCCAGATTGAGTAGCAAGTTTTTGTTTTTTGTTGTTTTGTTCTTCCCTGTTTACCTTTTTATGCCTCTCTTGAGAACTGCATTTGAAGACCAGATTTTCTATAAGTTCTGGTGTTTTTGTCAGGAAGGTCTGGAAATCCCTTTCTTCACTGAATGACCATCTCCTTGCCTGAAATGTAATGCTGAACTTTACTGGGTAGTTGATCTTTGGTTGTAGTCCCAGCTCCTTTGCCTTAAGGAATATTGGATTCCAATTCCTTCCATCTTTTAATGTAGAAACTTCATGGTCCTGTGTGATCTTGATTGTATTTGAATGGTCTCTTTCCAGTTCCCTGTAGTATTTTCTCCTTCACTTGATAGCTCTGGAACTTGGCAACTATATTTCTTGGGATTTTGAATTTGTGCTCCCTTTCGGGGGTGAACAGTGGATTCTTTCAATGACTATTTTGCCCTCTGAATCTAGCACTTTGGGACAGTTTTCCTTGATAATTTCCTGAAAGATATTATCCAGACTCTCTTTTTCATCGTGGCTTTCTGGCAGGCCAATAATTTGTAAATTGTCTCTCCTGGATCTATTTTCCAGGTCAGTTCTTTTTCCAATCAGATATTTTACATTTTCTTCCATCTTTTCATTCTTTAGATTTTGTTTGACTGATTCTTGCTGTCTCATAAAGTCATTAGTTTCTACTTGCCCAATTCTAATTTTTATCAAATTGTTTTCTTCAGTTAACTTTTTCATCTCCTTTTCCATCTGCCCAATTTCTCCTTTTAAGGAATTATTTTCTCCAATTAGTTTTTGAACTTCCTTTTTCATTTGTTCAGTTTTCCTTTTTAAAGAGATATTCTTTTCCTGGATTTTTTTTTCATACTTTTAAAATCATTGGTCATTTTCTCTTCTATTTCCTTCTTCAGTTGTTCCAGAAGAGCTGTTTGTGCATGCAAGTAGTTCACAGTCCTTTCTGAAGTTTCAGGTGAAAGTACAGTCTCACTATTGACCTCTTTGATATTTGTGTTTTGGTCTTTGTCCCCATAAAAAGATTCTATGGTGTTTTTGCGCTTATTCTGGTTTTTCCTGCTCATGACAGTGATTGTGTTTTGCTACTTCTGGTTCTTTCAGTTAAAAGCTGTAGAACTTGGTGTTGAGCTGACTGGTGTGGACAAACTAAGGGCAACTGTATTTTTATCTTTTTATTCTGTTTTTCCCTGATCAGCCCTGGGGCTAACTTGTTAACCATGGGGGAGGGGTGATCTGGTGAAAGATTTCCTCACCTCAGTGAGACAAAGGCAAGCCAAGGGCTTGGTGATCCCAGTTGCCCTATTGTCTTCCTATTTCCCCTCCAGTTCTGAGGCATGCCTGTATCCTAATGCGAGTTTTCACCCCTCCTTGGGCTCCTATCCTAGTGCTGACACTCGACTGGGTCCTAGTGTGAGTTTCCAGCTCCCCTGGTGCTCAACTCCTTCCAGTTCACCTCTGCCACGGTAGGAAGAATCTCCCTTAGCTATTTTCCTAGCCTCAGGCGTATGAGACTATTTACCTCCTCTGCTGTTCCCACTGATCCAGGATTTTTCTGGGGAATTACTTTATGGTTCTTTTGAGGTCATCAATGGGGAGGAGAGGCCATTTACTTATCATTCCACCATCCTGGCTCCCCGAAGTTGAAGTAGGTGACTTACACATATTTAATCTTCCAGCTGAAAGTCTCAGTAGCTGTTGCAGCTGATATCTGGGGCTCAGCAGCTGTCCCTTGGCTCTGTTGGTCTCTCACCCTGGGCTGCCGCTCTGCTGTTCTACCTGCTGCTGTCTCAGGTCTCCTTGGTGTCCTCTCCTCTGCTGCACAGTATATACTGTGTTCTGCACTGTGGGCTCACACCCGTGGAAGCTCTTAGACAAACTTCTTCAGACACCTCTAAGAAAGAGAATCTGACCAAATTTTTGAGATGCAGAATCCAACAGGAGACAGACAGTGGTAGATTCACAGACCAGGACAGACTGGAAGGTCAACGACAAGGATCTTACATGGGTGTGGGAGAACCCACAGCATACAGCACAGCATGTCCTGCCACACCAGCATGAAGCAGGAAAGCCACAGAGAGGCCTGAGGCACTAGCAGGGCAGCACAGCAGAAAGTCAGAGTGGCAGCCCAGGGTGGCAGACCAGCAGAGGTGGTGAATGATAATCCTGTGATTATCAGCCTGCAGATTTAACATGTATAAGTTACCTAATTGAACTTCCAGGTGACAAAACGCTAGAGTGATCGGTAAATACTCTCTCCCCCTCACATTGTTGACCTTGAAAGAACCATAAAATGTTTCCCAGAAAAATCCTGGATCAATGGGATCAACAGAAGGGTCAAACAGTCTTGTAGCACCTGAGGCTAGGAATATTCCTCTTAGTGTGTTGATAGCCCCACATCAGCAAACCAACCAAGAGGAGATCTGGAGCCCAGGGGGGTGGAGCCTTGCACTAGAATACAGGTGTGCCTCAGTGATCCCGGGACAATGGGAAAGCATCCAGGATCATCAAACATTGGGCTTGCCTTTGATCTAGCTCAGCTGAGGAGATCTTCCATGACCAGACCACCACTCCCCCACAATTAACAAGCTATCCCCATGACTAATCCAGGAAAACAAGAAACAAAAAAGAAGAAAAGCCACCTGCTTGTCACTTTCTTACACCAACCAGTTCGACACCAGTGTCTGCAGCTTCTAGATGAAAGAACCAGAGGCCACAATACACAAAGCATCATGATCATGACTAAGAAGAAGACAAGCAAGAATGAAAAGATCATAGAATCTTTCTATGGGGACAAGGACTAAAACACAAATACCAAACAGGTCAGTATTGAGAGTCTACTACCATCTGAAAATTCAGAAGGGAATATGAACTGCTTCCAGGCACAAAGAGCTCTCATGGAACAGCTGAAGAAGGAAATAGAAGAAAAACTGGCCAATAATATTAAAAGTCTGAAAAAACGAATTCTATGAGAACAGCTATTTAAAAAAGAAAATTGAACAAATGGAAAAGGAAACATAAAATCTAACTGGAAAAATTGGATAAATGGAAATGGAAGTACAAAAACTAACTGGAGAAAATGATTTTTCGAAGGAATAATTGGACAGATGGAAAAGGAGATGAAAAAGTTAACTGAAGAAAACAATTTGATAAAAATTAGAACGGGACAAGTAGAAACTAATGACTCAATGAGACACCAGGAATTAGTCAAACAAAATCTAAAGAATGAAAAGAGAGAAGAAAATGTAAAATACCTAACTGGAAAAACAACTGATCTAGAAAATAGGCACAGGAGAGAAAATTTAGGAATTACTGGCTTGCCAGAAAGTCATGATGAAAAAAAGAGTCTGGACAATATCTTCCAAAAATAATCAAAGAAAACTGCCCAGTAGTGCCAGATTCATAGGACAAAATAGTGATTGAAAGAATCCCCTGTTCATCTCCCAAAAGAGATCACAAACTGAAAACATCAAGACATATTGCTGCCAAATTCTAGAACTATCAAGGGAAGGGGAAAATACTACAGGAAGCCAGAAAGAAACCATTCAAATATTGAGGAGCTACAGTCAGGAAATTGCAAGGTACACAGGACTTTGCAGCTTCTACATTAAAAGATCAAAGGAATTGGAATATGATATTCTGTAAGGCAAAGGAGTTGGGACTATGACCAAAGATCAATTACCCAGAAAAATTCAGCATAACATTTCAGCAAAGAGATGGATATTCAACAAAATAAGGGATTTCTAGACATTCCCGACAAAAGGGTCAGAACTCAATAGAAAATTTGATCTTCAAATGCAATTCTCAAGAGAGGCATAAAAAGGTAAACAGGGGAAAAGAAAAACTTGTTACTCAATTTGAGCAAACTATTTACCTCCATGTAAGGGAAGATGATACTTGTTAATCTTTAGAATTGTATACCTATTATAAAATAAAAAAGTGAAATACATAGATAGAGGGAATGGGTATAAAGTAAATGATGTGAAGATAAAAATGTGATTTAACATGTGAAGGGGATTTTTTCAGGAGATGTGAAAAGGAGTAAGCAGAAAATGGTAAATTACATCACAGAAAGAAGTGCAAAATTATATTGCAGCACAGGGAAAGAGGGAAGGGAGATGAGCATTGTTTGAGAGGTACTCTTGTCTGATTTGATTCGAGGAGGGAACAATAAACTTAATTAAGTATATAAAACTAACTAGCTATATAGGCAGTAGGAGGGGAAGGGTGAAAAAGGAGGAGGGGAAAATAAAAGGGAGGGAAGAAGTGGTAAGGGTAAAGGGGAGTAAAAGGAAGGGGAGCTGAAAGAAGGAAGGGAAGACTGCAGGAGGTGGTGGTCAAAAGTTAAAACTCTATTGAGGAGGGGAAGGGTAAATAAATAAACATAATAATAAAATAATAATAATAATAAAATTAATAGGAAATGTAAGGATCAGGTAAGAACAAGGGTCCAGATCTGGATTCTTTGACATTTTAAACACTTATTGCTTTTATTTATCATCTGCTTTTGTCAGGCACACCTTCTTCCCACTTAGTATTGTTAGCCTACTTATGCATTATCATATGTCTAAACCTTTTATCTGTAATGCAGGTGATATAATTCTCTGAGCTTCTATTTCCTACGTTAAAAATTAGAATAAACATATTGAGGGCAGCTAGTTTGAAGGATAGAACACTGGGCCTGGAGTGAGGAAGACTTCCTCTTCCAGAGGTGAAATCTGTCCTAAGACACTTATTATCTGTGTGACCCAGGTCAAGTCACTTATCCCTGCTTGCCTCAGTTTCTCATCTGTAAAGTAAGCTGAAGAAAGAAATGACAAAGTACTTAAGTATCATTTTCAAGAAAATACAAAAGAGAGATCATGAAGAGTTTGACACTATTGAAAATGACTGAACAACACCAAAATTACCAATTATGAAGCTATCGTAAGTAAGCTATTTTTTAAACATTAAGGGTCCATATAAACATGGGTCATTTTGGTTACTGTTGCTATTATGTAATTACTTACTCATTCTTTTTATCTTGTACCAAAGAATTCAAATATAAAAAGAATCCTGGTACAAATTATTATCCCAGTATTACCTGTTATCTTTTAACTTTCTATGGACCATTTAATAGATGGATAAAATAATTGCTTTTCATAATTGAATAAAGTTATTGAGATTTTTACTCAAAAAAAAGACAATTGTCAAGAAAAAAGTCAACAGTTGAGTAAAGGAGGCACAGAAAAATATTGAAGGAAACAATACCTTAAAAAAACAGAATAAGAATAATGATAAAAGGGGCACAAAATCAGCCACAGTGAATGCTTTTAAAAGTAAAATTGGGTGGGGGGAGATGATGCAATACATAGAGCACCAACCCTGGAGTCAGGGGAAGGAAGAAGACTGAGAGAAAGATGGATTGGGTGAAGTAAATGCAAAAAGCAAAATTCTTTAGAGAAAGGGCAGGTTGAAAGGAGAGAGTAAGATAAACAAGGGGAAAATAACATGGAGGGAAATACATAGTAATCATAACTGTCGAACAATTTACAGTGTTTCTCAAATGAAGATTTCATTTCTCAAATATATGGAGAATGAATATAAAGTTATAACAATAAGAGTCATTCTTCAATTGATATATTCCTCAAAGAATATAAATAGACAGTTTTCAGATGAAGTAATCAAAGATATCTATAGTTACACAAAATGGTCTAAATTACTTTGATTAGGGAAATGTAAATCAAAACAACTCTGAGGTACTACCCAACACCTATCAACTTGGCTAATATAAGAGAAAAATAAAATGACAAATGTTGAAGGGAAAGTGGGAAAATTGAGACATTATTGTTCTGTTGGTGATGCTGTTAAACAATTTTGGATAAAAATTTGGAACTATGCTCAAAGGACTATAAAAACATACATATCTTTTGACCAAGCAATACCATTACTACGCCTATATCTCAAAGAGATAAAATACTAAAAGGAAAAGAACCTATATGTACAAAAATATTTATAGCAGTTCTTTTAGTGGTGATAAAGAATTGAAAGCTGAGGTGATGTTCGTCAATTGGGAAATGGCTGAACAAATTGTGGTATATGATTGTGATGGAATAATGTTGTGCTGTAAAAATTATTAGCAGGGTTCTATCAAATAAACCTGGAAAGACTTATATTAACTGATGCAAAGGGAAATGAGCAGAATCAGGAGAACATTATCACAGTAACAACAATATTGTATGATGGTCTACTGTGAATAACTTAATTATTCTTTGTAATACAATGTAAATACATATTTATAGGTAATATGTAATATTTGCTTGAACCTTGTCTTTTTCGGCTTTTCTGTTGGCTACTTGTGGATAAGAAGAATACATTTTGTGACATTTTTCAACAATGAATGTTCTAATACACTAATTATTTTCCTATTTTTAAGCTAAGGACTTACAGAGAAATAGTTTTAGAATGTCACAAATCAGGATAACTATTTTTCATTGAATAGTGGAAAATGAAATGATAATGAATGTCTTTTATAAATGTTTAAGTCTCACCTAACAAGGGAAGAGTCTAGTTTAATACCTTTCAGAAGACTGCAGTACATTAATACATATAGGAAACCAACTACGTCACAAAATTCAAGGAAATCAGAGAGACCATCAGTCCTGGCACCCTTGTTTGGAGAGGAGGACTCTGATTCTCAAAGACGTGAATGGAAGGAGCACAGCCCAGTGTGTAGAGTGCAGCTCAGCAAGGATAGGACCCGAAACAGGCTTCAGGGAGCCACAGGCAGCAGCAGTTCTCAGATTTCTCAAGGACAAATGCCACAGACAGCTTCAAAGGTCAGTGGGAGGGCTCTTTCACCCAGGAGAGGGGAGCACAATCTGGACCAACACCAGCAGGCACTACAGCAGCACCTTCCATTTTTGGAACCCTCTGCCAATAGTCCCAGAAAGGAATTGAGCAACTAATCTGAATCTCAGCCCTGAGCTTGGCTCAGGGGTAAGGAGGAGGTCTGATGTGGTGGACCTGGAGGCAGTTGTGGTGAGGGAATTTTAATTGCAGATTCTGGATAGAAAAAAGTTTTGGTTGCCCCCAGGTCAGTGTGCTGGCCAGGAGAGGAGTAAACACCTATCCTTTGATTGTGCCACCTTGGAGGAACTGAGAACTTACAGATCCCCAGAGTATACCCTCCTCTTGACAAAGTACTAAAAAGTCAAGTAACTGGCTGGGAAAATGTCCAAAAATGGTAGAAGAAATAAGACTATAGAAGTTTTCTTTCTTGGTGAAAGGGTATTTTATTCCATCCTTTCTGATGAGGAAGAACAAGGCATTACATCAGAGAAAGCCAAGGCTTCTGAGTGAAAAACCTCCAAAACAAATATAGTCACAGGCCCTGGAAGAGCTCAAAAAGGATTTTGAAAATCAATTATGAGAGGTGGAGGAAAAATTTGGGAATGAAATGAGAACGATGCAAGAAAATCATGAAAAGAAATCTAACAGATTACTAAAGGAAACCTCAAATTTGCTGAAGAAAACAACATATTTAAAATATGCTAACTCAATTGGCAAAAGAGGTCCAAAAACCCAATGAGGAGAAGAATGCTCTAAAAAGCAGAATTGGCCAAATGGAAAAGGAGGTTCAAAAGCTCACTGAGGAAAATAGTTCTTTAAAAATCAGAATGGAACAGATGGAAGCCAATGACTTTATGAGAAACCAAGAAATTAGAAAACAAAACCAAAAGAATGAAAGAAATAGAAGATGTGAAATACCTCACTGGAAAATCAGCTGAACTGGAAAATAGATCCAGGAGACACAATTTAAGAAGTATGGGACTACCTGAAACCCATGATCAAAAAAAGAGCCTAGACATCATCTTCCATGAAATTATCAAGGAAAACTGCCCCGAAATTCTAAAACCAGAGGGCAAAATAATATTGAAGGAATCCACTGATCATCACCTGAAAGACATCCCAAAAAAAAGAACTCCTACTTATAATGTAGCCAAATTCCTGAGTTCACAGGTCAAGGAGAAAATATTGCAAGCAGCTAGAAAGATTCAATGTGGAAATTACAATCAGGATAACACAGGATCTGGCAGCTTCTAAGTTACAGGATTGAGGGTCTTGGAATAGGATATTCCAGAAGTCAAAGGAACTAGGATTAAAACCAAAAATCACCTACCCAGCAAAACTGAGTATAACACTTCAAAGGAAAAAATGGTCATTCAATGATATAGAGGACTTTCAAGCATTCTTGATGAAAAGACCAGAACTAAATAGAAAATTTGACTTTCAAACACAAGAATCAAGAGAAGCATGAAAAGTTAAACAGAAAATAGAAAGCATAAGGGACTTACTAAAGTCGAACTGTTTACATTCCTACATGGAAAGATAATATTTGTAACTCTTGAGACTTTTCTCAGAATTTGAGCACACACACACTATATTGAGTCAAATAAGGGATCATACCTAAAAATAAAATAAAATTGAGAAGTGAGAGAAGAATATATTGGGAGGAGAAAGGGAGAAATGGAATTGGGGAAATTATCACTCATAAAAGAAGCTTTTTCAATGGAGGATAAAAGGGAGGAGGTGAGTGGGAAAAAATGAAGCTTACTCTCTTCACATTTGGCTTAAGGAAGGAATAACATGCTCACTCAATTGGTATGAAAATCTATCTTACACTTCAGCAAAGTAAGGGAGAATGGGACAAGTGAGGTGAAAGAGCTGATAGAAGAGAGAGAAAATGGGAGAAGTAAGTACTTAAAAGTAAACACTTGTTGTGAGGGACAAGGTCAAAAGAGAGAATAGAATAAATGGGGGGCAGTATAGAATGGAGGGAAATATAGTTAATCTTGCACAACATGACCATTAGGAATTCTTTTGCAATACTACACATAAATAACCTATGTTGAATTGCTTGCCTCCTCAGTGGGGATGGGTGGGGAGGAAGGAAGGGAGAGAAGTTGGAATTCAAAGTATTAGGAACGAATGTTGAGAAATGTTTTTGCATACAACTGGGAAATAAAAACTACAGGTAATGGGGTATTGAAATCTATCTTGACCTACCAGTAAAGAGAAAGGGAAGAGTGTGATAGAAGGGAGGGCATATTGAGGGAAGGGTTAATCCGAATGTGAGGCATCATGGGCTGGAGGGAGGGCAGAGATGGGGAGAAAATTTGGAACCCAAAGTTGTGTTGAAATGAATGTTGAAAAATAAAAATAAACATTAAAAAGAAGTGAAACTAATTATTAAGTTTATGCAGCAATATTGTAGCAGAGGTGCATTTAGATACCATGTATTTTAACTCACAGAAACATACTTTTCTTTTATACCCAATATTCTTAACTTTTTGTGTGTGTCATGGTTCTCTTTGAGAGTCTGGTGAAGCCCCTGGAATGCTTCCCAGAATGTTTTCAAATAACTAAAGCACATACTAAATTTCAGGTTGAGGTTTGTGAAATAAAGAATTAAGTAGACTTAGATAAAGATTTTCAAATGGATCATCATTTGGGATCTGTGGATGCCAAGTAAAGAACCCATAAACTGTACCATTAGGCATCTACTCAATAGCTCTTTGAGTTTTAAGATTTGCATTTCCTTTTGTCAACCCCTTCTTCAAGTGCTTAATTCTTCTGTGCCTTATTTTCTTTAGCTTTAAAATGAGGGGGTTGGACTAGATGACCTATAAAGTTCCTTCCAGATTTAGTATTATGATCCTATGAAAACAGACCAAAGATTTGGATAAACCATGTGTGGTCCCTAAAGCTAGATATGACAATTAGAAAAAGGAATTATTTGAATGTCAGAAAAAAGGGGGGAATGAGCATGTTATTGTTTCCTCTAATCAATAGGGAATCATTAGGGCAGCTTGGTGGTGCAATGGATAGAGTACCAGTGCAGGAGTCAGAAGGACCTGAGTTCAAATCTCACCTTGGACACTTGGCACTCCCTAGCTGTGTGACCTTGAGTAAGTCACTTACCCCCAATTGCCTCATCTTGGGTCATCTCCAGTCATCCTGATGAATATCTGGTCACTGGATTCAGATGGCTCTGGAGAAGAAGTGAGGCTGGTGACCTGCACAGCCCTCCCTCACTCAAAGCAAAGTGAAGTGCAAGTCATGTCATTATTTCTTTGATGATGTGGTCTTCTTCAGCAATGAAGGACAAACACACACACACAGGGAGTCATTAGAGATTTTTGAGGAGGATAGCAATATAACTAGCTCTGATCATTAGAAAAGTTAATGTGGTATTTTTAAGTATGATGAAGGTTGAAAAATGCAATAATCTAAATGAGAAGCAAAAAGAAGAGAGGACAGCTACATGAGATATTTAAGTGTGTTTAGGAAGAAGAGCTGCGTCACCAAAATCAAGGAGTCAGGGCCATAGACCAATGAAGCCTGAAGGCATTATTTGTTGCCTGTAGCCCTAATGAAGTCTTCTCATTCTGAGACTACCTGAGCCTACCAAGATTTATTGTGAACTTTTAAAAGAGCTGATTCTAGTCTTGTGCATAATATTGCAATAGCAAAACAGTATGTGTTATAAGGAAAAGAAAGCAAAACTAGATGAAGATTATATACATAAAGAAATATATGTATCAGAGGATTTAGTCTCCTGAGTGATTTTTCCCTCTGAGTCTGTGTTTATATCCCCTTGTTCTGTGTAGAGACACAGACTTATGTCTTATGCCCTGACCTGGGCTTCAAATTACTTGAAATTTTAGTCACATCACAAAGATGACATGTGTTTTCATGCTTAACACATAGAAACTCATCATCTTTCCTTTAAATACACCCCTTTTCCCAACGTCTTTACTTCTGTTGAGGGCATAAACCTAAACCTCCCCATTACATTTCATTTATAATAAGCTAATACCCTCCTAATTAGTTTCTTACTAAAATCATCTTATTGCTGAAGTTCAAACTTGTGTCTTTCTTACTAAAAACAACACTGCAGTGGAGCCAAGATGGTGGAGTAGAAAGATGCACATGTTATAGCTCTTCCCCTATAGTCCATAACATACCTGTAAAAAACAACTCTCAGTAAATGTTAGAGCAGCAGAAGCCACAGGATGACAGAATGAAGGAGATTTCTATTCAAATGTAACCTGGAAACCTGACAGGAAAGGTCTATCCCATGGAACACTGAACAGAGCGGAGCCCAGTCCTGGGTGTGCAGCACTTGGAGGAACAGAACCAGAACAGGCCTCTGGGGCAGAATCCCTAGCAAGGAGGGTCTCAGATCCTTCAAGCCACAAGTGCCAAAGAAAAATTCAAAGCTCAGTGAGAGGGCTTTCCCAGCTGAGAGAGAGGGGAGCAAGGTTTCCCTTAGAATGAGCCCCAGGCAGCAGCAGCAGTAACAGTGGGGTAGCAGTGCTGTGTGGCAATGGCAGTGGCAGTGGCTGAGTCAGGTAGCAGCTTACATTGCAGGAGTGGCTCAGCTTATGGCCCCTGTGGGAATTGAGCAGCTGATCTGAATCTCAGCCCTGAGCACATTCCTGGGGTGAGGAAGAGCACTAGGATGCTCCTCTTGACAAAGAATTCAGAAGTCAAATAACTGGCTGGTAAAATGCCCCAAAAGGGATAAAAATAAGACTATAGAAGGTTGCTTCCTTGGTGAACAGGTATTTCCTTTCATGCATTCAGATGAGGAAGAACAATGCATACTGTCAGAGGAAGTCAAAGTTTCTGCATCCAGTACATACAAAATTAATAGGCAATGGGCTCAGGCCATAGAAGTGCTTGAAAAACAAGTCAACAACTTGCTAAAGGAGACCCAAATAATGCTGAAGAAAATAACACCTTTTAAAATAGGTTAACTCAATTGGAAAAAGAGGTGCAAAAAGGCAACAAGGAGAAGAAGGCTTTAAAAAATAGAATCAGCCAAATGGAAAAGGAGGTTCAAAATCTCACTGAAGAAAATAGTTCTTTAAAATGAAAGTGGAGTAGATGAAAGCTAATGAATACATGATAAACCAAGAAATTAAAAAAAAAAACAAAGCCAAAAGAATGAAAAAATAGAAAATAATGTGAAATATTTCATTGAAAAAACAAATGACCTTGAAAATACATTCAGGAGACACAATTTAAAAATTATGGGACAACCTGAAAGCCATTAGCAGAAAAAGAGCCCAGACATTATCTTTCATGACATTATCAAGGAAAACTGCCCTGATATTCTAGAATCAGAGGGCAAAATAAATATTGAAAGAATCCACCAATCACCTTCTGAAAGGGACCCAAAAAGAGAAACTCTTAGGAATATTGTGGCCAAATTTCAGAGTTCCCAGGTCAAGGAAAATATATTGAAAGCAACTAGAAAGAAGCAATTCAAGTATTGTGGAAACGCAATCAGGATAGCACAAGATGTGGCATCTTCTACATTAAGGGATTGAAGGACTTGGAATAGGATATTCCAGAAGTCAAAAGAAAACTAAGAATCACCTACTTAGCAAAACTGAGCATAATACTTCAGAGGAAACAGTGGTCATTCAATGATATAGAGAACTTTCAAGCATTCTTGATAAAAAGACCAGAACTGAATAAGAAATTTGACTTTCAAACACAAGGATCAAGAGAAGTATGAAAACATAAATAGGAAAGAGAAATCATAAAGGACTTCTAAAGCTGAACTGTTTACATTTCTACATGGAATGATGATATTTGTAACTCTTGAGACTTTTCTCAGCATTTGGATAGGTGAAGGGATTATGGCCACACACACACACACACACACGCACACACGCACACAAAGACAGAGAGCACAAGCTAAGTTTATTTAGAAGGGATGATATCTATAAAAAAAATTAAGGGATGAGAGAGGAACATACTGGGAGGAGAAAGGGAGTAATGGAATGGGGCAAATTATCACTCATAAAAGAGATAAGAAAAATCTTTTTTCAATGGAGTAGAAAAAGCAGAAATTGAGAGGGGAAAAGTGAAGTTTACTCTCTTCACATATGGCTTAAAGAGGGAATAACATGCTCACTAAATTTGGTATGAAAATCTATCTTACACTACAGGAAAGTAGGGGAGAAGGAGACAAATGGGATGAGGGAGATGATAGAAGGGAGAGCAATGAGGGAAGGGAGTAACTACAACTAAACACTTTTGGGAAGGGCCAAAGTCAAATGAGAGAGTAGAATAAAGGGGGGGGCAGGGTAGGATGGAGGGCAATATAGTTAGACTTACAGAACATGACCATTATGAAATCTTTTGAAAACGACACATGTTGTATTCAATTGCTTGCCTTCTCAGTGGGGATGGGTGTGGAGGGAGGAAGGAGAGAAGTTGGAATTCAAAGTATTAGAAATGAATGTTGAGAACTATTATTGCATATAACTGGGAAATAAGAAATACAGGTAATGGGGTATAGAAAACTGTCTTGCCCTACAAGAAAAGTGAGAAGATGGTGAAAAGGAAAGGGTGGGGTGTGATGGAATGAGGGCTCATCGAGGGAAGGGATAATCAGAATGAAAGATGTTATGGGGTGTGGGGAGGGGAGAGATGGGGAGAAAAATGGGAACTCAAAATTCTGTGAAAATGAATACTGTAATCTAAATAAATAAATAGATAGATACATAAATAAATAAATAAAAGAAAAATAAATAAAAGTGACACGTCTCCTTTCCTCCTCTTCTCCCTCTTACTCATTCTCCTGGCATTTGTGTAATACATTAAGGTTTTGCAAAAGGCCTTACATGTATTCTCCTTTGATCCTCACAACAATCTTGATAGGTAAGTTCCACTCTTGTCTCCATTTTATCCAAGAGGAAATTGAGGCTGAGTGCAGTTAATTGACTTATCCATCTCTAACACTACTAATAAGTGTCTGAGTCAGGATTTAAATTCAGGTATTCCTTACTCATGATCCTATCTATGATACTACCTAGCTAACTCAATAAACAAGCAAAATCCTGTAGTGGCTTCTTAAGTACAAAAAATATTTAACCCAGATTTAAAGTCCCTTGACATTCTTTTCTTGAAACACTATTGACAGCTTCCCCTTCTAGCCAAATGGAACCACTATCCCTTCCCTACGGTTACTATTTGATCTCCTTCCTTCATGCATCCAAACTGCCCACTCCACCCACCCTCTACTCCCTCTTAGAGGCATCTACATGGTTCTATGTATAAACACTGAGCCTAGAATGGGAAAGACTTGAGTTCAAATATGGACTCAGACACCTACTAGCTCTGTAATCCTAAGTATTACCTTCAGCTTCTGTCTGCCTCAGTTTCCTCAACTACAAAATGGTAATAATAAAGTCACCTATTTCACATGGTTATTGTAAGGATAGCATGAGAAAAATATATCTAAAGCAGTAGCACATTTCCCACAACATAGCTTCTACTTACTTAATAAATTATTGATTCCTTCCCCTTTTTCAATCCCAGTTATATACTTAGAATACTCTGCTGCCTTATCTCCTTGGCTTTCAGAGTATTTATCTTCCTTCCAGGTTTTGTTCAGATGATATCTCCTCCAGGAGTTTTTTTCTCATCCATCTAGCAATTTCCTCTTTAAATGTATACATATGTATGCATGTATTCATATACATGCATATACATATATATGTATGTATGTATTTATAAATGTCCTCCAAAAGACTATAAGGTCTTTGAGGACAAGGACATTTTAGTTTTTATCTTTGAGTTTCTGTAGTCCAATACAGTATAAATACATTGTGGGCAATTAATAATTTGTTGAGATAAATTGATAATGTGCCACAAGTTTAGTGCTATCTCAGATTCTTCCCAATCCATTTTCTCTTCTGTCATAGGTGTCTACATTTGAAATTATATTACCTTAGCACACCGAACACCTAATGCAAAGAAAATGCACTAAACTAGAAATTAACTTTAGTAATGAATGACATCTCAACAATTTTGAACAGTAAAATAAAGAATAAATTTTCAATTAACCTGTTAATCCTTGTTGTTTACATTATAAGAGGAAAAAAACCCAAAATATAGGTACAACTACTTGATAATTTTGACTATTTTCTAAAAAGCATCATTGATGCCCTTTGCTTTAATATTTCAGGCATTTCCACACACACCCACATACACATACACACACACCTACATGCACACATGAATACATGCATATATACACATACATAAACTTATGTATGTGTGCATATGAATGTATTCCTCCCTACCCCCTTATCCAATGAGTATTCTCTAGTAATAAAACATTCACTCAGTCAATCAAGAATTTATTATGCGTCTATTTTGTGCCAAGCACTGTGGCAAACAAGGGGAATTTCAATAAGAAATAAAGAAAAGAATAATTGTTTAAACTAAATAAATACAGGAATAATTTAGAAAATATTTTAATTAAATACACCTCCACCTTTCTTCCAGAAAGAGTGAGGTAGAATCTTATAATTTGAAATCAGTCATTAACTGAATAGGTGGTTAATTATATTCTCCAACAATGCAATGATTTTTCCTTCTCTCAAAGTTTCAGACTATAATGAATCTGCTATATCAGATAATGATGTCCAGCAGTACAAAATACTTTCATATACATCTCATTGGATTATTAAAATAAAAAACCCATGATTTAAGTAGATGAGTTATAATCACCTGTATGTTATAGATAAGATGAAACAGTGGTTAAGTCACATTTCTGTGGTCACCTTACAAGTGGTGAACTTATCAAGCCAAAAATTAATTCATCTCCCGATTTCTCCTTCATAAATAATGCCATTAAGTCTCCTTGTCTCTCATTTATGGCTAGGCACATACATGTGTTATTTCATCTATAAGGGATTCACCACATGTACATTCTCTCAATTTATGTAAATCAACCTCTTATCTGGAACTTATGGTACAAGAGGGGTTGGGATTGGAGAGGATTGGGGAAGTCAGACAGTTATTATGTGTCAAAAGTAGATCTTAAAATCAACTCATCTTTGCTCAAAAGCTAACTCCTTACTGTTATGCAAGACTATCTTTGAATTTTATGTTCTTTTTTAGTATTTGACATCTGGATTAGGAAAATAATATACTGTAAGAATTAATTTCCCAAGAATTTTTATGGCTTTTAGTAGATTAAGAGAAATATGAAAAGAGCAAGGAGAGGTCCTCCCCCCTCTACACACCTTTTTTTTTTCAGAGAATCTGCCAGAATGAGTCCTTTCATTTTGCTCTAATCTAAATCTTTAAATCCTGACAATTTGACAGGTTGCTTCATTTCATGTCAGCTGGGTCTTATCCCTGGAAATTGAGTCTTTCTGCATACAAGACCTGTGTTCCAACATTCTTTTTCAGAGACTTGAATTTATCCAATGCTTTTCTTTTATTACTTTTTTTTTTTTACTTACCAGTCTATTTCTATATTCTTTGAAATGAGCCATTCATGACAACATTATAAGTTCATCTTATTTGCATCCTATTTTGCTTCACTATGTCCCTATTGGTAAAACTATTGGCATATAGTGGATCTATAGTTTCAGAGAGCATATTACTATTATAAGTATTATAAAAAAAATCTTATTAATTCAGATGATTGAAGGGTGGCAGGGAAATGCCACAAATAAGTTGATATTTCAGAAAATTAATCAGAAAATGCAGTTTTATCATTTTCCCTTTTAAAAATCACATTTAAAAATTGTCAAGCATGATTACATGATTTTTCTCCCTCCAACCTCTAATCCTCCTGAGAAAGGAAGAAAAGAAAAGAAAAACCCTTGTAACAAAAAAACCTAAAAAAGAAAAAAAAACCTCACATTGTTCATACCAAAAAATTTATATCTTATTCTGCACACCAGTCTATCACTTTTCTATTAGGAGGCAAAATAACAGTTTTATTATTATTTTGGGGAGGGGAATATATTTGTTCTATTCTATAAATTAGCAATAAACCAACATTTTTTTTTGAAGCATACATGCAAATTAAATGCAACTTTCCGTTGTTCACTGTTGTTCACAATTAGAACCTGACAACAGAAAACAAACTCATCAGTGGTACTGTAAAGACAATTCAAAATCTATTTCCTAGGGCCAGGGAAATAACAACAGTATGATTTTTACATATGCAGAATAAAATATTAAAAAAAAATTTCTCTACAGTCATGAAATTCCACAGGATAAATTAGTGTAAACATGTTGCAAGCTGCACCACTGGAGAGAGCGCCCATACTGACTGAGATCATCATTAACATATTTAAGTCAACATCTTAATCTTGGGCAACTAGGTGGCACATTTAGGGCAGACCTAGAGTCAGGAAGACTCCTCTTTCGAAGTTCAAATCTGGCCTCAGACATTTACTAGCTGTGCCACCCTGGGCAAGTCACTTAACCCTGTTTGTCTCCATTTCCTTATCTATAAAATGAGCCAGAGAATAAAAAGGCAAACCACTCTAGTATCTTTGCCAAGAAAACCCCAAATGGAGTCACAAAGCATCAGACATGACTGAAACAACACTATCTTCGATATCAATTCATTAGGCACACACACATTTGAAATGGGGTTTAGTCAAGACCCTAATAAGAATATTTTTATGCTTCTCTTGAGACCTGTGTCTGTAGATTAAATTTTCTATGAGCTCTGGCTTTTTCATCAGGAAGGTCTGAAAATCCCTTATTTCATTGAATGTCCATCCTCTTGCTTGAAATATTATGCTCAACTTTGCTGTGTAATTGATCCATGGTTGTAGTCCCAGCTCCTTTGCCTTACTGAATATCATAAGCACAGTTTTACATCATCCTCAGTAGCATTCGGGGCAAATCTCTGACTATTCCTCTGCTTCTATGACCTTTTTTCACTTTCTCTGTGTTTATTTCTGTGTTTCTGTCTGTTCATCTCTCTTCTCTTTTTTGTTGAGCATTCTGACCACAAGTTCAATATGCTTTTTGCTGGGTCATGCAGTCTCTCATGGAAGAAAGCTGGAAGCCTTTCAGTCTTCAGAACCCATCTTAAAAGCTGTTGTGAAATCAGGAAAGCCTTTCTTAATCTTTAAGTCCCCTGAACAGGTAGCCTCCCCAGTAAGGATACAGGATGACTACCAGTTTTATTATTTCCAAAGCAAAATGGAGAAGATGGTGTGTTTAGGCTGCTTCATGGAGCAAACATTTTTTATTTGCATTTAACACATCAATTACATACTAATTGGGAGGGGAAAAAAACTTACTTTCCTAAGTAGGTCATCCACTAAGCTGCAGTCTAATAGCTGTTTGCTTAAGGATAAGCCATAATCTCATTGAGACTCAGTTTCCTCATTTATAAAATAAGACTATTAATCTTTGCACTGATTTCTTCATAAGATGGTTGGGAAGAAAATTCTCTGTAAACTTTTAAACATTATACATGTAGTCTCCTGTGGAGTATAAAATTAGAGTAGAGTTGATTTTTTCTTTCTCCTCCCCTTCTATGAAGAAAGATGAATAGTTGATGCCTTTTTGACTTTGCCTTTCTCTGTGCACTAGGATGGCTCACAACTTAGCTTTCCCACTCATGCCTGCTACTTTATACCTCTCCCTTCTATGTAAGAGATAGGATTTTTTTATAGGGAAGTGGCAGTGAGGAGCAGGAGTTACATTAAGTGCCTAAAGCAACCAAATACTGCATATAGCAAATAGTGATCTTGAGGTTAACACTAAGGATTATGGCCTTAGTCCATTTCTAAAATAGCAGAGAATTCCACAAAGCTAGGAACTCAAATAATAAAAATAACAACTACATCAAAAATGAAATTGATCTCTAGAATAAAATTAGTCCTTAACCCATTTAAATATTTGCATATTCAGGTTACTCATCATCATCCATCAGTTTTCATTACCAGTATGCAATTAAACTCACATGCTATTTGAAAGCAAAAAGATTTACTTTACCTTCAAGAACATTTAAGTAGAGAAATCTATTGTAAATGAATTACTTAAAAGAGAGAACCTTAGATTTAAACATCTTCCCTTTCCAGCAAAGAGTGAAGTAAGAAACAAAAGACTCTCACCAGCTACTTGAATTCTCAGGGAAGAGCAATTCTGTCACCTTTGAACAGCATGAGTTCAGTGAATGGAGTGGTGAGCCAAGGGAGGCTAGTTGTTCAACACTTAACTGTCAGTGCCCATTCAAAGCATTCTTCCTCATAGCTGATGGTGCTGCCATTCTCCCAGTCCTGTTATAGATACCCAGTCTATCTCCACAGGAATTCTTTTTGTGTTGCAGAATGCTTCAACAATACCTAATGAGGCAAAAATATGTCATTTTTCTCAAAGTCATAACAGATCCATAGTCCCTCAGGACTGTAAATCCCAGGGTATTCCAAAACCATTTCTTTCCACCAACAGGGGAATTAGACTGAGTCATCTGAATATCCTGTTCCAGGTGAATTTGAATTATTATTGTTATTACATCAATTATTTATCTACTAGCAAGCCACACCTACTAAGCCCCATATCATGCAAATGGCAAAAATTTTTGGATTAACAGCAGCTCAGTACATAAGGTTTTACTATACTATCTAGTTTTAATGCATTAAATAATTTTATATAGAGAGGGTGGATGGTGAAATAAGATTTGTTAAATTATTACTCAGGTATGTGACTGGATCCTATTCTTAATCCCACTACTGTTTGGTCCTCCTAAGCAGACCCCAGAAAATCACAGTGTTGCTTCTTCTGACCAGAGGAATTTCAGTGGGGAATTAAAGTCTAGAGATTGTGATCACCTTCTCTAGAAGTGTTTTTGTTGTTGTTTTCTCTTTGCAATGAATGTTAACGGGTTATTTCACAATATATCAGTAAATATAACTCCCCTCCCCCTCCCTTCAGGAGTTGAGAATCAAGTTGCGGAGGACACTTTAGCTGGTTGAGGAGTTGGAGTGAGAAGAAAGATATGACAATGCTTGTACGATACTTATAATTCCTTGTATTTTGATAATTATATTTACAGAGTATTTTTCATGAATTATGTCGCTTGAGCTTCACAATGGTCCTTTAAAGTAGATAGTTGGATGTTTGTGGAAGATGTAAGACTTAAACCAGGGTATAACGCATTGAATAATGTCACACACCAAAAAAGAACAGTGCATTTAGAGTCATAAGATTGGAATTTCAATCCCAACTTTGTCAGTTGTTACCTCTGTATGACTGTGGTAAGTCATTTAAATTTAGTAGGGCTAAGTGTCTTCATATTTAAAATAAAGAAGTTGGATCAGATGATTTCTAAGGCCCCTTTCATCTCTGAAATGAGGATCTCATGATTCTGTCATCTTATGACCTAGTTTTAAATTCTGATTCTTTTGCGTATACACTGTGTGACCATAGACAAACTCTTCATCTCTCTGGGCCTCCATTTCTTTATCTGCCAAATAAGGAATTTGCAACAGAATCTGTCAAAGGTTGCTTGCAACTTGGGTGTTAGGATCCTACAAACCTAAGTCTTTTTAACTATGCGTCCAGTATACATTCATTTGTATTTAATGTGGGCAAACATCTTTTCTGAAGCTATTTCTCAGGATGATCTAATAGCAACACTTGTAATATCACCTATTTAAGGTATACCTAGAATGAGTTGATACCCAAGGATCATTTTCAAGATAGTCTTCTCTTCACCTTCACTGGGATGTTAACTGCTTTTTTATAGCTACTTTGTGCTGTTTTATTGGTGTTAATAGAACTACTATGGTTGTTACTGACTATCATTACCTTATTTCCCATCCTCACTTCCATAGCATGCCTACATCTCACCGGCAAACATGACACTGATCATAGTTTTAAGTATCATCCTCAGATGATAAACCTGGTGGTGCTATTGAATGACAGGTTTGCAAAGACCATAAAAAATCTCCCAGACAGATGGCAAATGTACAACTGTTTACATTTTTAAATACATACTGCAGATGGTGAGAAATTATTTTACTATGTTTAATAGGGAAACCCCCACAGTATTTCTATAATGACCCATTTCATTTTACTACTAGGGAATATATCCACCAAGCTAGGTACCAATCATCCCTTTACCTTCATAATTGTATATTTTAAGCATATGGGAATGAGGTCTAAGGATGTAGCATCTATTTTTTCTCATATGTCCTTAAATTTACTGAGCAGTAAAATAAAAAGAAATGAGAAAGGTGTATAAATGTCTTAATTCTTTGGGAAGGAAGACAAAAATACTTCTTAAAGTCATTTCACGTACTTATTCAATTATAAACTACTTTCATGAATTAAAAGATTGTTAAAAAAATAAGTATAAATTCCATATTTTTATTTTCTGGAAAAAGAAATTTATTGCCTTTGCTTAAAGTTTTCCTTTACAATTTCTTGCTGTTGTTTTTTAAACATACCTTGCATATATCTGAATGGATGTGTGTATTGTGCTAACTCAATTCTGCAAAGAAGCTATTCATAATAAAACTGGTGCCTTAAGCCCAAATTCTTAGAAATAAGGGACAGGTAATGTAATATAAATCAATAGATTTTAATTTCTGGGGTTTGTCATATATATATATATGTATATATATATATATATATACATATATATATATACATTTACAGTGATTTTTATTATCAAATATATTGGTCAGAGACATAAACTTTGCGTTTCATAACTAAAAATTGCTATTAACAGATTGACTTGTATAACTATAAGTTTATTTCAATATCTTCTTCCTTCAGTTGAAAGCATTGTTATGAAGCCATAGTTTTTGATTTTTAATATCTAGTCTATAAAAAGATTACAAAAACTTTGAAAAAGGTACCCATAAACTGTTATTTGTTGGAGAAACAGATCCTAAGCGCATTTTTTTTTCATTTGCTAGGACTTGAAAGCTGAAGTGATTCATTTTACCTCATCTTTTCTGAAGGGAAATCTCAAGACAAATTTTGACCTTTTAATATGAGAAAAATGGGATAGCATGACATTAATAATGCTTCATCCTGTAAATATTGTCTTACTTTCTGTTTGTAATTGGGCCAGTAACATCCTGTCCTCTCAGAAGCATAGGAGGAATTTAAAGTTATGATAATAATGATTATGTATTCCTATGTAATGCACATTAAAATTTTTATCATTCAGTTTATGTACATCTTATCTATACCTACCATATTGTGAAATACCTGAGGAAAAGAAGCATGTCCTATTTATCTTTATATCTCCTCCACTGACCATCAAAGCAACCTATAGTCCATGTTTTATAAGTATTTGTTGAATGAGTGGATGGCTGCAATGGATTCACAGTTTAGTATTTGTAGATACAGGTTATAATATAACTTAGAACCACATATTGGTGCCTAGGATGACAACTGCCATATTTCCTCATAATATCATAGATGTAGCCCATGTAATAAAGGATACCATTTCTATAAACTTTTTAAGCATAAGAAACTTTCTATTAATGCCAGGAATACAAATTTTACATTGAGATGAGATGGCTGGTCTCAATTTCATTCCTCAAATAAGATACTAATCTTCCATATCTGTGCATTTTAACTGAAAGTCATCCATGCCTGGAACCTCTACTTAAGAAGGGTGAACAGACTGACCATTCCATTTCTCATCAGGCTGCACTATGGACATCACCATCATGTTCCCAAAATTGGTTATCTGGTCTCCATTGTACTCTCTTTAAGCCTCTTTTTATATGTTTTATATATATACAGACACACACATACATATATGCATATGCACACGTACATATATTTATATGCATATATAAAAATGTTTTCTCAGGCTGTATGAAAACATCTTCTTGAAGCTACTGTTTCCATAGATGTCACTGCTTTGTGTTTATTATTTGTTTGCTGACCTAGACATGTATGCTCCCAAATCTCCTATGACTATTTTAAACTTGAAGATTTCTAAAATCTGGCAAATGCAGCATGGTATTCAATTAGCACTGTCTACATATCTCTAAGCCTGGTTTCCTTTGATTACTCATATCCCTGGATCTGTGACATCCTAAGGTGCATGACTAATTTATTTCCACAGGTATTTCTCTGGAATACCATAAAAATATCTCTAGCCTGTACGCTTACTCCAGTCCTGAGTTTCTTCTTACATTGAAATTTTCCCCATACTCTTCTCCTTTTATATTATCTCTCCTCCATTTTAATAAGAAGACTCAACCATACCATGTGTTTATCCCTCACTGAGCTGCACTGTTGACTAATCTCTACAAAACTTATTTTGAAATTCCCCCATTCAGGCTACTTTTTTACCTCTTTTCTCTTTACTCTTTTCATTTCCGCTTGTTGTGTTGTCTTCACCCATTAGAACATATTACTTGAGGACAGGGCCTGTCTTTCTGCCTGCATTTGCATTTCTGTGGCTTAGCACAGTAGCTAGGACAGAATAAGCATTTAAAAATATAATTCTTGTTATATCTCTGACTGAAATTAAAAAAAAAAACTCTCTTAGATGCAAAGGAAAATAGTGAAATTGTGAAAAACTATAGATTATCCTAATTGTAATTAAAGTGGGAAGATCTCTCCAATTCATTGATAGCCCCATGTGACCTGCTTAAATCACATAGAAATCTAAGTCACATGTGGTGGGATCAGCTTGTTGAACTGATAGAACAGGAAGGGTGGAGCAGAACTGGGAGGAAGTTGGATGAGAGCAGTTAGGGCAGGATAGAGCTAGGACACAGGCAAACAGGCACAACTAGTCTTCTGAGTATCTGATTGTGGGAAGGCCCCTTCAGGGACAGGAAGGCTTGGTCCCCTGCTGTGATAATGTGTATTGACTTCTTGATTGCTATGACAGATTTGGCTTTCTGGTGTAGGGATTTGGATTTCTGGTGTCTGAATAAATGCTTTTCTTCTGTTTCGTATGTGGAGAGTCTGTTATACTTAGTGATGTAGAACTATGCCAGCGTATTCATAAGTCACCCTCAATGCTGGAAATATTGCTTCGTGATACAATTATAGATTGAATTGAGGATTCCTCTAAATAAGAAGCCCTGCTTATGAAATGGACTTAAGATCTAAGAAGGTATCCATGGATTCACCTTAGACCCATTCCATCTTTGCAGGTTGATCTTTTCGTTGAACAATTCTATCTGTTTATTTGAGGCATTGTGATGTTCTAGGAACAGTGTTGGACCAGGGATCAAGAAAAGTATAAATCTAATTTTAGTTTTCTTTCTCATGAAGTGTGTGAGATTCAACGGTCACTTAACTATTTTGTGGATCTTGGTTTCTTCATCTTTTGTTGTTGTGTTGTTTTTGTTTTGTTATATCTTGATAATCTTTATGTTTTTGTTTTAAATTTATTTTTTATTTGTTTTAATATTCTTTTCCTCTTAAAATTGAGTTCTAGTTTCTCTCCCTCCCTTCCTCTCTCTCATGCCTTCACCATACATGTAAAAGCAAGCACCCCAACATACACAGGAGGGCCTGCTATCACGGGTCCTTAGATCTGCTTTTCTAAAAGGAAAGATAACTTTTGAGGGGTCAGCAATCACTTTAATCAAGCACATGTATTATTCACTTAGTTCAGGGGAAAAAGTCGGCATCCCGAACTTAAGAGATAATACAAAGAAATCAAAATCAACAGACATAACTTCCAGTTGTCTGACATAAGTAATACATACATCCTAGATCAACAGACACATCCAACTCTCTGCCCATTACATACATACATAAATACTAGAGAGGGAAGCACCAACATCTGAGATGTCAATGCTTGGGGTGGGGGGGCTGCTTAGTAGCTTCCCAGAATCTCATCTGGCACACAAAGCTTCTTCCAAAAACTAAGGCCCAAAGTGAAACCACACCTCAGATTCTTTATACACATTTTGGAGTCAGAAGGCATCACAACTTTGGAGAAGTAGTGCCTCTTTAACAAAAGGTGCAGTCCTTCCTACAAATATTCCCAGGCAAGAATGGGTGGGGAAGATTTTCTTTAGCCACATTATTCAGAGGCACTTGATTATACTAAAACAAAAACAGTAAAGGATCCTACTTTGCTTGCCATTACAATACACTGAGTAGGCAGACAATATACCAATTATGCATGTAAATTCATGTAAAAATATTTCCATATTAGACATAACCCAAAAAAGTAGAAAAAAAAAAAGGGAGGAAATTATACTTCAGTTTGCACTCAGAGTTCATCAGTTCTCTCTCTGGATGTAGGTATTTTTTTTTCATCCTGAGTGCTTGGGAAATGTCTTCAATCACAGTATTGATCATAGTAACCATGTATTTTACATTTGATCATCATTACAACATTACTATTACTGTGCACAGTAATAGCTTCACCCTGGCTCATTTCCTTTCAGTTTATATCAGTTCATATAGGTCTTGATATTATTGGTTTTTTTCTGAAATCATCTACCCTTGTGCTTTCTCATAATAAAACCATACTTTATCAAAATCATATTCAATATCTTGTTTAGACATTCCCCAATTGATGAGCATCCCCTCAATTTCAATTCTTTGTCACTATAAAAAGAACTACTGTAAAAGTAATTTGCCCCTTTCCTTTTTCTCTGACGTCTGTAGTAGTAGAGACCTAATAGTGGTATTGCTAGATAAAAGGATGTGCAGTTTTATAGCCCTTTGCGCGTATTATTGGCCAGAATGTTGTATAGAATGGTTAGACCAATTCCCTTTTCCATCAGCAGTTCATTAATAATACAGTTTCCTTGAATATCTCTTTTTATTAGGTCTTCTTTGCTTTTGCTTTGTGTGAGATCATGATTGCTACTCCTTTCTTTTTTAATTCAGTTGAAGCATAGTGATTTCTGCTCTAACCCTTTATTTTAACCTGTGTGTCTCTTTCTGTTTCAAGTGTTTCTTTTTAAAACAACATGTTGTTGGATTCAAGTTTCTAATGCATTCTGCTATTTGCCTACATTTTATAGATAAGTTCATCTCATTCTCATTCAGTTATGATTACTGTGTATTTCTCTTAATCCCATTTTCCTCAATTTATTCTTCTCTCTTTATCTCCATATATATGTATGTGTAGAGGGTATGTATGTGCAAATATATGTATATGTGTGTACACATATACATTTATATATGTATATGTGTATGTATAGATATACATGCATACTTGCGTACATACATACATACACCTATATCTGTATCTATTATCTATCTATCCATCTATCTATTATCTATCATCTATCTCTCATCTCTCCTTTCCCTCCTCAAAAGTCTGTTTTACTTTTTACCACTGCCTCCCCAATCTGCCTTTTCCTATATCATCCCCCCATATCTCTAATCACCTTCCCCTCCTATCTTACTATTTAGTAGGATAAATTTCTATACCAAAATGATTGTATAAACATATTTTTTTCCTTTGAATCAATTGTGATGAGAGTAAGCTTTAAATATTGCCTATCACACCTCCCCATTTCCCCTTACACTGTAAAATTTCTTGCTTGTGTGCCTCCTTTATGTGAGAAAAGCTACCACATTCTACTTCTTCTTTGCTTCTTTCCCCAATACATTACTCTTTCTCACCCATACATTCGATTTTGGAGTATATCCCAACATGATCAACTTACCCTTGTCCTCTCTTTATGTAGCCTCGTTTTAACTGCCCTAATTATAATAAAGTTCTTAGGAATTACATGAATCCTCTTTCCATATAGGAATGTAAAAAGCTTAACAATATTGAGTCCCTTATGATTATACTTTCATATTTACCTTTATATGCTTCACTTGAATCTTCTGTTTTTAAATCAGATTTTTAAAATTTTAAATTTTTAAATTTTTAAAGATTTTAAAATCAGATTTTTTTACTCAGGTCTTTTCATCAAGCATGCTTAAAAGTCCTTGGTTCAATAAGTATTCTTTCCCCCCTGAAGTATAACTCTTAGTTTGCTTGGGAGGTTATTTTTGGCTGTAATCCTAGCTCTTTGCCTCCTGGAATATTATATACCAAACCCTCCTATCCCTTATGGTGAAAGCTGCCAAATCTTGTGTGATCCTGGCCATGGCTCAATGACATTTAAATCATTTCTTTCAGGCTGCTTGCAATAATTTTCTTTGAAGAGAGATTTGGAATTTAGCTATAATATTCCTGAGAATTGTGATTTTGTGATGAATTTCAGGAGATGAACACTAGATTATTTCAATTTCTACTTTTACCCTCTGGATATAAGATACAGGAGGAATTTTCCCTTTTAATTTCTTGTAGTGTTATGTTTAGAATCTTCTTTTTAATCTTGACTTTATCGTAATTCAGCAATTCTTAAATTTTCTGTCCTCAATCTGTTTTCCAGGTTAGTTGTTTTTCCCATGAAATATTTCACATCTTCTTATATTTTGGCTTTATTTTGAATTTATTTTATTGTTACTTGATTTTGCATGGATGTATTTGCTTTCACTTGACAGATTCTAATTCTGAAAGAATTATTTTCTATGGATAACTTTTTTTTTTTCATCTGATCACTTTTTGCTTTTAAAGGAGTTCTTTTCTTCTGGAAATTTTTGTGCCTCTTTTGCTATTAGGCAAATTCTGTTTTTTTTAACATTTAATGGGAATATTTTATTCATTATTTTTTTGTCTCTTTTAACAAGCTGTTGACTTTCTTTTCATAATTTTCTCTCATTACTCTTATTTCTTTTCCCATTTTTCCTTTATCATTCTTACCTCTTTATTTAACTTTTCCAGGTATTCATGCTGGCCTTGGTTTTAATTAGCATTTTGAAAGTCTTTGCTTGTAGTTGTTTTCATATTGTTATCTTCCAAGCTTATATTTTACCTTTCCCTCTCCTTGTAGTAACTTTTTTATAGTCAGCTTCTTGTTCTTGTTATTGTTCTTCTTTTTTTTCTTCCCTTTCTCACTTTTGTACCTTGTTTCTTGACTTAAAAGTTTATGTTAATGTTGAGATGTGCTCACTTGAGGATAGGGAATCACTGTACCATGTTTCAAGTACATCCTACATTTTTCAGAGCTAATTGTAGGACTCTGAAACTTTTAGGTGTTTCCAAGTTATGGTGATCCTAGAAGTATGATCACTGCTCTCTTAGGTTTGTACTCTAATATATAGTGAGGAATGTTTGCTGCTTTTCTGCATCTGCAAGCACAAGTGTTTGTCTTAATTCTAGCACCATGACCAGGTCCTCTGCTGTCCTGAAGCTGCAAGTGCTATAGGTCCTCCATGTCTTGGAATTGCAATCCAGAACTGCTTATGTGCAATACTGTTGTGAATCAGCCCCAGCTACACCAACTTTCAATAAAGGATTCCCTGTAATCTCTTTCTGACTAGTTGTCTGACCCTTTTATTTTTTCTTGACTAAGGGGTTCCAAAGCTACTACTGCTACTGCTGTTGTTGTTGCAGCTACCTCCAAGTCTCAACATTGGTATTTCTGCCATATGCCCATTATGTTTAAGACCTTCCCTGGTGACCTCCCAAGTTTTCTTAGGCTGTAAAATGTCTCCCTCTGGTGTTTTGGTTGACCCTGGTGCTCCAAAATTTGATTTGAAGCTTTATAAGACAGATGAGAGAAGTAGAATTTGGGTAACTATGAGTGAATTGTAACCTGCATGATGGGAGGTTATATCATGTTTTCATATAGATAGAGAGATAGATATAAATATTTAGATATAGTTATATAGATGCACACACATGTTCCAAAGTAATAGTAAACATCCCTATCTCTATATATCAATATATCTTTATCTATATGTCTATCTGTCTGTCTTTCTATTTAAGAAAAATTCAATTAAACTACCTGTGAATAAAGGAAGGTTATAATCAATTTCCTATATGGTTGATTTATCTAAAGGAATTTTGGGGTTTTATCTCAATTCTAAATTTGAGTTTTATACATTCTCTTTATTTGCTGGTATGCAGCTTTTGAAATTATAGAAGTTTAAGAGTGATCATAACTATTTCTCATAATTATGAAGCCTTATTTTTTTGTTCACATTTACTTCAAATCTCCTGATAAAGGGAAAAGAAAATTTTGATTTCAG
The DNA here is from genome assembly GCF_028372415.1 of Notamacropus eugenii. Classification (NCBI taxonomy): domain Eukaryota; kingdom Metazoa; phylum Chordata; class Mammalia; order Diprotodontia; family Macropodidae; genus Notamacropus; species Notamacropus eugenii. The sequence goes on along the minus strand of NC_092874.1, from coordinate 145,095,835 downwards.
TTAAGATAGAGGTAGGAGTGTGGTTAGTGAGAAAATGGCATAATTAACAGTATTTATCTGACAAATTTTTAAACACTTGAAGTGCTAATAGCATTCATACTATAGTGAGTACTTTCTTCTAATATTATGTGTGTATATCTGTCAGTCTTTGAGGTAATTTTCTCAGATTTATAAGGACGTAATGAAATGTGCCATGTTGACAGCCAGGTCTGAAGACCTGATATTCTTTTTTCCCCATATTCCCCTCTCATGTTAACATGTCTTTCATTTATATTGTAGTTGGCTGTGTTTAACAAAGACAGCCATATAACATCTTGTCCCTGGAATATGTATCCTGGGTGAATCAAACATTAAAGTCACTAATAGCCTATTACTTTCACTTCTCATCCATACCCTGACTAAAGTTTTCACCAAATGTATTGAAATCAACCACATTACTTATAATAAGGCAATAATAAATCATATTCTTAGGTAATAACTGGTCACTGAACAGAGGACAAACATGCTAACTCAATCTGGTTCAGTAAAAAATAATGGACTGGAATAGACCAGGTACTGCTTCTAACTTGTTCAGGTATAGACAATTACTTTTGGCATTATCTCAAAATCATTCTGGTTAGTTGTGTCATTCCATCCAATTCAATCAAGTAAGTAAGAATTTATTAAGTATCTATGATGTACCGCCATTATATTGTACATCAGAAAAACAGATACAAAGAACAAAAATAGTCCCTGATCTAAAGGAGCATATATTCAATATTAAATGCCTATTATGTTCTTGAAGCTGCATTAGGCATAAGGAGATACAGCAACAAAAATGGAAATAGTTCTTCCTCTCAAGGAGTTTTTATTTTCTTGTGGAAAAATATAAATATAGAAATTAGTAAGTAACAAAATATAATGTTTTACAATATTAGAAGGAAGGATGGAGCGATTGTACCATGCTCTTTCTCTTTAGATCTTTGTACTTCTTTTCCATTTTAAATTTACATTTTGTAGTAATTCCTTTTACATCATTCTTACATCTTTAACTAGATATATTGTTAGTCAGGCATTGGTGAGTATCATGTCACCAAATCCAGTGGAGTTAAATTATCACTTGTGACTGATAATTCCCAGTAGCAAATTATCATTGTATTCATCATAGAGATTAACACTTATAATTTCATTTTAAAAACACCCTAAATTAATTCAACTGAAAAACATTAAACATTTTGAATTTGGCTGTAAGCTTGCTATAATCTGGACTGATACAGGGCACACACACAATATACAACATTCTACTTTTTTTTTTTTTTTGAGACTCACTTGTTCTCATTGAATTACACTGAAAGGGTTCTAGGTCAGAGTACATCCTGGATATCAGAGTGTAACAGTGTACCCAGGGAACCTTGTCAATCATTTTGACTTAAGAAGGCCTTCTTAAACATTAAGAGGTGGTTCAAACTTTCTTTCATTTTCACAAAAACTGTTCTTGAGGATAAATTGGTAATAAATCAAACTTAGGCAGAGAAAAATCCCACAATGTACTAATACTGGCTTAATGATATAAAGACATCAAGAACAGAACAGTTATAAGACCTCATTAACATATCATAACTATCTTCCTTACCCATCCAACATTTTGATTTCTAAAAAATCTAACAAGGGGCACAAGTTTGGTGGTGAGAATAAAGTTGATATTTGTTGCCTTCTAACCTATTTTCAAATGCATGATGAAGTGAGAACACCAAAAATAATACATCTTTGGAGGGTCTCTGTCTGTTTCATGGGATCCTAACTTTTGGTTTGAAAGAGAACTTAGAACCTACCTGGTTCAACCACTTCAATTTACAGATGATGAACTGATGTTTGAAGAGATTAATAATAAAGTAAGATATTTGTAAAACACTTAACACCATTCCTTGAACATAGTAGCTAATATATAAAGGTTATTCCTTTTCCTTTCCCCTTCATCCCCCATAGTACACTTGCGCAAGGTCACTTAGGGAACAGCAGAATCAGGAGTCAAACAAAGATCCTTTACATTTAGTCAGTCCTTTGTACACTTTATCACCCTATCTTTAACATCTTATGGTCTCTGTCTTGTTCCAATATTTGTTTAGTGAGCACCTAAGTGGCACAATGGTTAACACACTTGCCCCAGAGTTAGGAAAACCTGAGTTCCAATCTGGTCTCAGACACTTTCTAGGTATGTGATCATGGGCAACTCAATTTTACCTCTTTCTGCCTCAGTTTCCTACACAAAAATGGGGGTGATACCAGCACATACCTCCCAGGCTTGTGAGGATCAAATGAGACTGCATTTGTAAATTGTTTAATATAGTACCTGGCATACCTGGCATACTGTAGGTGTTTAATAACTGTCCCTTTCTTCTTCTTTCATTTCTTCCCCTCTCCTCCCCTCCCCTATTCTCCCCTCCTCTCTCCTTTCCTTCCCTTGAGTACATACTCATGGGATTCTAATGATATAGCTAAGATTGACATAGGTTGACCTGTATCCATCTTGAAACATACCCCAACATCTCATAACGTCATTTGTTATGGACATTGTGTGGCCTAGTGAATAAAATACTATTTTCTCAGAGCTACGAAAACCTCGGTTCAAATTCTATATCTGACCCTTGCATAGGAGCAAGTTCATTAAAGTCTCTGAGTTTCAGTTTCTTGAACTATAAATGTCAGTAGCTCTTATTTCGAGAACTTGCAACTAATAATATTTTTAGGTGGGTTAAATATTGGTCAGAAGAGATGTTGACTCATGGTTTAGCCTGTTTGGTAAGAAGTGAGTGATGAGAGAACACCATATTCTAGGCATGAACAGTAGCTCAGACAAATGGACAGAGGTTGGATGTGGTAGACTGAGAGGACAGAAAGACTAATAGTCCTGGTTCAATGGAATACAGAATGCACAAAGGCATATAATGACCAAGAAAGCCTAAAAAGATAATCTCTAGGTAGTAGTAGAGAATCCTAGACTTTTCTAGAATGGATTAAGATATCTGGCATTTCTTCATATTATATTATTTCTGGATAGCGAAGATTTTTTGTTTGAGGTACTGAATTTATTATACCTACCCAAATACATGCATCATATTCTAATCTACCAGAGTAACCAAAAGTAGACAATTAAGATGAAATGTAGAAGTTTATGATAAAAAAATAGACCTGAGCATTCAGAAGGCAGGATACAAGAGCAAGTCAACAGAAAAGGGGACACTAATAAGAAATAGAGGAAATTTCTTTGCTTATTACTAATCATAGTCATAGATTGTGACATTTCTAGGTCTTAGAATGTTTTGAATTCATATTAGATTCAATCATTCTGTCTAATAATTATGCGTCCACAGAATGTTTCAATGAAGACATTTTCAAAAGTTCGGTGATAGAAGAATCAAATACCCCTGCTAAATACTAAGTAGTATTGTCTTCTGGAACACCCCTTCCTTTTCAATATCACTGAATCAAAGTATTTCCTCACTGGATTTTAGTTAGTGTGTATTTGTCTATCTGTTATCTATCTATCATCTATCATCTATGAATCTATGTATCTATCTATGTATCTTTATATTTATCCATTTATCTATCATCTTTCTGTCTATTCATCTATCTCCATATAGGTATTAGAGTGATATTGCTAATCTATATGTATATGAAAAGTATAATCTCTCTCTCTCTATATATATATGTTCTTATCACAAATATAAATTACTTTTATTACATGTTTTGTTATATTCCCAGTAAAGTCAATTACTTTTTCCTTGGCTATAAATTATTTGACAAGAGGTCTATTGTTGTGATAATATTTAGATTTTACTAGCAGACATATTTTATTGGAGGTAACAGTAATATTTTAAAATAGTTTCTATATAATGCATCTTAGACCTTTGAAGGTGAAAATTTATTATATAAAGTGAGGCCAAGAATAGATAACATGTCAATATACAAATATGTCTATATTCATGATACAGTGGTATAAGTCAAAGACAGAAAATTATGCTGCTAGAGCCTTTGGCTGCTGGAGGGAGAGGAGTTCAACCCTTTCACAGATTTAGCCCAGTGGTAGAGAATGGTTCTAATTCATGAACTTATCTGCCCAGATGAATATCTAAAGATAGTTGCTCACATTTCCTCATATGTGAAACGATGGGGTTGGACTAGATGCCCTTTAAGGTCTCTTTCTGCCCTATATCAACAATTCCATCATCTGTTGCATAGCCCTTTCCTATAGGGATCCCTGAAGAACAACTGTTTAGAAAACTTCAAGGTGCAATTATTATTCCTTTTATCCCAAAACTTTTATTAACCTTTTGCCTGCTAAAGCAGAAATCACACCCACACAAGTTGTTAGTGTCATGTATTTGAGGGTATATGGATCTGAGAAATTTCTCTTATTCATGCTAAGGTAATGGGAATTTGATTGACCTATTAAAATACCTTGGGCTTATATGCATAACTCCCTTCTCATGTCCAAAATGATTAGGTCAGGCCACAAGTAATGAGTAGCTTGCTGTCAAGGACTTTCACGTTTGGGGTAAATATACCCAAAGTGTTACTCTGAGCAATGTACAGTCTTTTCCTTGTCACTCTCTATGTCTTGAAGTTCATTGATACAACACCCATAGGAATCAGGCTTCCATCCAGACTCATTTTCCATCACCTGAAGCTTCAATGTACAATAAAGAGCCACATGCTTACACAATTTTAATTTTTATTTTGTCTAGGAGAAAATTATGCCATTTGCACCCCATTGTACTGGGATCATTTTTGTTGTTGTTTGCAAATGCAGCATCATATAGGGTAATGTTAACCATGAAGACATTAAGTTATGCATCTGAGCATAACTGAAGTTATAAATTACTTTTCAGACTAACGATCTCATTAATCATACAAAATTCACTGACATACTGGAAAAGAGATTATCATATGTGGGTCTTTAATAAATAGACCAAAAATTTCATGGATTCTCTTAAAAAATTCAAATATATTGCAGGCAGTTTTCCATTTTTCTTACTGTTTAAAGCATGTTTTTAAAGCTTTAATTTGGCTTATATGTTTGGGTTCTATAGAAATTTGGAGACATTTAGTAGGTCCATTTCTGCCAAATAACTCAATTAAACAAGCCCTTTTGGGATGTTTACAGCTCATTTAAAAGTTGTAGAATTTTAAAATTGAAAGGGATTTTCTAGTTTAACTGTCTAGTTTAACTTTCTACCTTATGTAGAAATTCTCTCTAAAATATGCATGATGGAAGATTATCCAGTCTAAACTTGAATGTTTCTACTGGCAGGCACTTCATTACCTTATTGAGGATTTTGCTTAATTTTTTTAAATGTCTCTAATACTTATGAAGTTATTTCTTCATATTGAGTGAATGCCTGTCTATATGCAAACTCATTCCTTAATTCTGGTTTTGACCACTCAAGCTACATAGATGTCTACAGATGATCCTTCTGCATGACAGCTCTTAAAATATTTGAAACCAGTCATCCGTATTTCCCTTAAAGGATTTTTTCCTCAGAATAAATGACCCTCATTTTTCACTTGTTACTTTTAAAAATATGTTTTAAGGTTTTATTGCCAACATTATATATTGCATCCTTTCAGTAAACTATAAGATCCTTGAGGGCAGGGAATTTTTGTTTGTTTGCTTTCACCTTTATGAATCAAGGACCTCACACCCTGCCTAGCACAAAATAAATGTTTACTGATCTGAATAGAATCCCAGCAGCTCCCTTCCAAATTCACTGTGTTTACCAATGTCACTTTTAAAATGTGGTTTCCATACACAAGGATACATATACATTATATATATTAATATATGTATTATATGTATATATATATATATGTATGTAGTCTATGCTAGTTGTACCATAGTTGAATCATTAAATAATATGTCTTTACTTTTGATTTATCTGATTTTATGCCTCTTTGATCCTTGGCAACTGTTAAGTGGCTTCCAACAAAGATTTTGATTAGACCCAAGCATAAATATTATAACTTTATGAAGCAAATATGTGTGAAATTTAGGCTAATTTGATACCAACAGCTAATTTTACACAGATCAATGAATTTTGAAATAAGAATGTTATGACTTATTAACTACTAAGTTTTTGAGGGAACATTCTTTTGATTACATCATTGATTAACTTTTGATAATAATCTCTGGATTAGTTTAATATTTACCAAAACATAGAACATACAGTTCATAAAGAATATAACAGTCATATAGAATATTCAGCTTTCAATCATATTTATGAGGGAAAGAGTATTTGAATACAATATGAAATGTAAAGCTTGTATCCTTTGAAATTTGTGAAGTCATTTCTATAAGATCTTTGAGATAAGCCTGATGTGAGGTGTGTTTTTTAAAGTTGAAACATATCTACTATAAATAGGTCACTACATAAACTATTTTCCTAATCTGAAAATTAAAGTACATTTGACTGTCCTTTGGCTGTATACCATGTCATATCTGGTTACCATGAATCATGTCACATCTTGAGCATGCCACCATATCATGCCTCAAGGTGACATAATAACCTAACATGGTGTCATAAATCATATACTGCTAGAAAAGTCATGCTCCTGCAAATTATTCCTTTGAAACATAATGAAATAAGCCAGATTATTTTTCCTACAGATAACATATATATGTATATATATACACATATGTGTTTATATCTATATGAGTGTGTACATGTACATGTTATACATATATAAACACATTTAATATTTTTAATGATTGATTCTAAAATTTTCCCATGATTCCTTTTTTATGACTGTTTTGAGGGGAAAGGTGGCTTTTAGAATTTTTATTTCTTTGATATATGGAATGATGTGATAAATCGTATACTGTTAGAAAAGTCCTGCTTCTCCAAGTTACAGTCATGGAACAGGATAAGCAAAACATAATTGTTTTATATCCTGCAGAAAAAATACATTATATAATACAGACACATGCTTATATGTATGTATAAATGTATGCTGTATACCTATATATGTATGTATTTGTGTGTATTTACACACACACAAACATACATTATACATTTTAATGATAAATTCCAACACTTTAACTGTGTTCCCTTATTTTCTCACTGTTTGAGAGGATAGAGTAGATCTGGATCTATCATTTTTTTGATATAAGAAATTCATCATGAAAAACTTCGCTTTGCTAATGCTATTCTACAATTTAGGGAGTCAAAGAGTAACTTGAAGCTCTGAAAATCAACTGACTTCCTCAGGGTCATGTAAACATTATTTGACCGTGACAAGACTTGAATGAAGGACTTCATGACCTTGATGTCTTTTCTGATCCTCCCAGATAGTGGTAAGTACTACTCCCCCAAAAAACTACCTTTAATTTAATTTTTATATATATTACATAGAAAGAAGTTAGAGTCAAAAAATGTTATGTTTAAGTCTTGTCTCTGACAAATGTTGGCTTTTATATCCTGGCATCAATAAGGCTGCAAAAGAAAAAAAAAAGAAGGTGAAGGAAGGAAGGAAGAAGGGAAATAGTAAAAGAAAGAAGAGAAAAGGAAAGAAAAGGAAAGGATAGAAGGAAAGAAAGATGAAAGAGAAAAAAGAAAACATATATACACACACACACGTTACTTTCACTTTAAAGAATGTAATCTCCTTGAGGGTGGAGACTGTTTCATTCTGTTTTCATATCTCCAGGGCTTAGTATTGTGTCTGTCATATAAGGGTCACATAACCTATTTTTACTGATTGTTGAGTTAAGGCTGTTCATATTACCCTACAGACTGCTGTCTCTCGATTTTTTCATTCTTACAATGGGTTTTTCTTTACTGCATATTATATCTCCCTATATAGACTTCAAGATAAGTAGGGATCATGTTCTTAAGTTTTTAGTCTTCCAATAAGATCTAAGCTCTTCACACATATCAAGTACTCTACTAGAATTGCTAGATGATTGTCAAGAACTGTTTTGATATCTCCCCCTCAAAATCACTTCACAAATATCTTTTTTTAAAGTTTTATTATGATTAACAGTAGAAGTACTTATCAACAGTGCCAATTAGACAATTAATTTTAAAATATGAGAGAATTGTGGAACAATGTAAATTTGTTATAAAAATAAATGCCAAAAGATGATCACGCTTTAAAAAGACACGATAAAGAGACAAAAATAGATCATGGATTTGTTAATATGATATCTAATTAATTGGTTGGAAAGTGAAAATATTTTAAATTTTAACATGGCATTATATGCACAACAAACAGAAGGTACCTTTTCCTTTAATTCAAGCACACTGTGGGTATATTTGTCTAATTTTTAAAATGAACTCAATCACGTCATGTAAAAAGATTTATGTGATGACCAAGCAATGTTTGGTATAAGATGGGGAAAGAAGGGGACAGGAAAATATAAACAATTATGACAGAATCTCATTTTGTCTTCATATAATCATAAATTTGCAGTTGGAAAGGACCTTAGAGACCATCAAGTTAACATCTCTTATTTTAAAAATGAGGGAATCAAAGTACAGAGAAATGAAATGATTTCCTAAGGATCACACAACTATGAAAATCTGAGGTATCATTTGAACTCATCTTTCTTATTACAAATCCAGGACACCATTCACCAGGCCATTTTACTTCTTTTCTGTAAGGGCTTCAAAGGAGAAGCTATCGACAGGAAACAAAACAAAACAAACAACAAAAAAAGCAGGGTTAAGAAAATGTGGTTCACAGTTTCTGAGAAGGAAGGACAATCATATCAGGTCTTCTTTTAGGAAATGTCTTTATCTGTCTGTGGGGTGAGGGGTGGGGGAGCATTGTAGGAATCTAATTATTGAGATAACGTGAATGAATTCAAGGAATAGAAAGCATTGTTAGTAATGCAAATATTCAGAAGAGAGAAAGTTTTATGTGGCCTCTAATTCTGCAGAATAACTGCCTTTATTCTGTGACAGAGAAACATATATATTATATATATATATACACACACATATACATATACATTTATGTATGTATATGCATACAGACACATGTGCATATATACATTTTTACATGCGTGTATGTATGTACATATACATATATAATTGTATATTTATACACATATATGATGGAATGACCACTCAAATCCTATTCTAATACCTCCTCATTGTGTGGAGATAGCCTTGGGGTCCTAATAAAGCTTGTCAGCCAAGAAATTTTGTTAATGCTGCCATAGTAATATATTTCCCCCATATAACCTTTCACATGTCTACCACCTAGTACAGGTCCTCATCAATTTTTAAGACTTCTATTATAATCATATTGTAACTGGTCACCTTATTCCCAGATTGTCCTTCCTCTAACTATTCCTATTTCCTATTTAAGCTTTCTCAAACGTAGCTGTGTTTCAACCACTCAATTATTTTAACATTTCTGGTTTTTTTTCATTTCCAAACTAGTTTCTTTAGCTCACATTTAAGGCTCTCCATAATATCACCCATATCTATGTTTATTGTTTCTTTCTATTGTGAATGTACTTATGTAGGTACCTGTAGCACTCTTGCTAGAATGTAACCTCTGCAAAGACAAATCCATCTATCTATCCATCCATTCATTTTTTTTGTTTGTTCATTTATTCATTTTGTATTTGCATCCTTGGAATCTAGCAAAGTGTCTGGCATGTATAATTTTAATAAAGACTTGCTGGCTGATAGATTTACATTCTTATCTGTCAGTATTCAATCTGAACTTTCTCAAACTAGCCAAACTTCTCTGCTCACAGTTTCCCAGATATGTTGTGTTGTTCAGTCTCTCTGTATCTTTCATCATGATATTTTTATTTTGTTCTATTTTTGTTTTTAAATCTGAAATACCCATTCTTTCTATATCCTCCTCCCATCTCTTCAGTTGGAAAGTCTACTTATCCTTTAAGGCCCAGGTCAGAAACTATCTACTCCATGAAACCTTCTTGGATGTCTCCAGTATGACTTGCTTTTTCCCTTTTCTTATGTGCATGACTCAAAATATGACATTTAAGTTTTTATATACTTATCCTTCATATGATAATATACTGTATGATATATCAGTGCAGTTGCTCAACATTACCAATTATAATCTATAAACTCTTTACTTTCAGAAACTAATGTTTTAAATTTTATGCATTTTATAGCTTCCATAGTGTACAGTATAGTGCTATATATATTGGAAATACTTAAGTATTTTTTGAATTAATGTATGAAAAAATAAAAAAAATAAATTGAGAAATGCAAATGTATAAAAGGGAGAGTAATTGTGAAAATTGTCTCAGAACAAAGGATCAGGCTGGTCAACAAGTGTATGGTCAAAATTTTCCTGTAGAATTAAATATGATTGCTTTAAGAATGCTATACTCAGAGAAAAAACCAGCACCTAAGATTTGATAATAAAGTCTCTGTCATCTCTCTGTGGTATCAGAAACACTGTGGCCTAGAGATAACAACATCCTCAGGGTAGGCATTCTCATTCCTGGACACCTGTTTTATTGCATTTTGAAGCAGCAAAGCAAATGTAAAATTTTTTCACAAGAAAAAGGGCTCCATATATTTGAAACTGACATTGACAACAATTATAGATGAATCTTCTGATTTCATACACCCCATATTTAGAGTATTCTAAAGAAAGAAAAGAAGAATATTATTGCATGAAAATTATAAAGCAGAGAAGACGAAAGAGGGAGACAAATCATGGTTAAAGTAGAACATCAGCAACATTTTAGACAAACAAATCTAAAAAGAAATTTATAGCTATGAAGATAGTAATAAAGATAGGATGTGATGATTATTAATATCTTTAAGAGACTGCTGGGAGGAAAAAAGAAAAAAAAGACAAATGTGTCATGTAAAATAATCTTTGCTACAAATTTCTTGGAAATGATAATATATAGTTCCTGAGAAAGAGAGAGAGTATCTTTTCAAGTCAAGGGTCTCATTGAGAAAATAGCAGGTAGTGCTCTGTCTTTGCATGTGTCATGGTGACAGGGTTTGGGAACCAGTGGATCAAGATGACAGGAAAAGAAACTTATTGAGCAAGGGCTTATTCTTTGAAAGAAGGTTTGTGTACCAGATGAGTGTCTGTGTAGCCATGAAGGAGTCCCCACCAGATGTTGGTACTTCTCTCTCTGATAACTATGTGTGTAAGTAATAGTCAGACAGTGGATCTATCTGTTGATCTGTGATGTATATATTGCTTATGATCATATAGTTGGAAGCTCTGTCTGTTGGTTTTTATTTTTCTGCTTGTATTTTCTCTGTTGGTATACGTGATTAAAGAAGATTGCTGACCCCCCCAAATAAAAAGAAACTTATTGAGGAAAATGTAGATACAGAGTTTATAAAGTTTGTTGCATTTATTAAAAAAGAGGAAAAAGAAAGAATCAAGTTAAGGGAAACTAATAAAATAAAGACAATGTATTCTGTGTGTCTGTTTTTGTCCTTTGTTTTTGAAGAAAACCATGACATTAAAGAAATGATGACATGACTTGCACTTGACTTTGTTTTGAATGAGGGAGGGCTGTGCAAGGACACCCACCTCTCTTTTCATGAGCCATCTGAGTCAAGTCACCAGATATTCTTCAGGATGACTGGAGATTGCCCAGGATACCATGGGAGACCTTGACCTTTTTAGGCTGGCCTTTTCAGGTAATCACTCAGAAGGAGAAAAGGAGAGAAAATTTGGAACTCAAAATCTTATGGAACTGAATGTTGAAAAAGTAAAAATAAATAAACAAAATTTTTAATAAAAGAATATGAAAGTCAAGAATGCATAATATAGTAATTATTGAAAACTATAATAGTAAAAATAGTCTAGACATCATATTTCAATAAATTATAAAGGAAATCAACCTTGCTATCTTTGATCCAGAGTCTAAAATAGAAATTGAAATAATTGACTGAAAGACATCCTCCTGAAAGAGATCCCCAAAATTAAAACTCTCAAAATTATTATTGCTAAATACCAAAGCTCATAGGTCAAGGAGAAAATATTGTAAGCAGCAAGAAGAAACAATTTAAATATTAGTGCAGAACAGTCCAGATCACACAAGATTTTGCAGGTTCCATGTTAAGGAAGCAAATGGCTTTTGATGTGATATTCTGAAAGTCAACGGAGCTAAGATTACAACCAAGGATCACCTATCTAGCAAAACTACATATAATCCTTCTGGGGAAAAAAATTGCTATTTAATTAGATATAGAGTGGTTCAATGATTCCAGATGAAAAGGACAAGAATTGAATAGAAAATCTGACATTCAAACACTAGAGTCAAAAGATGCATAAAACCGTAAACATAAAAGAAATCACAAAAAATCGATAGTATTAGATTTTCATTCCTAAATGGGAAGATTATTCATATAACTTCTAAGATTTATGTTGATTGTTGTTCAAATGTTTCAGTCATGTCCAATTTTTGTGACCCTTTTTGGGGTTTTCTTGGCAAAGATATTGTGGTGATTTGGCATTTCCTTCTCGAGCTCATTTTAGAGATGAGGAAACTCAGATACGTGGAGTTACACAGCTAGTAAGTGTCTTCATCCAGATTTACATTTGGGTCTTCCTAACTCCAGTCATGGCACTCTCTCTACTTCCCCAAAAAGCTGCCCTTACTCCAAAGAACTACTAAAATCTTTTACATCTTAAAGGCAGTTAAAAGGAGTTTGTATAGACAGAAGATATGTTTGTGAGTCAATTATTTTGAAATGGTATCAAAAGAAAACAAATGAGTGAGAAAGAAGGATGAGCTGGGAGAAGGGAAAGAGAGAGTTACAATAGGAAAAAATATTCTCACATAAAAGAGGAATAGAAGCAAGAGCTTTTACAATGTAGGGGAAAATGAGGGTGGGTGACAGATAATACTCCATCTCAACTGGATTGATTTGAAGAGGGAAGACTATGCAAATCAAGTTGGGTATAAAAATCTATCTTACCCAATAGTTTAATAGAAGAGAAAGTAATGAGAGAAAAAGGGAGATATAAAAAAGGAAGTCAGATTAAAGGAGACAGTGGTTGGAAACAAATAGTTGTTTTTTGAGGATGAACAAGATAAAAAAGAGAAGACTAAGCAGAAGGAAATAGGATGGAGAGAAATACACAATTGGTAATCATACTGCAAATGTAAATGGGATGATCTGTCCCATAAAATGGAAGTGGATAGCAGACTGAATTAGAAACCAGAATCTAATAAGAGACACATGAAACAGAAAGACTCACATAGAGTTAAAATAAAGGACTAGAGCAGAATATATTATGCTTCAGCTAAAATAAAAAAAAAATGTGCAGATAGCAATCATGATCTTGAATAAAGCAAAAGGAAAAACAGACCTAATTAAAAGAGATAATCAGGAAAAGATATCATAAAAAATGAAGCAATATCAACAAATTTTGTAGCAAGTTTCTCTGATAAAATCCTAATTTCCCAAATGTATAGAGGATTGAGTAAAGTTAACAACAACAAAAAAAAAACATTCCCCAATACATAAATGGTCAAAGGATACGAATAGGTATTTTTTAGAAGAAGAAATCAAAACTACCTATAATCACATGAAAAAATGCTCTCACTCACAATTATTTGGAGAAATGAAATTTTAAACAGTTTTCAGATACCATCTCATACCTCTCAGAAATGTCAAAAGCTGGAGGGGGATGAGTGAAATTTGGTACACTAATAAATGTTGATGGAGTAGTGAACTAGTCCAATTTGTTCTGGAGAACACAGGGCTACAAAACTTTGCATTCCCTTTGTCCAAGCAATAATACCAGTAGATTTTTAGTTCAAAGAGAAAAAAGAAAGAAATGATAAGAACTTACACGTACAATAATATTTACAGTAGCCCTTTTAGTGGTGGCAAAAAATTGGAAATGAAATTGATGTTCATCAATTGGGTAATAACTGAACAAGTTGTGAAATATTGTGTTGGAGCATTATTGAGCTATCAGAAATGACAAGGAGAGTGGTTTCAGAAATCATAGCAATGTCTATGTGAACTAACAGAAAGTAGATAGAACTGGAAGATCCTTGTGCATAGTAACAGCCATGTTTAAATAATGACTATTCATCAAATAGTGAAAGAGTTAGTGCTGAGCAACAAAACGACTTAAGACAATTCAGTTGAACTCATGAGAAAAAATACTATCTACCTTCAGAGATAGAATTGATGAACTCTTGGTACAAAATGAAGCATAATTTTCTTATTCTATATTCTTGGTTTTTTTTTTTCAACATGACTAGTAAGGAAATATGTTTTGCATGATTTTTACAGGTATAAATGATATCATGCCACTTACTTTCTCCATAGGTGGACTAGATGGTAAGAGAGAGGGAGAAAATTTGGAACTCATAATTTAAAATAAAAAACATATTTAAAGTAAATAAATAATAAATTTTAAATATATAACATTTGAAATGATCAAATGGATGAAATAGGTCTTTGGAAAAGCTTGATACAGTCACAGGGATGAATAAGTCAAATGGCTAAAGATTTTTTTGGTTAACCGCAAAGTTCATTATATCTGGACAATACAGCTCATGAGAAAATAACTGATGGTTGAGTTATTGTTTGCAGCTCCCTCCCCCCAACCCTGATTCTTGACAAAATAATTTCCAAATCTATAGTACTTTTTTTCAGGAAGAATTAACTTTTACTTCTTTTCTCTGCAACTTAAAAAAAGAGATCAACGAAAGTAATGTGTAGTTACTGCATAAAACTTGGTCCCTTACTCTTATATTTCATTAAAATTTTAGCCCATATTTTCATTTTTCTTTCCTAGTGCATATAACTCTCAATTTGTAACATAAAAAAGCTTCAAGATCAACATATCCATATTTATTATGGCAATTTTTCCTTCAAGAAATTGACTCAATAGCATTTTAGATTTCAAATACATATTTACGGCATGATAAATTTCCTGACAGAATAATTTCATTTTCATTGGAAGGGGGAAAGTATGTATTTTATTGATACAAGTCTTGGGAAATTTGAATATCTGGCATGAAAACACAGAGAGTGTGTCAAACCATGAATGTTATGTAGTAATGATAAAATATGGTCATATAATCAGATCATGCATTTAAAACTATTCCTGCATTTTAGATAAAATGCTGTTAAATATAAACCATAAAATATTTTAACTTATGTTAAATGTATCTACATAAATTTGAACACTGTATGCACTACATTGTATTTTCTCTTCAAAAAAATGTTCTTTTAATTTTGTTCTTTACAAACATATTCCTTGAATGCCACGAAACTGAGGCAAAAAGAATTTGACCACATGCTTTTCAGTGCCCAAGTCTATATTAATATGTCAGCAATTTCATTCTTTTTTAGATGCCATAGCTAGTGAACTAAAATTTTCACAGATATAGAAGCTTAATACTTTTAGTTAGTGTTAGATTTAGAATAATGCCCAAATTTCTGAAGTCTCAACTCTTTATTTCAGTCTCTTGGCCAAATTATTTTTCTGATTTTATTTCACTTTGTTCATTAAAAACCAAGTTGTCTCCAAGGACAGTGTTTGTACACATACACATACACTCATGCACACACATAGATACATACATAGACACACACATATGTTCAATAATACATATATGTATACATTTAATCTTATAGAATGGAAAAGTAAAAATATTTTATCTGCAATAAAAATATAGTATCCTAGGGTATTAAACTTGGATATCAAATGAACCTTAGAGGTCATTTAAGTTCAACTCCACCATTTTGCAGACAAATAACAACAACAAAACAAATGAGGCCAAATGACATTGCAATATAATGTATAATTGTATATACATACATAAATACACATATATGGGGGGAGGGAGGGAGCAGCAGAGACAGAGAGAGAGAGATTAAAATGGAAAAAGTTAAAATTACAAATGGATAATACATTAGCTCTGCAGTCAAATGATCGGGGTTCAGACTCTACCTCTGATACTTTTTTTCCCTCTGTGACCTCTGGCAATTTATTTAACAATCTCCACCACAATTTTCATCCATAAAACAGGGGATTGGATGATCTCTGATCACTTTCATTTCTAAATCAATGATACTCTGAATAAAACAAGTAAGAACCACAAACATATTGACCACCATTTTTTCCCAAAGGGCAGCAAAGGTGCCAGACATTATGTCTATACTGTTCCAGAAGGAGACACTGAACAAATGATATAGCTTTTAAAAAATATTTATGTTATACTATTCAAGACATATTTTTGCTTTTAATCTTTTATTTAAGAATTTGTGTCATATTCTCTTGTCTTATTTGGACTTGTCAGGTGTTATTAAGTTTAGAATAATAAACATTTTAAAAAGTACACTAAAGTGATTTAACAATAAAAAAAGAATAGTGTTTTCTTTGTAGTACATTTAGATGCAGCTGAAACAAAGAAGACAAATATGTAGATATTCACTGGGAAAAATAAAATTATTTAGAACTAATTTCTTTGAGTTGAGGCAATCATGTGTTAAGGTAGCACAATTATGATTGTGTAGGAGGCTTTAATAATTTCTTCGATGTCACTCAACTATAGCACATTAAGATGAAAAGAAAGAATTATGCCAGGTAAGTTAAATGTCAGTAACTGGGCAAAGCAGGGGAAGTGAATAGTTAAAATCTATGTAGCCAAAAGAAAAAAAAAGATAATTTTTCCCATACCAATAAAAACTGATGCATGGTAAGTATTGATTCAAAGTGAAGTACATGCTGTAATCAAGTTTAGCAATTTGATTCTGCAGGGCATCCAAAAAATAAAATTTCTATGCATTAAAATTGAGTTTTATTTTGCCTTACCCCCAACTTTTACTTTGGAACAATAGAGTAAAATGGACCCTTTTATGTTCTGGAGGGAAAAAATAATAGTCCAAGATTTCTTCAAGGCATTTATATGCATGTGTGTATAACCTTACATGTATATAAACACACATTTCAACAAATTATACATATACATGATGTGCAAAACATATAGATATAGATATGTATGATTTAATGAAATTTCTTAACTCTCTTTACCTGTAAATTTGTCATTCCATAAAGCAAACCAACAATGGAATAAAGCACAAGATTTACAATGCAAAGACCTGGGTTTAAATTCCAAATCTCCCTTTTACCAGACAGATGACCTTCTGCAAGTTACTCTAGTTATTTATCTTATTTTGACCTCAGTTTCTTTTTCTTTGTAAAATAAGGGAATTGAAGTGAGATGACTGTTAAGAAATCCAAGTATCATGTCCTAAGATCCTATACTTTTATTTTTATCCTATTTTAAAATACTTTATCCTATATTTTATTTTTATATATTACATGTAAATAAAACTTTTAACACATTTTTAAAAATTTGAATTGCAAATACTCTCTCAGCCTCTCCTATCTCTAGAAGGCAAGATATTTGATGTAGATTACACATGTGAAGCCATGCAAAGCATTTCCATATTTGTCATGATGCAAAAGAAAAGAAACAAACAAAAAAAAAGAGTAAAGAAAGTAATAAAAAGTGTGCTTCGATCTACATTCAGATTCTCATCAGTTCTTTTTCCGGAGGTAGATAGCATTTTCATCAAAAGCCTTTTCGAAGTGCCTTAGGTCATTAGATTGTTGAGAGTAGCTGTCATTCACACAACTGATCATTATACAATACTGTTGTTATTAGGTACTATAATTGTCCTGGTTCTGTTAGTTTCACTTTGCAACAATTCATGTAAGTCTTCCCAGGGTTTGTTAAACAGTCTGCTCTTAATTTCTTATAATACAATAGCATTTCAACACAATCAAATACTGCAACTTGGTCAGCCAATTCCTTCTCCTCTCTCTGACCTGCTCCCAATTTATGGCATCCCACTAAATGCCAATTATTTGCCATCATAAAAATAGTTACTATACCTATTTTTGTGTATATATATAAACATATTTATATATATATACACACACACACACACACACACACACACATACATACATATGTCTTTTTGCTTTGATCTCTTTGGATCACTGACTTTGTAGTGATATTGCTGGGTCACAGGGTGGGCAGTTTTATAGTCTTTTGAGCATAGTTCCAAATTGTTCTCCAGAATTAATCAGTTCACAGCTCTACTAACACTTTAGTACATCCCTAATTTTTTATGTCTCTTCCAAAAGTTCTCATTTTCCTTTTCTGTCATAATAGATAATCTGATAGTGTGAGGTGGCACCTCTAAGTTTTTTTAATTTGCATTTTTCTAATCAATAGTAATTTAGAGCATTTTTATATGACTCCAGATAGCTTTGATTTCTTCTGAAAACTGCCTGTTCATGCCCTTTGACAATTATTAATTGGGGCATGAATTAGAAATTTATATTATACTTCCTATAAATTTAATTCAGTTCTTCTATATATTTGAGAAATAATGCCCTTTTTGGAGTAAATTGTGCAAATTTCTTTTCCTAACTTTCTTTTTTTCTTCTAATCTTGATTGTATTGTTTTTTTCTGAAAATCTTTTTTATTTCACTGTACTCAAAATTATCCATTTTACATCTCAAAATACTTTTAATTGTTTGATCATAAATTTTTCCCTTATCCAGAAATCTGACAGGTAAAGCATCCAACATCTTCCCTACTTACTTATCATTTCAACTTTCTTGTCCAAATCATTTACCCATTTTGACTTTATCTTGTCATATGATATGAAGTGTCTATACCTACTTACTGACAAACTGATTTTCAAGTTTTTTCAGCAGTCTTTCTTATATAATGATTTCTTATCCCCAAATCTTGAATCTGTGGTTTTGTCAAACACTAGATTAGCATAATCATTTGCTACTGTCCACCTTATCTATTTCACTTATCCACCATTCTGTTCCTTAGCCAGTACCTGATTATTCTAGTGATCGCTGTTGTGTAATGCAGTATGAAGTCTAGTACTACTAAGTCACTTTCCTGCACATTTTAAAATTAATTCCCTCTGACAGTCTTGACCTTTTGCTCTTCCACATGGATTTTGTTATTATTTTTTCCACCTCTATAAAGTAATGTTCTGGTATTTTGATTGGTATGGAATGAAATAAGTAATGATGCTGAGGAAGAATTGTCACTTGAACTACCCAAGAGCAATTAATATTTCTCCAACTATTTTTATCTACCTTCTTTTTCATGAAAAGCGTTTTGTGATTGTATTCATATAGTTCCTGGGTTTATCATGGCTGATAGTCTCCCAAATATTTTGCATTATCTGGAGTTATTTTGAAATTCTATTTCTATCTCTTCCTGCTGGACATTGGTGATAACATATAGAAATAATGGTTATTTATTTGCATTTATTTTATTTCTTCTTGTTAATTTTGTTAGCTTTTCTTTTTTTCCAACTAGTTTTTTAGTTGATTCTCTAGAATTCTCTAAGTATATATCATAAAATCATCTGCAAAGAATGATAGCTTTGTTTCCTCATTGACTATCCTAATTTCTTCAGTTTGTTTTTTTTTATTTTATTGCTTTTAATATTCCACTAATTCAGTTTTTAAGGTGTTATTGAAGCCCCAATTGCTAATGCTCCCCTCTTTCTTCTAATTGAGACCATGTTCCCTAGGTCCCTTTGAGTGGCCACAGCATTGCTCTCCACCATGGAACCGGCACCAGGGCCTCTATTTCTATATGGCCACAATTATTTTTGCTTCTTTTGACCCTGGGACTATGACCTAGACCTCCATATGGAAAATGTAACAGGGTTCTAAACTCAATGCCAGCAAAGAGTTCCCTATGTTCTCCTTCCAAGCAGTTATCCAAGAGTTGTCCCTCCCTCCACCCCCTCCCACACACACTTTCTGTGCATTGCTTGCTCCTGAAGCTGCTATTCATGCTTCTAGTATAGCTGTCTCCAAGGCCTGTTGCACTGTTTTATTGCACAGACTGTGCAGCACTTCAGGGTTGGCCTCCACCCCAGTGAGATAGACATTTTTCTGCAAACCTCCTAAGATGCTTCAGGTTAGGAAATTATTTTACCCTTTGTTTTATTTATTTTGCCCCTCCAGAATTCAATTAATGGCATTACTTTAGAATTGTATAGAGGGGAATTTGGGAGGGCACAGCTAAATGCTTCCCTACTCCACCATTCTCATTTCATGTACTTTTATAGATGACAAACAACTAAAGATCTCATAGGAAAAATGCATTTTCTTACCTACTGGCACCATGTCATGTATTTTTAAAAATATTGTTGACCTTATAAGTAGGTCTGTTTAAGAACTACAGATATAGTATGTTAAAAATATTCAAGTAATCTCTTTTATTTACATATCTTCTTCACTACCAAGTCTTAAATATATTTTTAAAATATAACCAGGTTCCAGAAATGACTGTGATGTAGAAAGCACTAATAAAACCTATAAAATATTATGTGGCATCCAGATGAAATATTCAAAATAATCAAATAAATAGCTGATCTTTCTTTTAAAATAGTTGACTCCTTAGAAATCAATTCTCTGTTATACAATACTCAATTACTTCTGACCACTAAAGTCACTTTTCTTAATAATTTATTTTGTAAGGAGAGAGTGAAATAAATTGCTTTTGAGAAATTGCACAATACTTTCATTGACCTCGGACTTCCTTGTTAAGGAAAAAAAAACCCTCAGCTTTGTAAGTTCAATGTTCTTTCACTGAAGCTATATAACTACTATTCTTGGAGCATCACAATCATTTAAAAAATTAATTTAAGGGTCAAACAAAGTTCAGTGAAGAGAAAAATGGAAGACATATTTGCACTGCATCATATTATCAATAATGACTCGTGCAAAAGAAACTGGATAAGAAATATCATTAAAGATTTGTGGCAAAGGACATGTGTGGTTCATGTACTAAGATGAAGGAGTAACAGATTGAGAGTCTTGCTAATAATGTAAAACAAACAAACACACTAGAAGACGGTCTTCTCATCTTTGTTAGACTCCCAGTGGAAGATTTAGGAAAAAACATTGGCCTAAATCCTATAGTATAAATAAAGATGATTAGGTTTCAACTTGTGCTGTTAGAGATATTCCCAATGGGCTTATAGATCTTTTGAAGTTTAGAAATGATTCATTACTATGTACAACTTTGGCTATATGATCCTTGGCTCAGGGATTTTCTTTGGCTGTCCTTGATACCTAGAATGCTCCTTTTTCTCATTTCTGCCAATATTTTCCCTGTCTTCCTTTAAGTCCCACCTAAAATCCATCTTCTACAGGACACATTTTCTAACTCTTCTAAATTCTAGTCCCTTCACCTTTTAATGATTACCAGTTTTTTCCTATAGATAACTTTTTCCCATATATTTGCTTGTTTATCATCTTATCCATTAGACTGTGAGCTCCTTCAGGACAGGGATTATCCTCTGCCTTTTTTATATCCCCAACACTTAGCATAGTGTCTGGGATATAATAAGTACTTCATAACTGTTTATTAACTATATGGAATTACATATTTGTATATGTCTACATTTTATGTAAGTGTATGTGTGCATGTATACACATACACAAAGTGTCTCAAAAAACCCACATGTAGACTTTTGTCACACACAGACAAATTAACAGTTTTACTTCTCAGCATTCATCTCCACAAGATTCCGAGTTCCAAATTTTCTCCCCATGTCTCCCCTCCCCTCACCCCAAGACAATGTGCATTCTGATTATCCATTCCCCCAATTTGCCATCTCCTCTACCACCTGCCACCCCCCTTCTTTTATTCCCTTCCTTTCTATTTTCCTGTAGGACAAGATAGATTTCTATACCCCATTGTCTGTATATCTTATTTTCCAGTTGCATGTAAAAACAAATTTTAACATTCATTTTTAAAACTTTGAGTTTCACATTTTCTCCCTTCCTCTCTTCTCACTCATCCACATTGAGAAGGCAAGCAATTTGATGTTGATTTTACGTGTGTGGTCATGCAAAACACTTCCATAACAGTCATGTTGTGAAAGACTATATTTCCCTCTATCCTATCTTGCCCCACCCATTTATTCAGTTCCTTCCTTTGACTCTGTCCCACCTCAAAAGTGTTTGCTTTTGATTACCCCTCCCCCATTTATCCTCTTTTCTATCATGTCCTTCTCTTATCCCCTTCCCCTGTACTTTCCTGCTGGATAAGATAGATTTCCATACCCAACTGAGATGCATACACACAAGAATACTCTATATAGAAAAATTGCAGTTTCAGATTCAGTTTCTTGTTCAGCTACTGAAGCCAGAAGGAACAGCCAAGCTGTCTGTGTTCCTTATGCATAAGCATAAGGCTAAGGTTTCTCTGTAGTGTCTGTGCTATATCAATAACTTGTCTGAAAGCTGTGGAAAGGTAAAAGCATTTTTGAATATAGGCTTCCTTAAACATAAAAAAAAAGGGGAAAAGTTTAGAGAATGGCTATTGAGAACACTGAAAATTTAAGTTCAGCTCAGTACCATTGTTTCCATTTCTTTAAATTGTTCTTCAAATAATAAGTTGTCTTTGAATGATCATGTTAATTATAATTCATTTGTAATCTAGGCGAATAAAATAACTTATAAATAATAAAGAGTATTATTGTTATTTTAAAAAATCATCATCTATCCCAGAATTGGAATTTATCTAACATATACTTCCTTGTGTCAAAGTATCCCATAGATGCTAGTAGTGTTAGTAATATCTTGGTTCAATGAACCCAGGATTATTTGTAAAAGATAATACCTTTGAGTACTGTCTATATCTAGAGATTAGCTCTGAAGTTCTTTCTGATCACCCAATGAGAAATAATATCCTCCTCCTCTGAACTTTGGTTATTATATAAACCATTCTGCCCTCTATTTTATTTTTTTATGTGCATGTGTTAGTTACACGTACACACACACACACATATATATTATGAATTCCTATTATGAAGGAATTATTTGTCATAATCTTGAAGCAACACAGTACAGTGGAAATATCAGAGTCTAGAGTAGTAGCAGCATAGATAAAACATCTACCACATCTAGACTAACGTATAAATTAAAAGAACTCCCTCTAACTAAGACTCCAAAATAGTCATGAAGGCTTCAGCTGAAAGCCAGTTGTACTTGCAATTTCTGACTAATAGAAACTTATTGCTCCAATAAATTGTAAGGTTCCCTATCAATAATTTCCACCCTCTCAAATATAACTCCCATTTCTTCCTTCAAGAGGCAAACAGAACAAGTTCACTCTCTTCCTCATAGCAACCTTTCAAATAATTTAATACAATAATGACCCTCATAAATTTTCTCTTCAGGCTAAACATGCCCGGTTCCTTCAATAAATATCCAATTAAATAATCTCATGGTCCACCCTTATGATTCTTTCTCCTCGTGATTCTTATGACATTTTCCACCTTGGTATTAGATTTCCTAAAATGTGACATTCAGAACTCAGCACAACATTCATGATGTGGTTTGACTGGGGCTGAAAACAATGGAACCATCACCTTGAATGCTGTGGATATTATCCCTTTTTCAATGATGCTTAAGACTGAAATAACTGTTGTTTCTGTGACTGTAGTTGTAAAGATGTTTAGGGGAAAGGAGAAAGGTCTGTCCGTAGCTCATTGCTCATTTGTATTGACTTCATTGTCCGTTGTCACTCCCAGTTTTTTTTTTTTTTCCAAAATGCATGTTGTCTAGCTCTACCTTCCCAATCCTGCAACTGTGAAGTTATTTTTTTGAACATGGGGGAAAAAGCAACTTACATTTATATTTTTCTCAACTTCATTCTGTTACATTGCCCTATTATTCTAGCTCATCAAAATCCAAGTTGTCAATATTGACTATTCTTTAGTTTGTTAGCTTTCCCTGCTTTTTTGGCTTCATGCAAAGTAGTTAAGCAGCTCCTCCAACTCTTCATCACAGTGACCACTCATTTTAAACATCATCATTGGGGTTAAAGGTGACTTCTTGGGGCACAGCACTGGAGAATTCCTTTCAAGTTGGCATTTAGACATTAATTATTTCTCTTCAGTTCTTTGGAAGCAAAGCCACTAAATAATTTTTTCTACCTTCTCCATTTCTCTCATTTCTCTGATTTACCAGAAAAGGAGTATCTGTATCATTATCTAAAAATTCTTATTAATGAAATTATAGGTCTGGCCCTATCCCTACTAATCTTTTTAACCCTTCCAATAGAAGGGAGTCCTTTAACTAGTGGTGTACTGGCAAATTTTTAAACACTGACTCTAAGGAAAAAAAATACCTGTGATGTACTTTTAAGTTTAATCTATATTATTGACATTTTTTTCATCATGTTCTGAAGTTGAGACAATCAAGAAGACAATGAATTCAGCCTTGATTTAAAGTGTTTGTGCATTCTGCAGCTCATGCTGAAATTTTAATAATAGACTTTTATGAGCTGGTATGCTCTAGTTATAGCACATCCTTGCCTTTGAATAGTATTCCTTTCAGAAGAAACATTCCTATCCTGGCTCTCACATTTACTAATTTTGCAATCTTGGACAAGTTATTCATTTATTCTGAAACTTTGTTTTTTCTTTTGTGTAAGATATTTGTTTTAGCTATGCCATAAGGTTCTTCTGAGGAAAGCACTTTGAAACATATAAAATATTTTATAAATGTGTGTTGTTTTTTCTTTCTTTTTTTTTGTATTCCTTATAGTGCATAATAAACATTGTGTAAACAGGCTTAAACCAATGAGTCCAAACCCGTGACAACTGATGCTAAAGGAGGGGCTGCAATTCTCTGAACAGTAAGCCCTTATAGAAGAATGGGAAGCTGACTTATGAAGTAGCTTCCTCTTTGCAAAAGTATCTTACTGGCATCTAAAGCATTCATTTACAACTGAACCTGCTGCCAAGAGCGGAATCCATCTATAACTAACTGCACTGTTCATTTAATGGAATGATTAGACTTTACTTCTCTGGTTAGATGGCTTTTTAATCTATCTATCTTTTTCTTTCTTTCGGTGATACTATCTTTTCTTCTACTGCCAATGGGAAATAGGCCAGGAAACAAGACCAGGCCGCTAGATTCAGGTTGAGCATAGATCAAATCAGGAAGTTTGTACTGGAAGTCATACAAATAAGGAAGATCCAAGATTGATGCATAGATTAAGGCATAGTAGAAGAGTTCTCTAGTCTACTGGTTAATAAGAACTCAGACAGGTAACCCCTCCATCAATGACTTGAATTTATTTCTTTAACATTAGAAATGATACATTTTGAAACTAAATGCTCTATAATTAAAAGGACAGAGGTTGACCCTCTAAAAGAGAAGAGAAATTACATCTTTTTGCTTTCTTTGCAAAGATTAAGGTTTATGGTTATGGAACACTGAAAATTAAGTCCGAATTGATTGATAGGTTGGTTTTTAGTTTTGCTAAACAGCTTTTCCCCCCACTTCATTTTTATTCTTTGTTATAAGAGTACCTTTCTGTTTGGGAGAAAAAAGAAGGCTGTATTCATAAATGACAATGATATAAAGGCAAAATATACATATATTTTTTCAATTAAAAATCAAGTTATAAAAGAAAATATGTTATCATTGCTTTTTTTTAGACTATCACTGTCAATATGCAGTTGACAGAATCACTTCTAACACAACCCTTCTTCCCCGTCCCCCCCAAAAAATAACCATTAAGCACAATAAACCAACACATTGGTCACATCTGGCAACATATACTTAATTCTTCATATAACTGAATGCTATGTAATTATAATGACAAAATTTACCAGTATCTACTTTTTTTTAAGAAAACTTACCTAGTTATGAAAGACTTAAATTCTCCCATGCTTTCCGTTTGTTTTCTTATCTTACTACAAGTTCCCTAGGGTCAAGGGATGTATCTATGAGGTCAATAGGTATGCAAAATTTGTTAGGAGTAGTTATTACCTGTTTTGTTGAATGATTCTTCTTTATATGATCCAAAGAGAGGAATGTACTTTAGTAAATAAAGAAGTTTATTTTCTCAAGTTATCAGGAAGGCCTTCAAATTTGCCAGTTGAAGCACAAGGCAATTCATAAAGAATGACCCCAATTTTTTCTATATTACTTTCTAAGAGTTTCTAAAATTAATTCCAGTTGCTCAAGAGATTAGGACTTATTGGTTACTTTAACATCTGTTGCATCTTTGTACTTTTCCATGGCTAGTTGTTATAATTTAATACTTAGGGAGCAAAATTATCCTTTTTATACTAAATTCCTTATTTTATGCAGAACATATTAAGAAATGGATTTTAGGACAATAGAATAATATTTATTTAATTATTGAAAGAGGTAACATTTATTTTAGAATGTTAAACCTAAAAAATTAATTTGCAATCTGACGTGGGGTTTGGTAATTTTTAAAAAAGTCAAATCTACAAATAATCAAAGAAATTATTAATGATCTATTTATATTGTTTAACTTTTTAATATTTTTACCTTTAAGTTTTCAACATTCACTTACATAAATTTTAAATTTTCTCTGCCTTCCTCCCCTTTCTCCTCCCAAAGGCAACAGACAATTTGATATAGGCTCTACATATACATTCTTATTCAGCATATTCACATTAGTCATGCTGTATAGAAGTATGAAAAACAATGCGAGGAACCATGAGAAAGAAAATCAAAACAAAAAAAAAAAAAGGAGAAAATAGAATGTCCCAATGTGCGTTTAGACTCCATAGTTCTTTCTCTGGATGTGGATGGCATTTTCCTCTCATGAGTCTTTTGGAGTTGTCCTAGGTCCTTGCAATGCAGAGGAGACTTAAGTCTATCAAAATCAATCCCTGTATAATGTAGCTGTTACTGTGGATAATGTTCTCCTGGTGTTTTCACTTCACTCAGTATCAGTTCACATAAGTCTTTCCAGATTTTTCTGAAGTTCACCTGCTCACATTTATATACCATAACTTGTTGAACAATTCCCTAATTGATTGGCATCCTCTCAATTTCCAGTTTTTGGCCCCCAAAAAAGAGTTGCTATAACTATTTCTGTTCATGTGGGTCATTTTTGCATTTTTATGATCTCTTTGGGATATATTCCTAGAAGTGGTATTGCTGGGTCATTAATTCTATTTTTTCTCAAAAATTCAATTCTGTTTTTAAGCAAGCATCATGGATTTGTTTATCATATAGAACAATTCTTTGAATCTGTTAGATGCTTAATAAATGCTTAATAAACTTGAATTTGCCATTCAATTCAATTAAACACACACTGATTAAGCACTTGCTACATATATGATGGGGTTAGGCAACACATGATAGAGGGCTACTTCTAATTCTCTACTCTTACCACAATCCTCCCCTGATCAGTGTTGTGACCAGCTCTTGGAGAAATATGAGAGGTGTGGTGAACTAGAGGTACGGAATTTGATATTTTAGCATGAGACTATGTAAACTGTTACACTAAATTTCTTTCATGAAACAAAATGATCATTTAATCATTCACACTCTTGAACTGAATAAAAGGAAAAGAGACTTTTTAAAGGTTACAGAGATTTTTCAACTGAGTGCACAGCATTTGTATGATATATTCATTGGGAAGTAAACTTATATAACCCAATTCACTGTTGCCATATTTAAACTGTTTTTTGTTTTGTTTTGTTTTTCTTTTGGACAAAATTCATCAAGTTCATTTAAAAATCAAATATGTCTGTGGGCAAATTTCCAATTAATATATGGCAATGTAAAAAAATCATATCAGAAGCCAGTTGTCTTACACGTATATTCCTGTATATGTATACCAGCACTGGTGACCTGCATAGCCCTCCTTCACTCAAAATAAAGTCAAGTGCAAATCATGTCATTATTTCTCTGATGGCATGGTCTTCTCCGGCAATGAAGGATGAACACACATAGAGTATAAGTATATGTATGTGTATAAATATACGCATGTACATGTATTTACATGTATATATACACATATGCACACATGTGTATATTCTACTACATCAAATAATAATCAAAAAATTCGGAGGAACATAAGAGTAAGCACTTTCATCTTGTCTTTTTAAAGAACAGAACTTTGATCAACGTTGTAATCAGCTCCTGAAGGTATGTGTGAAGAGTGGTGGGCTAGAGATACAGAATTCGTTATACTTTTTCATATAAGACTAGTTTGTGGATTTAATTTGCGCATTTCAAGAAAAAAAAATTTCAAGGAGGCTACAGAAGATAGCAGTAGAAATGTTAAAAAAAAGAATGAAAAAGTGTCAATGATCGAACAGAAAAGTGGAAGGAGAGGGCAAAGGGAGGAAGAAATAGCATTTATTAAGTATTCACTGACTGTCAGGCACTATGCTATGTGCTTTACGAATATTTTCCCACATGATCAAATGAAGAGAAGGGAGTTTGAGGGAGACATAAATCATCAGCACAGCTACAAAACTCTTGTATTGATTTTGTCATGGTGTTAAAAGTTGTTTTTAATGTGAAAAGTGTATATTTACATATACACATAATATATGTGTTTGCTTATATGTATATGTATATGTGTGTGTGTTCATGATGTCATGTACAATTCTCTCTTTCTCTTATTATGTTTGTTAATGCTTGTCAAATTTAGAGTAACAGAAGAAGAAAAAAAGCAAATCCAATGGAGATTGACTGGTTGACTACAGCTATTCTCAAAAGACACTCATGAAGGGGGGCGGAGCCAAGATGGCGGAGTAGAAAGACACACATATGCTAGCTCCGAAAACAGAGCCAGTAAAATATCTGTAAAAAAGAACTCCCAACAAATTCTGGAGCAGCAGAAGCCACAGAACAATGGAGGAGACGAGATTTCTGTTCCAGAGAGCCCTGAAAACCTCTTGCAAAAGGTCTGTTGCACCCTGGACCCGGAGCTGAGCCCAGCCCTGCCTTGGCTGTGCAGCACTGAGAGGAGCAGATCCGAGCAGGCTCCAGGGAAAGAATCTCCAGCAGCAGCGTGGGTCCCTCCACTCACGTGCCCCAAAGGTTGGTGAGAGGGTCTTCTTGGCTTGCCAAGGGGGGAATGGGGTGGCCCCATAACTCAGGCCCCCTCAGGAGGCAGTAGTGGAGGCAGGAGCAGACCAGGGCTCCCGAAGTAGACAGGAGTCAGGATCCATTGTTGAAGGTCTCTGCATAAACCCCTGGAGGGAACTGAGACCCAAGTGGCAGCCCTGCCCCTACCTGAGCACCTGAACTTAATCTCACACTGAATAGCAGCCCCACCCCTACCCAAATCCCTGAGGCTGGGAAGCAGCAAATGAATCTCAGACCCCAAGCACTGGCTGGGAGGATCTGGAGGTAAAGTGGGTGTGAAGAGAATGCTCAGAACTCAGGTCACTGGCTGGGAAAATGCCCAGAAAAGGGATAAAAATTAAGACTATAGAAGGTTACTTTGTTGGTGAACAGATAATTCCTCCCTTCCTTTCTGATGAGGAAGAACAATGCTTACCATCAGGGAAAGACACAGAAGTCAAGGATTCTGTATCCCAGCCCACCCAATGGGCTCAGACCATGGAAGAGCTCAAAAAGGATTTTGAAAATCAAGTAGGAGAGATGGAGGAAAAACTGAAAAGAGAAATGAGAGAGATGCAAGTAAAGCATGAAAAGCAGGTCCACACCCTGCTAAAGGAGACCCAAAAAAATGCTGAAGAAAACAACACCTTGAAAAATAGGATAACTCAATTGGCAAAAGAGGTTCAAAAAGCCGATGAGGACAAGAATGCTTTAAAAAGCAGAATTAGCCAAATGGAAAAGGAGGTCCAAAAGCTCACTGAAGAAAATAGTTCTTTCAAAATTAGAATGGAACAGATGGAGGCCAATGACTTTATAAGAAACCAAGAAATCACAAAACAAAACCAAAAGAATGAAAAAATGGAAGATAATGTGAAAAATCTCATTGGAAAAACAACTGACCTGGAAAATAGATCCAGGAGAGACAATTTAAAAATGATGGGCCTACCTGAAAGCCATGATCAAAAGAAGAGCCTAGACATCATCTTTCATGAAACTATCAAAGAAAAGTGCCCTGAGATTTTAGAAGCAGAGGGCAAAATAAGTATTCAAGGAATCCACAGATCACTGCCTGAAAGAGATCCAAAAAGAGAAACTCCTAGGAACATTGTGGCCAAATTCCAGAGTTCCCTGGTCAAGGAGAAAATATTGCAAGCAGCTACAAAGAAACAATTCAAGTATTGTGGAAATACAATCAGGATAACACAAGATCTAGCAGCTTCTACATTAAGGGATTGAAGGGCTTGGAATATGATATTCCAGAAGTCAAAGGAAGTAGGGCTAAAACCAAGAATCACCTACCCAGCAAAACTGAGTATAATACTTTAGGGGAAAAAATGGTCTTTCAATGAAATAGAGAACTTTCAAGCATTCTTGATGAAAAGACCAGAACTGAAAAGAAAATTTGACTTTCAAACACAAGAATAAAGAGAAGCATGAAAAGGTAAACAAGAAAGAGACATCATAAGGGACTTACTAAAGTTGAACTGTTTAAATTCCTACATGAAAAGACAATATTTGTAACTCTTGAAACTTTTCAGTGTCTGGGTACTGGGTGGGATTACACACACACACAAATGCACGCGTGCATACACACACACACACATAGAGACAGAGTGCACAGAGTGAATTGAAGAGGATGGGATCATACCTTAAAAAATGAAATCAAGCAGTGAGAGAGAAATATATTGGGAGGAGAAAGGGAGAAATGGAATGGGGCAAATTATCTCTCATAAAAGAGGCAAGCAAAAGACTTTTCAGTGGAGGGATAAAGAAGGGAAGTGAGAGAAAAACATGAAGTTTACTCTCATCACATTTCACTAAAGGAAGGAATAAAATGCACACACATTTTGGTATGAAAACCTGTCTTACAATACAGGAAAGTGGGGGAGAAGGGGATAAGCAGGGTGGGGGGAAGGATGGAAGGGAGGGCATGGGGAGAAGGAAGCAATTTGAGGTCAACACTCATGGGGAGGGACAGGATCAAAAGAGAGAACAGAAGTAATAGGGGACAGGATAGGATGGAGGGAAATATAGTTAGTCTTATACAACACGACTATTATAGAAGTCATTTGCAAAACTACACGGATATGGCCTATATTGAATTGCTTGCTTTCCAAAGGGAAGGAGTGGGGAGGGAGGGAGGAAGAGAAGTTGGAACTCAAAGTTTTAGGAACAACTGTCGAGTACTGTTCTTGCTGCTAGGAAACAAGAAATACAGGTAAAGGGGTATAGAAAGTTATTTGGCCCTACAGGACAAAAGAGAAGATGG
Organism: Notamacropus eugenii; assembly: GCF_028372415.1. NCBI lineage: Eukaryota > Metazoa > Chordata > Mammalia > Diprotodontia > Macropodidae > Notamacropus > Notamacropus eugenii. The sequence goes on along the minus strand of NC_092874.1, from coordinate 145,064,660 downwards.
AGAAAAGGGCAGAGAGGGATGATAGAAGAGAGGGCAGATTGTTGATAGGGGCAATTAGAATGCTCAGTGTTTGGGGGTGGGGGGAGGGGACAAAAGGGGAGAAAATTTGGAACCCAAAATTTTTTGGAAATGAATGTTAAAAGTTAAATAAAAAATAAATAAAAAAAAGTCATGAAATTAAATTCAGTCTTGTTAAAAAACAATCAGGCAATATGTGTAGACAAAACATGTTTCATTTATTTGAATTTTATAAAACTTACTTTATGTACTATAATATCAATATCACATAGATATAATTGGGATAAGGAAATATAAAATTATTTCTGATCTTTTACATACCTACTTCATAGTTTGCGATGGTGAAAAAATTGATCTCCAAGTGACTAACTTGATGAGTAACATATCTTTCAATAGTTAACTAAGAAAACAGATAAAGTGAGTTGTTAGACTTTACTCAGATGTCACCTATTTAATTGAAATTAATGTCACAGCAAGTTCTGAAGCAGTCATGGACAGGCAAGGAAATTTCCTTATTATTGTGCTCAATTGAATATGCACTTAAAAATATATGAGTTCACTGTTGCATATGTCGTCCTGCTTCCTAGTGTTTATGTACTGAAATGTACGTTTGTTGGTGAAAGTCAGCAGTCAATCAAAAAGAATTTATTGCATACTTATTCACCAGGAATGTCAGTTAAATTCAAAGTGAAAAAGGTAATTTAAAAAATAAAATATAACATAGCTCAAGTACATCTTCAATTCTATGTGCTGAATTATTTTAGGCAATAACAAGTACAATTCTCCAAACTTTGAAAAACTTCTCTGAACAGTGATATTAGAGCTATTCAATAGCTATGAAAAACATCAATAGTGAATATAACATTGTTACTCTATTGAGGTGGGTAGTGGGATCATATGAAACCCCAGAAGAACTATTGCTCTTATGTTTCTATTTTGTAATATATTCACATGTGTGTATACATGCATACTTGCTTATGTATCTTATTGTACTCCATATCATATAAGACAGTAATCCTCTCCAGATGTCTCAGCTTCCTGGAAAAAATACAGAAGACAAAATTAATAAAAGCTCCTCCAAACTTGAGGAACATTTGACTTCAGAATGAATTATCTTTCTCAAAGGAAAAAGGTGATTACAAAATATGGATGAGTAATCTGTTTTAATATCTTCATGAATATTTTTAACTGTCAGTCATTCTATATAGTCTAAATGTTGACAAGTGAAAATCTAGTTGTGCGGTTCATGCTTTAGACTTTTTGAGTTTATTTTCAAATGCCAAAGTTGACCTTCCACTGGTTTAGCTTGCAAGAACACGTATTCACTTCCATATCATGATGAGGATTTGGAGGTAAACTTCAGTGTAGAGCATGGGGTAAAACCAAGAACAGAAACAAAACACAGTACAACAAATCAAAATTGTCTTTATGTAATCATGCTAGTTAAATTAAAATAAACCCATAAGTGCACTGAATAAAATCTAATAGTGGCTATAAATTGCTGAAGTATGGAAAACCTTCACTAAAATTGTATGGCACTTATTTTCATGCCCAGATCAAACGTTTTGTGAAGTGTTTTACTTTTTATTTTTGAACACACACACATACACTATATATATATATATATATATCCTATATTATAAATTTTCAATTAATTAATGCTATTAACTGAAAGGCTATAACTGTCAATTACCCATTGCCAATCTCATAATTGTTATTGATATCTGATTTACTAGGTTCTATGTTATTATTCATTACTAATATTTGTTTTCATTAACATTTGATTGGCTTGCCAAACTGTTTCTCAATTATATTTTAATGATATCGAAATTCAAACTCAGTGATATGTATTGGTTTGATATGGTTTCCTGTTATTCACTTATGCCTTAATGATCTTGGGCTCATTTCAGTGATCTACTTTAAGCATTAAATATGATGAATTGCTCTTGGCAATTTTCATGTCAGCTATGTCTTTAAAATTCAAGAACAAGGAGTCTCAAACTCACTCTAAAGGATGGATTCCATTTAAACCTTGATATATTGCTGAAACACACACATATGCATATATATGTATATACATATACACATAAACATAGATTAATATTTATGCAACTGTTTAAAGGTTAAATAATAACGGTTTTTGAGTCATATCAATATTCATGAAGTGATTATGTCTCAGTAGGAAAACAGAATAAATACTGATCATTGTCCTTAAAAATTTAACATTTATGTAGAGTTCTACTGAGCATCATGGTTTTTTCTTTAGCTACTATGACTCCCAAGATTTGTCTTCTCTTGATTATCTGCAAGAATGGATGATTCACAGAATTTAATAATTCTACTTAGCTTTGAAATGCATCATCTTACTTTTCACTGTAGATTTTCCTCTACAATGACGCTTCTCTTTGCATAATATTAAGGTTAACGTGTATATTCTGACAACAGAATGCTAAGTGGTATTGGAAATCTGACTTGAATGAGTGGAAGGGGAGACTCATAGAATCTTGGAATTTTGGAAAGACCATTGAACCCAAATACTTCATTTCACAGATGAGAAAACAGAGACTCAGAGAGATTAAGTGAATTGCATTGTTACACAAATAGTAATGATTGAAAGGGGATCAAAACCATGACTCCAAAACGAATATTCTTTCAACCAAAACATGTTCACTCTGCATGCATGTAATTGAGTGTTGCCTTTACATCTCAGACTTTGGCTTTATATAAGCAGTGAATTAGACATGACACTTTCTGTCATTTCTCATTATATGCGTGCACTTCTAGAATACAAAAACTAAAAATGGTTAAATTTGATTACTGAGTTTACTTAACTGGGCTTATTCTGGTATTTAAGCCCATATAAATGCACCCCTTCTCCTCTAGCAAAGAAGTGTTGTTTAATGGAAAGAAGCTATGCCTAGTGTTAGGATGAATTGGACCAAAATCCCAGCACTGACATTTGCTGAGTATATGACTAAATCTCTTAAATTTCAGAGGCTCCATTTCCTAATTCAAAAAAAAAGTTATGACAATAACACTTGAACGCTTTTCCTCATAATCTTTATCTCATAGGAGCTAAGTATTAATGTTTATCAAATGGTTAGAAAGTATAATATGAATTTCAAGACTGAAAATAATGAGAATAGGTAGGATTATGCCTTCAAAGACTGAAATAAAATTGAAAGTTCACCAATTTATACAACCAAAAGCTAAAAATGAAGACACATACCCACCCACACACATATACACACAAACATGCATGCACACTTATAGCAACTGTGGAATAAATGAAATGAAAATATCTTGCAAAGTTAAGAAAATATTATCTACCTGTGTTGATCCTCAGTTAATTTTCTTTTTCTTTTACTCTGCCTGCCTCCGTCCTCAGATAAGAGCACATAAGCTGCTGGTTGGTCTGTCTGCTACAACTCTCCCCTCACACTGGCCCATCCTTTATTCAGCTGTCATTTACTTACTCAGTAAAAATCTACTGGCTTGTTATCACCTCCAGGGTCAAACTAAAAATCTGCTTGGGGTTCAAAACCCTTCATCACTTGCCTAAACATTTCATTTTCTGTACATACATATTAGTTGTAAATATATATTGCATGTCAAACTCTTATCTTAGAACTTCAACAATAAACTCATTTTCTTGTGTGTGGAAAAAAAAAACTTGACTTCATGTAATCAAAATAATCTTTTTTAAAAAATATTTATTCTCCTATCTGTGGAAATTATGTGAGCTGTTTATTTTCTATTTTTAATGGCATGATCTTTAATTCTAAGTTCAAGTATCCATTGTGAGTTTTTTGGCTAATATGGTGTACAATATTGTTTAGTGTAAGACTAATTTTGACCAAACTCTTTTCAGAAATTCCGAACAGTTTTAATCAAATAGGGACATCCTTCCTTACTGATTTATGATTAAGGTTTTATTAAACATTGGTCTATTGAATTGCATTGTTTCTGTTTCTCCACCTATAAGTTTTATTTTTTTTTTAAGTGAATAATATTTAATTTTTTCCAATTATATGAACATGGTTCGTGAGGTGGTCTGACAGACATCTATCTAGCACTATACTTTCTTTCTTTCTTTTTTATAAATAAATTTATTTATTTAACTTTTAACATTCATTTTCACAAAATTTTGGGTTACAAATTTTCTCCCCTTTTCTCCCTTCCCCCCCCCAAACACCAAGCATTCTAATTGCCCCTATGACCAATCTGCTCTCTCTTCTATCATCCCTCTCTGCCCTTGTCTCCGTCTTCTCTTTTGTCCTGTAGGGCCAGATAGCTTTCTATACCCCTTTACCTATATTTCTTATTTCCTAGTGGCAAGAACATTACTCGACAGTTGATCCTAACACTTTGAGTTCCAACTTCTTTACCTCCCTCCCTCTCCACCCCTGTCCCTTTGGAAGGCAAGCAATTCAATATAGGCCAAATCTGTGTAGTTTTGCAAATGACTTCCATAATAGTTGTGTTGTATAGGACTAACTATATTTCCCTCCATTCTATCCTATCCCCCATTACTTCTATTCTCTTTTGATCCTATCCCTCCCCATGAGTGTCAACCTTGAATTGCACTCTCCTCCCCAAGCCCTCCCTTTTATCATCCCCCCCACCCTGCTTATCCCCTTATCCCCCACTTTCCTGTATTGTGAGATAGGTTTTCCTACCAAAATGAGTGTGCATTTTATTCTTTCCTTTACTGGAATGTGATGAGAGTAGACTTCATGTTTTTCTCTCACCTCTCCTCTTTATCCCTCCACTAATGAGTCTTTTGCTTGCCTCTTTTATGAGAGATACTTTGCCCCATTCAATTTCTCTCTTTCTCCTCCCAACATATTTCTCTCTCACTGCTTGATTTCATTTTTTTTTAAGATATGATCCCATCCTCTTCAATTCACTTTGTGCACTCTGTCTCTATGTATGTGTGCATGTGTGCATGTGTGTATGTGTAATCCCACCCAGTACCCAGATACTGAAATGTTTCAAGAGTTACAAATATTGTCTTTCCATGTAGGAATGTAAACAGTTCAACTTTAGTAAGTCCCTTATGACTTCTCTTTGCTCTTCACCTTTTCATGGTTCTCTTCATTCTTGTGTTTGAAAGTCAAATTTTCTTTTCAGCTCTGGTCTTTTCATCAAGAAAATTTGAAAATCCTCTATTTCATTGAAAGACCAATTTTTCCCCTGAAGTATTATACTCAGTTTTGCTGGGTAGGTGACTCTTGGCCCCAGTCCCAGTTCCCCCGACCTCTGGAATATCCCACTCCATGCCCTTCGATACCTTAATGTAGAGGTTGCTAGATCTTGTGTCACCCTGACTGTATTTCCACAATACTTGAATTGTTTCTTTCTAGCTGCTTGCAATATCCTCTCCTTGACCTGGGAACTCTGGAATTTGGCCACAATGTTCTTAGGAGTTTCTCTTTTTGGATCTCTTTCAGGTGGTGTTCTGTGGATTCCTTGAATATTTATTTTGCCCTCTGGTTCTAGAATCTCAGGGCAGTTTTCCTTGATAATTTCATGAAAGATGATGTCTAGGCTCTTCTTTTGATCATGGCTTTCAGGTAGTCCCATAATTCTCCTGGATCTATTTTCCAGGTCAGTTGTTTTTCCAATGAGATATTTCACATTATCTTCCATTTTTCCATTCTTTTCGCTTTGTTCTGTGATTTCTTGCTTTCTCACAAAGTCCTTAGCCTCCATCTGTTCCATTCTAATTTTGAAAGAAGTATTTTCTTCCATGAGCTTTTGAACCTCCTTTTCCATTTGGCTAATTCTGCTTTTGAAAGCATTCCTCTCCTCACTGGCCTCCCGAACCTCTTTTGCCAATTGAGTTAGGCTAGTTTTCAAGGTGTTATTTTCTTCAACATTTTTTTGGGTCTCCTTTAGCAGGGAGCTGATCTGCTGTTCATGCTTTGACTTCATGTCTCTCATTTCTCTTCCCAGCTTTTCCTCCACCTCTCTAACTTGATTTTCAAAGTTCTTTTTGAGCTCTTCCACGGCCTGAGCCCATTGGGTGGGCTGGGACACAGAAGCCTTGATTTCTGTGTCTTTGCCTGATGGCAAGCATTGTTCCTCCTCATCAGAAAGGAAGGGAGGAAATGCCTGTTCACCAAGAAAGTAACCTTCTATAGTCTTATTTCTTTTCCCTTTTCTGGGCATTTTCCCAGCCAGTGACTTGACCTCTGAATATTCTCTTCACACCCACCTTGCCTCCTGATCCTCCCAGCCAGCGTTTGGGGTCTGAGATTCAAATGCTGCTTCCAGCCTCAGGGCTTTTGGTGGGTTCAGGGCTGCTATTCAGTGTGAGATTAAGTTCAGGTGGTCAGGTCGGGGCAGGGCCACCTCTCAGGCTCAGTTCCCTCAGGGGGTTTATGCACAGACCCTCCACAATGGATTCAGGCTCCTGCCTGCTTGGTGAGCCCTGGTCTGCATCCGCCTCTCAGCTTCTACCTCCCGGGGGGGCCTGAGTTATGGGGGCACCCCACTCCTCTCTCGACTTGCCAAAGAGACTCTCCCACCGACCCCCGTCACCTGTGGGTGGAGGGACTTGTGTGGCTGCTGGAGACCCCATCCCCGAAGCCCTCCCGGATCTGTTTCTTTTGGTGCCGCGGCCGCGGCTGAGGCAGGTCTGGGCTGGGCTCCACCTCTGCAGCGTGACGGACCTTTTGCGAGAGGTTTGCAGGTCCCTCTGTGGGTGGAGGGACCCGCGTGGCTGCTGGAGATCCCGTCCCTGAAGCCACTCGGATCTTTTCCTCTCGGTGCCGCGACCGTGGCAGGGCTGCACTCAGCTCCCAGTCCCAGTGCCCAGTCCGCAGCGCGAAGGACACCCCGCGAGAGGCCTGCAGGTCTCTCTGGAACAGAAATCTCCCTCACTCCAATGCTCCGTGGCCTCTGGGTGCAGAATTCACCGTGAGCCACTTCCCTGTAGCCGTTCTATGGGTTGTGGAGCCACGTGTATGTGCGTCTCTCCACTCCGCCATCTTGGCTCCGCCCCAAGTTTTATTTTTTTAACTAGTTCCAAATGGTTTTGATGACTGTGACTTCATAATAATTTGAGATCTGGAGTGCTATTTATTTTCCTTTTGTATCTTTTTTTCATATTTCATTCATATTTTGTTTCTCACATGAATTTTATTATTTTACCAAGTCTATCAAGTATTATTTTAATATTGATTAGTTTTTCATTAAAACTGTAAATTCTAGGGAATACTCTAAGATTTGAGATGATAAACAAAATGCCTTCTGTAAAAAGCCATATCTGAAGGACCTTGGCATCTTTGACTACATCGTTGTCTCATTTCCCCACCTCCTTTTATAAGTAAAATTTCCGAGGTTTTTGTTTTCTATATGTTTTTGTATGTTTCCTATTTTGAATATTTGAGTAGCTATCCCTGAGCATACTCAGAATTGTTTGTCTCCAGCAATAACTTCTTCTCTACATAGTTGGTATGTTTCAGCTTTTATTTCCCCATCTTTGTTTTTGTTGCTTTCAATTTCATTTCCACATGCATAAGTAGCAAGGCCAAGACTGATAAATTGGTTAAATATGGTAGCTTCACTCCTCTTTATTGAAAGTTTCTTACTTCTTGTTTCCAAACAAAACAATGAAAAGAAATGTCCCTTTACTCCTCCATTTAGTTGTTTGGGACATTTTTCAGGGTTAGCAACATCACACTGCATCCAGCAAGTATACTAGGGCCCTCTTTTTCACTCTGAGATTTCCTGAGAACCAGATCCAGCCTGCTCAACTGTACTTTCCTTCATCACTTCCATGTCCAGGGTAAATATTTGTAGCCATATTGCTCCTGATTCTGCTCAAGGTGTCCTTGGTTAGCCTCTGACTTCTCTTTACCTCAGGAGATTTTCATTATTCCTCTGGATTTTTTCAGAGCATTTCATCTCAAATTATCAGATGTTTCCTTCTATGTGGACTTGAGACACAGAGGTGTTGGAGTTGATAAAAAACTAGGACTGGAGTCATATTGTGGTGCTATTTTAGGGTTTCTTGGAGGTGAATATAGGAGAACTACAGTGATTTACTGCGTACTCCACTGCCTTGGCTTCCTAGATCAGTCTTTTGAATTTTTCAATCAATTTTTTTGTCCTTGATTCCTTTAGCTCTATAGTTTTGATGATGATGATGATGATGGCGCTACTTTCTCTTAGTTCTTATTTCTTTCTGACTACTCCTTCACTCAGTTTTTGGTGGTTTTTCATTCTGGTCATAAACATTAACCATCTTCCTCTAAAAATCTATCCAAGGTCTTTTCTCTTTTTCCTTTATATTATCTTACTTGTTTATATCATCAGCTTTCATAGGTATAAGTATCACTTCTATACAAATGCCATCATCTCTATTTATACTATAATGTCATCTCTATCTAGCTCTTATCTGTCTTCTGACTTCGACTCACATCTCCAACTGCTTATTCAACATATAAAACTTAACGGTTAAAAACTGAGTGTATTATCTGTCTCCCATAACTCCCACCCTTTAACCCAATTTCCCTAGTGTTATCAAGGGCACCACTATCCTCCTAGTCACATACACCCTAGGAATCATCTTTGAAACTGCTCCCTCCTCTATGCTATATCCAATCTGCTGGCAAGTCCTGTAGATTACACCTTTGCAAAATCTGTCATATATTCCACATTTTCTCTTCTTGTATCTATACCACTGTGATGCAGACTTCAGTACTTTACAACTGGATAACTGCAATAGCTTCTGGTGTCTGTGGCCGAAGTCTCTCCTCACTCTCATTTTTCCCACACTCAACTGTCAAAATCATCTTCTTATAGTGTAGATTTCACCATGTCTCTATTATTTGATGTACTGCACTAACTCTCTATTACTTCCATAATCAAATATAAAATCTCCTCGTAATTTAAAACCCTTTCAACCTGACCCTTATCTACCTTTCCATTTTTCTTATACTTTATTTCCTTCTATTTACTCTATGATTCAGGACCATTGTTCTTCTTGTTCTTCATTTTTGTGAATCCATCTGCTGACACTATGCTGGCCCCATTCTTTTTGATACCATCTCTCTTCATCTCTACCTCTTGGTTTTTCTGGCTTTCAGGACTTCCCTGGATTCCTTCAAGATACTTCAAATACTCAAATACTTCGATTTGTCAGAAGCCTTCCCTTGTACCCCTCAATTCCAGTGCCTTCCCTCTGAGATTGCTTTTCTTCCCCTGCCTTTCTCTGTAGAGTTATATAAATGGATATGCATACAAAATAGGCATATATATTCATACCTCCAGCTATAAGTGTTTATAATTTACATATATTGATGTTTGAATATTATTTTACTCAATGCACTGTGAGCTCTTTTGAATCAGAGACCATTTTTTTTTTACTTTCTTTGTTTCTTCAACACTTAACATAATGCCTAGTAAATAGTAAGTTCTTAGAAGGGCTTATTGACTTTCTTTGACCTTTACATAAGTGTCATATTTTTTTTTCATTTATTTAATTTTTCTAAGATCATAGATGTACATTTTGAATGAATCTTACATGTATTCTAGTACAAACACTTAATTTAATAAGAGGAAACTAATAAATAGACTAATTCATACTAAATTGTAGTAGAAGTAAGATCTGAACACAGTTCCTTCCATGTCAAATTCGGCACTCTTCCCATTGTGCCATGCTGACTAGTTTTCTATCAATTTGAATCTTTAATAAATTAATGATGTGATTTTAAAAACTTGATTTCTGAATGACTCTTATATAAATAAGGAGTCATGTATTTTGTTAAGATATAATTAAATTCCTTTTTTAATCTCTCCCAATTCTTTTCTTGAAGAAAGAACTCATGATACAGAAGTATGAGAATTCTGCAGTCTCTAAGTCTTTAGCCTTTTAAATTCTTTATATTAAACAACATTGCCCAACATTTTTCACTGTCATCTTGGACACCTCCCTCCCCACCAGTGTAATTGAAAAGCATCAAGTTATATGTTGACTTAGTTTGGAAGGCCCTAAATTCTTCATAGACTTTCTCTACTTTTTTCTTGTGAAATATATTTATACATAAAAGGCAACCATTTGTATGGAAGTCTTTTGGAAAGTATTTTTCAGAAGCCCCGCAACATAAGGAGAAAAAATTTCTTCTAAATCAATAATTCTTTAAGTCTCATCTCTCTTTCTCTCTCTCTCTCTCTCTCTCTCTCTCTCTCTCTCTCTCTCTCTGTCTCTGTATGTGTGTATGTGTGTATAAGTGATGAGTACATTTTGGCAATATGGTGACTCCTATGGACCCATTTTCAGAAAAAAAAACGTTTTTAAATGTGAAAATATACAAAAACTGATCATATTGAAGTACAGTTATCAAAATATTTAAAAAGCAAATTCATAGAACTTAGGTTAAGAACCTATGTGCTAAATCCTATATCTTAATCTGCTTTCAATACTTTTGTGATTCTTATCACTTTTTGCTTCCCTTTTCAACAAGTTAAGACCATTACTCCGCTATTAGACAGAGGTTGCAATAAGATCGAGAGTCATTTTATTTCTTGATATTTTTTTCCATTTTGATCAACAAAACTGGGAGAGATTTTGAAATCATCTAACCCAAACCTCTTATTTTGCAAGACAGGAAACTGAGGCGAGGTCAAATGAAAATCACAAAGGCTTTTAGTAAGAGTTTGGATTCAAATTCAGATCATCAGACTCCAAACACAGTGGGTCCATGCTTTCTATTCTACCATAATTCTTCTCTTATGTACTGTTGTCAAAGGTTTTTCATCATGGATCATCCTTGTATTGAACAAAAGTTTCTTCATATTTAGCCAGATTGTCCTTGGAAAGCAAATAGTCTATTGTAAGCCTTTTCAGCATGATAATAATCTATCACAGCTTGAATACCACTGCCAGAAGATTTTAGATTCTAGATTGACTTGCACTTCCCTTGTAAAAGTAGGATTTCCTTGAAAATATTGTTTATTAGACCTATGATTTCATCGGTATAGAATTTTCCAGTGAGCAACTACCACTGAAGACCCAATACTATGCTGTTCAGATTTTTAGAAAGTTGTTTGGGGCACTAAGATGCTGAATGACTTCCCCAGGGTCATCCAAACAGTACTTGTTATAATTGGGCTTTGAACACAGGTTTTACTTGCTATGAGAATATCTAATACTCTAGAAATGATTTCTGTAAAGAATAGTTAGTTAATAAAAAGTGTAACTTCATATCTTACTTTCTTTAAGGGTATAAGTCAGTGTAGGCAGCCACTCCAACAGAAGTTCAGTGGTATCTTGAAATCTCTGCCCACAAAGAACAATGTCCTAGATGTCTGTTCCTTATGGAATGGTATCATATTCTTACACTTAAATAAGGTTGTTTTCCATGCCAATTACCCTTGGCACAGTTTTTGGTGCTAAACTCAGTTATATATACCTCCTTATGGTTTTCTTGTTATCTTTTTTTGTTGTTAACTTGGCTTATATATGAGAGATTTTAATCTAGCTATCTATCATTTTACTTGTATGTTGTGTGAATAAGAACACTAATCTAACATGGGAAGCTTGGGTTCTAGTTCTTCAATTGCGTATTGTCTATATATGTTCTGCTGCTGAAACTATTTGCAGTTTATAACCTTGACCAAGTGACATATCTTGCCTAGACATTTACTTCCTCTATTTTGAAATGAGACCAGTAATTCTTTTTCAACAGTGAGACTGAAAGATGAGTGAAATGACCTTTTAAGGTCTTGTTCTGCTCTAAAATTATTGATTCTAGGATGTTTGACACATTTATTTGGTTGGTAAACAAAATTATACTAAAATAGAACATCCATCATGACTCCTGTGTAAATTAAAGATAATAAATAATTTTACATAAACTAAATTAGTTTTTCATTTCATTTCCAGTGGTACATTTAATTACCTCAAGATCTCTTTTAATTACCTGTTCCTAACAGTTAGGATCTGTGATTTAATGGGCATACAGGTTGAAGAAAGTCACTGAGTAATATTACAAATACACGGTTCTCTTGCTGTATCGTAAAGCCAAGATTCGTTGAGAAACAAAAAACCCAATCTATGAAATGATTTTATCTGTGACTTGAGGCAAAGAATGTTCAGAATTTTGCATTGCATGTGATTCATTTACATGACCAAGATTATTGAAAATTCTTTCTGACCAAAGCCTACTATTCTTACATTTCCACTTGTGACTCCCCCCCAAAATGATTCTTTATCCTCACTATGACCTTGAAGTGCTTTCTCATATAACTCATTACCCCCTGATTTGACCTTACTTATCTCCCTTCCCATTCCTTCCCTTTAACCTATTTAACATCAAAATATCAGGCTCAAATCTTTTGCCCTCTTTTTCTGTCATTGCTACCACTTTGAATTATCTGCCTTTTATAATTCAGCATGACATAGTGGAAAGAGTCAGAAGAAATGGATCAAATATGCTTCTGATATTTATGGTCTATGTCCTTGGGTGTGGCATTTAAGTTTCTGCTGTCTCATTTCTTTACCTAGGAAATTAATGGTTTTGCATGAGATACCTTCTGAATTCCCTTCCATCTCTAGAACTATGATCATATGAATGGCTCTTACTCATATACTATTGTATTTTGTTGAAGGAAGTCATATAATTCTTCTAATTAAATTTATACAATATTCCCTTTATTCCTCCTTTTGGACTCCATCAGATTCCCCTCAGCAGGTATCAAAACCCTTTCTCTTTTCAAGGTTCTCCTTTCCCCAACAAATGCATTTGTTTTAAAATAGATTCTATTTTTTTGAAGGCACTTAAAGATTACATCTCAATGGAAATGCATACAGATGCAAGAAATACTAATTGCTCATGTCATTCACTAACCTTTACAACTCATCTCCCACCAAACAAGATTTTATTACAATAATTAGCTATCTTTTCTAAAATTCCTGCCAGGGCTTCTAACTTTGGCTACTTCCTAAGAGGGAAAATATATATTTTTATCTTATGTTCTTTTCTTCTGAGTTCTTTGAGTATTGCTGTTTGGACCTTGAAGACTTTTTGCAGTAATTGTTTGTAACTATCTCACCCTTAAGAATCATTTTGTTCTATTTTAAAAACTGTATGGGAGGGTATACTTTTTAAAGAATTTTCTACAAATGTCAGTGAATTACTAGCTTCAATTTCTTCTACCAGGGGATTCACATTTCCTTTCCTAAATTTCTATTTTAAATCATGCTGTAGTATTTCTACATCTTTAATACAAGAAGTTAGGTTATCAGGTTTCCTAAGAAAGCCTCTCCATCCTCTTCTAGAAAGCTCTCAAAGAGCCCTTAGAATTGTTGGGAAGCTTAGTACAGGCTTCTTTCTGGTAAGTAGGTGATGTCATAGGTAAGAGTGCTGGACCTGATGTCCAGTAGAACAGAGTTCACATCTTACCTTTGAAGCTTACTAGCTTTGTTACTCCAAACAATTCTGTTATCCTCAGATTATTTCGATATAAATGGAGAAACTAATAGCAACTGCTTCACTGAGTTATGCTGAGAACCACAAGTTTGAAACCCTTAATGTACTTTATAAATTTTACCATAATCATTATCATAATCATCTCCTCCTCCTCCTTTATCATAACTATCACCATTATTGCCGCTGGTCTTAACTCTTTTTCTTCTTTATTGCCTTTCCAAAATGTAGTTATTATTATTATTATTTTTTAAATTTAAATTTTCATTTTTAACACAGTTTATAACAGATAAAACAATTTAAACTTTTGGTCAGGTGATACTTCTTTTTAAAGCATTTACCATATGAACCACAAAAGAATTTTTCTCTTTTTTAAACATTAGCCAACTGAGACACAAACAATATTTATGTTATTAACTTCACAAGCTCTTGACCTAATTGTCTCCACAGTATTACTGAGAGTTAAAGGACCCTAACTTATTGTTGTTGGTCCAAAGTCCTATGCCTAATAGCCTAATTTTAGACTTAACCTCAGATCTTCCCCTACCAATAATCTATAACTTAGTAGATCTGGTATTAAACTTACAAACCTTTTGACTATAGGAAATTACCACCAAGAATAGGGACATTGCAGGGATACAATATCTCCTCAACTTCATGTCAGTTCCAGGCGGAATTAGATTGTCCACTTCCATTCAGTCAGGCTTAAAGTCTGCCAGGTGTCAGTAGGGAAATTGAATCAGGAGAATCTTACCTCAATCCAAGTTGAACAGTCGCTCTCTCACCCTTCCCATGAGATCACCTTTTTTTCGGTTCATACCAGCATCTCACTGGCTTACTGGCATTATGGACTGGAGGCTCAGATTGCCTTTCTTGCTATCCATACCATGAGTAAGACTGTTTAGAACAACAGTCACTTAATAGTCCCATAGCATCTAAAAATGGCAAGCTCCAATAACCAGGTTTCAAATGTGATTATAATTTCACTTTGGCTAAGGAACACCTTTTGAGGCAATTCTTAAGTGGCTTACACGCCTTTCTATACATGTTCTAATTCCTTATTAAATAGCAATCATAAAATCAAATTTGCCATTAAAACCTTAACTTTTCCATCAATGCCAAATTTTACCCGAGGTTACCTTCCTCTAGGAAATTCAGACTAAAATTCTTTTCCCTAAACTAAAGATGTCATTGATTTATTCTCAGTAATTAATTCAGTCAATTTTTTTTAATACTAATTGCTTTTGCTTCACTTTGTAACATGTCCATTTTTTCTCCCCATCACTCCCCTCCCCCTGCTTCCTAATACCATGCATTCTGATTACTCTTCCCTCAACGTACCCTCCTTTCTGTCACACCCCACCCTTCCCTTATTCCCATCATCTCTCTTTTCTTGTAGGGCAAGATAAATTTCTATACCCCATTTCCTGTATTTCTTATTTCTCGATTATATGCAATAAAAATTCTCAACATTCTTTGTTAACTTCTCTCCTTCCTCACCTTCCTCCCCTGTCCCACTGAGAAGGCAAGCAATTCAATACAGACTAAATATGTGCTGTTTTGCAAAAGATTTCCATAATAATCATGTTGTGTAATACTAATTATATTGCCCTCTGTCCTCCTCTATTCCCCCTTATTTTTCCCCACAATTGACCTTGTCCCTTCTCAAAAGTGACTTTTCTAGTGACTCCCTTCTCCCATTTGTCCTCCCTTCTAATATTCCTCTCACCCCACTTGTTGCCTCCTTTCCTACTTTCCTGTGGTGTGGCATAAATTTTCATATCAAATTTAGTGAGCATGTTATTCCCTCCTTCAGTCACATGTGGAGAGAGAAGTGTCATTTTTCCCCTCTCCCCTTCTCCCTTTTCTCCTCCATTGAATAAGATTTTTTCTTATCTCTTTTATGAGTTATAGCTTGCCCCATTCCATTTCTCTCTTTCTCTTCCTGGTATTTTCCCCCTTCACCCCTTAATTTTTATTTTATTTTGTTTTTTTTTTGTATGGATTTAATCTTTTCTGATTCAACACACCCTGTACTCTCTATCTACGTATGTGTATGTGTATGTGTATGTGTGTGTATGTGTATGTATGTACAATCTCTCCATCTACCCAAATACTGAGAAAAGATTCAAGTGTTGTATGTATTTTCTTTCCATGTAGTAATGTAAACAGTTCAACTTTAGAGAGTCTTTTACGGTTTTTCTTTCCTGTTAACCTTTTCATGTTTCTCTTGATTCTTGTCTTGGGAAGTCAAATTTTCTATACAGATCTGGTCTTTTCCTCAGTATGAATGATTGAAAGTCCTCTATATCATTGAATGACCATTTATTCCCTTGAAGTATTATACTCAGATTTGCTGGATAGGTGATTCTTGGTTTCAATCCCCATTCCTTTGACCTTTGAAGTGTCCCATTCCAAGCCCTTCAATCCCTTAATGTTGAAGCTGCCAAATCCTGTGTTATCCTGATTGTATTTCCACATTACTCAAACTGTTTCTTTCTAGCTGCTTGTAGTATTTTCTCCTTGGTCTGGGAACTCTGAAATTTGGCACAATATTCCTAGTGGTTTCTATGTTTGGGTCTCTTTCAGGAGGTGATTGGTAGATTCTTTCAATATTTTTGCCTTCTATTTCTAGAATATCAGGGCAATTTTCCTTGATAATTTCATGGAAGATAGTGTCTAGGCTCTTTTTTTGATCATGGCTTTCAGGTAGTCCTATAATTTTTAAATTGTTTCTCCTGGATCTATTTTCCAGGTCATTTGTTTTTCCAATGAGATGTTTCCCATTATCTTCTATTTTTTCAAATTTTTGCTTTTGTTTACTACCTGCTTGGTTTAACTCATAGTCATTCATTTCCCTGAACTCAATTCTCTCTTTCAGTGAATTATTTTGTTCATTGAGCTTTTGAACCTTCTCCTCCATTTGTCTAATTCTGCTTTTGAAAACCTCCTTCTCCTCATTGACTTTTTGGACCTCTTTTTCCAGTTGAGTTAGCCTCTTTTTAAGCTATTATTTTCCTCAGCATTTTTTTTTTTTGTTCTCCTTTAGTAAGTTGCTAACTTGTTTTTTAAGGTCTTCTATTGCCTAAGCCCAGTTTAAGTTCCCTTTGGAGGCCATGGAGGCAGAGGCCTTGACTTCCTCTGATGGTATGCTTTGTTCTTCCTCATTCAAAAGGATGGGGGGAGACACCTGTTCCCCCCAAAAAGTAACCTTCTATAGTCTTTTTCCCCCCTTTTTCATGCATTTTCCCAGATAGGTACTTGACTTCTGAGTTTCCTCTCCAAAACCCCCTCGCCTCAGTTTCACCAAGCCAGCACTGGGGGCTGAGATTCAGATGAGCTGCTTCAAACCCTCAGGGGCTTTAGGTGGGGGCAGGGCCACCACACTGGGCTCATTTCCCTCAGGGGGTGCTGCCTGCTTTTGGAGCCCTGTCAGCTCCTGAGGAGGCCCGAGTTATGGGGCACCCTGCTCCCTTCTCGGCCAACCAGAAAGACCCTCTCACTGACCTTTGGTGCCTGTGGGTTGAGGGATCTGCACTGCTACTGGAGATTCTGTCCCTGAAATCTGCTCTGTTCTGCTCTTCCCAGTGCTGCATGACCAAGGCTTTGCTCCAGGTCTTGTGGGACAAACCTTTCTTGTCATTCTTTCATGTCACTCTGGGCCACTTCATTGTTCTGTGGCTTCTGCTGCTCTAGAATTTGTTGAGAGTTCTTCTTTACAGGTATTTTATGGGCTGTGGGGTAAGAGCTAGCTTATGTGCACCTTTCTACTGGGTCATCTTGGCTCTGCCCCCCTGAAGTAGTTATTATTTCATTAGCCCACCACTTTCATCAATTGTGCTGGACTATTTTTGGAACTGAGAAGTGATGAAGCAGACTTGGGTTTTTTGTTTTCTATTGCTGTTTTAATTAAGCAAGCATAACATAATCCAAGCATCATTTTAGTATGTATGCTTGTTGAATTCATGGATACATACATAAATGAATGAGTGGCTGAATGAATGGTTTGAATTAAACAGTTTTTACCAATTTAAGCAATTTTACCAATCACCTGAAGGGATATGTAGATGGCAAGTTTTTTGTAAGTCATTGGAATTTGAAAATTTGGTATTTCATTGAAGTTGACAATAGCAGCTATCAGCTTCACCCTTTTTCCTTTCTTGGTTTTCAGGATTTGTGACAGTAGTCACCAACTTTTCTCCTTACCTTCCAGGGGATTCTAGTGTTTTCTTGATGCTACTCTGGTGTCAACTCAATATTTGTTGCCTGATCTCTCTCTCCCTCTCCCTCCCTCTCCCTCCCTATCTCTCTCTCTCTCTCTCTCTCTCTCTCTCTCTCTCTCTCTCTCTCTCTCTCTCTCTCACACACACACACACACACACACACACACACACACACACACACAGCATATACACCCCTACAGACACACTTGTTCGAGTGGAAGTTAATGCTAAGCATTTAACAAGGAATACAAAGGCAAATAGATTCTCTTCCCCCATTTGAAAAAAACAAAACAAAACAAAACAAAACAAACAACTTGGCCAGAATTGATGACCATTTAATAAGAAAACACCTTGAAATGATAAATATTAACATTCTATAACCCTAACTTAGCTAGGAGTGAGAGCTTGGAAACATTGGCTGATATGAACTAATCAAAACCTCTTCATGCTTGTCATGGGGATGGGATAAGATTGGGATTGGATCATGAAGTTCAACAATCAAAAGAGCAAGAAATGAATTAAATTTCAAAGATACATATTGGTTATTGCCATCTCCTCTCATAGGCAGACAGACAAACAACAACAACCATGAGATCCAGATAGAAATAAAGAGGGAGACAGACTGACAGGCAGACAGAGACAGAACAACAGAAAGAGAAAGAGACAGATGGAGACAGAGACAAAGAAATACACTTAGATGCAGAGAAAGACAAAAACAGAGAGATAGAGATGTAAAGAGATGAACGTAGAGGGACAGAAGCAAAGAACAATCAAAAAATATGCCATGTAGGCCTGGAAGCAGTATCAGTACAACTCCTGAGCTCCAAAAAGATTAGAAAGCAGCTGAAAAACCTGGATCAAAACACCAGAAGAGGTAATAAAATTGAAAAAAAGATATACAGAGGCATTATGGAGAGGATCAAACAAAGACCTTGCCATCCATTACTAATTGGACTCATACTGATTATGCAAACCCTGATGAGAATATCTGAATCTAGAAAATCTAAATTATCTGCTTGGTAGGACCACAACATTATTGTGCTAATATAAACTTTTGGTAACTAAGTCATTTAGTGAAGGAGATGAAGTCCATAAGAGGGGAAATTTTTCTTAAGTCTCTGTTGATTCAGGTTAAATTGTTTCTTTATTCTTTGTTGTGTACGATAAACTTTTTCCTTCTTCCACATCTTATTTAGCTTGAGGCTTATGAGGAAACTGGAGAAGTTTAAGAAAGTGCTAGAAACTTGCTTTGCATAGCATCTTGGGATTGTCAATGCCTCCCTATTTTTCCTAGTTCAAGGCAGTGAAATATAAGCTACTTGAAGACAAAAATGCTTTCATTTCCATCCATTCCATTCATTTCAATCTTTCAATCTCTAGTTGTAAGCATAATTACTATCATACATCTTAAGTGAGGTTTGTTGAGCTATGAGAAGTAAGGGCAAGTTACAAAGTTAAATTTAAATTCTTGATATAGTCTTGATATAGTCTTCTGACTTTACTACTGATTATTACCATAAGAAATTGAGAATTATCATTGATGTTTCATGATTATTATAAGGAAATTTTATTATTTCCTGTTGTTTGTCTTGTATTACTTTGAGATTGTGCTTGAGACAGGAAATTGCTTTCACAAAATATCCAGTGGCAAGTCTGTCAAATAATTGCTGATTTTTTTCTTCCCTTTCCTTATCTTCCATATTAGTTCTTTCAAACTCATTCCCTATTGTATGTTTTGAGATTTATTATTCCTCCTTATGTAAAATTGTATGGTTCTTTGTTATACTTTATCCCATTGAGCTCAGACCATCTGCCTGACTTTTTCTAGATTATTAGTATTCTCCTCTGATCCTTCAAATGCCATTAACTGTTGCCAACTTGATATTAACTGTACTTTGCAGCTGCACTCTGTACTACATCATTAATAAGAACATTAAAAATATGGGACTTAATGTGAAATTCCTTTGAATTCTATTTGATATCTCCTCCTAATTAGATCACTGACATCGACATTTAAATCTGTCATTTATGAGAATGAGACTAAGAGAGGTCAGAATTTTTAAGTCAATGTGGCACAAATTTAGACAGCATACTTTGGGACAGATAATGTGGAGTCAAGTCCAGTCCCTGAAACATACTGTCTGAATAACCTCTAAATGCTCTCTGGACAAGTTTAAAAGATTACATATAGCATCAACAAGAATTATATGTAGTGGGGATAAGCAAGAGGATTTATTATATGTAATGGGATAAGCATTTCCAATAAGATCAGGTGTGAAACAAGGATGTCCATTAGTACCACTGTTATTCAATATGGTAATAGAAATATTAGCTTTAGCAATAAGAGAAGGAGGAGAAATTGAAGGAATTAGAATAGATAAAGAAGAAGCTAAGTTATGCCTCTTTGCAGATAATATGATGATATACTTAGAGAATCCTAGAGAACCAATTAACAAAAAAAAACTACTTGAAATAATAAACAGCTTTGGCAAAGTTGCGGGTTACAAAATAAACCCACATAAATCATCTGCATTTCTATATATTACCAATAAAGCCCAACAGCAAGAGATAGAATGAGAAATCCTACTTAAAGCTACAGTAGATAGTATAAAATATCTGGGAGTCCATCTGCTAAAACAAACCCAGAGACTATGTGAATACAATTACAAAACACTTTTCGCACAAAATTATTATATGTAATGGGGATAAGTCAGATTTAAGGAAGTGGAAAAACAACAGTTGCTTTTTGATAGGCCAAGCTAATACAAAAAAAATGACAATTCTGCCTAAATTTATTTACTTTTTCAGTGCCATACCAAACTACCAGAAAATTATTTTCTAGAGCTAGAAAAAATAATATAAAAATTAATCAGGAAGTGGGGGCAGAGCCAATAAAATACCTGTAAAAAATCACTCTAAACAAACTCTAGAGCAGAAGGAGTCACAAAATGACAAAGTGAAAGAGATTTCCAACTCAAGAAAACCTGGAAGGCCCACAGCAAAGGTCTATTGTACCAGGCACGGAACTGAGCGCAGTGCAGCCTTGGCTATGTGGGTGGTGTGGCAGAGACAGGAGCAGAGCTGGAGATGATACCGCAAGCAGCTAGAAAGAAACAATTCAAGTATTGTGGAAATACAATCAGGATAACACAGAATCTGGCAGCTTCAACATTAAGGTATTGCAGGTGTTGGAATATGATATTCCAGAAGTCAAAGGAACTAGGATTAAAACCAAGAATCACCTACCCAGCAAAAATGAATATAATACTTCAGGGGAAAAAGTTGTCATTCAATGAAATAGAGGACTTTCAAGTATTCTTGATGAATAGAGCTGAATAGAAAATTTGTCTTTCAAACACAAGAGTCAAGAGAAGCATGAAATGGTAAACAGGAAACAGAAATCCTAAGGGACTTATTACAGTTAAACTATTTACATTCCTACATGGAGAGATCATATGTGTAACTCTTGAAACTTTTCTCAGTATTTGGGTAGTTAGAGGAATTATGCACACATACACACAGATATATAGATATATAGACAGACAGACAGACAGACAGACAGACAGACAGACAGACAGATAGATAGATAGATAGATAGATAGATAGATAGATAGATAGATAGATAGACGGACGGACAGACAGACAGATACATGGGTAGACAGATAGATAGACAGATAGATGATAGGTAGGTAGACAGATTGGTAGAGAGATATAGACAGAGGGCACAGGGTGAGTTCAATAGGAAGCGATGATACCTAAAAAATAAAATTAAGAGGTGAGAGAGGAATATATTGGGAGGAGAAAGGAAGAAATTGAATGGGGCAAACTATCTATTATAGAAGAAGCAAGGAGAAGCTTTTTCAATGGAGGTAAAAGGGGGGAGGTAAGAGGGAAAAAGTGAAGCTTACTCTCATCACATTTGGCTTAAGGAGGGAATAGCGTCCACATTCAATTTGGTATGAAAATCTAACTTACACTATATGAAAGTTGGGGAAAAAGGGATAAGTGGGGTGGGGGGAATGATAGAAGGGAGGGTAAATGGGAGGAGTTAGTAACTAGAAGTTAAGACTTTTGGGGGAGGGACAAGGTCAAAAGAGAGAATAGAATTAATAGGGGGCAGGACAGGATGGAGGGAAATACAGTCAGTCTTACACAACATGACTACTATGGAAGTCTTTTGCAAAGCTTCACATTTATGGCCTATACTGAATTGCTTGCTTTCTCACTGGGGATGGGTGGGGAGGGAGGAAGGGAAAAAAGTTGGAATTCAAAGTATTAGAAGCAAATATTGAGTGTTATTCTTGTATGCAACTGGGAAATAAGAAATACAGGTTATGGAGTATAGAAATCTATCTTTCCCTACAAGAAAAAATAGAAAATGAGAATAAGGGAAGGGAGGGGTGAGATAGAAGGGAGGGTAGATTGGGGGAAAGAATAATCTGAATGTGTGGTGTTTTGGGGTGGGGAAGGTGAGAGATGAGGACAAAACTGGAATTCAAAATTTTATGAAAATGAATGTTGAAAAATTAAAAAAAAAATAATTATTCATGTGTAGAACCCATAAAAGATTGCATGCCATCTCAGAGAGGGAAGAGTGATGGACAAGAAGGAAATTTTAAACTTATGGAAGTAAATGTCGAAAACTAAAAACAGATAAACTAATTAAATTATTTTTTTAAATTAATCTGGAAGAACAAAAGGTCCAGAATATCAAGGGAACTAATGAAAATAAATGACTATCCCTACCAGATCTCAAATTATATTATAAAGCAGCAATCATCTAAAGCACTTGGTACTGGTTAAGAATTACAGGGATAGATCAGTGGAATAGCTTAGGTACTCAAGACACAGAAGTCAATGTATATAGTAATCTACTATTTGATAAACCCAAGAACCCCAGCTTCTGGGAAAAGAACTCACTGTTTGACAAAAATTTCTTGGAAAACTGGATAACAGTGTCGTGAAAACTGGGCACAGACCAATGCCTGACACCATACACAAGGATAAAGTCCAAATGGATGCATGATCTAGGTATAAAGAATGATACTATAAACAAATTGGAGGAGAAAGGAATAGTGTATTTATCAGATTTATGGAGAATGAAGACATTTTTTTACCAAACAAGAGACAGAGAACATTATGAAGTGCAAAATGGACAATTTTGATTACATTAAATTGAAAAACTTTTGCACAAACAAACCCAATGCAACCAAGATTAGGAGGAGAGCAGAAAACTGGGAAAGAATAAAGAACTGAGTCAAATGTATAAGAATACAAGTCACTCCTCAGTTGATAAATGGTCAAAGGATATGACCAGGCAGTCTTCAGAGGAAGAAATTAAAGCTATCTATAGTCATATAAAACATATCTAAATCACTATTGATTAGAGAGATGCAAATCAAAACACCTCTGAGGTATATCATACCTATCAGGTTGGCTAACATGACTAAACAGGAAGTTGATAAATGTTGGAGAAAATGTGGGAGAATTAGAACACTAATTCATTGTTGGTGGATCTGTGAGCTGATCCAGCCATTCTGGAGAACAATTTGGAATTATGCCTAAAAGGCTACAATAATGTGCATATCCTTTGACCCAGCAATAGCGCTTCTAGGACTATATCCCAAAGAGATCATAAAAATGGGAACGGGTCCCATATGTACAAAAATATTTTTAATACCTCTTTTTGTAGAGGCCAAGAAGTGGAAACAAAGGGGAAGCCTATCAATTGTGGAATGGCTGAATAACTTGTGATATATGAATGCAGTGGAATGTCATACTATTGTACTATAAGAAATGATGTACAGGAAAACTTCAGAGAGATATGGAAGGACTTATTTGAACTGATGTAGAATGAAAGGAACAGAACCAGGAGAACACTGTACAAGTAACAACCACAGTGTGTGAGGTATTTTTCTGGTAGACTTACCCCTTCACATCAATACAAGGACCTAAAACATTTCCAATGGACTCTTGAGGCAAAATGCCTTCCACATCCAGAGAAAGAACTATGGAATTGGATCACTGAATGCAGCAGAATATTTTCTCTTGTGTTTTGTTTGGTTTTGGTGTTTCTCATGGCTTCTCCCATTCATTTTAATTTTTCCATGCAACATGACCCATGTGAAAATGTGTCTAATAAGAATGTATGTGTAGAACCCACCCTCCCAAAAAACAGATTACATATAGCAGAGAGGTTACAAAGCCACCTTGGTAGGAGTTTTGTCACCAAAGATTTTCCTCTATCTAAGAAATCAGTTCCTGTCCCTATTATTATTTTTTGGAACCTTGAGCTACTGAAATCCTCATTGACACTATTATGATGCTAGGAAAACTTGAATGTAATCATATATGTATATGTTTATATGTATAAATGTGAATTATAACATCTGTATCTATCTATCTATTCTTAGTATTTATTTTTCCAAGCCTAGGATAAGTTAGAAGAGAAAGTGGGGCACACACATTGCATGAGACAGAGGCATCAAAATCAAATAGAAATATAATACTCTAGACCAGAAATAAGGTCCCTGCAGTTGCATATTGACTTAGAAAGTTGCATCAATATTATGTTCTAATGTCTTTAAAAATTTGTTGTTAAATATTTCCCAATTACAGTTTTTTTCTGATGTGTGTGGCATTTGGGGATGTTTGTGGTCGTTGTTTGATACCTCCGAATAAGGGTAAAGAATAGCGGAAAAAGAATGAGGTAGGAGGAAGGGCTTTAAACACATGTTTTCCCCTAGCCAAAAATAACCAAGGACCAATCAGTATTCCAGATGATAGATTTCTTAACTGAAAAGCAAAGGGGTTTTGTTTTTTTTTTTGATGAGTTTTATTAAGTGGTAAATTAATGCACTGAAGTAGTATTTACGCTCTGCCTGTTTGGGCAGCTAGGTGGTGCAGTGGATAGAGCACCAGTGCAGGAGTCAGGAGGACCTGAGTTCAAATGTCACCTCAAACACTTGACACTCTCTAGCTATGGGACCTTGGGTAAGTCACTTAAACCCAATTGCCTCATCGTGGGTCATCTCTAGTCATCCTGATGAATATCTGGTCACTGGATTCAGATGGCTCTGGAGGAGACGTGAGGCTGGTGAGCTGCACAGCCCTCCCTCACTCAAAACAAAGTCAAGTGCAAGTCATGTCATCATTTCTCTGATGGCATGGTGTTCTTTGGCAACAAAGACACAGACAGGTCAATATCATGAGTGTGGCTGAAATATAGAGCTCTTACACATGAGTGGAACAAAATGAACCTTGAAAGACTTGTATCTAGATTGTGCAACATTTTACTTTCAGGCTAAACATTTTATGTTGTATTTAATAAGAAACCAATAAGCATTCTTAAATAAAGTTACATTAGTATGCCACTGAATTGGGAAGAATAGTTTGGTAGCACCCTGAAAGATGATTTAGAGAAGGGACAGATCATGTGAGAAGTTATGAATTTTATTCATGGCAGTGGCGATATAAGTGTAAAAGAAATGATGGCTATGATAGGACTAATAGAACTGTGTTATATCCACATATACAGCAGATATTCAGTAAGTATTTTTGAATGAAAGAATGAATGATTATGAATAAATTAATTATTCCAATGGAAAAAATATTTATAAAACTTGAACTATGTGCTAAAAATAGTAGTAGATGCTAAAATACAAGCAAAAAACATCCCCCCCCCCCAAACAAAAACAAGCAAAAACCTCTACCCTCAAAGGATTTGCATTCTATTGAGGAATCAGAAGATAACACAGATAAATAGATAAATTTTTGGTGTAAGGAGAGAGCATTAACAAAAAGGATTAGAGAAAAAAGTGAGGGGCTGAGCCTTTATTTTAAGGGACAGAGATGAGGGAGAAAAAATTCTAAATGAGCAGGACAGCTTGTGCTAATATGTGGAAGTATGGGATGGTTTAGATTCCACATATCCATAATTTGCCTAGAGTATAGAGTGCACAAAGAAAACTAATGCATTCAAACAAGGCTGGATCAAGATTGTTGAGGATTTTCAATGACAAGTTCAGGCTTTTGAATTTTATCCATTTTGCCACTGAAGTTTTTAAGCTGAAGAATGACATGGAAAGCCGTGTTTTAGATATATTATTTTTGTAGTTGTGAGGATGATTGATTAGGGAAAGGACAGAATGAAAGCCAGGAGCTGAGGTAGCCTACCTTTGCAGTTTCTGTAGGAGATGATCATGCCATCAGAGAAATGATGACATGACTTGCACTTGACTTTGTTTTGAGTGAGGGAGGGCTGTGCAGGTCACCAGCCTCACTTCTCCTCCAGAGCCATCTGAGTCCAGTGACCTGATACCGCTCAGGATAAACTGGAGATGACCCAGAGGCACTGAGAGACCTAGGACCCTTTAGGCCAAGGTCTTTTCAGGAACTCACTTAGAGTGAGGCAAGGCTTATTTGTTGAATAGGACTGTTTAAGAAGTAGCCAGGGCATGGCCCCTTTAATGAGGTCAAGAAAAAGAAAGAAATCAGGCTGGGAGGGAAACAGAAACAGTTACTATTGATAATCACTCTAAAGCTAGGAGGGTCCAGAGGAGCCCTTAGGCAGGGGTCCATTGTAGTCCCAGTTTCAGAACTCAGTAAGTTTAAGGTTGTGGGAGAGGAGAGGGGAGGGGATTTAGCCAAGAATGGAGAATGTTGGATGCATAAATAGATAATAATGTGAAAAATATCAGGAATTTCAATAGCCTCCATGTTCAAAATGAATCTCTAAGACAAAATAGCAGACAAAAACAAATGTGATTTTAGGCTACTTTTAAAAGGCACAGGAGTCAAGACTTGGTGACAGATCCACCACATTCAGCACTGCTCAGATCACATCTATAGTATCCTTGTTAGTTATGGATAATACCTTTTAAGAAATGGTAAACTGTATAATGTTCATTAGAATGAG
The DNA here is from genome assembly GCF_028372415.1 of Notamacropus eugenii. NCBI lineage: Eukaryota > Metazoa > Chordata > Mammalia > Diprotodontia > Macropodidae > Notamacropus > Notamacropus eugenii. The sequence goes on along the minus strand of NC_092874.1, from coordinate 145,038,063 downwards.
ATGAGGGGACTGATTTTCCTTAAGTCCACAGAAGATGAAAAAAAGCCAAAATCCACAAGAGAGGTTCAGTGTCTGGAACACTAGAAATCTTCCATCTCCAAAAACTGGAGAATTGGGAATTTAGGTCTTGAATCTGCATTAAATTGTTTCATCTCAAACCCTTTAGGAAACAAAATTATGTCTTAAAAAGAAATATATCCTTGTTACCTCCCCCTCTGTGTCTATACACATATATGTATATATGAGAGATGTATGTATATATACATATCAGAAAACATACATCATTTATAATTGTAATCTTAAGGATTTACTTTATTATTATTTTTAATACTGATTTCCTTAAACACAGATTGCCTCTATTTTCTGTTTTGATTTAAGATGAATTAACTAGCAACTGAGGCTTAGCATTTGTAAAATATTACTTAAAATATATTTATAACTTTATTAAGAAGAAAAGAAAAATGTTTTAAGCAAGACTCAATATTTAATCATTATTTAAGGTAGTGGTGTCAAGGTCAAATAGGAATGGAGCCACTAAACTACCGTTTATAAGGATTCCCATAGGACACATTTTTACTTAGCAAACTGTACATTAACATTATACTTTACTCTACTTTATTTGTTAAATATTGCCCACTTACATTTTAATATGCTTCAAGTCACTCTCAGAATTGTGTTGTGGACCACAGTAGAGGATTTACAACTGTGATTTAGAGAGTACAAACACACCCCCACCCCCACCCACACACCCCCACCCACACACACACACACACACACACAAACACACACACACGGATATATGTTTACACACATAATCCAGTATATGTTTCAGGATTTTTTCCTCCATTTTTTTGTTCCTCTTTTTCCTCCATCTTCCCCAAATAATTATATGTAAGCTTAAAACTATACCAAAGGTTTGGGAATGTTCTCTGGGTCTATGTGTATATATACATAATCCATACATATATGCATACACCTGTGTATAAACACACTCTCTTCCACAACTATATTTATATATGCATGCACATGTGTCTTTGTGTGCATTTATACATCTGTGTGTTTATATGTGTGTATATGCCATTCATGCTGCCCTAATTATATATCTTCTCCCTCCTCAAATTATCTTATATTTATCAATGCATAAACTGATGCTAGGTAATAGCCTGAAGGCTTTTTGAGGGTAGGAACTGATTTGCAGTACCTAGGACTGTACCTTGCACGTAGTAGGTGCTTAAAATGTATTTACTGGATTACAATAGACTGGACTACTATGAATCAATATTCATTTAGAAGCACACTGTGAGCTGAAGAATGAAGTTGCTAGAATCATATACAGATATTAACCAGACATTGTCCCCTTTAATTGTCTCAAAAACCTGTTGTGTTATTTTGCATTTTTATTTTCAAATTGCTAGCTCCAAATTAGTGTAGCATGAGGCAAGAGGAAATTTTGTTCCTGCCAAATATGGAGTGACCATATAAAATGGAAACATATCATCCATCTGCTATTTTTGTCAGGAGATTAGCATTTATTCATGAAATAGTAATGGATTTGGGTACCATGCAATGCATATTTGGGGTGAGATTGGAGAAATGGATAGTCATACACATCCCTAACTCTGACCATTGAGTCGTATGCCAAAGATTAAATTCTTGATTTCTGCCTGGTGGTAACTGCACCTGTTTAGAGAACTGAGTCTGCCAGCAGAACTGGCAGCGGGTTTTACTTCAGAGTGAGCAGCTTGTTTACTCTCTTGGCAAATAAACCTCTGCTTATCACTGTTTGAATTCCTGAGGTATAATTCTACATTCAGTTGTCTCCTACTAGAAAAAAATTCCATTCATTTAATGTGAATGCACTGTCTTTAGTACCTTGTAAAATAACAGCAATATTTTCTTGCTGAGAGGAGAGATGAGAGGAAGAAAGGGAAAATGACAAAAAAATTCTTAATGGCATATGAGTATGTGTTTAAGGTGCCCGCTGTCTTGGAAAGATTTGGCAAGACAATGGATCTATCTCTAGTTGTAAAATCAAGGAAGTCTATTTATAATCTAACAAGAGGCAACAGAAAGTTCACTCTATTTATAGCTAGAGGATCTGGACTTGATTCCTAGCTCCTACACTTACTATTTGATCTTAGGTACTTTGGTCAACCTCTCCCACTACCACCACCCTGCCCATTTTCTCTTCTGTTAAATACAGATTTTAGACTAGATGTTTTCTAAAGTCCCTTCCAGATTTAAGTCTACCATACATATTACTTCTTGGAGTTATTTAATTCTTCTCTACTAGTAGATTTTAGGGCAACTTTCCTTCCCTTTCCTTCTCTCCCCTCCTTTTCTTTCCCTTCCCTTCCCTCTTATTTATGTATTAAGTTACTCTGTTCATCCTATGGCAGTGATTTTAATCACAAACTGTTGTGCAGTTTACACTACAAGCACTGTTTTTCTTGTTTTTTAAAGGGTTTCTCTTATTTTCCTCTTTAGTGGTTGAAATTACTTGGAAATCTTAAGCATTGTTATTTATCATGGAATAAGTGAACAGACAAGTGACAGAGTTAGATATTGAAGGGACTATGAAGAATAGCCAACTATTTTATTTTAGAGATGATGAAACTGAAACTCTGATTATGTGAGTTCTTGTGGTTAGTAAATTGCAAAGTTTGAGATCTGTACCCACAACTTCTACTGGATGCAATACCCTTGATTACTGTCTTGTTTGAAAATGGTTCTTCTTTAGTCTGTAACTGATGGTACTATCCTTTATCAGTCTTCCATATGTTGCATTGACTGACATGTGATGTAAACAGAGGCTGGCAAGAACATGTTATTGTCCTCTAGTATTCCCACTGAGGTAAAGCAGAGTCATGAAGTCTATAGAATAACATGGAAATGCCAAAGCTGCTTCTCAAATATATTTCTTCCATAAGGGCTTAAATTCCTCATCAAGGATTCAGCTGTCTCCTCATTCTGAATAGGCTTCCTGGGAGCCTCTTACTGTCTGTGAACTTCTAGTGCTTCAAGGGGAGTTAACACTCAGCTTGATATTCTGCTTTGTTTCCCTTCATCCCTTGGAAGTGCAATTTGATGCACAAAAGGAGGGAAAATAGCACATGTTGTTGAGCAGTTGATGACTCATATGGCAGTCATACAAACAAGCTAATGAAGGAATGGCATTTGGAAGGGGCCAATCCACACTAGACTCATACTGTTCTTGTTGCTTTGGCCAATAACAAGTATTTGTGGGAGAGAAGACGCTGATTTTTTCAAATATTTTCAACTAAAGTTCTTTTTTTCTCTTCCAGATCTTATCTCTTTGTGCCATTAATTGTAAGAATAAAAAACCTGCTTTTTATTATCACTATACATGTTAGTTAATATATATATATATATGTATATTATATACAAGTAGCATGGAATAATGCATAGTCTCAGAGCGAAGAGAATTTGCATCAGGTTTATACTAGTAGTGTGACCATAAGCAAGTCCTTTTGCATAATACAATCATGTATTTACAAAGACACAATAAATGAGGAAGTTGAGGATGAGACATTAAGGGATTCGCTTTTAAATGTCTGAGCCAGTTTTGTTTTCAGAGCTCCTTACTTTGAAACTAGAGACCTATCCATTCCACCACCTAGCTGCCCCAGATAAATTTCTAAACATTCAGACAGATCACTAATAAATATTACAGACAAGCTAAAAGTCTCTATTAGTTAATAGAATTACCCACAATGATAAAATTGTATACATATACCTCCCCCCCAAAAAAGAAAAAAAAATTTCAGTGTATATTCTTGCATATCTTTATTTTTATTTTGTTTTCATTGTTCTAAGTAATATGCACTTTCCTTCAACTTTACCATAAGTAATTGCTAAAATATTCTAATACTAATCTACAATCTTCCTGTGATTAGCTTGGGCTAAGATGACATGCAACCGACAGCTGCTGTAGGAACTCTTGGTTGGCAGTGTATATTTGTCATTTAATTTCAAAATCCAAAGGATGCCTGCTGAAGTGTTAGGAGCCAAAAATGACAGACAGAACAGGTCAGTTTCTCTTATCTCAATGGTAAGTTGAACAGCACCCCTGCCTCATAAACTTTGAGAGCTATGGGAGGCTCCATGTGACACTTACACAAGCCTGACTGCCAAAACATGTGCTTGCTTCCTTGATATGGTTTTCAAGTTGTCGATTTATTAGCTTGACATTTGAAAGGCTGCAGCAGACAAGTAGAATTCCATAACAGTTAACAACTCTATTGTCAGCAGACGTAGATGGGGGAGGAGAAGGTTGCTTGGAGTAGGTTTGATATCAATTATTTTCATTTTGATTGCTAAAGTGCCAACCAAACACTCCAAAATTATATATGATCTGCTGCATGTCACCTCATGTTTGGGCTTCTTGAACAAAGCTATCAGCATACAGCAATTAATGAATTACTGCCTCTAGTATTTTTGAGGCAGTTCACTTTGTAGAGAAGAAAGACCAGGATATATCCTAATTCTGAAATCTAAGTTCTTTTTTTCATTTTGAGAAGTAAATTGTAGGAAAATAGACAACTTAACAGATTATTTTAACTCTGTTGTGTCAGGTTATGCATAAGAAGATGGCATTAATACTGACAAATACAGAAAAAATAGTGGCAGCAAATCAAACACTAAAGCACTAGATCTGAAGTCAGAAAGTTTGGGGTTCAAATCTCACCATCTATACTCACTGAAGAAATGATCAGGAGCAAGTCACCCACTTAACCTCTATGAACCTCAGTCTCCCCATTCCAAGAATGCTGAGAATATTTTTTAAAAAAAGTATATGAAGCAGTTTACAAATCTTAAAACACTTCATAATTATGAACCATTCTTGCACTTTATTTGTCAAAGCCCATGAGTACTTAAATACATACAGGAATCACTGATTTAGTGAGAGGAAAATTCCCAGCATGCATGAGAACTTTGCTAAGCAGATCACAATTAGTAGATTTGCTTGAGGGAGTTCCCAGGGACTGAGAAAGTTTAAGTGGATCATTGAAGGTCTTACAACTAATGACAAAGTTTACATTTAAATCCAGATCTTCCAGACTACATGACCACTACTCTAACCATTAAACTCTGCTCCCTTTATAGTCTATGATCCATACATTTTAAATCTAAATACCCCACGTATACTATTCCATCAAGTCCAACTCTTTATTCCAACTCTGTGACCTCATTTGAGTTTTTCTTGGAAAAGATACTGGAATGGTTGACCATTTCCTTCTCCAGATTATTTTACAGGTAAGAAAATTCAGGCAAACAGAGACAAGTGACTTGGCCAGGATCACACAGCTAGTAATTGTCTGAGGCCAGATATGATTGAATTGATTAGTGGAATAATTAACAACAAAAGCAACAACCAGAAGAGCAACAATCATATACAGAGTATGTTAAGGTTTACAGTTCTTTACATATATTTTCTCATTTGAGCCTTACAACAATAGTGCTATGAGGTAGGGGCTATAATTACTATTCTTGCCTAGAGTCATAGAGCAAATAAATGATTGAAGAATCATTTAAGCTCACATATGTCTGACTCCTATCTGGTATAGGTTAAATCTAAGCACTACTGGGAGGAGAAGACCAGAAAAAAGTCCAAGTGGTTATTATGTGAAATAAATAGTATGGATCATTATGGAAAAACTAACTACATTCCTCAAATGTCTATTCTTCTTTTGATACTTGTCTATTCAATAGCACATACAAGAGCATCTCAGTTGTACTACAATAGCGATCATAGAACTTGACCAAATGTGGGGCACTCCTCTATATTTCACTTACTTCAGTCAATAGCTCAAGTGATTATCTGTGACTATGAAACATTTCTTCAAAACACATAATATATTCTATATATTAGGCACATAATAATTAATAGTTTACCTCTTATGCACAACTCCTGTCAAAAACTGCTCTTTCATTTAGTTCTAAGTGTTCTTAGCTTTCATTGTACCATGTTTTATGCATACAGGGCACTCTTAACTATGCCTGTGTAGAGCAGCTGAAATGACTGTCAATACTTCAGGAGAAGAGAACATTGTCTATAAAAAAGGCAGTACATGTCAGCCATCCTCAAATATTTGCAGAACTGTCAAGTGAGATTATAAATCAGTGTAAGGAAAAAAAACATAAAAATGATAGCTTATATTTATATCACACTTTCAAGTTTATCTTATTTCATTTGATCTTCACAACTCTATCAGATAGGTAGTTGTTGTTCAGTCATTTCAATCAGGTCCAACTCTTTCTTCCAACACTTTGTGACCCCATTTGGGGTTTTCTCGGAAAAGATACTGGAATGGTTGACCATTTCCTTCTCCAGATTATTTTACAGGTGAGAAAACTCAGGCAAACAGAGTTAAGTGACTTGGCCAGCATCACATAGTTAGTAAATGAATGAGGCCATATTTGAACTCAGCAAGATGAGTCTTTCTGACTATAACATTCTTTCTAATTTTGCATACTATGCCCTCCCCTGTTAGTTTTTTCCTTATATAGACTTCATGAGTAAATAAATATGATATATATCATTTATATTTTTTAATACATATAATTTTTTTTGTAATTGGTATTTTATTTTTCCAATGACATGTAAAGATAGTATTCAACATTAATTTTTTTATAAGATTTTGAGTTCCAAATTTTTCTCCCTCCATCCCTTTCCCCCTCTCTCCCCCAAACAACAAGCAGTCTTATTTAGGTTACACATGTGCAATCACATTAGACATATTTCCGTATTCATCATGTGGTAGAAGAAGAAACAGAACAAAAGGAAAAAAAATCATGAAAAAAACTGAAAGTTGTATGCTTTGATCAACATTCAGACTCCATAGTCTTTCTCTGGATGTAGAGAACATTTGCAATCATTAGTCCTTTGGAATTTTTTGGATCATTGCATTGTTAAGAGGAGGTAACTTTATCATAGTTCATCGCATGATGTCATTGCCACTTTAACACATGTAATTTTATATCATGACACTTTCTCTTATTTTCTCATTTCTTCCTTCATGTTTCTCTATTTTCTTATTTGTAATTAGTCATTTAAAAACCATTCTGTCCTTGGTATACAATCCTTTTCTTCGATCTCCCTGATGTACATACTTTCTTCGACTCTCTTACTCTTGTTCTCTAGTATGCTGGACTTTGCTTAGAAAGGACCTTAGAGATCATTGCATCTATCATAGCATTTTTTTCAGTCGTGACCTTCTTAATCTTTTTGTTTCATTTGCCACTATTGACCATCTTCTCCTTCTGGATGTTTTCTCTTCTTTTGCCTTTCCTGACACAAACTCTTCCCTGCTTCTCATCCAACTCTCTGACCACTCTTGAATCTCTAGTGCTAGTTCATGATTCATACTATTTCCACTATTATTCTCCCTATATCTGGTTGTTCCCCAAGTTCTGCCTGGTTCCCTTTTCTCTTTGTACATTCTCTTGATGACTTTATGAGTTCATTTTCATTCAATGATCATCTCTATGCTCAAGTCATCTATATTTAAATCCTGCTCCAGATTCTCCTCTGTGGTTCAGTCCTACATCATTAATTACCCATTGATTATTGCAAAATAGATTTGCAGGAGATATGTCTAGCTCAACAAAACCAAGATATAACTTCTATCTTTCCTTTCAAACATACCCTTCTTCCAAATTTCCCTATTTTTTCCAAAGACGTCACAATTCTGCCAGTATCCTAGAGTCATTACATCAAGCCCAGAGATTTCACTCTGCTTTACCGCACACATCAAATCACTTGGAAAATCTGGCCCTTTCTACCTTCATAATATCTTTCATACCACTCAACTTACTTCAGACCCTCATCACCTATTGCCAAATTAATTACAGTGGCCTTCTAACGGTCTCCCTATCTTAAGTCTCTTACCACTTCAGTCCATCTTACTAACTGCTGTCTGTGAATTTCACTGAAAGAAAACCTGACCATATCATTTACTTCCAACTCAATAAATTCCACTCTTCTCTGCCTCTGGTGGGAAAAAAAAGAAAACTTTTCCCTTTACTTAAAAACTTTTCACAATCTGATTCTAGTCTATCTGTTTAACCTAATTGTATATCAGTCCTCATCCTACCCTTTATGTTCCAGTCAAACTAGCCTTCTCTCTTCCTTACCTAGGGCAAAGCATGCCTGTTTTGCTGTTGCCCTGGCCTCCCAAGAGTTAAATGAACTTCCTTTTCACCTTTGCCTCATTAGATACACCATTTTCGTTAAGATTTCTGAAGTGTCTTCTTTTAAGTGAAGCTTTTGCTGATCTTGCCAGTTGCTAGTGACCTTGTTCCCAAATTACCTTGTAGTTAAATATTTTGTATTTATTTTAGTTTTCTTTTAGAAACATATATACATATATGTGGGCAAATAGATACATACACACATATAGGTATGTATATATAAAATACACATTTATATATTCAAAATATAAATAAATTACATATAATATATAGACATAGATTATATATAATTAATAACATATTAATTTAAATATATGTATATACACATATACTTATATATCCTTGTTGTCACTCTCTCTTAGAATGAATTGGATAGGAATCACTTCATTCATTGTATTTGTATTCCTAGGACCTAACACTGCCTATCACATTGTGGGTGATTAGTACTATTATACTAATTAACTGATTTCTGAATATATTGCTCCACATCCCCAACCATTCAATAAACCCTTATAACAAAGAAAGAAAAATTAAAAGAAAATATTCATACTAAGAAAATCACCAATAAATCTACACCCATTTTTTCCCTCACGTCTGGAAAGAAGAGTAGCATTTTCTCATCTGTTCTATGGGGACAAGCTGGTCATCATATAATATTTCATTTCATTTTCTTCTTTCCATCTCTATTGCTATAGTCATTATGTATACTGTTTTTTTTATTTTTCTTATTTTACTATACATTTTTTCTTATTTTACTATACATTTACTATACATTTTTTCACACAATTCTCTCCAGGCTTCTCTAAATTTTTTTTATTAATTACTTACAATATGCTATTACATAATTATATTTATATAACTTACTCTGTTTACTCATTTCCCAATCAATGCAATAGCTTTTGTAGATGAGGATATTGAAACAAAGAATAATTTAAGTGAGTTGACCAAGGTCCCATAAGTAGCAAGTAGAAAGAGCTATGTTTTAAATTTGCATTTTTTCCCAGAAGGCCTGAATATGTTCTCCTAAACAACACTGTCTCCTAGTATGTGGTATGCACAGGGCCAGGCCTCAGTGAAATTTTAAAGGGAATAGATTCTCTATAGCATATTCTTACACTATTTTTCAAAATTTTGTTATTAAGCCTTCTTTCCCATGACTTCCCAGAGCCTCAGTGAAGGGACCAACTTAACCATTTTAAAAAATTTTTAATTTGAAAAAAACAAAATCCGTTATTTTCTCTCCCTTGCATTCTACCCTCCATCCCCAATTGGCAAAAATACCAAAAAGAAAACCTTGTAACTATGTATTGTAATGCAAAACAAATCCCTAGTTTTTGAACATTGCCAAAAAAGTATATGACATTTTGTACCTTTCTAGTCTATCATGTGTCTGCCAAGGGGTGGGGTGCATTAAAAATTTTTTTTTTTCCATGAGTCCTCTTGAATCTTAATTGGTCATTGCAATGATCAGAATGCTTGAGCCTTTCAAGATTTTATTTTTCCTCAAGTTATCCAAGGTTTCACTGAAACTGTCCCTCTCATCATTTTTTAATAAACCATAGTATTCCATTACATTCATTGATCATACTTTGTTCAGCCATTCCTCAGTAGTAGAGCAAGATTTTAGTTTCTAGGTCTTTGGTGTTACAAAAGAAAGTAATTATTTATGCTATAAATATATTTGTTTATATATGCCCTTCTCTTTCATTGGTCTTTTTTTAGAGTGCAAGTCTAGCAGCAATCTTATACAGTTCAGTAACTTTGGGGCTCTGCTCTTCTCTGCTTGAGAAATGATCCAACCTTTGGAAATATCTCACCACTATAAATCCAATACACTGAAACTTCTCATATATCGCATTTCCTGCTCTGTTTCCTTCTAAGTGTATACATTTGTCATACTAATATTTATATGGTTATCTAAGGCTAAAAGCATGAGATATTTCCATATTAGCAATGTAATTCCAGAAATCAATCAAACAAACACAAATTGCCTTCCCCAAGGGATTACAGGAAACCAGATGGGGAAAGGTGAGAAGTTGGAAGTATCTTTCAGTTCCATGTCTTTATCATACAGATTTCTAATGTTTGCACCATTCAGAATTGCAAATATGGATGTAAATGTGATATATATGTGAATACCTATGCATATGTGCTGCATACAGCAGGTTAGGGTTAGGGTTTAGAGTTAAGGTTATAGTTACACACACATGCAGTGTTTAGGTAGACTATGAGGATGCCTTTATAGTATGCCCTTTAAATTAGTAGAATTACATACACAGTTTCAGAATGTTTTCATATAGGGAAATGGTGAGTTTCTATGACAGCCTCACATTTGCAAAAACTCAAATCAGTATCTGCAAGCCCATAAAGTAAAAATCTGAAGATAGAATAGCCTGCTTCAAGAGGTGGTGGATTCTCTCTCTAAAACTATTGAGATGATCACTTACATTTGTACCTGTGGTGTCATTCAATTGAATGTAACCTCCTGGAGGTCAGGGAATGATTCATTTTCTTTTTGTGTCTCCCATACCTAGCACAATACCTATTCAAGAGTGGGTACTTAACAAATACTTGCTAATCTACTGATTGAAGGAATGGTCTAAGATAAGAGATTCCTAACAGCTCTGAGATTTTGTGATTCTTTGAGGACACACACAATTTAAGAGGCAGTCATTAAGCTTCTACTATGTACTAGGAACAAAAATGAAATAGTTTCTATACTTAAGCAGTTTACATTAAACTGGGAAGGATATCACATATTACAGGTAAATAAAGACAGTCTGTAAAATTAATTTCAAGAGGGAGATAGGGCTAGGGAATATGGTGATTAGAAAAAGGCACCTAGAATGATGCTGTCCCTGTATATTTACACTGTGTTTTGGTAAATTTGCTTAAACTCTAGATTTCTTTATACAAACAATGAAGGAATTCAACTGGTGATTGATGATCCTCTGAGGTTTCTTTCAGCTCTGAATCCTGTGCCCAGAGAAAGCAACTTTTTAAAGTAAATTTGATTTCACAATAATTCTATAACATGTGCTTATTTGCAAATTAGTAAATATTTTATTTTTTTGTAACCATCAGAAGTCCTTGACAAGTTCATCACACAGAGCACTGTCAAAGAACCTCATGAGCAATATGTCCCTTGCCTTTTTCACAAACACCATGACTCTTATGCATGCTATGCCATCATTCATTTTTCAGAGTGTGGCACATGTTCCCACTGACATTTAAAAGGTGAATAGAAATGCAGATGCCCCAAAATGACAGGAAAAGAAAGTGAGACATGACAAGGAGACAAAGCAAGGACAGATGTTTCAAATGTTAAAAATCTTAGTCTCAATTTTAGGAAAGCTTCTTCTTGTTCTTAAAAATAACTGTAAGAATGTAAGAGAGAAAAAGAAACTGGAGGAAAATGAGAAGCCCCTACGATTTTGTCTTTGTCTATATTTGTGTCTACGTTATCCAAGTCTATCTATCATCTATCTATCTATCCATCTATCCATCTATCTATCTATCTATCTATCTATCTATCTATCTATCTATCTATCTATCTATCTATCTATCTATCTATCTATCTACCTACCTACCTACCTAATCTATCTATCTATCTATCTATCTATCTATCTATCTATCTATCTATCTATCTATCTATCTATCTATCTATCTATCACCTATCTAATAAATCATCTATCATTGTCCATTTTTTCACTTGCTCATTTATTTGTTGAATCATTTATTTCTTGTTTGTTTGTTTTGAGGCTGGGTCTCTTTATCTCATCCGAACTAGAAGTATACTAGCCACTAATAGACCCAATTCCACTAGTGCCATTTGCAAGAACTTTGTTCCATTTTTTGACTTGGGTTTATTTGCTTCTCTTTGGGAAGTCTGATGTTGCTCTGCTTCGGGGGATTTTTCTTATTGGTGCCTGGCTTAATCGAGATACCTGTTTGACTTTTAAACCCAGTGCAACTCAGGACCCCTGAGCTCGAGAGACTCACCAGTCTTACCTTCCCCATTTTAAGGTTTTTATAAAAGCAACATGATATTTAGGAGCTTTACAATGTTATTTTTTTTCTTGACATTAAAAAATGTTTGGAAAATGGGTGAGGTCTGTTTTATTATTGACTCAAAGATATCCTCCCCTGTTCCATTGAAAACATTCATTATCTTCTATTTCTGTTACCTCTTATGGTAGAATTACCTGATTATGAAACAGGGAATTGTGCTATAGATCAACTAATAAAGCTGCTTCAAGTTTCTAGAGGAAGGCTCTGAGTCTCTTCACCATATGGCCCCAGCCACCTCAATATAGAAAATGATCCCTCCACCAAAAAGCTACACTAATTCGCTCTTGGTGGAGTTGTAAACTGGTGCAAATGTTCTGGAGAACAATTTTGAACTTTGCCCAAAGGGATATAAAACTGTGCCTATAAAACCTTTACCAACTAATTTTCTACTAAATCTATACCCTCAAGGATTTCAGAGAAAAAGCCAATGAACTCACATATACAAAAATATGTTTAGCAGTTCTTTTTGTGGTGGCAAAGAATTGGAAACTAAGAAGATGTCCATCAATATGATGGTTGCGATGGAGTACTCTTAGATTCTAAGAAATGAGGAAGGAAAAGCCTGGAAAAGCTTGTATAAACCGAATCAAAGTGGCGTGAGTGGAACCAGAAGAATAGTATGCATACTAATAGGAATACAGTGATGGTAATAAACTGTGAATGACTTAACAACTCTGATCAATGCAATGGTACATGTCAGTTTCAAAAGACTCATGACTAAAAATGCCATCAATATACAAATGGAGAAATGATGGACTGTGCGTGCAGATTAAATAATATATTTTTTTCTTGCTTTTTCTTAGCATGACTAATGTAGAAATATATTTTGCATGACAATGCGTAAAATGAGTATCCTATTTCTTGCTTTCTCACTGGGTGAAAGAGGAATTGGAGAGAGGGCCAGAATTCTGAACTCAAACTAATTTTTTTTAAGTGAGTTCCAGAAGATCATGTGCTTCGTTAGCAAATCCAACACAATTAATCAGGTCAAGTACTTTTTTTTCTTTTACACAACTGTTTCCCCAGGTGAAGAAGTTATAGTCATATTGTTAATGATTTGTGATATTAAGTCTTCTTCCTGACTAGAGGAAGCCCAGATATGAAATGACCAGCATGTAGAGAAGAAAGAAAGAAGACTGGTAATCAGAAATCATGTGACTTTCAGTCTTCCTCTGGCTCTTGTTGCTAGGAGACCAGAGGTAAGTCACTTAACCTCTTTGAGCCTCTATTTCCTGCGGGACAGTGGGATAGAGTGACAACCTGGAGTCACAGAGATCTGAATTCAAATTCTGCCACAAACACTGAGTAACTGTGCATAAGTCACTTGAGCTGTCTGCCTCAGTTTCCTTATCTGTTAAAAAAAGAATCATAATATAATAGTACATAGCTTCCAAAGGTGTTGTAAAGATAAAGGACATATTGGTAAAGTGTTGGGCAAACATTAAGGTGCTGTATAAATGCCAATGCTAATAATAATAATGTTAACCTAAATGATAAATACCAATGTTGCCTGCCTCATGGATATGCATAAAATACAATTATGCAAATGCATTACCTGCTTCACAAGGTTACGATGAAGATCAAATCAGATCATTACATACCTTTGTGTAATATTTTAAAGTATTAGCTAAATACCAGTTATTATCTTCTCCCATTTCTGGAGTATTTTCTTCCAAAGGTTATTCTAACTCTAGACTAGTTTCTTAATCTGGGGTCAATAAACCTTCTTGTGTGTGTATCTGTGTATCCATATGCGTATATGTGTATGTGTTCATATGGGTGTGTTTGTGTATATACTTTTTTGAAATTACATTCAAATGTAAATTACTTCCTTTTGATACTACATGTTTTATTTTATGCATTTGAAACATTATTCTGCAAAAAATGGGTGCATAGATTTCACCAGACTGATGGAGGGAGTTCATGGTAGGAAAAAAAATGGTTAAGACCTCGTAGAAAGAGTTGTAGGGAAAAATAGTCTTTTTCCTTGTATTTTTATTTAATTCTCAATGTGGAGTGCAGTGTTAGGGGTTGTGATATATTTACTTTCATCTGAACCAATCCCCAACATGCAGGAACTACATTTCTTGTCCACCCAAATGATTCTGTGATCATATAGAGCTATGAAGTTAACTTTGATGGAACAAGGGTGGAAGGGATTTGCATGGGGAACAAATGTAAATGTTTCCCCTGTGTTCACCATTCTCCCCCATTTCCTTTCTTATTTTCCAAACCCCAAACATGCTTGGGTGTACAAGTTCAAACACACACACACACACACACACAACCCAAAATTGCAAGCCATTAAATTGATCAATAAATCAATATGCATTTGTTATATATCTATATGTGACAGACATTATGCTAAAATAATGCAAAAGGCAGTCCCTGTTCCCAGGAGCTTGGATTCTAATGGGGGTAGGGGAAGACAACATGAAAAAGAATAGGTACAAACAAGATATATAAAAAATTAGAGATAATCAATAAGGGGAAGGCAGTGACATTAAAGGAGATGAGGAAAGGTTACTTAATAGTAAATGATATTTTAGTTTAGACATGAAGGAAACCATCAAAACCAGGAGGATGACATGATTATATATAGTTTGGAAAATGCATTATTGACTACAAAATGATGAAATTAAAAACAAAATTATAGATTCATTTCATTTTAATTATTATTAATGTCTTACTTAAAATTGTGTGCACAGAATTTTTGTAAAGAAAATATTTTAAATGTACTGACAATTTGCCATTTTAAGGGAATCTTGGAATGAATCTTATTTCAAAGTAAAACTTTTATTTAATTCACCTATTGTTTCCTTATGTGTTTTGCTACGTTAGGAAATGTGTATGTCTACTTTTCTTAAAATTGAATCAGTCATGGCTTTAACAATACTAATAAATGTTTAAGTTGTTATTAAAATGCCAGTCATGTATATGGCTGGAAATTTTGGCACCAGGATGAAGTTTATTTGAGTGGCTAAAAAAGTTCAGGTATAAGAAAGGTAGAGAACTAGGGAAAATGCACTGATGACTAAAATCCCCATTTGACACCAATAGTGGTCCCAGAAGTCCTGTGTAGCAAGCCATCTTAAAATGACTTTCCTTCCTTCTAAATATCTTAACCCTAGGAAAAATTTTTAAAGTCCTGTGCTATCCAGGCTCTGATGTTAAGTAATATCTCCCATTACAAATTAAAAATTAAAAACTAAAAATTAAAGATGATTTCACTCATATTTCTCCTTGTAGTTTCTATGTGCAGTTCACAACCCTTCTTCCAAGCACTGAGGCTCAAAGCCTCAGTTACCTTTTATTCTTTGCTCTCTTCCTCAATCCTATCATCTAATCACTCATCAAACCATCTGATCACTATTTCTACATATATAATATGTCTTAAATCTATTCAACTCCTTTTCAATCCCACTGATATTCAAAGTTTTTATTACCCCTCAAATTGATTCATTATATTATAATCCTAAGTGTTTTTTTCTTATTTCCAAATTTTCCTAGCCACCTTACTATTCTGTTCTTTACACAATTTCAAAAGTCATCTTCCTAATGCATGGAGAAGGCCATATGCCTTCCTTGCTGAAAGGAAAATTAATAGCAGCAGTAGCAACACTGCTTCAGGAAACATCAATCATCCATAGGAAAACTTTTCATTCACCAACTTCTTATAATTTGAGATCCTCCACAAACTACCTGTAAACTACTTTTCTTTTTAGGAGGGGAAGGTATTAATTAATTAATTAATTTGTTTTCAGTTTTCCACAATCACTTCCATAAATCTTATATTTTCTCCCCCTCCTGCCCCTCTCCTTCCCTGAGAGGGTGTGCAGTCTTATATGGGCTCTACACATACATTCTTACTAAATACATTTTCACATTAGTCCTGCTGTATGGAAGAAATAAAATGAATGGGAGAAACCATGAGAAAAACCAAAATAAAACAAAACACGAAAGAAAACAGTTTGCTTCATTCTGTGATCCAATTCCATAGTTCTTTCTCTGAATATGGAAGGCATTTTGTCCACTGGGAATGTTTTAAGTCCTTGTATTTCTGTGAAAGGCTAAGTCTACCAGAAAAATTCTTTGCACACTGTGATTGTTACTGTATAAAAAGTTCTCCTGGTTCTGCTTCTTTCACTCAGCATCAGATCATATAAGTCCTTAAAGGCCTCCCTGAAGTCTTCCTGTTCAACATTTCTTATAGGACAATAGTATTCCATTACTTTCATATACCACAACTTGTTCAGGTATTTCCCAATTGATGAGTATCCCCTTGATTTCCACTTCTTGGCCACCACAGAAAGAGCTGCTATAAATGTTTTTGTACATGTGGGGCCTTTTCCCATTTTTACGATCTCTTTGGGATATTGTCCTAGAAGCAATATTCCTGCGTCAAAGGGTATGCCCATTTTTATAGTCCTTTGGGCATAGTTCCAAACTGCTCTCCAGAAGGGTCAGATCAACTCACAGCTCCATCAACAAGGCCTTCTAACTCTCTCACATCTTCTCCAACATTTATCATCTTTCTGTTTTGTCATGTTAGCCAATCTGTTATATGTGATATGGTACCTCAGAGTTGTTTTGATTTATATCTCTTTAATCAATAGTGTCAGCCATTGGTCTATGCCTAGTTTCTGCCACACTGTTATCCAGTTTTCCCAGCAATTTTTGTTGAACAGTGAGTTCTTATCCTAGAAGCTGGAATCCTTGGGTTTATCAGACAGTAGATAGCTATATTCATTGACTACTGCGTCTTGAGTACCTAACATATTCCACTGGTCTACGCTTCTGTTTCTTAGCCAGTACCAAGTTGTTTTGATAAATGCTGCTTTATAATACAATTTGAGATCTGATAGAGCTTGGCCACCTTCCCTAGCATTTCTTTTCATTAGTTCCCTTGATATTCTGGACTTTTTGTTGTTCCACATAATTTTTGATATTGTTTTTTTCTAGCTCTACAAAATACTTTGATAGTTTGATTGGTATGGCATTGAATAAGTGAATTAATTTAGGTAAAATTATAATTTTTATTATATGGGCTCGGCCCACCCACTGATGTTTTTCCACTTGCTTAGATCTGACTTTATTTATGCTAAAAGTGTTTCATAATTGTGCTCATATAATCCCTGGGGTTTTTTTTGGCAAATAGACTCTCAGATATTTTATTTGTGGGTTCTTTTGATAACGATTTTGCCCTGTGGATCTTGGACCTTTGGGAAGCTTTTCTTGATTTCTTGGAAGATATTGTCCAGGCTCTTTTTTTCATCATGACTTTCTAGTAGACTAGCAATTCTTAGATTTTTATCTCCTGGATCTGTTTTGCAGGTGAGTTGTTTTTTCAATGAGATATTTTACATTTTCTTCCATTTTTCATTTTTTTTATTCTGTTTAATCCTTGATATCTCACAGAATCAATCACTTCTATTTGTCCAATTCTAATGTTTAATGGATTGTTTTCTTACATTAACTTTTGCATCTCCTTTTCCATTTGTTCAATTGTTCCTTTTAAGGAGTTATTTTCTCCAGTTAGGTTTTGTGCTTCCTTTACATTTGTTCAATTTTCCTTTTTAAGTAGCTATTCTCTTCAGTGAATTCTTTTTTTTTTTCATATTTTTAACATCATTGGCCAGTTTTTCTTCTGCTTTTCTAATTTGGCTTTTAAAATCCTTCTTTTTAAATTTTTTTTATTTATTTATTTTTCCAATGCATAATCTCTCTTTTTTTAAAATTTAAATTTATTTATTTAAGTTTTCAACATTCATTCCTGTATGGGGCGCTCTGGACCTGGGCCTCCCTGAGAGGATAGGAGACGCCAGAGGGTCTGGACCTGCCGACGTGGCTTTGCCACGCTGGCACTGGGGCGGCCCTACTACTGAGCTGTGCTCCGCCCTCTGGGAGGAACTGGGGAGGAGCCTACCCGGAATGGGAGGAGGACTTCCCCGAATGGGAGGGAGAAACCTAAGGTATATATTCGCTGACCAGGAGGGGCTCGGGGGGATTTCTTGCTGACCGTCATGTAATAAAGCTGCTCTTACCCACCTCCAGTGTTCTGCCTAGTGATTCTCCCCTCGACCCGCGAGGGGAGCCAGAGACGTCTGAAGACCCTTGGGCGGGGTGAGTAGAGGCGGTGGTCGGGGGTTGCCCCTGACACATTCCCACATTTCCACATGGGTTCCAAATTTTCTCCCCATTTCTCCCCTTCCCCCACCCCAAAGCACCGAGCATTCTAATTGCCGTTATCACCAATCTGCCCTCCCTTCTAACATCCTTCCCTTCCCTTATCCCCATCTTCTCTTTTGTCCTGTAGGGCAAGATAACTTTCTATACCCCATCACCTGTATTTCTTATTTCCTAGTTGCAAGAACAATACCCAACAGTTGTTCCTATAACTTTGAGTTCCAACTGCTCTTCATCCCTCAATCTCCACCCATTCCCTTTGGGAAGGCAAGCAATTTAACATAGGCCATGTCTGTGTAGTTTTGCAAATGACTTCCATAATAGTCGTGTTGTGTAAGACTAATTATATTTCCCTCCATCCTAGTCTGCCCCCCATTTCTTCTATTCTCTCTTTTGATCCTGTCCCTCCCCAAGAGTGTTGACTTCAAATTGCTCCCTCCTCCTACTGCCCTCCCTTCCATCATCCCCTCCACCCTGCTTATCCCTTTCTCCCCCACTTTCCTGTATTGTAAGATAGGTTTTCATACCAAAATGAGTGTGCATTTTATTTCTTCTTTTAGTCGAATGTGATGACAGTAAGCTTCATGTTTTTTCTTTCACCTCCCCTCTTTTTCCTTCCACTGAAAAGTCTTTTACTTGCCTCAATTTGTCCCATTCCATTTCTACCTTTCCCCCCTCCAATGTATTTCTCTCTCACAGCTTAATTTCATTTTTTAAAAGATATGATCCCATCCTATTCAATTCACCTTGTGCTCTCTGTCTCTCTGTCTCTCTGTCTCTCTGTGTGTGTGTGTGTGTGTGTGTGTAATCCCACCAACTACCCAGATACTGAAAGAAGTTTCAAGAGTTACAAATATTGTCTTCCCATGTAGGAATGTAAATAGCTCAACTTTAGTAAGTCCCTTATGATTTCTCTTTGCTGTTTGTTTCACCCTAGCAGAAAATTAGTTAAAAGGAATTTCAGGGGTCACCTCTACTTCCCTTTCCTAACTTCCCTTAGTATAACCTATCTTTGGGGATATGAAAAGGTCTGTTGCCTTTTTGTCTTCAATAACTTAATAGTAGCTTTTAGCCTTGACTCCTTAGTGCAAATACTCTTACTGGGACCTACTGAACAGAAATACTTGTTGCCTGCAACTCATCAGATAAGATATTTCAAGAGAAATAAAACTTCATCTTCTTACATTGTGGGGATCAAGAGTATATATGTGTGTTTTTGAACCATGATGGGAATAAATCGGGCACATCATTTTATGGCTTTGGAACAGAAGCAACTACATTGGTAATATTTCAGTAAAAATCCATTCTCTCAGACAAAGAGAGTAATTGAGAAAATGAATTGGAAAGCAGGTTTACATAACTTTCCACTTTACTTTTTCAAATTCTGTCCCATTCAGTTACTTCTTTTTTTCACCAAAGGGGAAAAAAAAGAAATAATAGACTCTCTGAGTTGTTGGAGAAAGAAAAAAGAAATACATTGAAAAGAAGGACCATCATTATTTTGTAAGACAGTTCATTTTTGGGAACATTGAATTGAGGATTAATATCATTTGTTGAAATAATGAAGACTTCAGAGTCAAAGGAAAATCACAAATCATCATAGCAATATTCACAATAGTCAGAAATCTTTCTTATTCCTTGCCATTTATACGCAGGTCATTATTTCATTGCAATCACTTTTCAAAAGTCTTTTTCAATCCTTTCATACCAGAAGATAATCTTTGGTCCTAATTATATCTCTAGTTGTTGCATCTTCCTTTTCTCACAACTTTCTTCCTCCTGCTCTCCATATTCTGCACAAAATTATTTTATTTGATACTGTTCTGAGCAACTTTACTATGCCTTTTCCAGAAGTTTAAGTAGATCTAATGTGTGAAAATATTAATATACACAAAGGATAAGATAGAGGATGCCTGCCTTGCAGAAGGAATCTTTACTTTACTAAAGAATTTGCAACATTGTTCTTTTAAATTACCAAACTTTTGAATGCAATTAAAATGTAGTTTAATTAACCAGTAGTGGTGGCTGAGAACGGGGTGTATTTCTTGAGCTTGGGAGTTTGATTTGCAATGTATTAGACCAATCAGGTATCCATATTAAGTACAGTAGCAATAATGTGAGCCTCCCTGAAGGGGAGCAACCAACAGGCTACCTAAAGAGGAACAAACTCACACAGTCTGGAAGTGAAGCAGATCAAAGCTCCTATATTGACCTATTTCTACTTGTAAAACTTTGATAAGATTTCTCAGGTTGGGTTAAAATATGTATGTAATGAAAATTTTATCAATAAAAAGAAATTTCAACTTATTTTGGAAAAAGAGATAATATATCCCCCAATTTGATATGTGTGTATGTGTGTGTATTAAAGATGAAAGAGTCAAACTTTTATAGTCAGCAAAATATTCCGTTAGTCAGATAAGGTTTTATCATGTATCAGTCATTGTGCTAAGCAACTGGGACACAGTGAAAGACAAAAGCAGTCCCTGCCAATAAGGAGTTCAAAATTTGAATTATTGGCTTGGGATTTAATCAAACAAGACAAGTGCCAGGAGTACAAAGAACATTTTAAGCTGAAAAAGGTTAAAGCCAAAAAGTTATCAGTAGGTAAAAATGGCCATGTCCTGTCTGCTTCTACTTAGAAAACTTTGATCGGATTTCTCAGATTGGGTTAAAAATGTGAAAAGTGCTTAACATTTAAATATGCCTTTGTAGGTTACATTATGGAGTGTTAGTGTCAAAATCAAATAAGGATAACAGTGTTGAGAAACACTCAATATGCCATCTAAATATAGATCTGTTAATGTAGAAAGCTGTTAACTGAGAATCTGAAATCATTGATTGGAATAATTAAAGAATCTCTCTGTCTCTGTCTCTGTCTCTGTCTCTCTGTCTCTCTGTCTCTCTGTCTCTCTGTCTCTCTGTCTCTCTGTCTCTCTCTCTCTCTCTCTCTCTTCCCTTCCTGGTGGAAGAGTTCATCATAAGCCCTTATGGAAGAATTTAGTTTGGCCTTGAACAATGCTAACTGTGACCTTTTTCATTTTTCTAAGTAGAAAAACAGGGAAGATAACTATGTAGTGAAGATCTACTTGGGAAATTGTATGACTAATCTCTTTGAAGGCTCATTCAATTGAGCAATCCTGGAGCCCTAGAGCCACCCACAGATGTTATACATGTTTTCTGCCATCAAAACAAGCTGCTTCGCCAATATTCACTCTTGGATCTCTCAGAAAATTAGTTGGAGGTAAAATCAATAGTAGCTTCCCTCCAGGGTTTATCACTCATCACTCTACTAAAACTAAAATAACATTCCACATTATTTCAGCAATCTATTCTCTTCAATTTTTTGTGGATGATGCGTTCTTACCATACAATTTAAATAATATTATGGAATTACATATATAGTTTATATATGCATGCATTTGTATGCATATAATGGGAGCATCAAGATACTTAGGTGTCTCCTCTTAGGGAAAATCACACCCATGTGAACTACGATGGCATCTGTAGACTCCAAAGAGTTGAGAGAAATTGATGGCAGGCAGTTAATTACAATGAGCTAATCATTGGCCAGGTGCTTCAAAATAATAAAATGAGTACTTTCTAGAAGGCATAGTGAATAATGGAGGTCAAACCTGCCTGGAGATTGTTGATAATGAGGAGGAGGAGCAAAGCTACTGAGTCAAGTCAACCATTTCCTGGCTTCACAGTCATTATCTGGGTATCAGAATCTCTATTAAATACCATGTTAAAAATAAGTAGATGTTGAATTTTCATCTGAACACTCCCTTCTCTAACCTTGACTTCTATAAAAAAAGTCTTCCTTTTTGACACAAAGAACAAAAAAAAAATCTCTACTTAAGAGTGTTTGATCTGACTAGGACATGAGTAGAAATACTATTTTTGCTAATCTTCAAAATTCCAATTTCTCTCAGCACTCTGTGAAGGCTTCCTCTTTTCCATACTTTTGCCCCTCATATTTGTCCCCTCAACTATTTTCACAGAAAGTGTCAAAGGAAGCTCCAGAACCTGGGTATGTGAAGCAAATTTTCCTTTTGAAACTGAATGAATCAGTGAATTGAAAATGCTTAAGTACTTATACTATGCTATTCCCAGGGATTCAAATACAAAAATAAAAGCAATCCCTACCCTTAAGAAACTCACATTCTAATAAGACGTTGTAACAAATATAGTTAGTGGTATGCTGGAAGTGATGCTTGGCTTTAGAAAATTATAGAGAAGATGAATGATGCATAAAAGAAGGCATAAACATATCCTTTCCAGGAATAATGAGAGACATTTTGATTATGGTCTGAGAAAGTTGAAAGGGGGTGTGGGCAAATGGTACATTCTTGGGGTCATGAATTTATATAGGAGATGGCTAGAAAGTGAAGTGAAACATGGTTGGAACCAGATCTGAACACAGAGAAATCTATTATTCATCTTCAGTTTTTTAAAAGGCATCAAAAATTTTAAAAATTCTTATTCAGATTTCTCAATTATATTTGTCAAAGTAAAGTTAACTAAGAACTTAAGGTGTATGGCCTAAGTCAGGGAGTAAGTTTTGTGGAATGTTCATATTAATTGTAGTCTTTCAATACTCATCTTAGGTGTAGTTCAATTTAGACACAGAAGCAATGGTAAAATTCCCTGTATCTTTATCTATGGTGCATCAGCATCAGAGGGTAATGCTTTACACTTTGGAGTTATAATCATAGAACTAAGAAATCTGATCATTAGAGAACATCGAGTTTGCATTCTCCCATGAAAGTTGAAATTCTATTTTCAACATACCAGACAAGTATTGATCTATCTACCATTTAAAATTTTTTCAATAATGGGGAGCTCATTCTCTCTCCAGGCAGTCTATTGAATCTGAGGATAGTGCCAGTTTTTAGGAAGTCTTTCCCTATACAAGGTACAAGTCTGAATCCTGGAAACTTTTAACATTAGTTCTAATTTTCTAAAGTACCTTTCCCCACATTTTAGCTTTTTATATATTTGATGGCAGTTCTCATGTACTGCCTAAATCTTCCAATATTTTAGATCTACTCCAATATTTAGAGAAATTTCAAAAGTTTCTCCTATGGCTTAGATTTCAGGTATCTTAATATTCTTATGATTCCTTTCTAAAAATCATCTGGTTTATCAATTTCCCTTTGCATATTTCTTTCTTAGAAAGGAATTCAGTACTCCCAATGTAATCTATGAAGAGCAAAGTAGAACTAGTACTACTTTTACTGTAAATGTTATATTTTGTTTAAACAAATAATTATAGGATATGTACTACGTGCAAGGGAATGAGGTAAGTACTATTCATAATTTGACTAATAGAATCTGAGTACTCATGGAATGCTTTTGCTATCCCTATGTATGCTGTCTGGGATCAGCATTGGACTAGACTAATTTGAATAATCATCACTATCATCATATTATTCTTAAACATACATGTGTATATATATATATATGTGTGTATATACATATGCATACATATGTATATTATTCTTAAATATATGCATATATGTATATATACACACAAATGCATACACATATGTGTATGTATGTATGTAAATGTGTGCATATATACATATATATATAATATTGCTGATGTTCTTGATATTTTTGAGGTAAGAATTAATAAACAGGTAAATCAGTGAAATGTGTTAGAACACATAGAGAACTTATCCTAGTTGCTCATTATCATTACTTCTTTTTGTGCATGCTACTAAATGAGTCCTTTTTTAGAATTCTCCCAGAGATCAATGACAAATTCACTATTTTGTAGCTTCTAGAATCTACATTTTGCCCCTCTTTGTAAGAAACAGAACACCATTTCTTCATCTTCGTGTTATTGCGGTGGCCACAATTACTCAAGTTATAATTAAAACTATTGTGATTCTAGAAATTAATTTCAATACAAGCTTAGGAATTTTCTGTTGGATGCTAGGCATTATTAATTTCTTTCAGTATATCAGAAAATAATTTCACAGGGCTTGGAGAAGAGAACTCATTTAAAATATATAAAGTTGCATATTATTATGTTATAAGCAGTAATGATAATAACAGTAATTGCTAATATTTTTATAGTTTTTTAGGCTGCAGTGGACTTTCACATATTATCACCTTGTTTTCTCTGAATAACTGTAACATTTCATTGTTTTACATGAGAAAACAGGTTCAGAAATGTTAATAAATGTCCAAGGCAATGTTGCTATTGAATGACAGACTGGAACTAGAAAACCAGGTTCTCTGACTCCCAATCTTTTCCCCTATTTCTCTTTCATTTTCTTTTATTTCCCATCTAATCCAATATCAAGGTTAATCTCCATGACAAGAAAATGGAAGAAAATGAATTCAATTCAATTGTCTTCTGCTAGAAATCTCTATCTAGATATTCTCCAGAGATTTTAAATTCAATATGTACAAAAAAAAAAGACATTATGTTTTACCCTGAAATACATTCTTCCTCCTAACTTCCTTTTTTTCTGTTGTGAATACCACCATCTTTCCATTGATCCAAATTTTCTGACTTGGAGCCATCCATACCTCTTTTCTCTCCCTTACCTTTGAAATCCTATCAATTTTTAAGTCTTGTCAATTGTACCTCTACTGCACTTCTTATTTCCTTCCACATCTCTTCACATACAAAGCCTCTACATGAGGATTTTTATCATCTTTTGCCTAAATAAAATTTTTCAGACTCGTAATTTTTTTTTATTTCAAGTTCTCCCTTATTTCTAAAAGACAGATCTGAACATGTAACTTCTCTCCCCCTGATTGTTTAGTCAAGAATATTAAAGGAATCAATGACCAAAAAAAAAAAAAAAAAGGCAAAGGCAACTGGACTGGACATACCAGATCTAAAACTGTAATATAAAATGGCAATCATCATAATTATTTGGTATTGGCTAAGAAATAGTGGTGGATCAGTGGAATAGGTGAGGTGAGGTATTGGCTAAGAAATAGTGGTGGATCAGTGGAATAAGACACAGCAGTAAGTGCCAATAGTAATCCACTGTTTGATAAACCCAAAGACTCTAGTTTCTGGGAAAAGAAATCACTATTTGACAAAAACTACTGGGAAAACTGAAAAATAGTGGGGCAGAAGCAGGGTATAGACCAACATCTCACATCCTATACCACGATATGGTAGAAATGGGCACATAATTTAGACACAGAAGGTGATATCATAAGTAAGTTAGGATAGCAAGGAATAGTTTATCTGTCAGATTATGCAGAACAGAAGGATTTGTGATGAAACAGAAGATAGAAAACATTGTGAAATGCAAAAAGGATAATGTTGATTACATGAAATTTAAAAGTTTTTGCAGAACCAAAGCAATGAAGATTAAAAGGAAAGCAGAAAATTGGGAAACATTTTTACAGGTAGTTTTTCTGAAAAAAGGCCTCATTTATAAAATATATAGAAAAGTGAATTACATTTATAAGAAAACATGTCATTCTTCAATTGCTAACTAGTCAAAGGGTATGAACAGACAGTTTTCAGAGAATAAAAAGAAAGCTATCAACAGTCATATGAACAAAAAGTGCTCTAAATCACTAATGATGAGAGAAATGCAAATTAAAACAACTCTTAGGTACCACTTCACATCTATCGTATAACACCTATGATAAAATAGGAAAATTATAAATGTTGGAGAATATGTGGGAAAATTGGAAAACTAAAGCATTGGTGAACTGATCCAACCATTGTGAAGAGCAATTTGGAACTCTGCCCAAAAAGCAATAAAACTGTGCATACCCTTTGGCCCAGCAAAACCACTGCTAGATCTGTCTCACAAAGAGATCACAAAAATGGGAAGAGGACCCACAGGTACAAAAACATTGTAGCAGTTCTTTTTGTGGTGGCAAAGGGAAGTCCATCAATTGAGGAATGACTGAAAAAGTTGTAGTATATTAATGTAATTGAATAGCATTGTGCCACAAGAAATGATGAGCACAAGATTTCAGAAAAACCTGGAAAAATTTACATGAATAGATGTTGAGTGAAATGAGAAGAACCAGGAAAACACTGCAAACAGGAGCAGCAACAATATAGGATGACCATCTAGGATAACCTTAGCTCTTCTCATCAATACAATGATTCAAGAAAATTCCAAAGGATTCATAATAAAAAAATGTTTTCTTCTTCCAGAGAAAAAATTATGGAGTCTGAATGTAGATTGAAGAATATTGTTTTCACTTTTTTGGGGTTTTTTTCTTTCTTGTGATTTTCCCCTTCATTCTGATGCTTCTGTTATAACATGACTAATGTAGAATTACGTTTAACCTGATTGTACATGTATGATCTATATCAGATTGCTTGCTGTCTTACAGTGGGAGGAGAAAATGTGAAACTCAAAATCTTAAAAAAAACAATATTGAAAACTATCTTTATGAGTAATTGAAAAAACACTTTTACATGGGAAAAAAACAGCAAATGAAGCAAAAGAATATGTAACTATTGCCTCTTTAACAAAATACAGTCATTAGCTATACCACAATATGACACAAACCTACTTTAACAGTTTTATTTTGTATTCCTTTATTTCATGCCTTCTCCTTTTGAATCAAAGTGGATTGCTAGATTTTGCCCCTTTCATGATGTGCTAAGCCATATTTCAGGCAATGAGATGTACATTAAATGAAGTAAGGGATTTCCAGACCTTCCTGATGAGAAGGCCAGAACTCAGTAGAAAATTCAATTTTCAAATGCAGGTCTCAAGAGAGGCATAAAGAGGTAAACAGGGGGAAAAAAAAAACAACTGGCTACTCAATATGGGCAAACTGCATACATTCCCATAAGGGAAGATGATACTTGTAAATCTTAAGAGTTCTATATTTATTATGACATATGAAAGGGATACACACAAATAGAAGGAGTAGGTATAAATTATATGATGTGGTGGTAACAAATGTGATTTCAGGGTGCAAAGGGATTGTAATGGGACACGTGGAAAGGAGGAGGTAGAAAAAAAATTGCGTCAAAGAAAGAGGCACAAAAATATATTACAGTAGAGGGAAAAAGGGGAGGGAGATGAACATTGTTTAAGAGGTACTCTCGTCTGATTGGATTCAAGGAGGGAACAACAAACTCAGGTAAGTATAGAAATATAACTAGCTCTATAGGCAGTAGGAGGGGAAGGGGGAAAGAAAAGAGAGGGAAGGCTAAAAGGGAGGGAAGGCTAAAAGGGAGGGAAGAAGTAATAAGGGAAAAGGGGATTAAAAGGGAGTGGGGCTGAAAGAAGGGAGAAAAGACTGAGGGAGATTGTGGTCAAAAATTAAAACTATTGTGGAGGAGAAGGGAGAGGGAAGAACTAAAAGCATAAACAAGGGGAAAGATGATGGAGGGAAAGACACAGACAGTAATCATAATTGTGAATATGAATAGGATGAACTCTCCCACAAAACAGAGACAGATAGCAGATTAAATTAAAAACCCCAATCCAATAATATGTTGTTTGCAAGAAACACATTTGAAAAGGGGGCATATGCACAGGAAGAAGGTAAAAGGTAGGAGCAGAATATTTTGTGCTTCAGCTGATGTGAGAAAAGCAAGGGTAGCAACCCTAATCTCAGACAAAGCAAAAGTAGAAATAGATCTAATCAAAAGAGACAAGGAAGGAAACTACATCCTGTTAAAAGGCACCATAGACAAGGAAGCAATTTCATTACTAAACATACATGCTCCAAGTGGTATAGCATCCACATTCTTAGAGGAGAAGTTAAGGGAGTTCTAGGAAGAAACAGAGCAAAACTCTACTAGTGGAAGATCTCAACCTCCCCCTCTCTGAATTTGCTAAATCTAACCTCAAAATAAAAAACAAAAAAGTTAAGGAGGTGAATAAAACTCTGGATAAGATAGATATTATAGATCTCTGGAAAAAACTGAATAGGGATAGAAAGGAATATATCTTTTTCTCAGCGATACATGGCACATATACAAAAACTGAGTGTCTACTGGGTGATAAAAACCTCACATTTCAGTGAAAAAAGACAGAGATAGTCAATGTGTCCTTCCCAGATCACAGTGTAATAAAAATTATATGTAATCAAAAGCCATCGAAATATAAACCAAAAATTAATTGGAAATTAATCCTAAAGAATGAGTGGGTTAAACAACAAAATCATAGAAACAATCAACAACTTCATTCAAGAGAATGAGAATAATGAGACAACCTGCCAAATCTTATGGAATACTGCAAAAGCATTTCTTAGGGGAAGTTTTAGATCTTTAAATGCCTAGATGAATAAAATAGAGAAAGAGATCAATGAATTGGGCATGCAGCTGAAAAAGCTCGAAAAAGAGCAAATTGAAAATTCCTAAGTAAATACCAAATTAGAAATACTGAAAACCAAAGGAGAGATTAATAGAATTGAAATTAAGAAAACTATTGAACTAATAAATAAAACTGAGAGGTGGTTTTATGAAAAAAAAAACATTCAAATTGGTAAACCATTGGTCAATTTGACTTAAAAAAATAGAGAAGAAAACCAAATTATCAATATCAGCAATGAAAAGGGTGAACTCACTGCCACTGAGGAAGAAATTAAAACAATAGTTATAAATTACTTTGCCCAACTGTATGCCCGTAAGTTTGACAATCTAAATGAGATGAATGATTATTTTAAAAAATATAAATTGCCCAGATTAACAGAAGAGGAAGTTGAGTACTTAAATAAACCCATTTCAGAAAAAGAAATAGAACAAGTCATCAATGAACTTGCTAAGAAAACAACCCCAGTGGCAGATGGATTTACAAGTGAATTCTATCAAACATTTAAAGAACAGTTCATTCCAATGCTACGCAGACCATTTGGGAAAATTGCTAAAGAAGGAGTCCTACCAAATTGTTTTTATGATACAAGTATAACACTGATACCTAAACTAGGAAGAGCCAAAACAGAGAAAAAACTTATAGACCAATTTCTCTAATGAATATGGATGCAAAAATTTTAAATAAGACATTAGTAAAAAGAATATAGCAACTTATCATGAGAATAATACATTGTGATCAGGTAGGATTTATACCAGGAATGCAGGTATTTTCATTATTAGAAAAAATATTAGCATTATTTGTCATATCAACAACAAAGCTAACAGAAACCACATGGTTATCTCAATAGATGCAGAAAAAGCTTTTCACAAAATACAACACCCATTCCTATTTAAAACACTGGAAAGTATAGGAATAAGTAGCACTTTCCACAAAATAATAAGCAGTATCTACCGAAAACCATCAGCAAGCATTACAGCTATGGAGACAAGCTAGATACATTTCCAATTAGATCAGGGAAGAAACAAGGATGTCCATTATCACCACTGTTATTTAATATGGTATTAGAAGTGCTAGCTGTAGCAATAAGAGAAGAAAAAGAAATTGAATGAATTAGAATAGAAGAAATTATATTACCACTCTTTGCAGATGATATGATGATATACTTAGAGACTCCCAGAGAATCAAGTAAACAACTACTTGAAATAATAAACAAATTTGGCAAAGTTGCAGGATACACAATAAATCCACATAAATCATCTGCATTTCTATATATAACTAACAAAAGTCCAACAGCAAGAGCTAGAAAGAGAAATCCTATTTAAAGCCATGGTAGACATGATAAAATATCTAGGAGTCTACCTGCCAAAACAAACTAAATGAATGCAATTACAAAATACTTTTTCCACAAATAAAGTCAGATCTAGGTAAATGGAAAAGAAAAAAAAAACAACACATCTGTTGCTTGTGTGTAGACCAACATAAAATAATAAAAATGACAATTCTACCTAAATTAATTTGCCTATTTGGTGCCATACCAACCTCAACCAGACTACCAGATAATTATTTTCTAGAGCTAGGAAAACCATTATCAACAATCATCTGAATGAACAAAAGGTCCAGAATATCAAGGGAACTAATGAAGAGAAATGCTAGGGAAGATGACCTAGCTCTACCAGAGCTCAAATTTTATTATAAAGCAACAATCATCAAAACCCCTTGCCACTCTCTAAGAGACAGAGGAGTAGACCACTGGAATATGTTATCTACTCAAGAGAAAGTAGTTAATGAATATAGCAATTTACTGCTTGATAAGCTTAAGGACCATGGCTTCTTGGATAAGAAGTCAGTGTTTGGCAAAAATATATGGGAAAACTGAATAACAGAGTGGCAGAAGCTGGGCATAGACCAATGTCTCACACCATACACAAGAATAAAGTTCAAATGGATGTATTATCTAGGTATAAAGATTGCTAATACATACAAATTAAGGGAGCAAAGAATAGTGTATTTTTCAGATTTATGGAGAAAGGAGAAATTTACGACCCAACAAGAGATAGAGAACATTCTGGAATGTAAAATAAATAATTTTCATTACATTAAATGGAAAAGTTTTTGCACAAACAAAGCCAATGCAACTAAGATTAGGAGGGAATCAGAAAACTGGAAAAGAATTTTGTTGGCTAGTGTCTTAGATAAAGGCCTCATTTCTAAAATACATAGAGAACTGAGTCAAATGTACAAGAGTACAAGTCATTCCACAATTGATAAATGGTAAAAGGACATGAACAGGGATTTTTCAATGGAAGAAATTAAAGTTATCTATAATCATATGAAAAATACTCTAGCACATCACACTTGTCAGATTAGCTAACCTGACAAACAGGAAATGATAAATGTTGGAGAAGATGTGGAAGAGTTGGAACGCTAATTCATTGTTGGTGGAGTTGTAAGCTGATCCAACCATTCTGGAGAACAATTTGGAACTATGCCCAAAGGGCTACAATTATGTACAGACTCTTTGACACAGGAATAGTTCTTCTGGGATTCTATCCCAAGGAGATCATACATATGGGAAGGGGTCCCACATGTGCAAAAATATTTATAGCAGCTCTCTTTGTGGTGGCCAAGAAGCATAAATCAAGGGGATGCCCATCAATTGGAGAATAGCTGATTAAGTTGTGGTATATGAATGCAATGGAATACTATTGTGCTATGAGAAATGATGAAGAGAAATACTTCAGAGAAGCCTGGAAAGACTTATATGAACTGATGCTGAATTTAAGGAGCAGAACCAGGAGAACTTTGTACGCAGCGGCAACTACAATGTATGAGTAATTTTTCTGGTAGCCTTAGTACTTCATTGCAATGTAAGGATTTAAAAAAAATTCCAATAGACTCAATGCAAAATGCCTTCCACATCCAGAGAAAGAACTATGGCATTGGATCACAGATAAAAGCAGATCATTTTCTTTTTTGTTACATTTTATTTCATTTTGTTTTATAGCTTCTCCCATTCATTTTCATTCTTCTATGAAGCATATATTTAATAGGAATACACATGTAGACCCTATATAAGATTGTATACTGTCTTAGGGAGGAATGGGGAGGGAGGAGGGAATGAGGTGGAGGAAGGGGAAAAAAATCTGAGATATATGAAAGTGATTGTCAAACATTGAAAACAAATAAAATAATTTAATTAAAAAACAAAATCAATAAGAACATCAAAAATAAAGTGATTGTTAATCCCTCAAAAAAAATAAAGGGGTTGTGGTTTAGGGAGAAAGATAATGAATTCAGTTTTGGACATGTTGGGTTTAAAATATCTAATGAACATCCAGTTGGAGAGCTCTGAAAAGTATTTGGAAATACAGAATTTGCATTCAGTGAAGAGGTCAGGGTAAATAGAAAGATTTAAGAATCAGCATCAGCAAGATGATAATTAACTTCTTAGACATTGATAAGAACACTAAGTAAAGTAGTGTAGAGGGAGAAGAGAAAAGATCCCAGGGCAGAATCTTTTGGACCCGAGTTAGATGTGATTTTGGTGAGGATCCAGTAAAACACACTGAGAAAGAATGTTCTGATAGGAATAAATCCAGGAGACAGCCGTGTCCTGAAAACCTAAAAAGAAAAGAGTATCAAGGAGAAAGCTGTAGTTAACAATAATGAAAGGAACAGAAAGATCCAGAAGAATGATTCAAAAAAAGATTATTTGATCTCACAGTTATGAAGTAACTGATAAATTTTGAGGGGACAGTTTTGGCAGAATCATAAGGTCAGATCCTGGATTGTAATAGAGTAAGAAGAGAGTAAATGAAGAGAAATTGGAGGCATCTATTGCAGATCCCCTTTTCAAGGAGTTTAGCCACAAAGGGCAGAAGATATAGAGAATGGCAGTTAACAGGGATGTAAGGATTAAGTGAGTATATTTTGAGGATGAGGGAGATATTGTCAAATTTATAGGCAATAAGGAAGGAACCTGTAGGCAGGGAGAAATTGAAAATAAGTGATAGAGTAGGAATGGCAGAGGGAAGAAGGTGCTGGAGAAGATAAGATAGACTAGAATAGCTTGTGAAAATTAAGGTTTTGACTTTGGTAAGGAAGAAGGCATACTCTTCATATGAGAAAGCCTGAAGGAGAAGATTGTACTAGAAAGCATATGAGTGATATGAGATGAGGAAGAGGAGAGAAAATAAAGTGCATAAATAACATCTTTTTGGTAATGTGTATGCAAAAATAAAATGGTGGCTTGTGGATATTATCCAAGGCTAAGGTTTGACAGGGATATAAAGGGAATAAGGATTCAAGAGAAGAGAATAAGTAGTGAGTTTAACTGGTTCACCAAGTTCTCAAGATTGGGAGAGAGAAGAGAGTTGCTGGTACAACAGCAATAGCCAAGGACACAGGGACTGAGGGCCATGGTGTGAATGATGACCAGCATTTTGTAAGGGAAGGCAGAAAAAGGTTGAAAGTCAATAGATTATGGAGAATTAAGAGGTCTTCACAATTCTTGAAAGTGCAGATGGTATATTTGTTGATGATGGTGACCCAGTTAAGAGGTTTTCAGAGTTCTTGAATTTGCAAGATCAAGGCTATGCCCATATTTGTATATGTCTGAAGTAGAATAGAGAAAAAGTCATGGAACGTAAGTAAACTTAAAAAACTTAGTGGCCAAAATATTCTAGGGAGAGTTAATATGTATGTCGAAGTCCCATACTCTGAAGGCAGAGTTGGAGAACAGAGTAAAAATGTGTCAGGTAGCAAAATTGATGAAGCAGGAAGGGATATGACTTGGAGCTCTGTTAATAACAATTTGTGGAGCTTTAATTGACTGATACACTTTGCATGAACCTCAAATGAGACCTCAAAGCAGGAGAAGTTTTTGAGTGATAGAGGTAGAGGGATACCTAGAAATGACATGGGAGAGTGACGAATATTACATCTCCCATGCCTTGACCAGTAAGTCAGGGGGAAAGATTGAAAGTACACCCAGGTAAAGGGTAGACCTGAAAACTATGCTATCCTCATAGAGGTTTTAGTAATCACTAGAAAATGGAAGAAATGAGAGGAAAAGTTGTAGGATTTAAGAAAGTGTGTTGCCTATGGAATAGGCCTTCAAGAGAGTACATTGGAAGGGATAGGTGATATTTGGTCAGAAATTTCAAGTAGAACCATTAAAAGGGATGAGAATAAGTATTTGAATAATGGGGGAGGGGGAATGAAGTCTGATTTATAATTTAGAGGTATTCAAAATCACTGGAATGTTTGAGGTATGACAAGGTGTGAAAATAATCATCATTAAGTCACATGCATCACCTTGCTTCTTAGAGTAGTCTGGAGATTGGACTGGAGAAAAGTATAGAATGAGATGGGAGACTGAGGGTCTCATGGGAAGCCAGTTTCAATACAATTCTTCTCCCTGAAGGATAGAGATTATGCAGGAAGCTGCATACCAAGAGATAGCAGCCCCACTCACCACTGATTCTCTCTTTCCTGTTACCTTGAGGGACAGGTGAATGGGGAATGTGGGAATTGGAAGGCCCAGTAAAAGATGGCTCCTCTTTGTACTAGTTGTTATTCATATTCTGGATAGATCAAGCTGGCTATAGGAGATGGAAGTTGTCTTGTGCTGGCATAGATGAAAGTCATTCTGCTGTTCTTTGCAGCCTTCCCTCTGGGGACACTTGTAGCAGGAGATGGAAGACATGCAGTCAGAGGATGATCTCACTCCTCTTGTCACCCAAAGCTATAGATCAGTTGGGCACAACAGGAAGCAGAATTTGACCAGCTCTAGAGGAAGTCATTTTAAGGCAAATAAGAGTGGCCTTGCCAGAAAATCCCATTAAGAATCTTCTTGTTTGAAAATAGTTTCTTTTTTTTTCCTGAAGATGGCAGAGTAGAAAGGCAGATCTGCTCTAGCTCCCTCCCCCATAGCCCACAAAATACCTGTAAAAATGACTCTAAACAAATTTTAAAACAGCAGAAATTGCAAAACAGAGTGAAAGAGATTTCCAGTCCAAGACAGCCTGGAAGGTCGACAGGAAATGTCTATCGCACCAGGCTCAGAGTGAAGCACAGCCCAGTCTGGGCCACACAGCATGTTCAGGATTGGAGCAGGCTTCAGGGTATGAAATCACAGGTAACAGCTGTCTGAGATTTCTCAGCTCTTAAATGCCAAAGATAGCTTCAAAGACCAGTGACAAACCTCTTTCACCTTAATAAGGGAGTGTGTTGTCTGTCCCCAGCCTAGGACCAACAGCAGCAGCAGCCAATGCAGCAGCAGCAGACCTTGGTCTAAAGACTCTGAGGGAATCTAATGGCCAATCTGAGTGGCATTCCTGGGGTGAGGAGGAGTGCTGGCTTGGTGGATCTGGTGGCAGCTTTGGAGAGGGAATCCTACTCATAGATCCTGGACAGAAAAGAGTGCCTGTGGTTGCTCAGAGAAGAGAGTGAAGGCCAGGAGAGGAGTAAACTTTCTTGATTGTGCCACTTTGGAGGAACTGAGAATTTACAGGTCCCTGGAGTATACTCTCCCCTTGACAAAGAACTCATAAGTCCAGTAACTGGTTGTAAAAATGCACAAAAAAGGAGAAAAATGAAGACTATAGAAGGTTACTTTCTTGGTGAAAAGGTATTTTCTTTCATCCTTTCAGATGAGGAAGAACAAAGCATACCATCAGAGGAAGACATCAAAGTCAAGGCTTCCACATCCAAAACCTCCAAAAAGATGTGCAGTGGACTTAGGCCATGGAAGAACTCAAAAAGATTTTGAAAATCAAGTAATAGAGGTGGAGGAAGAATTAATAAGAGAAATGAGAGTGCCGCAAGAAAATCATGAAAAGATGACAACTTGCTAAATGAAATAAAAAAAAAATGCTGAAGAAAATAACATCTTTAAAAATAGACTAACCCAAATGGTGAAGGAGGTCCAAAAAACCAATGGGGAGAAGAAGCTATAGAAAACAGAATTAGCCAAATGGAAAAGGAAATTCAAAAGTACACTGAAGAAAATAGTTCTTTAAAAATTAGAATGGAGAAGATGGAAGCTAATGACTTTATGAGAAACAAAGAAATTATAAAACAAAACCTAAAGAATGAAAAAATAGAAGATAATGTGAAATATCTCATTGGAAAAGCAAGTGACCTGGAAAATAGATCCAAGAGAGATAATTTAAAAATTATTGTTCTACCTGAAAACCATGATAAAAAAAATAGCCTACCCATCATCTTTCAAGAAATTATCAAGTATTCTAGAAACAGAGGGTAAAATAAAAATGAAAATAGTTCACCAATCACGTCCTGAAAGAGACTGTAAAAAGAAAACTCCAAATTCAAGAGTTCCCAGCTCAAGGAGAAAATATTACAAGTAGCCAGAAAGAAACAATTCAGTGTATTTGCACGTAACTGGGAAATAAGAAATACAGATAATGGGGTATAGAAATCTATCTTGCCTAACAAGAAAAGAGAGAAGATGGGGATAAGAAAAGGGAGGGGCATGATAGAAGGGAGTGCAGATTGAGGGAAGGGGCAAGCAGAATGCACAGTGTCTTGGGGTGGGAGGAGGGGAGAGATGGGGAGAAAATTTGGAACTCAAAATCTCATGGAAATGAATGTTGAAAACTAAAAATAAATAAATTAATTGAAGTCTCCAAAAAATCAAACAATTCAAGTATTGTAGAAATACAATTAGGTTAACACAGGATTTAGAAGCTTCTACACTTAAATATCAAAGGGCTTAGAATATGATATTCCAGAGGTTGAAGGAGATAGAATTAAAACAGAGAATCACCTAACCAGCAAAACTGAGTATAATACTTCAGGAGAAAAAATGGAATTTCACTGAAATAGAGAACTTCCAAGCATTCATGTTGAAAACACCCGAGTTAAATAGAATATTTGACTTTCAAATACAAGAATCAAGAGAAACATGAAAAGGTAAACAGGAAAGAGAAGCCTTATGGAACTCATAAAAGTTTAACTGTTTACATTCCTACATGGAAAGTTGTTATCTGTAACTCATGAGACCTTTTTCAGTATTAGGGTAGTTAAAGTGAATATATATATATATATATATGTATGTATGTATGTATGGGTATGTATAGATATGTATGTGTATATCATACACACACACACACACACATATAGACAGAGGGCACAAGCTGAGCTGGATATGAAGGGAGAATACTAAAAAAATTAAAATGTCCTGTTGAATGAAATGTACTAGGAGAAACAAGAGAAAGGGAGAGGTATAATATAGCAAATAATTTTACATACAAGAGGAAAGAAGGAGCTTTTACAATGAAAGGGAAGGGGGGGAGATGAAAGGAAATAATTGAGCCTTACTTTCATAGAATTTGGCTTAAGGAGGGAATAACGCACACTCAATTGGATATGGAAATCTATTTTACCCTGCAGGAAGGCAAGGGAGAAGGGAATAGGAGAGAGAAGATAATAGAAGGGACAGCAAATTGGGGAAAGGGATAATCAGAAGAAAACATTATTGTGTGAGGACAGGTCAAGGGAGAGAATGGAATAAATGAAGGGCAGGATAGGACAGAGGGAAATGTGGTTAGTCTTTTACAGTATAAATATTATGGAAATGCTTTACATTGTTACACATGTATGACCTATATTAAATTGCTTGTTTTCACAATGAGGGTGGGTAGGGAGTGAGGGAGAGAATATGGATTTCAAAGCTTTAAGAACGAATGTTAAAAATTGATTTAGCATGCAACTGAAAATTAAGATATATAGGCAATGGAATATAGAAATCTATTTTCTGTACAGGAAAATAGAGGGGAAGGGGGGGTGGAAGAAGAATGGGTAATAGAAGGTAGGACAGACTAGAGGAAGGGGTAGATAGGGTGCATGCTTTCCTGGGGTGCGGATGGGGAGATATGGGGAGAAAATTTTTAATTCAAATACTTGTAGAAGTGAATGTTACGAACTGCAAAATAAATAAATTTCATATACATATATATATATTATATCTATAGATATAGATGCAGATATATCCTTCAAATCCTAGTTTTAGAGAGTTGCCTAGACTATTTGAAAGATCAAGGGACTTAATTGTCCAAGCTCCCACAGCTATAATGAGTCAACAACAGAACTAGAGTCTACATTGTTTTAGCCCCAAGGAAGTTTCTCTATCCATTTTCCCATGACGACTCTAGTAATGGTAATTTAACAACTGAAATATTGCTAGCTATGATCATGACAATCTAGCTCCTTAGCATCTTACATCTAATTTTATTCTATGCATTGTTTACAAATAAAGAAAAATATTCATTATACATGCATGACTAGCTGTTCATTTTTTAAAAAAAAAATATACTTAACTTAAAATGCCTCAGGATTCATATTCACACGTTCCCATGCCCTGTTTACTATGCAGAAATAAAACACATGTTTACAAGAAAAACTAACTTAAATGCCAACATGAAGGAGAAACTGAAGCCTTGGATGAGATGGTGAAAATAAACTTGGTAAAATTTAAGAGTTTCAACAGGCTTACTTTGGGGACCCAGCTTCTCTACTGCCACTTCGTTGGCATTTTCTTTTGACACTTTTTGAGATGACGCTCAGGTAATTTGCTCCTTTGCTGGATCTAGCTTGACAACTGCAATGTATTTTATGCTGGCCTTCTGTGAAAAGCTCTGTGTCCACTTCAATGACTGCAAAATGAATCAGCTCAACTCCCAGGTATGAATGATTCATCTGATCCTATCGCATGACTGTTGACTACATTGGCTCTCCATTCTCTAATATAATGATTTTTAAATCTTGAGCCCATATGTTCCCATGGGATAAGAACTGCATAAAGAACACAGATGCATGGAAGGATGGGATTTAAAAAAAAAAGACACAAAGAGCAATCACAAAACAATACTGGCTTAGATTTTGTTTACAGCCAACATGTTATACCTTTTAATATTGTGGCAAAGATAACAACAGTCAAAAATCAAGTCATTTTTGTGTGTACACACACTATATTATATATACTGGTATTAAATATGTGGTAGCCAAAAGTATTAAAAGGACAGAAGGCAGACTTCCTGGTGTCATACAAAAATGTTCAGAAAATATGGAAAAGCTCCTGCTCCCACAAGTTAATGAGAAAACTAAGTGACATTAAGTTAAAATAGCAATCCTATGCCAGTATGAATTAGAACCTCTGCAGCTGTATTCTTGTTCTGAGGGTTTCTGTAAATCAGCAGTGTCTGCTATGAGAGACCAGTGACCTCGTTTCAATAACTATTCTGCCTGAAGGTTATCTCCCAGTTCCAGAAGTTATTATTTATTGACTCATTGATCTTTTTCTCCATCATGAATTGCTGTGGTGCTTAAGGACTATTTTAAAGAAAATTAAAAATATATAAATTAAGGAAAAGAGTGAGTAGTACAAAATGTCCCCTGCTTTGAGTAGGCTTAAAAAGTAGCAAGCAGCCTGAGAGTTGTCCATCAGATTCCCACTTTCAGATAACTGAACACAAAGGCAGGGCTATGCAATGCATATAAATGCACAGATGTTAAACTAAAAATCGGATATTTTTCTAGTGGGACAATTTCTGTATCAACAGTAATGAAGACTGCACAATTGCTAAACCAAGCAGACATAGTTTGCATTGTGTCTGAAGGCCACCAAATTTGGACTCTGAAAGGGATAGGTTAAGAACAGCCAAATCTTTCCTTAAAGAGAGCTCTATTTTCACGTCTCTAAGCCCTACAATAACTTTGAAGCTCATAGCTTGTAAGGCCCCAAATTTAGAAAGTATTTAGTTAGGAAGAGTAACACCTGCAGCCCTTCAAAAGAAAAACACAGCACTTAGTAGCTAGTTAAAGGGAATAATGAAAATAGGAACCTACATTTTAGATGTTTAGGGTAATTATCCTACCTGACCTGCTATACTTCCTCCACACACAGTAGATGTATTCACAAAGCCCCATATTTATGTGCTGGGAATTTTATCTTCCCTCTTCTCAACTAAGGATATGCCTGGGGCCACTTTCCCTAGGAATGGTCTGTAATATTTGCCCAGGGTACAAAATTTTCTATTTCTGGCTCTGGTTTCACATTGGCCATGAGTTTTCAAAAATGTCATCTCCAAAATTATGCAACAGAGTCAAATGAAACTATCAATTCCCCTTCTTTGCACTCTGTTCCTGTTAAAGCTTTTAAAAATTAAATATATTCGTCAGAGAACAAAAGAAACTTACAAGGGAGTAAGAAACAGATGGACACCCCTGAGCACAATGTGTAGTATTTATTATGTAAACTTGTTTGAAATGGAAATTTATTGCTGTACATTTTGCATCCTCTCATGTTTTGCTGTGCCTATGGACAATGCTTTTTTCTTTTATTATCATGTTTATTTTAGCATTTAAGTTTATTTTTCTTTTCTTATATATTTGTTTTAGTATTTAAATTTAAAATAAAAAAATAATAATAAAATTATAAATTGCATTTGCTTTCTGGGTTCTCATATTATAATGCTTATTTATATTGAACTTGAATTTCACTAAAACCATTAGTTCTTTGCCATGTAGGCTGATTTCTAACTACATGTCTCCGGTATTAGTAGCTGATTTTTTCCATAGGTGTAAGTCTTTACAATCATCCCAACAAAATGTTATCTTATGATGGGTCCATCATTCTAGCTTGTTATTATCTTTTGCATCCAATTCTGTCAGTCAGTGTAGTAGCTATGCCTCCTAGACAAGAAAATAAATTTGTATCTTATCTAAGACACTGATAAAAAAAAAAAAAGACACTGATTAAGCAGTACAGGGCCCTGCAACTGTCTTATAGATCCTGTCTTTGAAGCTGACATCCATTATGTAAATTTTTAGTCTTTCTAAAGTCATTTAGTCCCAATAAATGGTTCCTAATTTAGCTAATTAAATTGTCATCTAATACACACCTTTCCATCTTTTATACATGAATATATTTATCTATTTGTTTCAAATTAGAATCTTAATGATTTATATAAGGATACGTAAGCATACCATATAATATTTATAAATGTATATATCTATACACACATGTATATATATACACACACATGTATATATATACATATATATATTCTATGTAATCTGCTAGTCTGGTAAATATGAGGTAAATAAACAACATTAATCCACTTTGAGTTGTTTCTGATATGCTCATACTGATCTCAATGATCACTCATTCTCTTTCTAATTATTCACAAGCATAAAAAATGTTCCCTATGACTCCATTACAGTCATTTCCTATCTATTTGTCTTCTCCAGAAAAAAAAACAACTTTCCTTTGTGACAAGAAAAAAAATAAAATTTTGGAATAGAAATCTAGACTCTGATAGTACATAAATTATTCACTTTTATGAATCTTATAGCTCTCTGTCAAGAAATATAAGAGGTTTGCTTAGATGTCTCTTTTCCACACCTTTGGGAGATTTTCCCATTATTCACTATTCATCTTTATTTTGACTATTTCTTTTCATTTATGTATTTATAGTTATAAGGCAATGGATAGAGTCCTGACCCTGAAATTAGAAGACCTGAGCTCAAATTGAGTTTCAGACACTTACTGTGTGACCCTAGGAAAGTCACTTGACCACTGTTTGTCTCAGTTTCTTCATCTGAGAAACAGAGATATTAATATCATCTCTCTCTCACAGAGTTGGGAATTTCAACTGATAACATATAAGAAATGAGGTTTGCAAACATAAAAGATAAATATAGATGACTCAGATATAGATATAGGAATTGGTATAGATATGAACATATGTGACATATGAAATAATGCAATATCATTATGCACACAGAAATAATGAAAATGAGGATTTCAAAGAAGTGAAGGAAGAATCGTATTATTTGTTGGAGCAAAATAAACAAATAAAAGTATATATGTATATATGCATGTACATATGGAGATACATGTATGTTTATGCTTATATATACATGCATACATTTATATAAATATGAATTTATATGGAATAACTTCATAACCAAATTTGATGTATTTTTATCTATGGGAATAGATATGTAATATACATATGTATATATATATATATATATATATATATATATGTGTGTGTGTGCATGTTTTACATTTATGTATCTAGTAGATATGTACTCTTGGAAGAGATGATTTATTCCCGCGTGTATCTCATGGAATGGATGATAGTTTTGTGGTTTGATTTATAAAGATTCTAATGTATGTATATATGTACTTTGCATTTATATATGTATGACAATATGTGTTTTGTGTCTATACACACATGTACATACATGTAACTGTGTGTGTCTGTGGTGTGCTTGTCTGTGTAGTTTTTGCCTTTCTGGTTATATGCCATTGCATATTATTGGTTCTTGCATTCATTATTCTTGTAATGTCATATCTGTTTCTCCCTTCAGTTTCTATTTTGGCAATTATATCTGGGTAATTTTCTCCCTTTCCTATTTTCAGCTTAAAGCTTTCCAGATAAAATCAGCAAGTTCCCAAATGTATTTTCCCAGTCCTCGCTAGTTGCATTATGACCTTGGACAAAAGCACATGTTGTAAACTCTATTATAGAAATTCAAATATTTAGACATTATCTTTCCATAGCATTTCTCTTCTAAGATCCATACTTTCAATGTGCAGTGGAGAAGAAAATATATCCCAGTATGACTGTGTCCTTCAGTTTCTTGCCATGAGATTTTAGATTTCTCCTGGAAGAGATGATTCATTCCCCTATGTAACAGTCTTGTGATTTGATTTCTAAAGATTCTATTGATCATGATTTGTGGAAAGATTTATTCCCCATAAAGTCACTTACTTTTATCTTGTAAATCAGTCACATATGAGCAAAAGGGACATTTGTGGTATTGCTGCATAATAGGCTAAAATTTTGAAGTTATTTTTGTTGACCTTTAACTTCAGATCCTCTACATAGTAATCTATTGATTAAAAAGTTGACTCCATCACTATTAGTGGGCCATACATAAGTTCTTGTGTAGCACTATACCTACATTTCTTAGTGCATATCTTCAGTGCATGTAGCACATATTTTAAGGCAATGAAGTTGTACATATCTTCGACCCTTAGATATTTTACAGTGGTAAATATATGTGATACCCAAGATACAAGAGGTATTATTAGTATTATCAATACTTTGAATTATCAATTTATACTTACTTGTTCATAACTCAATTATTTGTTTACTATTAATATGAAATATACAGAAGATGGTGCTTTGGAAGGAGAGGGAATAGTTTTTTAAAAAAAATTCAGGCTGACACTTTAATAAAATCATTATAGTGCTCCATGCAATTCAGACTTGATACAGTCTTTAGTTAAAAAATTTTAACTTATCAGGTCATTCTTGGTTCACTAGAGGAGCAGTTATCTTCATTGCAAGTTTTAAGTGAACAAAGTTTGAGTCTAAAACTGGGTCAAGATATTCTATGACCCCTTTTCTTTAGGTTGTTGCTCACTTGGAAAACAAAAAAGGTACATAAATACCTCTATATGTGCATATATTTGTGCCACACAAACCCTCATTATCTCTTTTCTAAGATTGTTACAGTGACCTCCTACACTACTAGGCCCATATCACAAAGGCATCACAGAAAGAGGGAAAGGGAAATGATTTTTTTTTATACAGAACACTTACACCATGTTTTTTTGTTTGTTTGCTTTATTTTGTTTTCTGATTGCACAAACTGAAAATTAATAAACTTTCTGTCAGTTGGAGAGTAGCCAAAGAAGTATTTAAGCAATGTTGAAAGGGATAGTTTCAGAGCAACCTAGGAAGATTTGTAGGAAATAATCTAGAGTGAAGTGAAAGAAAAAATAGAATGATTATACCATAACAGCAACATTATAAAAATGAGTAACTTTCACAGACTGACTGATAAATGAAATAACCAGCCATTATTCCAGATCATGAAGAAAGTTACACAATTCCTGATAGATAATGCATTAAATGTACAAGATAGTGCACATATTTTTAGACATTGTCGAAGTGGGAATTTGTTTTATATAATAATGAAAAACAAAA
The DNA here is from genome assembly GCF_028372415.1 of Notamacropus eugenii. Taxonomy (NCBI): domain Eukaryota; kingdom Metazoa; phylum Chordata; class Mammalia; order Diprotodontia; family Macropodidae; genus Notamacropus; species Notamacropus eugenii. The sequence goes on along the minus strand of NC_092874.1, from coordinate 144,994,286 downwards.
ATATTTGATGTAGTTGTTTTTATTTTAGAAAAGACTAATAAAATGAATAAACAATTAGATGAACTTCTTTTTAAGAAGAAAATTAATTGACTAAATAACAAATAATTCCAATGGATAAAGAGAAAATATGGGAAAATAAAACAATTACTAAACAGCATCAAAGTCATAGACTGAAAATTAAAGTAAAATGAATTAATAGTTATGAAATACTAACAAAATTTTATAAAGCATCAATAACCAAATGTTAGAAAAATAAATTGAGCTAATCATAAATATTGTTGTTTGTTTTTTGTCTTTTATTCTCAAAGAGGACCATAATAATGACAAATGACTTTTCCTAAGATTGTGGGACAAAAGACAAGATATTTATTTTATCAACAATTAAAGAAATAATCATATCCATATTACCTAAACTTTTTTGAAAAGCAAAGAAACAAAGTACTTGGGTAAACTTTCTATGCTTCCACTCAACAGATGAAAAAGATGAAGAGGAATGGGACTTCTCATGAAAGTCTTAGCTTAAAACTATGCTAAGACTTTTGGGAAACTTTATGTAGACCAATGCTATAGCAATAAATCAAAGAATCATTAATTAATTCATTATTGAATGCATGTCATAAATGCAAGAATATTTCAGTATAAAGAAAACAATACTATAATAAATAATTCAATAACCAAATCAATGAAACTTACACGATCATATGGCTACAAAATTATTTTACCAACAATCAACATTCCCCTTAAAAAAGAAATGAAAAGATCCTTGATAAAATAAATAAAAATTATGTCCTTAAAGAAAAATAATTGCATTATGTTTAATGAAGAAAATCATAACTGTTCACAGTAACACCAAGACTGAAATAAGGTGCCACTGTCTCAGAGATGGGTGGGGGCAAGAAGGAAAAAGGAAAAGGGAGTATGAAAATGGGGAGGTAAGGGTGAGAGAGAGAGAAAGCATCTATTAAGCACTTACAATGAGCTAGGGTAATATAATATTAGAAATGTTAAGCATAGTAATAAGAAAAGAAAAAAAAATAAGAGAATAAGTATCAGCAAAGAGGAAGCAAAATTATCTTTATTTGTGCATGATACACTGTTTAACTTAGCTCAAGAGTAAATTAAAAAATTAACCAAGACAATAAGTAGCTTATGCAAGGGAGCAAGATATAAAATGCATTCACAAATATGATTAGTATCTCCGTATTGTTTAAAATAGATATGTGAAAGAATGAAAAGTACCATTTAAAATTATACCTTCTGCAATAGATGGGAGTTAGCAGAACCAACATAAATTATTTAAATGCAACAACAAAATAATTATATAGTGCCCATATAGTACTACATTATAATATATAGTATATAGTATGAGATCTTAAAGGTCAAGAACTGTGCTAATTGCTTTACAAATATTATCTCATTCTATCCTTATGACAGTTCCTAGATATTGGTGCTATTATCATCCCCATTTTATAGTTGAAAAAAACTGAGTCACACAGAAAGTCAGTAGCTCATCAAGGTTTGCATAGCTAAGAAGTATCTGAGGACAGTTTTGAACTTGGGTCTTCCTGAATCCAGGCCCATTGGCTTGAATGCTGGGTACTGGGAATGAAGGCAAAAGAAAAAATAAATGAATGAAGGAACTGACACTATGCTTACATTACAACCAAAGGGTAAATAAATGAACAAGTACAAGAAAATGCTAAGGTTCAGCAAGCACTAAAAACTAAGCAGATTGTGAAAGACTTCCCAGAAGAGATGGCATGTTGGTTTCTTCATCTACTTAAAAAAAGGTAAAAGAGTTGGATTAGCTGATCATTAAAGTCCCTTCCAGCTCTAAATTCGTGATACTATTATCCACTTTTTTTAATCTTCAAAATGAGATGGTTGATTTTTTTTTTTCTATTCCATGGTTGAAACTTTATTATCCACAAAGTACTGAATAATCACTTTGACTTTTTTAAAATTCCTCAACCAACAGTTTATTGGAGTGTAGATCATTTGGATAAAACAGCATGAAACAACTGGTTCATGCATCACATAATTCACAATGTCACAAAGCAAGCAGATGATACCCTGTTATGAAATGCTCCACAAATGATTAGTGCCCAATATATGTTTCTCTGTCTCCTTGTCCTTTTCCTGGTCCTTCCTCTTCCTCCTCCTCCTTGTCTTTCCAATCCTCATCCTTGTCCTCATCCTCCTTGTCGTCCCCGTCCTCCTCCTCCTCCTTCTTCTTGTGCTTGATTGTATTTCAATTCAAGTTCAAGCATTAGAGTGCTAGCCTGTAGTTTTCCCTTTGTCATTGATTAAATTACCCCAGGTTTTCAGGCCATTTTTCAAATTGTATGGGAGTAGGTATAATTGGCAAACATATCCCTAAAAAAAAAAAAAAAAAAACTAAAAAGCTTTCTGATAGGCACAAATGCTAAAGTGATACCATACAGTGGCAACTTCTTGATACCATAACTTACTGAATTAGACATTCATCTCTCTCTTTAGAATTATACTACACGAACTATCCTTCTTTCTTTCTTCTTCCTTCCTTCTTCTTTTATTTCTTAATTTTCTTTTTTCCCCCTTTTCTGTTCTTCCTTCTTTTCTTCCTTTCTTTCCACTTTTATTTCTTTCTTCTACTATTATGCTATTCAGTTTATTAATTATTTATCTCATCAAGTAATCAAATAACTCAGTTTCAGATAGCTTCTATCTACATTTGTTATGTGGCCATGGGCAAATCATTTAACCTCTCTGTGCTTCAGTTTCCTCATCTGTACAATGAGACAGTTGGTATTGATAGCTAATGAAATCTTAATTATTATTCAGATGTATGGTGTCCAGAAAGTGAGAGATAATGCCCTGCTATACAATTGTCATGAGTAAAATTCAAGAAAGGAAGACTGAGGCAATATTCTCCAAGCAATGTAACATTTTATTAATCAGGTGTCAACCTGAAAATAAAATAGGTTTAATGCCTGCCTCAGTAAGCCAAAAGACTGTTAGCCAAAGGACATATACTATTTGACATTTTATGAGGAGTGCAGAAGAAGACAACAGGGTATTTAAGAAATAATGCAGTTGGTTATAGAACTGTTGGTATTATAGGGTTGAGGACAACATGTTTGGTTACACGGGAATCAGTTTGACTAGTTGGAAACTGGGAATGAGGGGTTAGCAATAACTTTCTAATTCTCTGCTGTGTCTAAGAAGTGTTTATTGTCGAGAAGAACACTGTACACAGTAACAGAAACATTGTGTAATGACCAATTTTGTTAGACTTAGCTCTTCTCAGCAATATGATGATCTGAGACAATTTCAAAAGACTCATAATGGAAAATAATATCCACATTCAGAGAAAGAACTTTAGGGGAGGGAGAAAAAATTGGAATTAATAATCTTATAAAAGTTAATGTTGGAAACTATTGGAAAAAATGAAATACTATAAAAAAGAAGTGGTCATTATTTGAACCACCTGCAAGGTTAAAGGTAGCAGTCCAGACCTCTTTGGATAACAAACCAGATATTCTTCAAGAGTAGCTTGGTGGTGTAAAGATCCGGACTCCTTGATATCCACCCAGACAGCAGATTTCCTCAAGGAAAAATATAATAGTGATTAACAGGAGAACTGGATTTCTAAATAATTCATTATAAGCCAGGTAAATTTCTATATTAAGTTTAGAGACAAAGAACTATAACTTAGGCAACTATAGAACAAAATCAATTAACTGTACACAAAGATCAATAAAAAGATGAAGAAGCAACATAATCTTTTCACTCTGGTCTGATCAGATAATATCCGAAGTATTGTTTCATTTTCCAGCACCATATTTAATGAAGGAAACTGGAGGAAGGTGACAAAGGGTACTGGAGACCATATCTTATAAGGATAGAATGAAGAAATAACAGATCTTTAGGGGAAAAAAATAAGAACTTGATTAATCAGATCTTCAGATATCTGAAGGCTTTCATAAGTAATAAGAATAGGTCTTAGTGTCCTTTCTCCTAAAGGATAGATCAATGGGTGGAATTTCCTTTGAGACAGAAGTAAAATGTAATATGTGTACATTGAAAAGTCTGAAAAAGTATTATTTGCAACAGTATCATTTTATTTTAGTTAATGTGTTAACAATATGTACTGAAACAAAAGTTCTTGATTAACTCATTAATGCTGTCATTAACTTAAAACAATTGCATATTTGTATTACATTTATTTTGAAAAACTCTGATATTATGTTGGGCGATATAGACGTGATAAAATACTAGTATAGATATATCAGAGTGTTTTAGATGAAAAAAGTTTTTTTGTTCTTTTATCAACCTGGTCATGAGCCTCTCTAAGTGTAGTTAGGCTGATGTTTAAACAACAAGCAATCAATCAATAAGCATTATGTAACTCCTTGTGTTAAGTTTCACATTGACAGTAAGGTTGACACACGCATTGCCAGAGCTATCTCAGTGTTTGGGAGGCTCTGAAGAAAAGTTTGGGAGAGAAGAGGTATTAGACTGATTACCAAACTGAAAGTCTGCACAACTGTTGTGCTGACCTCTTTGCTGTATGCCTGTGAAACATGGACAATCAACCAGTGCCATGCCAGGAAACTGAATTGCTTCCATTTGAACTGTCTCAGGAAGATTCTGAAGAGAACTTGTCCAGATTGTTGTTGTGTTCATCCTTCATTTCTGAAGAAGATCACAACATCAGAGAAATGATGACATGACTTGCACTTGACTTTGTTTTAAGTGAGGGAGGGCTGTGCAGGTCACCAGCCACACTTCTCCTCCAGAGCCATCTGAGTCCAGTGACCTGATGCTGCTCAGGATACTTGGAGATGACCCAAGATGAGGCAGTTGGGATTAAGTGACTTGCCCAAGGTCACACCACTAGTGAATGTCAAGTGTCTAAGGTGAGATTTGAACTCAGGTCCTCCGGACTCCACCACTGGTGATCTAGCCACTGCGGTATCCACTCAAAAACAAAAAAAAGTCAAGTGCAAGTCATGTCATTCTTTGTCTGATGGCATGGTCTTCTTCAACCATGAAGGACAAACACACACTGAGCATACTTTGGCAGGATAATGTACCAGACACTGAGGTCTTTGCTCAAACTATACCACCAAGCATTCAAACTATGGTTTAGACAGCACAACTCTGGTGAGCTGACCACATTGTTCAAATGCAAGATGTATACTTACCAAAAAGACTATTTTATGGAGAACATGAAAGGAGCAGGTGATTACACGGTGGTAAGAAGAAGCAATACAAGGACACTCTCAAGGTCTTCCTCAAGAACGTTGGATGTGATTGTGGGACATGGGAGACACTTGCACAGAACCACTCAGCATGGAGTGCCCACATCAGTAATGGTGCTGTATTCTATGAGCAAAGTATAATGGAAACAGCACAAAGGAAACATAAGATGTGCAAATTTGGAGTAACCACCTCAAATGTTCTCACAGACCATCCATGCCCAATCTTTGCTAAAATATTTGGAGCTCATATTGGTCTAATCAGCCACAGTCATACACACTGAAACTTCACTTTATCATGTCGATGTTATTTTGGTCCTCTTTGAGAACGCAGCACAACAACCAACCAACCATCCAGCTCCCAGTGTTAAGTACTATTCTAAGTTCAGAGTATGCAAAAATGACAAAAAACAGCCTCTACCCTCAAAAATTTTTCAATCTAATGGAAAGACAGCATGAAAAGTATATTTGTAGCTCTATCTTTCTCTCAATATAAACATACATATATACATATGCATATCTATATATGTGTGTATGTATACATGTGAGTGCAATTATGCATAGGAAAAATAGGACTAAGTAATAGAGGAAAGACACTTGAATTTTGAGGGATTAGGAAAGGCTTCCTGTAAAAAATGAAATTTTGTTTAGAATTTAAATGAAGCCAAAGAGGTCAGTATTTGGAACAGAGTATGGAAAGCAATCCAGACACGGAAGACAGACAGAGATAGTGCCCAGAGTCAAGAGATAAAGTGTCATATTTGTAGAACAGCAAGAAGGCCAGTGTCCCTGTATAAGGAGTGCCTGTTGGTTAGTAAGGTGTATAGGAATAAAGTATGATGCAGGAGAGGGAATGATCAACTGTGTCAAAGGATGCAGCTGTAACTCAGGTGTTGCTGACCAGTGTCCTGTTTTAACCTAATATAGATCTTCCTCTTCTGCTATCTGTTCTTTGATGTGTAAATCATTACCCTCTTCTTCTGATTTCCTTAAAATTTCATTGTGCAGATCCTTCTTGTGTAAACAAAATCCATGTAAAGTTGCCAAAACTACTGCTCTAGACCCACTATTTGTTGGGTTTTTTATGTCTATACTGTGAATATGTAATAAGCCAGTTTTTCCATGCTTCTTTGTGTATTTTGTGCAGGTTATCATTAGTGGAAATATCACAGATATTCATGCATTCACATTTCTTCTCTTTATATCATATATATACATATATATGTATAGTGCTTATTTATATTTATTCTATTGGCATTCGTTCTTATATGTGTCCTTTTCATATTCCTCATTAGTATTTAGTAGTCCCAGGGTCTACCACAGTGTCTATTGGGCACGATGTAGTGGGCACTCACTATATGATTATTGACTGATTGGTGTTGTCAATCGTGCATGAACTGAAGAGTAACCACTACCAGCCCCTTGTACTTCAGCTTGTACTCAAAACAGCAATCTGCATGCCTTTGAAGGAATTTACTTAAATCAGTAGCTTGACCCTAACAGGAAACTAATTCTATCACTACAAACAGAAGCAAAATGGCAGTGATATTTTCATACTATGACTCAAAGTAGCATCATGTGGAAATGAGAGAGAAAAAAAAGGATTGTAGCACTTCAGCATCTTCTGCTGAATGTGAGCTCTGTGCAGCAGAAAAGCAATATAGCTCTCCCAAAAAGAGTTTTTCCTGTTCTACACACATGACCTTTTTAAGATCAAGGAGTCAAGCAGATTCTTAAAATCTCAGGTCCTTTTTCTTCTTTATAATTGCTTATTTTTGGCCATGGAGGAACTTGCCACAATAGGATTTCAATGTAAATTTTAGAACCAAATCAAAAATAAAAAGGGGAGGGAAGAAAAACATTCTCTGAATATTCTCATTCAGCACATTTTTAGTAAAATGAAGGGGGAAAATAGCTCATTTGAGCTCCTCAAAATCCTTCTTGCTTTTTCTCTTTTCTCTTCTTGAGGAAATCAGTTGTTTCAACAGAGTAACCATTACACTTGGAAAACAGAGAGAAATTAAATAAAACATAGCCACTTTCTTCTGTCCCCAGTCTCATGAAATGATTTTGGGAAGAAAACAGATTCAGACCATAGGCACTGCTCTGTAAATTTCTGACATGGAGAAGATAATCAGAGTTCATCCCTTTTGTATAAACATGATGGAATCATGGGACCATTTATTAGAAGCCATCAATCCCAACTCCCTCATTTTACACATAAAGAAATTGGAGGAGAGAGAGGTTATATAACTTTTTGAAAGTTATGCAACTGTCATTTTTTTGTGTTCATTTAGCATTTCATTTCTCCCCACATGTAAAAACAATTTTTAACATTTATTTTTAAATCTTAGAGCTCCAAATGCTGTTCCACCCTCCCTCCCCATGTCTACCTCATTGGGAAGGCAAGCAATTCCATAGACGTTATATATTTGCAGTCATGCAAAACATACCATAATAGTCATGTTGTGAAGGGAAACGTAGCCAAAAAGTCAACAAAAAATACAATTTGCTTCACTCTGTATTCAGACACCATTGGTTCTTTCTTTGAGGACAGCTAGCAGTTTTCGTCCTAAGTCCTTTGGAGTTGTCGTGCATCATTGTATTGCTGACAATAGGTAAGTCATTCAGAGATAATCGTCTTATAGGATTGCTGCTATTTGTACCCATTATATTCCACTTTGTATCAACCCACATTAGTCTTCTCAGGGTTTGTTTATTTGTTTGTTTTTCTGAGGGCCTCTTGGTCATCACTTCTTTCTTTTATGTTCGTTTCTTTATTTTTAGTTTTCAACGTTCATTTCCACAAAATTATGAGTTCCAAATTTTCTCCTCATCTCTCCCCTTCCTCCACCCCAAAATGTCATTGATTCTGATTACGCCTTCCTCCAATGTGCCCTCCCTTTTATCACATGCCTCCCTTCTCTTGTCCCCAACTTATCCCTTTTCTTGTAGGGCAAGATACATTTCTATACCCCATTGCCTATATTTCTTATTTCCAGGTTTCATGCAAAAACAATTCTCAGCTTTTGTTCCTAAAACTTTGAATTCCAACTTCTTTCCCTTCCTCCCTCCTCACCCATCCCTACTGAGAAGGCAAGCAATTCAATATAGACTACAAATGTGTAGTTTTGCAAAAGACTTCTATAATAGTCATATTGTGTAAAGCTAACTATATTTCCCTCCATTCTATCCTGCCCTTCCATTAATTCTATTCTCTTTTTTTACTTTGTCCCTTCCCAAAAGTGTTCACTTCTAATTGCTCTCTCCTCCCATTTCTCTCCCTTCTATCATCCCCCACCTCCCTTAGCACTTCTCCCCTACCTCACTGTAGTGTAAGACAGATTTTCCTACCAAATTGAGTGTGCAAGTTATTCCCTCCTTAAGCCAAATGTGATGAGAGCAAGTTTCACTTTTCCCTCTCACCTCCTCCTTTTACCCATCTTTTTCTTGCCTCTTTCCATTTTTCCCTCCCAATACATTCCTCTCTCATCTTTTGATTTTATTTTTTAGATATCATCCCTTCTTATTCAACACACCCTGTGCTCTGTGTGTCTATGTATGTATATATATATATATATATATATATATATATATGCATATATGTGTGTATGTATGTATGTATATGTATATGTTATATACTTTTCTCAATATTTGGGTAGTTGGAGGCATTGTATAATATATACATACAATGCCTCCAACTACCCAAATATTGAGAAAAGTTTCAAGAGTTACAAATATTATCTTTCCATGTAGGAATATAAACAGTTCAGCTTTAGTAAGTACCTTATGATTTCTCTTTCCTGTTCTTCTTTTCATGTTTCTCTTGATTCTTGTGTTTGAATGTCAGATTTCTATTCAGCTCTGGTCTTTTCATCAAGAGTGCTTGAAAGTCCTCTATTTCATTGAATGACCATTTTTTTCCCTGAAGTATTATACTCAGTTTTGCTGGTAGGTGTTTCTTGGTTTTAATCCCAGTTCCTTTGACGTCTGGAATATCCTATTCCAAGTCCTCCAATCCCTAAATGTAGAAGCTGCTAGATCTTGTGTTATCTTGACTTTTGGGTCTTCCTCTGATGGTATGCACTTTTCTTCCTCATCTGAAAAGATGGAAGAAAATGCCTGTTCACCAAGAAAGTAACCTCCTATAGTCTTAGATTTTTCTTCCTTTCTTGTACATTTTCCCAGCCAATTACTTGACTTTTGACTCCTTTGTCAAGAGGAGGGTATACTCAGGGAACCTGTAAGTTCTCACGTCCTCCAAAGTGGCACAATCAAGGGAGAAGAGTTCACTCCTCTCCTGGCCTGTGTTTTTGTTTGTGAGCAATCATAAACACACTGTTCTTCCCAGGATTTGTGAGTAGAATTCCCTTTCCACAGCCACCTCCATCTCCACCACACCAGAACTGTTCCTCAACCCAGAAGAGTCACTTTGGGCTGAGATTTAGGTCAGCCCCTCAATTCCCCAAGGTTTTTTATGTTGAGAGCTCCAAAGTGGATTCTGCAGCTGCAGTGGCTGCTGCTGGCCAGACCAGACTGTGTTACCTTCTCAAGCAGGTGAAAGAACTTTCTCACTGACCTTTGTAGCTCTCTTTGACATTTGTGGGTTTAGCAATCAGAGAACTGCAGCTGCTGCCAGGGATTCTGGCCCCTGAAGCCTGTTCTGATTCTGTTCCTGACATGCAGCAGCCAAGGCTGGGTTGCACTCCACTGCGCACCTGCTGCAATACACCTTTCCTGCTGGTCTTCCAGAATGTCTTGGACTGGAAATCTCTTTCCCTCTGTCATTTTGTGGCTTTAGCTGCTTTAGAATTTGTTTAGAGTCATTTTTATAGGTATTTTATTGGCTATGGAGTGGAGTTTTACAGGTCTGTCCTTCTTCCCTGCCATCTTGGGTCCATCCACATCATTTTCTTATAGTGCAAAATATTCCATTACAATAACATACCAAAACTTATTCAGTCTTTCTCCAATTTATGTGAATCCAATCAGTTTCTAATTCTTTAGCCCCAGAAAGGAGTGGCTGTAAATATTTTTGTACGTATAGGTCCTTTTCCTTCTTGTTTTTTTTTTTTTTTTAATCTCTTTTGGGATACAGATGTAGTAGTGATATTGCTATGTCAAAGGTTGTGGATGATTTTTATAGCTTTCTGGGAATAGTTCCAAATTGCTCTAGAGAATGGTTTAATCAATTCACAACTCAAGCAGCAGTGCATTAATGTCTTATTTTTTCCCACATCCTCTCCAACATTTGTCATTTGCCTTTTCTGTCCTATTATCTAATCTAATACGCATGAGGCAGTACTTCAGAATTGTTTTAATTTGCATTTCTCCTATCAATAAGGAATTAGAATATTTTTTCATATGACTATAGATAGCTTTAATTACTTCATCTGAAAACTATATCTTTTGATCATTTATCAACTCTTATTTTTATAAATTTGGTAGTGTTCTCTATATGTTAGAGAAATAAGGCCTTTATCAGAGAAACTTGCATCTATTTTTTCACAATTGCTGTTACTAACTGCATTTTTCTCTGTCTTATTCCCTCTATCTCTGTTTATTCTCTTCTCTCTTTCCTTTTACCTTGTACCTCCTCAAAAGTGTTTTGCTTCTGACTACCCCTTCTCAAGCCCACCAGTATTTTAATGTAAATTGTTACTTTTTTGACTGTTTGCAGAATTTTCCTCTTGACTTTGGAAATCTGGAATTTGACTATAATATTCCTGGAAGTTTTCATTTTGAGATCTCTTTCAGGAGTTGATCACTGGATTTTTCAATTTCTATTTTACCCTTTGGTTCTAGAATACCAAGGTAGCTTCTTTGATTATTTATTAAAAGATGACATCTAAGCTCTTTTTTTTATCATGGTCTTCAGATAGTTCAATAATTTTAAGATTATCTCTTCTGGATCAATTTTCCAGGTCAGTTGTTTTTCTAATAAGTTATTTCATATTGTCTTCTGTTTTTTCATTCTTTTAGTTTTGTTTTATAATTTTCTGCTTTCTAATATAGTCATTAGCTTCCATTTGCTACACTCTAATTTTTAAGGCTTTATTTCCTTCAGTGAACTTTTGGACTCCTTTTCCATTCGGCCAGTTTTGCTTTTCTAGAGTATCCTTTTCACTGACTTTTTGGGCCATTTATGTCATTTAGCCTTGTCTGTTTTTTAAGGTGTTATTGTCTCTTCATTGGTCTATTTTGTGTGTGTGTGTGTGTGTGTCTCCTTCACCAAACTGTTGACTTGTTTTTAATTATTTTCATGCATTACTTTCATTTCTCTTCCCAATTTTACCTCTACCTCTCTTACTGGATATTCAAAATCCTTTTTGACCTCTTCCATAGCCTGAGACCAATTCATATTTTTCTTGGTACCTTTGGATGTAGGAGCTTTCACTCTGCTATCTCCTTCTGAGTGTATATTTTAAACTTGTCACCATAATGAAAGAGGACCCCATTCCTTGTCACCCTAATTATTTTCTATAGTCAGAGGTTTTTGTGCTTTTTTCTGTTATTTGCTTGTTTTCTAAGCCCATGACTTGACTTTTAACTGTTTGTTAGAGTAGGGGTCTGCTTTCACAGTAGAGGTTGCATTGTCTCAAGCTTCAGGGGTTTTATGTAGCTGTTTTCAGAGATACTTCTAGGGACCTATAAGTTTTTATTTCTTCTAAGGTGGTATGATCTAAAGCAAGGTGTTTACTTCTTTCCTGGACTGTTCTATGTTTTGTAAGTAACCACAAGTATATGTTTTGGTCCTGGAAATTTGAGAAGGGTTCCCTCCCCACTGTTGCCACAAACTCTGCTATGCCAGTGTTACTCCTTGTCCCAGTGCTGCCACACAGGACTGCAACCCAAAACCAAGTATAGGCAGAGCAACAGAGTCCTGCCTCTGTGCCAGCAAAGAGAAACCTGTAATGTACTTCTAACTACATTCCTTCAACCCCCTCATAATCTGTTGGCTGAGAGCTCCAGAAACAGCCACTGTCACTTCCACTGCTGATTCAGTCCCTCCCAAGGCCTGCTTCTGGTTTGCTTGAGCCAAGGATGTGCTGGGGCCAGGGTTGGACTGCAGTCCTCTCTCACCCAGGTCCAATGGACTTTTCCTACTGGCCCTCTAAGTTGTCTTTGGAATTTGTAGGTTGAGAAGACTGAAAACTGCCACAGCTGCCAATGATTCAGTTTCCTGAAGTTTGCTTTAGGTTTGCTAGGGCCCATCTGTACTGGCGTAGTCCAACCTAGACTGTGCTACTTTCCCAGTCTGGTGCAGTAGACCTTTCATTTTCACTTTCTGGGTTGTCTTACACTTGAAGCTTGTTTCATTTTAATGTTTTTTTGTGAATTTTGCTGCTCTAGAATTTGTTTAGAATCAGTTTTACAGGTATTTAGGGTTTTAGGAGAGGCCTCAGGCAAGTCCCCGTCTTTACTGTTGCCTTCTGGGAACAGAATTAGAACTCAAATCTTCTTAGCTTCAAGGTCATCACTCTATCCACTAGAGTGATATCAAACTGAAATAGTGACTGGGTACACTAAACCATACACAAGAGTCTTTCTATGTAGCATATTGATATAGAAAACCACAAATTGGAGGCAGAGCCAAGATAGCAGAGAAGATGCAGAGATTCTCCTGAGCTCTCCTTCAGATCTCTCCAACATCCTTTAAATAATGCCCTCAAATATATTTTATAATGGCAGAACCCTGAAAAGGATAGAAAAACTATTTTCTAGCTCAAGAAAATTTGGAGGGACAGCAGGAAAGGTCTGTTCCATCAGGTTGAGAGTAGAACACAGTCCAGCAAAGGTTGTGCTGGCACAGACTAGGCCTCAGAAAACCAGGAGCAGACCCCAGCATGACTGAACCAGTGGCAGCAATGATAGCTTCCTGACCTCTCAGACTACAGATGATAACGGGATCAAACACTTCTCAGAAGATTACCAGGGTTTTTTGGCAAGCACAGTGGGCAGGATTCTGTTAAATTGTCCACATTTAGATCTGGGTCTCAGTCCCAGTGTAAGAAGAAGCACTAGCAGAGCAGAGTTTATGGCTTCAGGGGAGGTAGGACACTGATTATAGTTCCAACATGAAAAAGGGTGCTTGTGGTCACTCACAGACCAACATACAGTACAGGAGGGTAGTAAACATACCTCTCCCTAGATCATACCACCTTGTAAGAACTCAAAATATACAGGTTCCCCAGAATTACCTCTGAAAAGAGCTGCACAAAAACCTGAAGGTTAGAACAGTGCCCCTTATACTCCAGAAGCCAAACTCTGCTTTAGCATAAAGTTAAAAGTCAACAAATAGACTGGGAAGTGGGCAAATAGGAGAAAAAATATCCTGTCTATAGACAGTCACTATGGTGTCAAGGAAAATCAAGACATAAACTCAAAGACAACAAAGTTGAAATTCCTGTTTCAAAAAAAATATGGATTGGCCCTAGACCATGGAAGAGCTCCAAAAGAATTTTATAAATCAAGTAAGATAGGTAGAGGAAAAATTGAGAAAAGAAATGAGGATGATACAAGAACAAACACGAAAAAAATAATCAAGCTTGGTAAAAGAGGCACCAAAAAGGAAACCTTATATTAATGCTTCCTTATCACTCTATTTTTAGTTATTTTATTAAATATTTTGCAATTGCAGTTTGGGAACACAATCAATAGCACTGTGGACAACATGTGAACCATAAACTCATCTGGCACATCTTTACTATATCATCATACTGATAATATTTTTTGTTGTTGTTGGCTTTGGACAGATACTAGATAGACTTGGTAATTCAAAATATTTGTAAGGAAATTATCTGACAAATTTTTCTCCCCATTTATATTCCCATTGTGCTCTTTTTTCTTCTTTTCCTCTTATTTAATATCCCAACTTCCCTCCCCTGAAGAAAAATACTTTCTCTCTTTTATAAATTACAAAATCCATAACTTGAAGTAATACTTTGCTTCTTTAAGGGTATCTTTCGATTTCCACTGAATTTAGACCTTCAGTATGCATTGCTCTCTTAAATACTCCTGAATATCTATCAGTTTATTAGCATTTTTGGTGGCATTACAATATGACCGTTGAGGTTAAAGATTTGGCACATACACACACACATACACATAAATACACATATATACAAAGACTTATATACATGTACACATTCACATATATACACAAAAATGCACATATATATGTGTATATATATGCTATATATAATTGTGTTTATGTGTATACACATATTTTCACATAAATATAATGTAAATATACATATATACACATTTTCATGTATATATGTGTGTATCTATACATACACATACATTCTAATGTTGTAACTTCTACTAGATTGTGAATTCTATAAGGGAATTTATTAATGTCTTTCACAGTGTCTAGCACAGTGCATTGTGTATATTACTCTACCATCAGTAGATTTTTTTTAATGATTCAACCAATGAAAATAATGATGGCTAGTTGAACATAACCCATTCCTATTACTCAAGAAATAATCTCCCATGCCATCTACCAATTTTATGCAGCTAATTCAGAATAAAATATGTTTGAAAAGAGTTAATAATTCAATTGCTTACAAAGCACAATATTGAAGATAAGAGTAGGGTTACCTTTAATCCAGTAATTATTAAATAAGCACCTATCCTATACAGATATTGCTTTGTGTTGGAAATAGTAAGAAAAAGAAAGAAAAAATAAATCTTTACCCTGAAGGGTCCTAGAGTCTATTGTCCCTTGAAAATTATATAATATTTAGACATGAAATGCTATATTTTGTCCAGAGTAATTGGAAGTGGAAGACCCAATAGCGTGCATGATTTTCAGGCAGTATATGTTTAACAATGCTGAGTTGTAGAGGTTTCAACCTATTTTTGAGCAAGTTGTCACTTTACATATGGCTTATTGACAAGTAGTCAAAATTTGTTCTATTCATTTGCCAAAGTACATATGTGAGTTCTTCAAGTGACAAACTCTTTCACCCATGGAATTAATTTGTCATTTGTCATTAAAAACACACACACACACACACACACACACACACACACACACACACACACTCCAACAGAAAAGAACAGCGTCAGGCAACATTCTGATGAAGTATTTTCCCCAGTAAATCTGGAACTGACATTACAATTAAATTCATAAAATGCAAATGAGCTTTTTTGGTGTTTTGACTGCCTTGACTGGTCAGTAAAGAAAAATGGTCAAGGACATGAAAACACAGATAAGATTATCAGTCTAATAATAGATTGATGGTATGTTAACTATCATGTCTTGGTATGATAAGAGAACCATCGATACCTATCAGAATTTCATTCACAAATTTCTGAACCATATCTTGAAATGAATGTGTGGGATCTCTCAGGCTTTATTTTTTTATTACAAGTTATTTAAAGATTTGGTGGATATTTTATCCACCAAAGAGTGGATAAAAGCATCGTAAGGTAAATACTAATCTTGTATGGATCTCTAATCATTTGTGTCAACACAAACTTGGAAAATTACTTGAATTTGAGTTCAGTAATTTTTTTCATTTTTATAGCATTTCTTAATGTTATTCCATTGTTTCAAAGACATGTTTCAAGCATTCAAAAAATACTGTCTTTAGCTGAACGCTTACTATATCCTCTGACATTTAAATGTAAGGATCTTGCTTACATTTGTTTCCTTTAGAAAAAAACATTCTGGAACTTCATTCTTTTCTCCATGTTTTCATGAGGCCAGTGCTGGCATCACACACACAAGCACGCACACACACACACACACACACATTTCAAATGGAAAAGAATTTGCTCATCATTTTTAACCAATTATTTTAATTATTTATCTTAAAACCATTATATAATAAAAATCAAAATTGTTTCCAAGCAAACATTTCATCCTACCAGTGTCTTTCTTAATAACATGATAATTGTTCGTATTTGCAGTGAATGAATATTTCAAGTACTTCAAAGTGATGCAGATACCATCAAAGACAGAAGTATTGAAGTGATTTTCCTCATTATTATGACTTTTCTCACACTCACATGTGTTTGTGTGTATATATATTTGTCATATATATGTGTCTGTGTATGTACATATGTCTGTACGTATACATGCGTCTGTATTATGTATACATGTATACATAATATACACATACACACATGTACATAGACATACATAGACATATACAATACATGTACATACACACATACCAACCTAACCTTCCTGTACCTAAGAATACTTTTTTTTTACATCTTACTATTTTCTATTTGAAAATATATTGCAAGAATTAATGAAAGTTTTAATTTAGTAGTACTTGAGAAGGCCACAGATGGTTTTCTGAAACAGTTTGGCTCCTATATTTTGGAGTTATTTGGAGTCATACTCTGGAGTTATAGCAATGATCTTTTACACTCATTTTTATTGATTCATTTCACTTCAACATGGAAGACATTCATCAAGAAACACTTAAGCCAATATGCCCGAAATAGATTCATGGAATACAATTACAAGAGAATAAATAAAATAATTCTGCTTATTAGACTATCATCAGCATAGTCATTTTGCTTTAAAATTTTATTTTAACAGCAAAGATAGATGTGTTTTAATTTTAATAATTATGAAAACTAAATATGTACTAAGTCTAGGAAAATTAATCTAGTACACTGGCATCAAAATTTCCCACTGTCTTTGATCTGATCTTTGCTTTCTTTTAGTGTTGGATTAATATAATTGTTAACCATTGTATATATTATTCTTTAGGTTATTTCTTTGTGTGATTTAATGAGTCTTTATACAGTCATTAATTATAACACAACAATATATATTCATATACCAAAATATGTTCAACAATTTTCCAATTATAGACGCATATAGTTTCTTGCTTTTTAATTACCAATGATGCTATTAACACTTTTTTGTATCTGTGAGATTTTTCTTAGAGCTACTAAATTCTTCACATCACAAATCAAGCAGTTGGATAGTGGATCAAAATGTGTGTGTGTGTTTTGCACCGATTCAAATTTTATTGCAGATCTCAATAAATTTCCAGTTCCAATGACAAAGGGATTTGTTTATTCATATTTCTACAACTGCAACATATTCCCATGATATTAACCATTCCAATAATTGAATATATTTTCTTATTTTAATGAGTTGATGTAAGTTATTTTTACTTGAATATACTTTTTCATAATTTTGAAATAGTCTTCTAATAATTACAGATAGTTTTTGTTTTTGAAAATTTTATCTTTCAATTACTGGTCAATTCAGGAATTGTTCTTACTTTTAGACATATGAATTATTTCTCCATGGATTTTTTAAAAAACTTTTGTCACTATTATTCATTTCAGATATTTTCTCCTATGCTCATATTTTTCATAAATTTACATTCATTATGTTCGTGTAAAATCTCTTTTAAAAAATTTACATAATCAATATCATCTATTTACATTTTATCATCTTTTTTCTAATTGGTAACAAATTCTTTATATAACTTTAAAAAATCTTATCTTTATATGTGGTTTGTATTCTTATATTCTAATCAATTATCTATTAAACTTAGTATAGGACACAAGAATTTGTTAGTCTAAAATTATATTCTGCCAAATTATTATCCAATTTTACTAATAGTTCTTGAGAAAATAAAGTGATGGGTTCTTGGATTTAGCAAACAGTTTGCCTTTCAATTGAAATCTCATTTTTCCTAGTCTATTTCATTAATTTACTTTCCTATCAACACTAAATACTTTGGATAGTTAACGTTCTATAGTATAATTAGAGATTTAATTATTCTTAGTCCCCTTCCTTCTTCCTTTTATTCATTATTCCTTTCAATATTATTAACCATTTTATTTTTGTCATGATTTTATTTTATTCTATGAAACATTTTTAATAATTTGGTTGGTATAATGGATAAATATATAAAGTTGCATAGCATTGACATTTTCATTGTATTATTGCATCCTTGTCATGAACACACAATATTCACTTACTTGGATCTTCCTTTATTTCTGTAAAAATTGCTTTAAGGTATATGATGTGAAATATCATTTCAAATTATCTCTTTTTATTCATGCAACAATCTAGGGATTAGGGGCTATTGTTGTTCCTATTATAGATATGAAAAACTGAGGCAGGCAGATATTAAGTGACTTAACTAAGATTCTATAGCAATTGAGTATCTGATTTAATGTTTGGATTCTTGCCTTCCTGACTCCGTGTCCAGTATTCTACCCAGAAAACCAGATATGTTTAGGTATGCTGTTTTCATAAGCAACATTTTAAAGTTGCATCTCTTATTAAATATTCTTTAAAATTTCCTACATTTCTAATTATTGGTGATTTGGAATTCTTTTATACAATGAATAACATCTTAGATTTATATTTTAGAAAACTGTTCATATCATATATTAATTGAGGAAGAAAAGAGCAATTATTTTTCAAATACAAAAAGAGATTAGCAAAGAGAAAAAATTGAACTTCTGGGAAAAATTAAGCTGAGTCTATCCAGAGTCAAGAGACCAATCCAAGAAACACACACACGCACACACGCACAAGCATGCACACACTTTATGTGTGTAGGTATTATGTACATGTATATATGCAAATACATTTATGCATGTTAGCATATGCATATGCATTCCAAGTATTCAGTAGCTGCTTGATACGTGTTTATTGAACAGTATTGGATATGTTCACTGTATTTGGCCCTTCCTCATGGTTTTTTAAAAATTAATAAAATTTATTTGTTTTCAGTTTTCAGCAATCACTTCCATACATTTTAAATTTTCTCCTACATCCTCCTCAAGATGGCATGAAATCTTATATGAGTTCTATTCATACATTCTTGATAAACACATTTTCACATTGCTTATGTTGCATAGAAGAATTAAAACGAATGAGAGAAACCATGAGAAAAATCAAAGCAAAAAAAAAATAAATATAACAAAAAGAGAAAACAGTCCCCTTCATTTTGTGCTCTGACTCTATAGTTCTTCCTCTGGATATGAATGGCATTTTGCATCAAGAGTACTTTGTAAAAGTTTTAGGTCCTTCAGGGCTGTGAAGGGGTAAGTCTGTGAGAAACAGTCCTTGGACCCTGTGTCTCTTACTGTGTATAATAGTTTCCTGGTTCTGCTCACTTAACTCAGCATCATTTCATGTAAGTCTTTCCAGGTTTTTCTGAAATCCCCCTGTTCATCATTTCTTATAGCACAATCATATTCCTTTATATTCATATACCACAATTTGTTCAGCCATTCCCCAAGTGATGGGCATCCCCTAGGTTTCCAGTTCTTGGCCAACACAAAAAGAGAGTTTACAAAGATTTTTGTACATGGGGGTCCTTTTCCCATTTTTATAATTTCTTTGGGATACAGTTCAAGAAGTGAAATTGCTAGGACAAAAGGTATGAAAATTTTTATAGTCTTTTGGGCATATTTCCAAAATGCTCTCCTGATTCAGTTCACAGCTTCACCAACAATGAATAGCTGTCCCAATTCTCCTACATCTTCTCCAACATATGTTTTTTCCTGTTTTTTCAAGTTAGCCAGTCTGATAGGTGTGACATGGTACCTCAGAGTTGTTTTGTTTTGCATCTCTCTAATCAATAGCAATTTAGAGCATTTTTTGGTATAACTATAGATACCTTTAATTTCTTCCTCTGAAAACTGCCTGTTCATATCCTTTGAAAATTTATCAATTGGGGAATGACTTCTGTTCTTGTAAATTTGACTCACTTATCTATATATTTTGGAAACGAGACCTTTATCACAAACACTGGTAGTAAAATTTCTTTCCCTGTTTTCTACTTCTTTTCTAATGTTGATTGCATCAGGTTGGTTTCTGCAAAACCTTTTCAATTTAATATAATCTAAATTATCCAATTTGCACTTCATTATAATCTCTATCTCTTGTTTGGTCAAAAATTTTTCCATTATCAGTAAATCTGACAAACACACTATCCCTTGCTCTCCTAATTTGTTATAGTATCTGCCTTTATACTTAGATCATGTACCAATTTGCACTTCTTTCAGGTATATGATGTCAGACATTGGTCTATGCCCAGTTTCTGCCACACTGTTATCAAGTTTTCCCAGCAATTTTTGTCAAACAGTGAGTTCTTATCCCTGAAACTGGAGTCCTTAGGTTTATCAAACAGTAGACTGCTTTAATCACTTATGGGCATACAGCTGGGCAAAATAATGTCCAATTACAGTTTTAATTTTCTATTCATTAGAGGTGAGTTCCACCTTTTCATTTTTGATACCAGTAATTTGGTTTTCTTTATTCTTTTATTTTAATCAAATTGAACAAAGGTTTATCAATTTTATTGGTTTTTCATAAAACCAGTTTTTAATTTTATTTATTATTTTGAGTGTTTTCTGAAGTTCAATTTTATTAATCTCTCCTTTGGTTTTCAGTACTTCTAATTTGGTATTTAACTGAGGATTGTTAATTTGTTCTTTCTCTAGCATTTTCATCTGCATGCCCAATTCATTGATCTCCTCTTTGTCTATTTTATTCATGTTAGCATGCACACATGTAAAACTTCAGCTAAGAACAGCTTTTGCTGCATCCCATAACTTTTGGTAGGTTGTCTCATTATTATTATTCTCTTGAATGAAGATATTGATTGTTTCAGTGGTTTGTTGTTTGACTCAAATTCTTTGGGATTAGATAATTTTGTTTACAATTAATTTTTGTTCTATCTTTTCATGGCCCTTTATCATATATAAATTTTTATTGCATCATGATCAGAAAAGGATGCATATTCCTTTCAATCCCCATTCAACTTTCTCCAGAGAGCTATCATATCTACCTTTTCCAGAATTCTATTTACCTACTTAACTTCCTTCTTGCTTATTTTAAGGTTATATTTATTAAGTTCAGAGAGGGGCAGGTTGAGGTCCCCCACTACTATAGATTTACTTTGTATTTCTTCCTGTAACTCTCTCCTCTAGGTATTTGGATGATATGCCACTTGGTGCATATATGTTTAGCAATGATTTTATTACATTGTCTGTAGTGCCATTTAGCAGGATATATTTTCCTTCCTTATCTCTTTGGATTAGATCCATTTTTTGCTTTGTCTGAACTTTGGATTATTACCATTGATTTTCTTTCATCAGTTGAAGAGTAATATATTCTACTCCAGCCTTTTACCTTTAACCTGTTTGTATCCCCTGTTTCAAATGTGTTTTTTGTAAACAATATGTTTTAGGATTATAGTGCTTAATCCATTCTGCTATCTGTCTCCATTTTGTGGGAGAGTGCATCCCATTCACATTCACAGTAATGATTACTTTCTGTGTCTTTTTCTCCATCCTTTTTCCCATCCTACCTTTTATAATTTTAGTTCTTGCTTCTCCCTTCCCATCTTCATGGAGTTTTATTTTTGACCACTACTTTCCTCAGTATTCCCTACCTCCTATCGATTACCTTATCTTTTATTTCCCTTTTCCTTTACTACTCTCTCCCTCCCTTTTAACCACTCCTCCCTTTTCCTTCTTCTATCCCCTTCTACTGCCTTTAGGTAAGTTAGATTTATATACTTAAATGAGTATGTTGTTTCCTCCTTGAACCAAATCAGATGACAATAAAGCTCAAACAAGTCTCATCTCCCTCCCCTCTTTCCTTCAACTATAATTATGTTTTTGTGCCTCTTCCTGTGATGTAATATACCTTTTCTGTCTCCTCCTTTTCTCTTCTCCTGTTAAAATTCCTCCACACACTTTAATTATAGTTTTTATAAGCAAATCAGTTAATTTTTAACCACTCCTTCTACCTATGTGTATTCCTTTTAAATGTCATAATAGATATACATTTCCCAAGATTGGCAAGAGTCATCTGACCATATAGGGATATAAATAGCTTGCCCATATTGAATAACCAGTATTTTTGTTTTGCTTTTCCTCCATGTTTACCTTTTTATCTCTCTATTGAGTCCTGGATTTCTGGTAGATCAATAATTCTTAGATTTTTCTCTCATGGGTTTACTTTCCAGGTAAGTTTTTTTTTTTTCCAATGAGAATTTTTTACATTCTCTCCTATTTTTTCATTCTTTAGATTTTTTTGTACTACTTCTGGTTGTCTCATAAAGTCATTAGCTTCCACTTGTCCAATTCAAATTTTTAACAAATTGTTTTCTTCAGTTAACTTTTGTGTCTCCTTTTCCTTCTGTCCAATTACTCCGTTTAAGGAATTATTTTCTCCAGTTAGGTTTCATACTTCCTTTTTCATTTGTTCAATTGTCCTTTTAAATTCTTCTGTGATTTCTTTTTTTTCCTATTTTTAAAGTCATTGGTCAGTTTTTCTTCTATTTTTCTAATTTGGCTTTTAAAATCCTTCCTGAGCTCTTCCAAGAAGGGCTCTTTGTGCTTCACACCAGTTCATATTCCTTTCTGCAGTTTCAGATGAGAGTACAGTGTCAATTATGACCTCTTGTGTATTTGTGTTTTGGTCCTCATCCCCATAGAAAAATTTTATAGTCTTTTCTTTTCTGCTTTGCTTCTTACTCATGATCATCACCCTTTTCCTGACTGTTAAAGTAGATCACTGTGTCTGGGGCACAGTTCTTGTGCCTAAAACTTGAGTCTTTGTGTGTTGTGGCCTCTGGTTCTTTCAGCTAGAAGGTAAAATGCTGCAGCTTACCTGGTGCTGAACTGACTGGTATTGGAAAGCAGATGCCAGGTGAAGTCTTTTTGGGTTTCCCTGCAGTTATCCTGGAGCTAGTTGTATTAAGTGTGGGTGTGGGGTTGTCTGGCCACAGAAGGTCTCCTCTGCTGTGCCAGAGCATAAGCAAGCTCAGCAGTTGATGATCCTGTCTGTACTAGTGTCTTCCCCATTCCCCTGGGTTGCTGAGGCACATCTGGCATCCTGTTTTTGGTGGTTGTTGATTTCACCCTCCTGGAGTTCAGGATTTTCTCTAAGTTTGCTGAAGTGTATCTATCTGGGACAGTTCCAGTCTTGCACTGGGCCCCTTCAGTAACAACAAGAGAGATCCTCCTTCGAATCTTCCTAGCTTCATGGGCTAAGAGACTATTTATCCTTCTGCTGCTCCCACTCTTCAAGGGTTTTCCCAGGGAGACATTCTCTGGGCTCATCCAGGTCAACAAGGGGAGGGAGATAGCAATTACTGATCACTTCACCATCTTGGCTCCCAGAACTGCCAATTTTGATTTTTGAAGAAATATTCTCTTCAGTGATTTTTTTTTTCATTTTGTCAATTGTATTTTTAAAATCATTGGTGGTTTTTCTTCTGCCTTTCTAATTTGGCTTTTAAAATCCTTCTTGAGATCTTCCAAGAATGCTTCTTGGGCTTGAGAACAGTTCATATTCCCTTTTGAGTTTTCCAGTGTGGGTATATTGTCAGTGCTCCCCTTTTCTAAGTTCATATTTTGATGTTCCCTGTCCCCATAGTGAGATTCTATGATTTTTGCTTTTCTGATTTGCTTCTTGCTCATGTTGATTGCATTTTTCCTGACTTTTCAAGTGGATCTCTGCTTCTGGAGAACAAGTGGCTCTGTTGCACATTTTTTGTGCTAGGAGCATGTGGCCTGGTTAGTGGCTTTGTGTGTTGTGGCCTCTGGTTCTTTTTGCTACAAGTTATAATAATGTCACAGTCTGCCCGATGCTAAGTTGGCTGGTGTTTACCAATTCCAAGGCTGTGTAAAGTCTTTCTGAGTTTCCCCAGGGTTAATGAAGCTCATGGTGTGAGGTGTGGGTGGAGACATGGTCCAGCTGCAGGAGATCTCTTTCTCCCCTAGGCCTGTGCTAGAGCACAGGCAGGCTCAGCAGCTGGTGAGCATCCACCTAAGCTGGTGTCTGTCCAATTCCCCTGGCTGTGCTAATGCATGCCTGAGTTCCTGGTGGTGGCACTTACTGGTTCCACTTCCCTGGGGTTAAGAATTTTCTGTTGGTACACTGAGATGGTGCTTGCTAGGATGCTTCTGGTCCTGCACTGGTCCCCGTCAGCCACAGCAAGATTTACTCTTCCTATTGATTTCCCTAGCCTTCCAAACTGAGAGACTGCTGTACCTCTTCTTCTGGCTCCACTGTTACAGAATTTTTCTGGGGCAATATTCTCTGGATTTTTCAAGGTCAAAAAGGGAAAATGAGAGCACTTGCAGTTTACTCCACCATCTTGGCTCCTGGAAGTTCAACTAGATGACTTTCAAACACTTAGTCTGTGGGCTGAAAGCCCCAGGAGTGGCTATTGCTGCTGCTGCTACAGTAGGCCCTACACTTCTCTCTCATTCAGTTGCCAGACTCCTCTCTCATGCTAAAAGATTTGAGAATCTGCACTGCCACTTCTGATTCAGACTGCCTGGGGCCATTCCCTTTCTGTTATGACCAAGTCTGTGATGGTGTAGCCCGTGCACTCTGTGCTCCCCCAGTCCCATGTCACAGATTCTTCTTGTCAACTTAAGGGCTGTCTTGGGCTGGAAATCTGTCTCCTGTCTCCTAGTGGATTTTGCCATTCTAAAATTTTGTTCACATTTACTTTTTAGAGGTATTTAAAGGAGTTTATGAAAGATTTCAGGTGAGTCCCTGCTTTCACTCCACCATCTTGGCTCTGTCCCCTCTCCCATGCTTTTTAATATCCATTTCCTGACTGTGTGGTAGATAACTCTTCAATTTCATGATTAGTTTATGTATCCAGAGGATTATACCATAGGTAATACTGATCTTTGGACTCTTTTTCAAGCACAAATGTAGTTCTTATTTATTAATAAAGAACAGTTGGAATCATCATTATTTTAATGTTCTTTAGAATGTAGCAATTTATTCTTTATTGCACAAAGCCTTACAATTCCCACTAAGCTATCTTCACTCAAACACCAAATGATTGTCATTTAATAGAAAGAAGGAGGAGGACACCTGGGGTTTCACTACAAAAATATAACTTAACTGGAAGATACTATCTATTGATATAATGCATTGAAAAGTAGACCTTTTAAAAATCAAGAAAGTGAGAATACTGAAGGCTAGAAATGATTGAAAGTTGGTAAGATATACATTTCAAAAGTGTTCCTGATTTAAAAAAGAAAGCAGTATGATTCCTTTGCTATGTCCTTTATTCATTGTACTTGAATGCCTCTGCACATCATATATAGTTTTGAGTAGATTTAGAAATATGAGACTGGAAGGCACCATTTATTATATAATAATTTTATGTGTCTGACTCTTTGCAGCTCTGGTAGACCATAACTTCACCAATATTGTCCATGGTGTTTTCTTGGCAAAGATATTGGAGTGGTTTTCCATTTCCTTCTCCAGTGGATTAAGGCAAATGGAGGTTAAGTGACTTTCCCAAGGTCACACAGATAGTAATTTTCTAAGGCTGGATTTGAACTTAGGTCTTCCTGACTCTAGGCCTAGCATTCTGTCCACTCAGCAATCTAGCTGCCTTTGAAATGCACCATCGGGGCCATCTAATACAATCTCTTCATTTTCCATATGAGCAACTGAAGTAAAGAGCAATTAAGTAACTTCCTTAATGTACAACATGCTGTGGCTGTCAAAAGCGAAGTCGGATCTAAATCCAATGTTCTTTACCGTGTACCTCACTGTCTCATGCCAAAGAATCCTTTGGTATGCTCCCCAAAAGTTTAATCAGCCTTATTTTGCCAAACCTACTGTACCTGAAACATTCATATCAGATGATATTAGCCCACTACTCTCTCTTCTACATATTTCTTCTGGGTAACACTTGGGGGAATGCAATGCCTACTGGCTGTGTCAAACGATCACACAAGGAAGTTTTGTAAAAAGGTCTTACTGGTCTCTAACATCATTCTAGGTAGGTGAGTAACCCAAAAAGCTACTAGTGGTGGTAGTAAGAAAAGCAGTAAAAGTAATGGCAACATGTGTGTATGTGTGTGTGTAAAAGAGACAGAGAAAGAAAGAAAGAGAGAGAGAGAGGTTTCTAGAGCTGTGTTGACATGTTAACTGATAGTCAATTAAAATGAAACGGAATACTAGAAGACAAACCTCATTTCTATTCAATGAAAGCGGAACATAAAGAGGTTTTTATACTTTGTTTTGTTTTGTTTTTGCTTAGCTATATGATTTCATTGAGAAGACAAATTAATCTAACTTGAACATTCATATTTTAAAATTTTGGTTATAATTCATTTCTCTGCATAAACATACCCTAATTGCAAAAGGACAACAGCAAAAAACAACAACAAAAATCAGTCATTCATTGACTTTAAGGTATAGTGAAACAGGAGGAGATGGAGTTCCAATTCTTCTTTGGAAGGTTTAATTTCATGCCACTGCTTCCGAGTGATTGAAAAACATACTGAATGCCTTCTGTTTTAGATGTCTGCATATGTCTGTTCACAAGAGTAGAAGTATATAAAAGAAGGAAGGAATGTAGTCATTCTTTTTTCCGCTAGGTTTCTACCAAAGACTTTTTATATATCATCTCTAGCATTATGATTGCTTAAAAATTGTTCATACCTGGTATGTTGATTGAAGCATGTGCCTTCTAAAAAATAAGTAACATGACTCATTAGTTTTTCCCCCAAATGGATAAAGGAGATACTGTTTTAAATTTGTTTTGTAAAAATATGGAGAATTGAGCATACTTTTTTCTATTACTTGTAGCAAGCTTCTATTTCTTTGTTCTGTATTAAAATATCGATAGGAATAAGGCTGGTTTTACAGGAGGCTGTTTTTTTCTAAGTTGTGCTAGAAGGGTAGGCAGATAGGTGACTCAGTGGAGAGAACACTAGTCCTGGAGTGAGAAATACCTGAGTTCAAATCCAGACTCTTACTAGCTACATGATTTTGAGCAAGTCACTTCACCATGGTTTTCCAAACAGAAACTGTGTGGCTCAGTGGTGAAAGTGCTGGACTGGCAATCAGAAAGTCTTGAGTCTGAACATAGTTTCAGAATCTTAATAGCTGTGTGACCTTGGGCAAATCACTTAACCTTGTTTGCCTTAATCCACTGGAGAAAGAAATGGCAAACCACTCCAGCATCTTTACCAAGAAAATTCAATGGACAGTATGGTTCACAGTGTCTTGAAGAGGCATACGCAACTAAACAACAACAGGCAGAGTTCCATTTCTGTTTTTCCCTCTGCACTATTTGACAAGAGAGGCAGCATTACATAGTCAATGAAGAGCTGGCCTTGCTGTACAAAGGACCTGGATTCAATTTCCACTTCATCTGTTTTGTGCTGCATGACATTCTGAAGACTAAGTTATTGAGCACTTTTTGATCTGCATAAACTAAGGCAGTTTCCTCATGGAAAAATGTCTATACTAATCCGTAAGTCTAGTCACTTCTTTCTCCTCCCCTGCACTTCCCTAATATTCTTCTCCTTCATTCAACACCTCACAAATTGCTAAGTTCCCTTAACTCTAGTGCAAAGCTGTGCACATAGTAATTAGACTGAATTGGATTGTGATCCACTCAGGAAACATCCACTTAGAAACTTGTCAGTACAGCATAGGCCCAGTCATATTTTTGTCCTTGGTATATACAATACAAGTTTCTTTCCTTCACTAGATATTCTTCCAGTTCTAGAATTGCAGGTATGAAAACACTAGAGGAGTTAATCAGTTAGACCTTTAATCTTATCATTGAGACTGTGATCAGATAAATAGTTCATATTTGTTTTTTAAACTTTGAGTTCCAAATTCTCTCCCTTCTTCCCTCCTCAACCCTTCATTAAGAAGACAAGCAGTTCAATATAGGTTATATACATATAGCCATGCAAAACATTTCCATATTAGATACGTGGTGAAAATAAAAACAGATCTTCCCCCCCCCCATAAAAAAAAAGTGCAAACTAGTATGCTCTGATGTGCATTCAGACTCCATCAGTTCTTTCTCTGAGATGGATAGAATTTTTCATCACAAGTCTGTTAGAGTATTGCTGTGAATAAATAAATCATTCATAGCTGAACATTATTCAATATTGCTGTTACTTTGTACATAGTATATTATACTTCACGTCAGCTTGTGTAAGTCTCTTCAGATTTTTCTGAGAGCATCCTATTTATGATTTCTTATAGCACAATAATATTACATCACAATCACACAGCACAGTTCGTTTAGCCATTCCTAGACTGATGGCTATCTTTCCAATTTCCAACTTCCTGACACCAAAAAAGAGCTGCTATAAATATTTCCTTACATAGAGGTCCCTTTTCCTTTTTTTAATCTCCTTTTGGATATAGACCTAGTAGCAACATGTTTAGTCAAAGGGTATATATGGTTTTATAGCCCTTTGGGCATAGTTCCAAATTGCTCTACAGAATGGTTGAATTAGTTCACAACTCTACCAACAATGCATTAATGTCGCATTTTTGCCACATACTCTCCAACATTTGTCATTCTTCTCTTCTGTCCTATTACCAACCTAATAGATATGAGATAGTACCTCATAATTGTTTCAATTTGCATTTATTCAGTCAAGAGTGATTTATTTCACCTTCTCATCTAGTTAAAGATGGCTTTGATCACTTCTGAAAACTATTCATATATCATGATCATTAATTAGTTGGGAAATGTCTCATGGTTTTATAAATTTGAGTTAGTTCTCTATATATTTGAGAAATGAGAACTTTACCAGAGAAATTTACTTCAATTTAAAAGTTATGCTTATAAATGTATTTCACTCCCTCCTATCCTCCACTCAGTTTATTCTATCATCTCTTTCCTTTATTCTGTTTCCTTACCCTGTCTTTCGTCAAAAGTGTTTTATTTCTGACTATTCCCTCCCCAATTTTTCCCTCCCTTCTATCACCACCCCTCTTCTGTAATCATGTTTCCCTCCTACTTTCTTGTAGGGTAAGACAGCATTTTATACTCAATTGAATGAGCATGCTATTCCCTCTTTAAGGTAATTCTGATGAGAATAAGGTTCATTTACTTCCCTCCACCTCCTCCATTTGCCCATTCACTATAAAAGCTTTTCCTTGCCTATTTTATGTGAAATAATTTGCTCCATTCTACCCCTCCATTTCACTTTTTATTAGTGCATTCCTCTTTCTAGTGCTGTAGTTTTAATATTTTTAGTTATTATTCCTTCATATTCAACTCAGACCTACAACTTCTGTCTGTACATACTTATTTTAACTGCCATAATAATGAGGAACTTTTTAAGAGTTACAGGTATCATCTTCCTGTATAGGAATATATCTTTATTTACATATAAGAATGTAAATGGTTTCACTTTTTTAAAGTCCCTTATGATTTTCTTTTCCTTTTTACCTTTTTATGCTTCTCTTGAATCTTGTATGTGAAAGTCAAATTTTCAATTCCTCTCTAGTCTTTTCCTCAAAAATGCTTGAGGAGATAGAGCCAAGATGATAGAGTAAAAGCAAGGATGTGTCTGAGCTCTCCCCCAAACCAATGTAAAGAAACTTAAATAATGATTCTAAACAAATTCTAAAGTTGGAGAACCCACAAAAACATGGAGTAAAACAGTTTTCTAACCCAACAGAACTTGGAAGGATAGCCGGAAAGGTGTGTTGCATCAGGAAGAAGGAAGAGCACAGTCCAGCACTGGATACACTAGTACAATCCTGGCCCCAGCAGATCAGGAGCAAACCTTGGGAACTACTGACTCAGTAGTGGTAGAAGCTGCTTTCGGGACATCTCAGCACTCAGATGGTAAGAGGGTCAAGCAATTAATCATAAGGAGATTACAGAGGTCTCTTTGTTAACACTGAGGCAGGACTCTGTTGCTTTGACCATACTCTCAATCTAGGTTGCACTCCTGAATGGTACTCCCAGGGCAAGGAGGAGCACTAGCACACCAGAACTTAAAGTTTCAGTGGAGCAGGAACCATCTTCACAGCTCCAGGGCAGAAAAGATTGCTTATAATCACTCACAGACCAGAGGACAGGATAGGAAAGGAGTAAATACCCTCTTTACCACCTTTACCACCATCATACCACCTCAGAAGAACCGAAAACTTATAGGTCCCTAGAAGTATCACTGACAATACCTGCACAAAACCCTTGAAGCTTGGGACAGTGCACTCTCCAACCTGGAAAGACAGCCCTAGTTTAACAAAGAGTTAAAAGTCAAGAAATAAGGTGGGAAAATGAGCAAACAAAAGAAAAAAAAATCCTGATCATGGAAAGATACTATGTTGACCAAAATAATCAAAACTCATACTCAGAAGATAACTAAATCAAACTTCCTATATCCAAAGGCTCCAAGAAAAATGGAAGAGTTCAAAATGGATTTTAAATATGAAGTAAGAGAGGTAGAGGAGAGATTAGTAAGAGAATTGAGAGTGATGCAAGAAACTCATGAAAAATGTGTCAACAACTTGGTGAAGGAGACATAAAATAATACTGAAGAAAATAATGCCAAAAAAAAAAAAAAAAAAGACTAGACTAGTAGGTAAAAAAAAAAAAAGAAAAAAAAAAAGGTAAAAAGAAAAATTGGCCAAACAGATAAAGGACAAAAATTCATTTAAAAAACTTAAGAAGTAGAATTAGCTAAAAAATAGTAGGTCCAAAATTTAAATGAAGAAAATAATTTTTCAAAACTTAGAATTGAGCAAATGGAAACTAACTACTTTATAAGAAATAAGAAAAATAAAACAAAACCAAAAAAAAATTTAAAAAAGCAGAAGACAATGGGAAAATGTCTATTGGAAAAACAGCTGACCTCGAAAATAAATCCAGATGACATAATTTTAAAATTATTGGACTATCTAAACTAAAAAGAGACTAAAAATTATCTTTCAAGAAATTGTCAAGCAAAACTACCCTGATATTATAGAACCAGAATAAAATAGAAATTGAAAGAATTCACTGACCACCTCCTGAAAGAGATCCAAAAATGCAAACTATTAGGAGTCTTATAGCCAAAATCCAGAGTTGTCAGGTCAGGGAGAAAGCATTACAAGCATCTGTTTCAGAAAAGAGATTTAAAAAGAAAAAAATAAATAAAAAGGACCTATATGTACAAAAATATCTCTAGCAGCTATTTTCTGGTGGTAAAGAATTTAAAATTTAGTGAATGTCTATCAGTTGAGGAATGGCTGAACAAATTGTGCTATGTGATTATGATGAAATACTATTACGCTATAAGAAATGATGAGCAGCATTCTCCAGAAAATCCTGAAAAGTCTTACATGACCTGATGGAAAGTGAAATATGCTGTGTACAAAGTAACACCAATATCATAAGGTGATCACTTTTGAATGACTGAGTTATTGTCAGCAATGCAATGGTCCAGGATAGCTCTGAAGAACTTATGATGAAAAATGCTTTCCATCTCCACAGAAAAAACTGATGGTGTCTGAATACAGATTGCAGTGTAACGTTGTTTTTTTGTTTTGTTTTGTTTTATACTTTATAATTTTTTTTCTCCTTTTACAAAAAGTATTTATTAGGTGTCCTGTATCTTTAATACTTGGAAAGCATATCACCCAGGTCTCAATTGGGCTTAATTCAAAGTCTCCCATTCAAGCTAAATAAAGTGGCTCCTCTGCAGGGATTTAAAGAATTGAAGAAAAAAAAAACTTAATTGGGACTCATTAATTTTAACTTTCCAATTTTCCCAATTTCCCCCTTTAAATTTCATTCTGTAATGTTTTGTTCTTTTAAATCAATTTATTTTTAGTTTCTGATATACACTTCCACAAGATTTAGAGTTCCCAATTTTCTTCCCATTTCTCCCCTCCACTCACCCCAAGAGATCATGCATTCTGATTCCCTTTCCCCCCATCTGCCCTACCTTCTATCACACCTCTCCTCTCTCCCATCCCCTTCCCTCTACTTCTTTGTAGGACAAGATAGATTTCTACATGCCATCACCTGTATATCTTATATCCCAGTTGCTTGTAAAAACAATTTTTAACATTGGTTCTTAAAACTTTTGAGTTCTAACTTCTCTCCCTTCATCCTTCCCCACATATCCCCACTGAAAAGGCAAGAAATTCAATACAGGTTATACATGTGTAGTCATGCAAAACATTTCCATGATGTGAAAAGCTAACTCTATTTCCCTCCACTCTGTCCTGCCCTCATTTATTCTCTGTTCTCTTTTGACCTTGTCCCTCTCCTCCCTTTCTTCTCCCCCTTCTATCTTCTCACCCATCTCCTGCTTATTTCATTCTTCCCTAATTTCCTGTAGTGTAAGATAGATTTTCATGCCAAATTCAGTGTGCATGTTATTCCTTCCTTAAGCCAAATCTGATGAGAGTAAGGTTCACTCTTTCCCTCTTACTTCTCCCTGATTCCTCTTCATTGACAAAGCTTTTTGTTGCCTCTTTTACATAAGAAATAATTTGCCCCATTCCATTTCTCCCTTTCCCCTACTCATAATACATTAATTTCCTATCTGTTAATTTTATTTTTTTAGATATCATCTCTTCATATTCAACTCACTTTGTACCCTCTCTCTGTATACATATAATGCTCCAACTACCTTAAAACTGAGAAGTTTCCAGAGTTGCAAATACTAACTTGCAATGCAGCAATATAAAAAGCTCAACTTTAGTAAGTCTCTTTTATTTCTCTTTCCTGTTTACCTTTTTAAGTTTCTCTTGATTCTTGTGTTTGAAAGTCAGATTTTCCATTTAGCACTAGTCTTTTTGTCAAGAATATCTGAAAGTCCTGTATTTCACTGAATGCTTATTTTTTCCCTAAAGTAATATATTCAGTTTTGCTGAGTAGGTGATTCTTGGTTTGAATCTATGCTCCTTTGACTTTTGGAATATCATATTACAAGTCCTCCAGTTCCTTAATGTAGGAGCTACTAGATTTTGTGATATCCTGATTGCATTTCTACAATATTTGAATTGTTCTTTCTGGCTCATTGTGATATTTTCTCCTTAACAAGTGAGCTCTGGATTCTGGCTACAATATTCCTAGTAGTTTTCCTTTTTGGGATCTCTTTCAGGAGGTGAATAGTGGGTTCTTTCAATATCCATTCTATCTTGTGTTACTAGAATGTCAGACATTTTTCCTTGATAATTTCTTGAAAGATGATGTCTAGGATCTTTTTTTAATCATAGCTTTCAAGCAGTCCAATAATGTTTGAATTGTCTCTCCTGCATTTATTTTTCAAGGTCAGTTGTTTTCCTAATCAGATATTTCATATTTTAGCTATTTTTTCATTACTTTGGTTTTATTTTACAATTTTTTGATTTTTCTTAAAACCTTTAGCTTCCATATGCTCCACTGTAATCTTTAAGAAATTGTTTTTTTTAAAAGCCAAAGAAAACAAAATTTATTAAAGATTCATCAAATTGGGTTGGCTCTTAAGGAGCTTAAGCATTTGTAATGCTTGTATTCACAAATAGACCAGACAGAATCCTAGTTAGACAGAGTCTGAGCTGGATTGTATCTGAGTGCCTTCATGGAGGTGAGATGGAACTAAATACAGAAAAGACTATAGGAGGGATCTGGGGGGTGGGGGGTGGTCTGGTAGTCCAGGGTGTTTGGGGAGGGTCTGGAGGAGAAGTCCAAAGACGGAATTCAGGAGAGTTGGGGACAGCTGGAGGCAATCATGAGATATCAGACAATGAAGCATCTGGGTGGGAAGCAGGTGGGGCAATCAAGAGGTAACAGATAATGGTCACAGATTTGAGTATGAAAGGCCAGGTTAAGTGTGGAGATTCAAGGACAATTCAAGGAAGTTCCCAGAGTCTGAACCCCATCATTACCCCCTCAAACAGATTGAACCCAAATTCTTTTGGGGTA
This sequence comes from Notamacropus eugenii, assembly GCF_028372415.1. Classification (NCBI taxonomy): domain Eukaryota; kingdom Metazoa; phylum Chordata; class Mammalia; order Diprotodontia; family Macropodidae; genus Notamacropus; species Notamacropus eugenii. The sequence continues at coordinate 144,960,370 of NC_092874.1, read as the reverse complement.
AAAGGCAAAGGTCTCAGCTTGTGAAACTGCTTCCTGCTGGCAAGGGGCATAGAGCTGCCTCTTCCTTGATGGGTCCTGTTCAAGGGTTCAGAACCTGGGTGGTGTCAGGTCCAGTGGGCTGGAGACCTTGGATTCAGAGGGAGGTTGGTATATAGCCTGGGCTGTCATCTGGAAGTTGATGGCTTGCACTCTGGAAAAGACAAACCTGGCAACAAAGTTAGGCAAACACACACCAAACAGGTACAAAAGGAGTATAAAGGAAAGACAGTTTCCCTGGAATTAAAGATGACTATGGCAAGGCCAAAACATAGAAGTGCATGTTTGATAGGGGAGTTTTTTGCTGTCAGATATCCCCTTTCTTTCCAGATTGCTCCACGGGTATGAAGAATGAGGAAAGCATATTTTGAGTAAATACAAATATCAACTAGCCTAGGGTCAGGTCCTAAGGAATGGGTTAAGACTCCCAAAGCCTGTCCCCTCCTTTCATCAATATACAGAGTGAAAGGTTTTCCCCAATTGGATAGGTCTAGTGATGGGGTGGTGGTCAAATTAGTTTTCAGAGTCTCAAAAACTTTAGCCTGGTCTGAGTCAGTGCCCTGAGTAGAGTCATAAAGGGGTTTAGCAATAATACCAAAATTAGGAATCCAGAGTCTACAAAATCCAGTCATGCCCAAAACCACTCGAACTTGTTTCTTAGTGGCTGAAACAGGGATAGACAGGATAAACCTTCTCTCAGAGGTTAAGCAGAGAGATGGGCATGAGCTCATGGCCCAGATACTTTATGGACTGGTGTGCTATCTGGACTTTGTTCAAAGAGACCCTATTGCCTCCAGTGCCCAAGAAGTTAAGGGCTTCTGTGGCAGCAGCCAAAGAACCCACCTGGGTGGGGCTACAAATTAGAATATCATGTACATACTGAATTAAGCTACTGTCTGCTAGTTTCAGGTGCCTTAAATCCCTTCCCAAAGCCTGGCCAAATAAATGAGGGTTATCTGGAAACCCTTGGGGCAACACTGTCCATGTTAGCTGATATGGACTTGATTCCCCAGGAAAAGTACATTCAAAAGCAAAAGTAAATTGTGAGTATTCTTCATTAGGCTTTTTTGCAAGAAGGATTGCAGTGTTGCATGGACATGAACAAGGGACAAGGATTCTATACTTAAGGAATTTTTCAATTAAAGATTGTAGTCCTTCCCAGGTCTCAGGCTTAATCAGATACTGGCTGAGATAGGGGAGCACTTCAGGGTCTGGGAGGCTAACAAGGGCTGGTGTGGCAGAAGTAGCTCACCCTGGAATTCCCAGATCCCAAACAATTGGCTCAACTGTCTCCCACACTCTCAAGCAAACATGAGGAGATTTAGTGAACAGAGGGAAAAAGGAGATGGGAGGATTAACTAGAGAAAATTGGCTCCCCAATTTCACCAACAGGTCCCTTTCCTGCAAGGGGGCAGGGCTAGAGGAGGGCATAAGGAAGGAGTGTTTAAACAACAGATCCTCAAGTAGGTTGGGGAGGGAGTTTGTCTGGAGACATTCCTTAGTTTCCCCTTCAATGACTATGACCCAAGGGGTGGATAGGGCCAGAGTAACTGGTTAATGCAGAGAACTTAGCCATGTTAGAGTGGGTAACCTTACCTTCAGCCTTCGTTTTTGCCCAGGGTTTGGCGAGAGAGGTGAAGAAAGTGGGAGCATTGCCAGCACCCAGGCTTTCCAGTCATTCCAAGTCTTGAGAAGACTGCAGGACAGGCTACAGGGGGGCAGCTCCACCATTTTTCCAACCTGAGGGACAATCTTTTCTCTACTGTCCCTTCTAGTCACGTGGGCACCCTGGAGGAGAACTCATTGGACCAGTGACCCTTCTTGTGGCAATGAAAGCAGGTTTCCTCACTGCCCAAGTAGCCAACCTTCCTCCAAGGGGGCGCCCTGGAGAGGTGGTCGCTGGGTCTTTTCCTGGCCAAGGCAGCAGCGAAGAAATGAAGATGCTCCCTGGATCTAGCCCTTATTCTTTGTTCTTTGTCCTCTGCTGCAATGAGGCCTCTGTTATAGACTCCAAAGGCTGTCTCCAGTAATTGGGCCTGAGGTGTTTGGGGTCCCTTTGCCAATTTCTGCAGTTTCCTCCTAATATCTGGGGCAGACTGATTAATAAAATACATGCCAAGGATTGCTGCCCCTTCTAAGGAGTCAGGATCCAAATTTGTATGCTTTTTAATAGCTTCTACTAGCTGGTCTTGAGAAAGAGCAGGGTTTTCCTTTACTGCATGAGTAATTTCCCAATTTTTTTGAAAATTTACTTGTTTTTGAAATGCAGGTTTTAGGCCTACTAACAGGCAAATTACCATAAGGTCTCTCTTTCCTCTGTCCTTACTCTTTTGATAATGCCATCCTGGGTCACTAGTGGGAACAGCAGCTACTCCTGAGGGGTATTTTATGGGATCATTGCTAGCCCTATGATCCCCAAACTTTTGGGCATGTTCCCAAATTCTCCCCTTTTCCTCAACAGTACAACAGAGAAAAGAATATGCAAATCCTTCCAAGAAAGTTCAAATTGTAGGGATATGTCCCTAAAACCTTCAGTAAACTTAGTGGGGTCTTCTGAGTACCCCAGTTTCTCTTTAACCTGAATGAGATATGGAGCATGCTTTTCCCTCAAGGGAAAAAACCTTGAATGCCCTGTAGGGGCAGGGCCTTGGTTAGAGAGATAAGATAAGTTTTCATGAGGGAGGGACTGGGGAATGCTGACTCAACTGGTTTGGGCTTCAAGGCCAAGGCATCTGGCTGGCAAAGAGAAAGATCAGCTGATACCTGAGGAGGAGAAGAGGTTAGAGGGGGAGATATCCCAGAGATTACTGTGGGGGTGGGGCCAGAGGCCTGAGTAAATATTGTCCCAGCTAGAGGGGCTGCAGAGGGAGGCACCTCAGCAAGACTTGTGGCTGGGAACTGAGCAGGGGGTTGGGGACACAGATAGGGGAGGAGGTGAAGCCAAAAACCTAACATACAATTCACCCCCACTGTCCTTTTGTGGGGCAGCTCTGGCTATAAGCATCTTACAGTCTTTTCTGAGAATGGAGTCCTGAGAGAGTGATGAAGGCCCTTACGTAAGGTATTTTTATTCATTTTTCCTTTTGGAGACAATATAATTCTTACTGTAAAAGAGTAATTACTTTGTAAGGTCCCAAACATGGGCCACATTTCATTGTCCTTCAGGTGATACTGAGGCCAAAGTGTGTTGCAAAAGAACACCAAGATTTTTTTTTTAAGTTCTTTAGAGAAGCTAAATTTTTTTCCAATTTTGTAAGAGACACCCCAAAGGTGAATTCTTTGGAATTGATGAAGTTTGACCCATTACTTGGCATGGGGCTGGAAGTCCCCCCCTACTTAAAGGAGGACATAGAAGTAAGCCTTGAGAAAAAAAAAAAAAAGCAAAAAACAAGAGAATAAAAATAACTGAGTTTTCCCTGATTTCCTTGCGTCCAGGAAATCCAGAGAATTGGGCACCCACTTAACTGATGTTTCTCTAACCTCCTAGTGCCCAGGAAGTTCAGAGAGTTGTGCTTTGGAGGGTATGCAGGTCCACTGACTCAAACACAACCACTGGACCAACAACCTGAGTCTCTAACTCCCTAGTGCACAGAAAGTTCAGAGACTTTGCCTGATACTGGGACCTGAAGCCAGGTCCGACAATTCTCTTCCAAGGTGTTTGGAGAGAAAGAAGGAGATAGTGAGAGGGGGAGGCTTACACACCTTCCAGTTTTAGCAGAAGAACTTGAGATTAGCAGCTTTTCCTGGTGAGGGAACCATAAATGATGAAGTTTAGGGGTGATGGGAACCCCAAATTACCAACAGTTCAGGTCATGCTTGAATGAATTCGATTCGAGGTTTCTTAAAGCCAAAGAAAACAGAATTTATTAAAGATTTGTCAGATTGAGTTGGCTTTTAAGGAGCCTAAGCATTTCTAACACTTGTATGCACAAGTGGGCCAGATAAAATCTCAGCTAGACAGAGTCTGAGCTGGATTGAATCTGAGCCAATAAATTGTTTTCTTCAATGAGCTTTTGGACCTCTTTTTCCATCTGACCAATTCTGCTTTTTAGGGCAATCTTCCCCTCATTGGCTTTTTGGATCTCTTTTGCCATTTGGGTTAGTCTATTTTTTAAAGTGTTATTTTCTTCAGCATTTTTGGGTTCCCTTTAAGCAAGCAGTTGACTCATGTTTCATGATTTTTTTTGCATTGCTCTCATTTCTCTTCCCAATTTTCCATCCACTTCTCTTACTTGATTATCAAAATCCTTTCTGAGCTATTCCTTGACATGAGAACAATTCATATTTTTCTTGGTGGCTATGAATGTAGGATCTTTGACTTTGTTGCATTCTTCTGTTTGTATATTTTGGTCTTCTGTGTCACCAAGTAAGACTCTAGAGTCTGACTCTTTTTCCAGATTTTGCTCATTTCCTCAGCCAATTACTTGACTTTTGAGCTCTTTGAAAAGGTAGTTTTCTGCTTCTAGTGGAGGTGGAGGGGGATGTACTTTCATTTCCTTGTTCCCCCCAGAATCTGTAGGCCTAGAGCTCTAGAAACAGCCACTATTCCTGCTGCTGCTGTGGCTTCTGTGGGCTCCTCCACCCCCTTTGCCATTCTGGGACTGTGACCAGACCATTCTGTTCTCTCACACAGATCTGACAGGTTTTTTCCCCTGATCGTCCAATTTTTACTCAGCCTTTTTGGGTCATGAAATTTGGAAACCGCCACAAGTGCCAAAGATTCAGTCACCCCAAACCTGCTTAGATCCCATCTGTGCCAGTGTATCCCATGGTGGACTGTGCTCTGCTCCCAGTGTGTGGCACAGTAGATGCTTCTCAAAACCATAGACTTTTCTAATTTTGTTACTACATTTATTTCAAATGTATTCTCTCTTCTCCATATAAAATAATGGAAAATAAAGAATAAATTTGATAACTAAAAAAATTATCAAGGAAAACTGTCCTGATATTCCACAACCAGAGGGTAAAATAAATATTGAAAAAATTCACTGGTCACCTCCTGAAAGACATCCCAAAAGGAAAACTCCTAAGAATATTGTAGCCAAATTCCAGAGCTCACTTGTTGAGGAGAAAATATTGCAAGCAGCCAGAAAGAAAAAAACATTCTAGTATTGTGGAAATCCAATCAGGATAGAATATGATCTAGCAGTTTCTACATTAAAGGACTGGAGAGTTTGTAATATGTTTTTCCAGAGGTCAAATGCACTAGGATTAAAACCAAGAATCACCTACCCAGAAAAACTTAGTATAATACTTCAGGGGAAACATGGTCATTCAGTGAAACAAAGGACTTTCAACCATTCTTGATGAAAAGACCAAAGCTGAATAGAAAATTTGACTTTCAAACACGAATTTCAAGAGATGCATGAGAAGACGTACATAAGAAAGAGAAATCATAAGAAATCAACTTTAGTAAGTTGAACTGTTTGCATTCCTACATGGAAAGATAATATTTGTAACTCCTGAGGCTTTTCTCAGCATTAGGGTAGCTAGAGAGATTATATACATATAGACAGAGGGGACAGGATGAGTTGAATAGGTAGGGATGATATCTAAAAAAAATAAAATTAAGGGGTGAGAGAGGGATATATTAGGAGGAGGAAGGGAGAAATAGAATGGGGCAAATTATCTCTTATATAAAAAAGGCAAGAAAAAGCTTTTTCAATGGAGGGGAAAAATGGGGAGGTGAGTGAACCTTACTCTCATTGGATTTGGTTTAAGAGGGGAATAACATGCATACTCAATTTGGTATGAAAATCTATCTTACACTACAGGAAAGCAGTGGGGCAGGGGATAAGCAGAACATGTGGGCTGTATGATATAAGGGAGAGGAAATGAGAGGAGGGGTAATTAGATGTAAACATTTTTGAGAAGGGATATTTTCAAAAGAGAGAATAGAATAAATGAGGGCAGGATAGGATGGAGGGAAATATAGTTAGTCTTTCATAATATGACTGTTATGGAAGTGTTTTGCATAACTACACATGTATAACTATATTGAATTACTTGCCTTCTCAGTGGGGATATAAGGGGAGGAAGGATGGGAGAGTAGTTGGAATTCAAAGTTTAAAAATGAATGTTAAAAAATTGTTTTTACATGCAATTGGAAAATAAGATTTACAAGCAATGGGGTATAGAAATCTATCTTGTCCTACAAGAAAATAGAGGGGATGGGGATAAGAGAAGGGAGAGATATCATAGAAAGGATGGTAGATTGAGGAAAGTAGTCATCAGAATGCATGCTCTTTTGGCGTGGGTGAAGAAAATTTGAAATTCAGTATCTTGTGGAAGTGTCTGTTGAAAACTAAAAATAAATAAATTGAAAGAAGAAGAAGATGATGAAGAAGAAACTAACCAGTTTCCTCAATTTCCTGTTTACTTTCTAACAACTGGTAGCAAGGTCCACTATTGGGAAGGTGAGGAAAGAATGGTTCTTTAAGGTTAAAATATTATATGAGCGCATCTATTACAACCTAATTGCTACTGAATCCAGAGAACAATGAATTCTAGTTGATTTGCTGCTGAAACTTACTTTGTGCATTGGTTCATCTACTATAATGTGAATACCTTGAAAATAAGGACCTTTGTATTTTTATTTGTAGCCCCAAATGCTTAACACAGTGCTTTGTATATAGCAAGCAGCTTAGTGCCACAATGGATAGAGCTTAAATCAAGAAGACCTGAGTTCAGATCCATCCCCAGACATTTATTAGCAGTTTGGCTTTGAGAAGTCATTTGACCTCTTCCTTGGTTTCCTTATGTGTAAAATGGAAATAATGAGAGAACCTTTGTCTTAGGGTTGTTGTGAAGATAAAATAAAATATCTATACAGCACTTTGTAAACCTCAATGCTAGTCATTATAACATTAATTAAAATAATTTTATTCATACATTATTTATCATTATTCATCTACTTAGCCATTCATCCATTAATGTTCAAATATCCAGAAGAAAGTCCCAGTGCATTGACTAGATCCTTCATTAATGATTGCTACCAGAGAGAGGCAGTTAAAGGTGGGGGAAAGGCACAGGATAATGTATGAAAAGGTTTATAATCTTTACCAGTACATGAATAACTAAAGACATTTTGGATCTATGGATTCCTAGCACAATACTTGAAACATGGCTTAATGCTTAATAATGTTTGTTGATTGCAGCATTGAAGTATCTTTTGTTGTTAACACCTAAGGGAAAGCTTATTTCAATACAGTTTAATTGTCATTTTTTTAAAATAAATTACAACTCTAGATAATTATCACTAAAGAGTACACTTACACTCTTTGTTATCTGTTTGTTCCCATTTGTTTCTTTTGATGCCCAAGTTTAGAGTAGTACCCTGAACTTTTTTCTCAAGCTAAATCAGATTTTAAAGGAAAAGGCAAGAACATAAACCAAATCTCACCTCAAAGAATGGTTTGGCAGCATAAGCCTGGATTGCTAACATGAAATGTTCTATTTGAACTGGAAGAAATTTAGGTCATGTCATTCTTTCCTCACTCATTTCCAGGGACAGGTCACTAACTCCCATACCTTAAGATAGAATTCATTCACTTTGTCCAAAATGAAAACTCATACCAGAGTCTGAACTATGAAGCTGATCTCACAAATTGTATGGAATCAGTTGAAAATTACCACAAAACAATCTTCCACCCGAGCTCACAGTGGATACAAAGTTCAGATACTTCTTTCTGTAGGATGTTGACAAAACTCTAGATATTAGCTCATTTGATCCTATTAAATACTAAGAATACCAAGGCTGATCTCTGAGTAGTCAGGCATTTTTATTTAACTCCCTCAAATTCAACAAATCACCAGATGGCAATACAGTACAGTATACATACATTATTCAGTTAAATATTAAGAAGAATTACTAAAAAAGTAACTTTGAAATGAGAAATTTCCATAACATAGATAGATTTTTTTTTAGCCTGCAGTATTATTACCTCCTAATAATAAAATAAAAACATATGTTTCCATAATTGATTTTCCCCTTGAGTAATATCAGAATAAAAGTTTTCTCTATTTTTAACTTGAACTAAATAAAACCTAAGTTTTCATTTTGTCTTGAGTTTATGGAGTGACATTTTAATTTTATGGTGAGAAGAATATTTGAAAAAAAGTATTTTGACCCCTTAGAAGCACTATTTATCAGATGGATTGTAAAATGCTTCCCACAACTTTCACAAACGTATATACTAATAACCCTAACTACTAAGGCAAGAATCATGAATTACTTTTCCTATACTTAACTTCCTCAGCTGTCATTAATCACCCTGAGCAAAGTTTGCAGCCTGCTGTTCCATTCTGCAGAATATGTAGAAATTGACACAGTGCCAGTTCGACAATTTATGTGTCTGAATTTGACATTTGCTTTCAGAAATTAAGTATTTATTAAATTCTTAAAAAATTATGAATTCTTCCTACCATCAAAGGGGAAAATATACATATATAATAGTTTGTGGTAGGTGAATATAATAGAATATGAAGGTTTTAGGATTAATGAATAGAGAGAAGCATGTGAAGAGTTTGATGAAGGAATATAAGATGAAATAAGCAAGCCTGGGAAATAAAAGGTATAATGACAGCAACACCAATAGGCATTTATTAAGTGTCTATTTTGTGTCAAACACTGTGCTAAATGTTGGGAATGAAAGTAAAATACAATCCCTGCTTTCACTTTCTAGTGCTGGAGACAAGAAGCAAGCAACTATATACATAAAAGATATATAGGATAAATTGGAGTTAATTTCCAGGAAGGCGCTAACACTAAGGCTGAACAGGAAAGACTTCTTAAAGATCGTAGGTATTTCAGTTGAGAACTGAAGGAAGCCAGGAATGCAAGTAATTAAATATAAGAAGGAAGAGCATTCCTGACATGGAGAACAGTCAGTGAAAAATGTACAAAGTCAAGAGATGCAGTATCTTGTGAGAGGAATAGTAAGAAAGTCAGTACCATTGCGTATTGAACATTAGAGTACCATAAGGAAGGAAAGTAAAAGGAAACTAGAAAGAGATCAATTTGCTTCTTTCACATTCCAAAATACTGGAAATTTAGGTCATTTCAGGGCTCAACTCAGGTGTCACTGTCTTTGAGTCCCATTCTTATTCCCAGTTGTTTTTCTTCCTTCAAAAAACATTTTTCATTTATTTTTCATATATGATGTATTGACTTATCTTAGAAAATGTTATATTCCTTGAAGCTGAATTTATGATCTTTGAGTGTGTTCACTGTTTTACTCTCATTCCACACCTAATAAAATGTATGGTACAGATTAGGTACTTACTAATTATTGATTGATAGATTAACTAGTAACATGGTATGGCAGAAACACAAACACAGCATTCTCTAGCTATCACAGTAAAATTTCTTTTGCCTTCCATTCTTGTCAGAAGCAAAGTCAGAGTTGTTTGTCGTAGATTTGGTAGGTCTTTTAGCTAACTCTGTTGTCTGTATACTTTCACAATGTTATGATTTTCAAGGCATAAGACTTAATATTCCCAAATGAAAGCTACTTGCCTTTATAAACATCATTTTTTAAGTGGTTTACAACCTTCATTCCTTCTGCTTCCATATATTCTAAGCAATGCAGTTCCACTCAGAGGCTATGTCTTAAGTTATCAAGCAGATAGAAACTAACAAGACAGAAGGATCCAAAACACTAGAACTAAGGATAAAATCAAATTATCTGTTGAGCTCTACACATTTCATCTCTCCCTTACTGCTGCCTTCCAGAATCTTCCCTTAACTTTCCTTATATGCTTGATATTCTGATCTCATTTCTGGGATGTGGTGTATTTTAGATCAAAGCAAAAGAGAAATATGTACAAAAACACAAGGACACATGATGAAATCCATTGACTAATGAGATCCACATGGGTAATATCACCTTGATGCTACACACTGTTAGATCATCTCTACTTCACTGGATGCTGGCTTAGTAAGTACAAAAAAAAAGTACAGAAAAAAGTTCAGTACGAAATAGGTCTCTATTCTAAGTAAAAAATACTAATGATATGCCAAATATTAAGTGTATATTGAGAAGTTAAATCAATTACTAAGTCACTTTCATGAAATTAGGGAAGAGGAATCATAAAAATCATAGAAGAATAAAAAACACTTTGAGCTCAGGAAATGTACAGTAAGATGAAATTTGCCTGAACTCTGTAACTTTTCAAGAACCTACCATGTGCTGCAAGAAAACAAAAACTTCGAATTTCTTATGGCCAGAGCATGATTTCTAAAATTGTCTAACTTAAAGTTAGATATACTCACTATGTAATAAAGATGGCCATTAAATGCTTGAGTACATTCAACCACTTTAATATCACCAAAAAGAAATCTACTGTCTTTGGTAGCCATAATCATTGATTCCTAATTTAAATCATATAAGCTCTTCACAATCAACAGCTTCAAAAAGGCTATTGATACTTAATATAATCTAATAAGGATTCTATTTGAATTAGGTTTTAATTTATTAGCACTTGAACTTGAGTCACATTGTACTATACTAGTGTCATTGCCAAGAGTATGAAGTATAACTCATGTGCACCAGACATTGCATTTTATTCATTAACTATATTGCTGTAGTATTGCTTCTCTGTAAGAGTAACGATTATAATGTGGTTTTTTTTAATATTTTAAGGGATTATACAGTTCCTTAAGTGTGTATTGAAAGGGTCATCCAACTCCCATAATTTAGTGATTTGGTAATTGAGGTCTAGAAAGGTTAAGTTATTTTCCTTAGCCATATTTGGATAAAGGTTTTTGTTTGCTATTTTTTTCCCCTAGAATCTTCCATTGAAATCCGTTTTTTTAATGTAAGGACAGTCAACATGTTAAAATTATATCCAATCTTTGTTTTTTGAAACGTCTATATATTTTCTCAAGGATTACTGAAGATTTCTGTGTATAAATTTAGGAAAATTACAATTTTTGCTTTTGCATTAATTTTCTTTATGAGTTATGTGAGCCTAGGCAAGTTACTTAACCTCTGTTTACTTCAGCTATTCTTCATAAAATAGCCTTAATAACAGCACCTACCTCACATGGTTATTGTGAGGATCAAATAACATTACGTTTGTAAAGCACCTACCACATTTTCTGGAACACTGCAGGCACTCTAAAACTGCTTATCCCTTTTCCTTCCCTTCTTTTCATCTTCAATAGACATCAAAATGAATGCCAGAGTAAGAACATGATTGATTATTGCTTTTGTCTACATCTTACCAGCTTTCTGTCACTATCAACCCTCAACCTTTGGCAGTATTTCTTTATGAATATGCAATGACACTTTCATTTATTTGTTTGTGTATCTATTTGCTTGATTGCTTAGGTAGGGGTTATGTTTTCATTTTCATCATAGAAGGATGGAAAATCATTACTTGGATGGTCATTAGAAACTAATCTCTAACATGTATAGCCCTGGACATTTTTCTAGGTCCATAAGAGACAAATAGTTTGTCCATGGTGACATAATTATTATTTCAGAAGAACTTAAATGCATGTATTTGTTTCTAACTATGAGGTCATTTCCTCTATCCACTATACAACACTGCCTCTGTCAATTCCTTCAGTTCATATTGTTTTACTTTTCAGTTCCTCACCAAAAAACTAGTATAATTGATTGAGGGAAATTGAAGTATTGCATCTAAATGAGCATGTTTCTTTCTTTTAACCCATGTATATTAATAGTGGAGTGGCTTAGAATACTTAATGTTATTATAAAACAATTTTTAAAGAAATTTTCTTAGATTGTTTCATATTTATAGATGGATTAAGGAGGACTTGAAATTTTCATAATTGTTTTAAAGGATTATATTCTTATATAGCCTAGCTAGAATAGAACAAATATTTTACTCACATGATACTTATCTTAATAATGTGTGTTAACATTTCATGACAGGTGGCAGTGGCTGTCAATATAATTTTCAGTGAACTTCAGACTATATTCATTTGGGCAACTGTGTAAAAAGGAAGTATTTCTTTGTCTTAACTGGAGCATAACTATTGCAGTGAAGGAAAGATAAGAGGGAAAGCAGGAAAACAATAAGAAAGAAAGGAAGGAGAGAAGGAAGGAAGGGAAAAGGAAAAAGAAAGCAAGAAAGAGGAAAAAGAAAAAGGAAAAAAGAATGAAAAGAAAGAAATAAAGGAAGAAAAAAGAAAGAAGAAAGCAAGCAGGAAAGAAAGAAGAATGGAAAAGGAAAGAAGAAGGAAAAAAAGGAAGGAAGCAAGGAAGGAAGGAAGGAAGCAAGGAAGGAAGGAAAGAAAGAAAAAATGAAAGAAATTGTTCCATGGAAGGTATTCCAGAGATTGCAGTGGGAAAATTCTAAAGGGTTACTGATGGAAAAATAAGTAGTTGTTAAACCATGAACGAAGAGTTAAAGCTGATCTTTTCACCTAAGGAGATGAATGACTGTTCTTATTAGTGAGAGACTATGGCCATTAGTTCCAGTTATTGCAATTACCTGACCCAAACAACATCAAAACTGATGACGCTAGAGTATGACATGAGGTTTTGAATAAACGGTGCCAGACAATTGACCTCCATCTGTCCACTGCTTACTGATAAATATAGACTAAAAGTTGGATTGCAGTAGTACCATTATAAAAGCAAGATAATTTGCTCAAAAGAATGCATGTACAAGTTACTTAGAATATGTTAAATATTATGTAGGTATGTGTTGCATTCATGATTAGATGAATGCAATGAAAAATAATTGCTAGCGTTAATATAGCACTTTAAGGTTATGAAACTGCTAACTCTTGGTACTCTCAACATCTCTGGGACTTAGGTATTATTAATACTGCCATTTTGCAAATGAGGAAATTGAGCCTGAGGGAGCTAAAGTTACTTGCCCAGTGTCACAAAAATAGGTGTTTGACACCAGATTCAAACTCAGACCTTCCTGAATTTAAGTCAAGTCCTCTTTCCCCTGTGCTACCAAGTTGTTTGAAGGAATGAACATGCTATTTCTTTTGAGCGTAAGGGATTTTGATAAAGGATTATTAGATAACAAACACTTGGATGAAAATATTTTTTTTTGTGGAACATAAAAGCTCCATTTTGTTCTCTTAAATTTCTACCTATGGGCATAGGGGGAGTCTGACAAAGTGAACATAAACCACAGAATTGAAATATGCTGTAGTAGTATTAAGTATTTTTAAGGGCAATTCCAAAGATTATATGATTGTTTCACTAGGTGGCAGTGTGGCTTAAATTTCACAGTCTTTACCATCTAACCCTTCCTGCTAACTGGGAATGTGGCACAAATGTGACAAAAACTAATTAAAGTATGACCTACACACTGAAACAGGTTTCAGTTTGTTTGTTTGTTTGTTTGCTTGCTTTTGGATAATAAGTGTTTGTTTTCAGAAAGATTGATAGTTAAACTCTATGATTGTTCATTTCTGCACTCCCATATGATATGAGGTGTAGATAGTATAAGTATAGATAATGTAAGACAAATAAAACTGTGAAGGGAAATCACTGATGTTAAGGCACTTTTGATACTTCAGTATATCTGGATTTCATCATTGGATATTCCATTGATATAGTTCTCTGCCTATTCACGTATCTTTATGTGATCCATAGTTTCCCAAGAAATGTTCATAGCATGTCTGCCAAAGTATTGAAAGGTTTTACTCTTGTTTTATTCTTTTGGAGTAATCATTACACTAACCGATCTTCCCACCTGTTATATTTGACTAAATACATGAATGATCCACTTTCTTTTCCAGACAAAAATGTCCTTGATGATACCTGTTATGCCATAGATCTCAAGTGATTCTTCAATGGTGACATTCTACAGCCTGCCATTGACTTTGGGGGTATTTGTACTGTTGTTCTGAGATTTTGTTATCTCATGATTATCCGTGGGATAGTAATGATACTGAAGGCAAATGTTTTTGTGACAACAAGTTCTTTAGGATCTTTGGAAGTGCTATACTGTCTTCTAAATATAATGTAGCCTAATCCTTAGTGAGCAATTAGGTGGAAAAGTAGGTAGAGGGTTGGGTTTGAAGTCAGGAAAACTCTTCATTCTGAATTAAAATCTGACATTAGATATTTACTAGCTGTGTGACCCTGGGCAACTCACTTAACCCTGTTTACCTCAGTTTCCTTATCTGTAAAATGAGCTGGAGAAAAAAATGGCAAACCACTCTAATGTCTTTGGCAAGAAAATCCCAAAAGGGGTCATGGAAAGTTGGACATGACCGAATTGAATGAACAATGAAATCTCTTAACATTCTGATGTAGGGATATTTCATTGTCTATCTGCATTATTCTTTATTCCACAGACCAAAAACCAAGTCCTGAAAGTCTTAACTTTAATTTCTGGGACTACTACCCTAGAGTCCTTCTGCTTCCATGCCCTAGTCTTGTTTCATTCTACTCCTCAATCTGCTTCCTATAAGATTGTTTCCCCTTTCACTCTAGTTATGAAAACATGATGAAATCAACTCTGTTATTTCTTCAGGAAATGATATATCAAGTCATGGCTTCCAGTGGCCCCACTTATCATCTTCAAAACACAACCTTCCTCATTGACTGCTCTCTGAGGTGTATCATATCTCTTATTAGAATACAAGTTCTTAAGGCTATGAACATCACTATTATTGTATTTGTATTCTCATAATGTTGACTAGTACTTGACATATAATAAGAATTTAATAACTGAGTTTTCATTCATTCATTCACTATTTTTCTAAGAAAAATAATAAGATAAATAAATAATAAGATAAAAAAGAATTCAAGTTCAAGATTGGGGAATCGGTGACCTCATGGTCACATGTGGCCCTCTAGTTCCTTGGGGACAACCTTTTTTATTGAGTACAAGCTTTACAGAATAAATACTTTTGTTATTGTAGACTGGTAGAGGTGAAATCAGGAGAAGTACTTATTCAAATTCCAGTTATGACATTATCTATACGTATGAAATTGAGTAAGTCCCTTAACTTCATATAACTCCAGAATAAAAGATTTGCAATGGTCCTTGAAGGCCATGTAGTTCAAACATTAATTAGATAAAGGTGTGGAAAACCATCCAGACTTAAACAAAGAATTCCAGGAACAGAAAACATATTTTCTTCAAAGCCAGGCTATTTTGCATTTCATAAGCTTTAATAATTAGAAAAATTTCCTGACTTAAAACTTAATTTTGACTAATTTTTAAAATAGGCATAACATTGTTTGTAATATTTACTTGATGGGGTTATTTTGATGGAGGAAAATGTGAGTTATATCTATATAGATGAAGAGTTCCAATATCACAGATGAACTTGATAATCTTTATAATATTCCTTTTTATCTAATAAGTTTGACCAGTGTTGAAACTGAGAAAAGTCATTTGTTCATTCCTGTGAATTTCGGATAAGGCTTTTATATAACATTAATGATAATATTTCTATGCCTTTTTATAACGTCATTATTTTTCTGGTTTTTACTGTTCTTTTGATTTTGTATAGGTGTTGAGTGGCAATAATGGAGTATCTCATCCTGGCTTGTTAGGCATTGTCTCTTAATGTCTTATTCTACAAGACAAACTTTTTACAAAACTGCTACCATGTACACTTCCTTCAGTTTTTTGAACTGTAGTATAAGCTGATGAATGTATTTATCTCTATCAAATTTCACCTTAAAGGGAAACCTATTCTCATTTGTCATGAACTTTTTGAATCCTAACTTGGAATCCTAATGTGTTACAAGTATCTATTAGTTTTTTGCTATCTCTAAATTTGGGAAGCATACAAATTTTGCTTGTATGACTGAATGATTTTGCAAAGGATAAATAAAAATATTAAACAATATGAGGTCAAACATTGATTAGTAGGGCATTCGAGGAGATACCTCTTAAATATTTTTGACTATTCTTTGGTTCTTGACACTCAACCAATTCTGAATCCTTCTTATTGTACCAGCTCACATATCTTTATGTTTTATATAAAGTTAGCAAAAGCAGATTTTCTCAAAAGTTTAACTGTGTCTGAATTATTCCCCCAATCTGACAATCTAGTAACATAGTTGAAAAAGAAACTAGTTCTGAAGGATTGTTCTTAGAGGAGGACTTGCATATTCCCTACTTTTTACCAATTTTATCTTAAAATTATATTTTAGATTTTACCAAAGCTTAGAGTCAAGCTCAGGGGTCTATTCTGAGAATCCATTTTTGTCCTTGCTTTTGAATAATGAAATTACATATGCCCTTCTTCAGTCTTTCAGTTACCATTCAAATCTCCACAGTCTTTCAAAGATAGGGATTTCTGCCTGAACCATCACTTCTGCCAGCTCTGTCAGTACGTGAATATGGAATTTATCTTTGCAGCTGACTTAAACACACCAGTAGCAGCTAAATACTTTCCCACTGTCTCCCTATTTATCTTTCGGATCAATTTCATGTTAATCATTTTTATTTTGTTATTCTTTTCCAAAAATAGTTTTCTTGGCAGAGAAAATTGAAAAAGTTTAGATGCTAAATAGCTTGACCATCTAAGGGAGGAATTATATCCTCTATTTTTATCTTTCTCTTTTTCCCAGTAAAATTCAAAAATGAACACCACCCACCTGCTCCTCAGGGAGAAAAACCTCTTGTCATATTTCCTTTAGTTTTCATTGCCACTTACAACTCATCCTGCCCTTTAGAAGACATGTTATAATTTTTGTGCCCCCCTCATGCTTTTTTATTCATTTGCTGTTATTTGCTTTGCTTTTTTAAAAAAATATATATGTACCTTTCTGTTTCAAATCCTAATTGGTTAGTGAGTTATCTGTGTTCAAAAATGGTGATCTTCTTTCACTTTTCTCATTATGACTGAGGAACAGAGGGGAAAAATTAATTTCCCAAGATTACATATCTAGTTAATGGCAGACCTGGGACTATTACTGAGACTTTCTAGTACTATAAGAAGCTAGAAGCCTTGAACATCCTTCTGTATATTGCAAGGACACTGCTATCACATCAAACATATGTATATTCCATGTCCTCGTACTGCCAAGCTACTTCCTTCCCTAGGGATATGCAATCCTAATTAATGACTATTCAAATAGCCCAATATATCTAGTGAGCTCCAGACTCTATACTACACTTCCCCTTTTGCCATCTTGCAGTCATGCTGCTCCATTCGTATTAACTACCTTTCTTTTCTTGCTCTGGGAAAATTAATTGATTCCACACTTTCAATGTCTCTGTAAACATTGTGCCTATCCACTGTTCTGTGGCTCCATTCACCTTGTTCTTATTTCCTAAATCAAAACATCCTAATAACCGACTGACCAATCTGGAGAACATTTTCGAATTGTGCTCAAAGGCCTATAAAATAGAGCATACCCTTTGATAAAGCTATGTGACTATTAGGACTGTATCCCAAAGAGACCATAAAAAAGGGAAAAAGGACACACATGTACAAAAATATGTACAGGAGCTCTTTCTGTGGTGGCCACGAGTTAGAAATTGAAGGGATGCGCATCAATTGGGAGATGACTGAACAAGCTGTAGTATATAAATATAATGGAATACTCTTGTGCTATAAGAAACAATGAGCAGGTAGATTTCAGAAAAACCTGGAAAGACTTACATGAATTGATGCTGAGTGAAATGAGCAGAAGCAAGAGAACATTATAAACAGTAACTGCTACATTTTGCTATTATCAGTTTTGATTGATTTGAGTCTTCTCATCAATGCAGTGATATAAGATAATTTCAAGAGACTCACAATGGAAAATGCCATTTATAGACAGAGAAAGGACTATGGAATCTGAATGCAGATCAAGCCATACTATTTTCTCTTCTTGTTTTCTTTTCTTTTTCATGATTTTTACCTTTTGTTCTCACTCTTCTTTCACAACATTACTAAAGTATAAATACATTTAATGTGATTGTGCATGTATAGCCTGTATAAGATTGCTTTCTGTCTTGGAGAGAGTGAAGGGAAGGGATAAAAAAATTTAGAACTCAACATCATATAAAAATGAATATTGAGAACCATCTTTACATATTATTGGAAAAAATAAAATACTATTTAAGTGGGAGGTGGCACATCCTCACACCCTAGCCACCACTCACTTATGAATTATCTTCCATTAATTGTATCTAAGTGGTCTGAGAAAAAGGAAGGTATTTCCTCTGGATTTGCATTCCTATCACTATAAACACTGTCCATCACTTACTAAATATTTCTTTTATTTGTTCCTTCAAGGTCATTAGAAACATTTTTTCTTAGGCATTATTTGTCAAATTGTTGTTACATTTGTTACTGAGAAAGAAATAATTTTGTCCTTGTGCATGTGCAGCAGGTGGTATAGTAAAACGATTTCCTACTTTCTCTATCACAATAAGGCATGCTCAAATTTCTCTCCTAGTTATATGGCAAACTTAGCATTTCACCTCTTCCACAGTACTTGTGTACAAGTTTCACCTCCTCCCTGGAATGTATTCACATTTGTCTCTTAGAATGAACTTCCTCCAAGAATGAACTCAAGGGACATTTTTTTACAGGAAGCCTTTCTTGATCCTCAAGAAGTTAATGTTTTTTTCCCTTCTCATCTTATTTAAATACTCATCTGTTTATCTATTTTAAATATATACAAAAATACTAAATTAAAATCAAATTAAATATTAAAATATGCGTATATATGTTAATATGTGTATGTGTGTGTCTGTAATCTTAGTCCTCTTTGATTATGAAGAATAACCAGCAACACTGTACATCTATCCATATGTACATACATATTCTTACCCATACACATAGATTTTATCTCTCTCTCTCGCTTTCCTTTTTTACATAAAGAAATATAATACATGGTCCTGAGGGAAGGGATTATTTATCTTTTTTTATTTCTTTGTAACTCTAGTGCCAACCAGAGCGCCTGATACCATGGAAGCTACATGATTTAAAAAAGAAAAAGGATGATAAAATGTAGCTGAATGGTAGTTTCGGTTAATTCTTATTTGTCCCTATAGTAGGGACATTATTACCCTTCTGATGAATTCCATGTGTGGTAATTTGAAGGCATACTGCATGCCAAGTTATGTCAACAAGCAGTTATTAAGTATGAACTATGTGCCAGACAATATGATAGGCATTGAGGATAGAAAGAAAGGTTTACAAAGCAACACCCCAAAAACCAAACTACAAAAACCAGAACTTGCTCTTAAAATCTTCATAGCATAATGAGAGACACAACATCCAAACAGCTACATACCAATAACATTTTTTATAATTTCTTAGTTGCTAGCTTTTTACAAAGATGAGATCTTAAATCAATCCCTGATAAGTATCTTTAATGTACATTAAGTTTGTATTTACTAGAAAATTAAAATGCTTATTCTGCCAACACCAATACCTCTAACATTTACTTTTCTTGTAAAGGTCACTTAAAGACATGTTGATATATGATTATGAGTTTGAGGACCAAGCAAAACAATATCAAAGAAACAATTATGTCATATAATGGTATACATATGAGAGATGATGATGGTGGTGGTGATTGTGGTGATCCTCTCAAAGACTACTACATTGTTCTGCCATCAGAGAAGTGGTTGGGTGGGGTAGCAAAGGCAGAACAGAAAAATAAGAAAACTGTACATTGGGAAATTTTGTGTGCCCTGAGATAACAAGGCTAGCTGTTAATAGCTTTTCAGAAACTCTAGTTCACTAGTAAATTTGTATGTGGCTATGCCACTTTTAGATTAATGCTCCCATCAACAACTGTTTCTAAGAGACAAAGTAAAAGTTTGCATATTTTAGGGTTGCAAGTTCATGTACATGAAAATTATTATAATATCAGTTTAACAGTAAGTACCAAAATAGTGGCCATCTTTCCTTCTCTACTGCCAGGAGATACAATGCCATCTATCAAAAATTCCAGTACCACACCTGAGGGAAATGTTTACCAATAAAGCAGACAAACTGTCAAGTGTATATGAAATGAACTAAAAACAATAATTCTATCATTATGTACCAGTCTTATTTCATAGAAAAACTGAAAACATTTCCAATTATAAGCAATGGCATCACACTGTTCTTTTCAATACAACACTTAGATTTAAGTCACATTACAACATATTACTGATCAATGTTGGAAAAAGGTAAGAAACAACTTCTCCAACCCAACATTAGATGAAATAATAGGGAAAATTTAGGATCAAATAAAATCTAAAGACAGAAAATTTAGAGAAACTGAAGACACTGAAAATTTCAATTTAACACAAACTCTAGCAATTTTCCTTGTTTAGAACATGGATGATATAGACAATATCTACATTTCAAATCACTTCCAAGAAAAGATAGGCTTATTTACAATGGAATTTCATAAAATCCATCAGATGATATGGCTCTAACTTGTGTGCATCTTTAATTAAAGTTATAAAACTACTATTTGCTGTAACAATATAAACAAATATATTATCACGTAATATTAGATGAAAAGTATGAACGGTATGAAAAGTATGAAAGGCACAATAGTATTATATTGTAGTCATTGTTACAGTAAGAAAATCTTGAAAAACTAGTTTCCATCAATACCTAGCTTAGAAATTACAGCATTCTTTAAACAGTAATGGAATCAAAAGTCAAAATATTAATTGTCAAGAGAAAAATCAATACAAGATGCTAATCAAATTAATTTTAGCTAGAACGAATTATTAAAAAGGTTTGAGAGTCAAAAATATGTCATGAATTATTTTTAAAGAAATAAGATATAGAAAACTACCAGCTATCTATATGTTTAAAAAATGTTCAACACAAAACATAATTTGGATGAAATGAGAAATATGGCTAATATTTTATTGAGTATCTGCTAATTTAATTTTATTTTTACATATAATAGTATTTTATTTTTTTCAGTTACAAGTAAAGATAGTTTTAAACATTCATTTTTGTAAGATGCGTTTCAAGTTTTTCTCCTTCCCTTCCTTCCCACCTTTCCTTAAAATAGAAAGAAATCTTATATAGGTTATATGTGTACAATTACATTAAACATATTTTCACATTGGTCATGCTGTGAAAGAAGAATCAGACCAAAAAGAAAAAAAAGAAAAGAAAAATTTTTTAAAAAGTGAAAATTGTATTCTTCAATATTCATTCAGACTCCATAGCTCTTTCTCTGGATGTGAAGATCATTTTCCATCATGAGTCTTTTGAAATTGTCTTGAGGCATTGTAGTGCTAAGAGCTAAATCTACCAAAACTGATCATTGTACAATGTTGCTATTATTATTTACAAGATTCTCCTGATTCTGCTCGCCTCACTCAGCAACAAATTATGTAAGACTTGTAAGAAAATTATGAAATGAAAGTGAACCAACTTGAAACAGGGAATCAAAAACTTTTTGAATTTAAAAAAAAACACTTAAATTAATTCATTTGTTTTTAGTTTTCAACATTCACTTCCATAAGATCTCCACTCCAAGATGACAAGCACTCTTATATAGGCTCTACATATACAGTCATATTGAGCATATTTTCCCATTAGTCAAGTTGTGAAGAATAATTAGAATCAATGTGAGGAACCATGAGGAAGAAGAAACAGAAAGAAAGGGAGGGAAGGAGGGATGGAGGGAGGGAGACAGCGAGAGAAAGAGAGAGAGAGAGAGAGAGAGAGAGAGAGAGAGAGAGAGAGAGAGAGAGAGAGAGAGAGAGAGAGAGAGAGAGAACAGAGTGCTCTGATCTTCACTGAGTTCTTTTCCATCATGAGTTTTTTGGAGTTTTCAGATCCTTGCACTGCTGAGTAGAGCTAATTCTATCAAAGTCAGTCCTTGTATAACATTGCTGTTACTGTGTACAATGTTCTCTTGGTCAGCATAAGTTCATAAAATTCTTTCCAGGTTTGCCTGTAGTCTGCTTGCTTATCACTTCTTAGGGGACAGCACTACTCCATTACATTCATATACCACAACTTATTCAATCATTACCCATTTGATGGATATTCCTTCAATTTCCAATTCTTCACCAACGCAAAGTGTGCTACTATAAATATATTTTTGTACGTGTGGGTCCTATTCCCATTTTTATGATGCAATTGGGATATAGATCTAGAAGTGGTACTGCTGGGTCAAAAGGGATGTACATTTAGTGGCCCTTTGGGCATAGTTCTAAATTGCTCTCCAGAATGGTTGGATCAGTTCACAACTCCACCAACAATGTTATAATTTTTATGATCTTCTCTAACCTTTGCCTTTTTCCTTGTTTTGTCATATTAGCCAGTCTGATAGGTGTAATGTGGTATCACAGAGATATCTGAATTTGCAATTTTTTAATCAGTAATGATTTAGAACATTTTTTCATATGACTAGAGATAGCTTTAATTTCTTCATCAGAAAACTTCAGGTACCTATTATTTGATCATTTATGTTGATAAGATTAATAGCAGTATAGTTACATAAGAGCAAATAACAAACCCTATTTTCTCTGAAAAAGTAAAATCCTATTTGGCTACATAGAACTATAGTCATTGGCTTGAAAATTTGGTGTGGTACTTGGCACTTTTCTGGCAACCTCTCAAAGGTAAGCTGATCTTATTCTTCTTTGGTGAAGATATTATATGTATACTATCAAAATGTGAGAACACAAATGGCTCCTCAAAATGTAGAGTGGTTATGTTTTTATGTATTTTGCACTGAGCATTCACAGCTTATCTTGTTTAACAAAAAAAGAAATGTGTATTGGTTGAGTAAAAAAAAAATCTTGCCAGAAATTCCTGGGGTACAAATAGCAACTTACTAACTTATTGAGTTAGTAATTACTGATTTAAAATAAGTGAATGTGTAAGAACATCTATACTGCTTGTATTCTCATCATTATAAAACCTATGATTCAGTTCTATATTCATGGCTTACAAAAACATCTGTAAAGATGATTCCACTCACCATTGGCAAATGGAACGTATGCACACTAATAGACAACACAAAATCCGGTGGACTTGAAAGAAAAACGGCTTTTGTTGCAAGAGAACTTAACAGATATTGCATCCAAATAACAGCCCTGAGTAAAACAAGGTTGCCAAATGAAGGCCAGCTTACTGCAGTTGGAGCTGGATACAGTTTTTTCTGGAGTGAGAGCAGTGAAAGGGAGAGTTGTGAAGCTGGTGCAGGTTTTACAATCAAAACTAATCTAATCAACAAGATGATATGTCTGCCAAAAGTAATGAATGACAGGCTCATGACAATGAGATTGTCACTTGCAGGAAAACGCCATGCCATCATCATCAGTGCCTATGCTCCCACCATGACAAACCCTGATGAAGTCAAAGAAAAATTTTATGAAGACCTAGAGACCCTTATCATCAATGTGCCAAAAGAAGACAAGCTTGTAATTCTGGGTGAATTTAATGCTAGAGTAGGTTCAGACTACCAGACTTGACAGGGAGTCCTAGGTAGGAATGAAATTAGAAACAGCAACAGCAATGGTCATTTACTGTGAAGACTTCGGCATCTCATGACCTTCTCATCACCAACACTGTTTTCCATTTACCTAAATGTAATAAAAGTTCATATACGCACCTTTGCAGCAAAAATGGACATCTAATAGGTTATGTGATTGTAAGAAGAGACAGACAAGATGTGAGAGTGACAAAAGCAATGTGTGGTTCAGAATGCTGGACTGATCATAGACTTATCTTTTCCAAACTAAATATTCACATTCATCGAAAGTGCCACCCCCAAGGCAAAATGACTACCAGAAGAATTAATGTCAACAAATTAGAGCTCTTCTCTGACCATGAACAGTTTGCTGCTGACCTGGAGGGAAAGTTGAGCCCACACACAGTTGGCAACAGTGGAGCAGAAAAGGAGTGGGCAGCTCTCAGAGATTTGGTATACAGCACTGCATTTGCTCATCTGGGTCAGAACGCTTGCGAACACTAAGACTGGTCTGATAAAAATATTGGGAAAATTCAGAAGCTGCTAAATGAAAAATGAGAACTTCACAGGATTTGCCAGAAGGGTAGTTCATCCACCTCTAAGAAGGCAGCATTTAATTCCATCAAAAGTAAAGTACAAGCAAAACTTAGAGAGATGCAGGATTACTGGCTCATTGGGAAGGTAGATGAAATTCAGTTTTACTCTGATAATAACAATCTAAAGTGCTTTTGTGATTCCCTGAAAGCTATTTATGGACCAAAAACCTATGGTGCATCGCAACTGCTCAATGCTGATGGAGCCACATTGATTACTGATAAGGACATGATTCATGTACTGCCAATATGCAAAACAGAACCAAGTGTACAGAGGATGTTAGAGTACTTAATGTCCTTATTACAACTGTAATCTCTTTAAAATGTGTCATTAACACCATGTTGACAAAAACATTTGTTATAAATTTGTACTAAATTTAGATAATTTGAAGGCAGCAATTTAAGATTCTTAACATTCTATAGAACCTTAAAAAAATCATCATCTTCCTTAAAAATCTCTAAATATGTTTTCTGAGTTGAAAAAGGAAGTTGGGCCAAGACATATTATTAATCATTTGATAAACATCATTAAAATTCCACTGAAAAAGAAATTAAACAGCTTTTCCATTTCATTAAGTCTTTCCCCAGTGAAAAATATAATTTTGAATCAATAAGTGTAATATTCAATATGATCTTCTTCTTATATTCCACTGAAAGATAGAAACTAAGACCTTTCATCTTGAACTAGAAGTCAAACTGATCTAATATTTAGAAATGTTTAGCAATTCCTTGGTCTTCCCCAAGTAAGATACAGAAAGTATAAAACTATGAGAAAATGTCACTATAACTTAATAGATTTATGGACATCCTTTAATCAAATATTAATGTGAAGAATACTAAGATCTGTGCAAGCCAGAATAAGTATATTTCTCTGCTTTTTAAACCATTCCTTTTAACAATTTTATTTTGATTATTAGTTCCAAAATTATCCATCCTTCCACCTTCTTCCCCCACCAATTGAGAAGGCAGGAAATATGACACCCATTATACTTACAAAGTCATACAAATATATATTTCCGCAGAAGTTATATTATCAAAAAATAAGAAAAATAAAACATAGCAACCTATATTCTGAGTCAATCAATTCTCTATCTGGAGGTGGATAGTATTTTACATCATGAGTCCTTTGGAATTCTGGTAAATCATTTTATTGAATATACACTTGTGAAACTAATAAATGGACAACAAGTAATTTGGAAACTACCCTAAATTAAGCCTGTACAAAACATTTACTGACATTATTAAGATGATATCATTAACAAGGCAAGGTAAGCATCATATAGAAGCCATAGAAAAGATTAGCATTTTCTCATTAGAAATAAGATTAATAAACCTCAGAGCACAAACTACTCATGATAATAAAGAAATAAGAGCAGTTACCACTTGTATAAGTAGTAGTGAAAGTTGACAACATGTTGGAGCTGTTGTTTTTGTTTATTTTCCCCTAACCAAATGTGAATTGATTCTAGATGGGTCCTATGAAACATCTAAAATCCCAATTTATAATCAAAATGTCCTCAACCAGAGACATTCACATGAACTCAAGCATATCTTGTCAGAGCAGTTTTGAGTAAATGACTGGGTTATGTTTATTTGTTTATATA
Source organism: Notamacropus eugenii (assembly GCF_028372415.1). Lineage (NCBI taxonomy): Eukaryota > Metazoa > Chordata > Mammalia > Diprotodontia > Macropodidae > Notamacropus > Notamacropus eugenii. The sequence goes on along the minus strand of NC_092874.1, from coordinate 144,934,783 downwards.
AAGAGTTGGTTTTGATGGCAATTTAGGACCAAGTTTATTGTCACAAAAATTACAAATCAGTTATCTTTAAAGATCCAAAACTTATTGATCATAATAGATTATGATGTTGAAATTTTGCAATGAATCATTTCAAGCTGTAGAATTTGTAATTATCTTGCAAGACATAGCCTCCTAAGATGAAATTATTCATCAGGGGAACAAAGTCAAGATGGAAGAGTAGAGACTGTAATCCAGCCTATCTCAACATTATCTTCCAAATAACACTAAAATATATCAAATTTAATTTTGGAGTGATACAGTAAACAGAAATTCAAGGTGAAACTTTTTTTTTCCAGCCCAACAAAGGGTGTCAGCAGGAGAAGTCTGTGAAACCAAGGTGGCAGCTGGCATGGAGTAGGGCAGCAGAGTAGACCAGTGGGTCTTGGAGGCTAGGACAGTAGCAGTAGGGAATTTGGGAGCTCTCAGACTGAAGGCAGAAAAGAGGATGGACAAAGGGTCAGAGAGGTATTATATGAGACTTTTTGCTCACACTCAGAACAGGGCCTGATTCTGTTTGACAACTTCATTGCCCATATGCAATTCTGGATCAGAGTTCCAGGAAGGAGAGAAATGTGTAAGGTCAGTCACGAGGGAATAAGGCCCCTGCTTACAGATCCAGAGATGCTAAGAGCACTAGCACTTTTAGACTTGGGGTATGAGGATAAATTCCTTGTTAACATCTTTTATGTGAATAAATTTTTCCCATCCTACCTCTCCTTTCCTGCTTCTCCCAAAACAAAATTACAAAACATTTTTCCACATAAATACAGATATAAACAATTGCTCATGCCAGCTCATTATCATAAAAAATGCAATTCTAATTCATCTACCCTTAATTTAATATTAATTTTCCAATAAACTGACTTACTAATTTACTTACCTAGTACCATACCAAACTATTAAAGAATTATTTTGCAGATTTAGAAAAAATAATAAAAACTACATCCAGGAGATCAAAAGATCAAGAAAATCAAAGGGACTTATGAAAAAAAAATTGAAGGAAGTTGGCCTAGTAGTCCTAGATTTCAAATGATTTTTCAAAGTATTAATAATAAAACAAACTGGTAATTGTTAAGAAATGAAGTACTAGTTCAGTCAAGTAGATAGGTATAAAATAAACAGTCCTATATTGCCATTGCAATTTATTGTTTGATAAAACCAAAGCCACAAGCTTTGGGGGCAGAAACCAAAGGTTGGATAAAAACTGCTGGGAAAACTGGAAAACAGTTTCATAGAAATGAGGTAGAAGCCAATATCTCATACCGTATACCAAGATAAGATAAAATGTTGCATGACTTAGAAATAAATAATGATATCAGAAGCAAATTAGGCGAGCCTGGAAAATTTTCCCTGTCAGACTTATGGATTAGGGAAGAGTTTATGTGTAAACAAGAATAGAAGTAGAACAGATCACAGGGAGTATAATGGACAATTTTGATTATATGACATTCACATATTTGTACACAAACAAAATCTTTGAAACCAGAAATAGAAGGAAAGTAAGAAACTGTGTTGTTTTTTTTTTTTCCATAAAGGTCTTCTCAAATGTATAATAGGGTACTGAGTCGAACTTATAACAGTAATGACAATTCTCCAATTGATAGGAGGTCATAGGATATGACTAGACAGTTTTCCAAAGAAGAAAAAAAAGTCACTTGTAGTCATACAAAAAATGCTCTAAACCACTATTGACCAGAGAATTGCAAATTAAAATCTCATATCTATCAGATTAAGTAACATGACAGAAAAGGAAAGTAACAAATTCTAATGCATTGATAGTGGAGTTGTAAACTAATCTAACCATCCCAAAGAACAATTTGGAACTATGTCCAAAAGGGTAAAAAACTGTGCATACCTTATGCTACTGTGATACAACCAGTAGGTCTGAATCCCAAAGAAATAAAAAAAAAAAAGGAAAAGGATCTATTTGAACAAAAATATTTATAGCACTTCTTTTTCATATTGACAAAAAGTGAAAAAATCAGAAGATACTCATCCAATATGACTTGGCAGAGTAAATTCTGGTATATGATTTTAATTTATATTACTGTGTATTAAAATGATGAGGATAATTTCAGAAAAAAAAAACAAAACAAAACCTGGAGGAAACATACAAAAAATGAACTAGAGTGAAGTGAGCACAACGAAAACAATTATGAAATACTTAGTTACTCTGAACAAGACAGTGATCTAAGACAAATCTTAGGACTCATGAATTTAAAAAAAAAAAGTACTATCCACTTTCATAGAGAGAATTAATCAACTGTGAAGGCAAAGTGAAGTATATATTTATACCTTTATTTTTTTGCAACCTGGCTAATATGAAAATATGTTTTACCTGGTTTTAACTATATAATAGACAGTATAATGCTTGGCTTTTCAATGGGTTAGAGAGGTATGGGAGGGAGGAAGAGAAATTTGAACTCTTTGAACTTTGAAATTTAAAATACATAATAAAATTTTAAAATAAATTTGCACATCAAAATCTTTATAAGGTAACGTATTAAATATTCCCATTAATGTAAGCACAGACTACAAAATATTCTTAAGATATAAATACTTGCTTAAAAATTGAAATAAGGTCAGCATCACAGAAAGAACTAGAACATTAGTTGCCTTGACATAACTGCCTTGACATAATGCGTATCCAACTGTTTAAAAGTAAAGGTCAGGAATCATGAAATGGAGCCTCTGCTTCACTAAAGAAAACGTAAATATCAAAACACTTAAATATCATGAAAAATACCATCACAAAATATGAAGCAAATGAAAAAGAACCTGAATCAAACTTAATGTTAGTTCTCGATTGCTTATTGATTTAAAAACAAGAAATGAGACAAAAACACAGAAATCCAAAAGGTAAAGTATAAAAATAAATTGTTTTATATATTCACTGAAAATAATTTTTCACCATAGTACAAAAATCTGAAGCATTTTTTTCTTGAATTTCATAATTCTTTGTTGTGGAAAAGTTCAGCATATTCCTATTATTTTAGATAACAGAATTGATACCTGAGCAAGAAAATGTCATATTAATTATGGAATTCTTGCGTTAAAAAATGTTAAACAGTGGAAAAAATAAAAAAAATAAAATCAATAAAAACATTTTAATGGCTATTTCACCAAAGTTACAATCTATAAGTAACATGAACACAAAGCTTATAACATATTCATTTTAGCCAAAGAAATTAAAATCATTTACGAATAGGATGAAATGAACATTATCTCAATCATCAGTCATCTTTTGGAGAATCTTGAAAATTCTTTCAGTGATACCACAGAGTATTCATATGTAAGCATAGATTCATGCACATGTGCATATTAGTATGTATGTCTATACATATGTACACTCATATACAAGGTATCCCAAAATGCTTAGTGCTATTATAAGTCACTGAAGCTTAAAAGTACACTAAGGCTTTTTGGCTACCTTCTGTATCAGGATATTGATTTGACCAAGTGCCATTTCCACCTAAAATTTATTGCAAAAGACACTCATAATAAGAACATTGTTATTTGCAAATACTGATGTAATTATTAAACAACAAAAATCAGTCATTTTATATCTGATCAGTTGTTAAAAACATTCAATATAAAAAAATAAGAAGATATTGACTAGTCCAAAATTATCTTTTGTCCATTTCCCATCAAAAAAGATACAAACCAGAATATGGTGACTGATATTTATATGAAAGATGCTATATTTACTAAACACTATTTAAATTATTGCATTTGGTCCTCATACTTCTTTTACGTGGGTGTCACTATTTTCTTCATTTTATAGATGAGTGTAAAGAGGCTCAGAGAATATATAATAAAAATCAGATGAAATAATTTTCTCTTGTATTTATTTCCTCTCCAAATGTTGCTGATGACATATAAATGTTAATATAAAGTACAAAAATGCCAATTTTTGCGTAAAATACTTTCTTTACATTCTAAATCTTTGTTTCTAGTATTTTTTCAGTCACCTTTTGAATTGTATTTCTAGACTGTTAACAATGGGTAATAGAATTACCCTGTGGGTACTTGTGAAATATTAAGAAATGATGAGGAGTTGAAGATTGCATAGAAAAAGAAACAAACTTCTAATCTCAATTATGGGAAGAGGCTGACACTGCTGGGTCTCTTGAACTCATGAGTTCTGAGATGTAATGGATGGGGGCAATTAAGTATCTAAATTAGGTTAAGGATCTGTAGAGTGATCTAGATATAATGAAGGTCCATCAGTATTTCTACGAAGCAGAGAACCAGCCCAAGTTTAAAATGAAGCATGCCAAAACAACTGTGTAGCTTAGTGAGACAGGACCCATTAGTAGCACTAGCAATTCTAGTCTGGTTACAGGAAGAAAAAGGAAAAGAAAGAAGGAAGGAAGGAAGGAGGGAAGAAAGGAAGGAAGGAAGGAAGGAAGGAAGGAAGGAAGGAAGGAAGGAAGGAAGGAAGGAAGGAAGGAACGAAGGAGCGAAGGAACGAAGGAAGGCCCAAAACACAGCAGATATTTTGAAAGAAAAATGTAGAAACATTTGGCTTCCATATAAATATACCATGAGGGATTCCAAAGAAACTGAAGTGAGGTTAAGTGACATGGAAATGCTAATTTTTGATTTATTACTAGACAAATAAAACTGAAGGATTCCTAAGAGGATTCCAAGTGAAGATTAAGGTCTTCATGAATAAAATATTACTCCTAAAGTAGCTTGACTATAGTTTGGTGTCAATATTGAAGGAAATTCATTTGCTCTTCAAACCACATGGAAAAAAATGAAGTTTAAAGTAAAAACAAAGCTGAAGAGGTAGAAGTTTATACTTCAATTTCTAATTTTCAAAATGACCTTTGTGATAATTTCAATTTAATTTATTTAAACTCCTTGGAGCTCAGTTTTCTTTTTATAAATGTGTGTATATATTGCTTTTTAAGATAAAAAGTATTCCATATAAATGTCAATTATTAATTTTAACAACCAACATTCTCTTATCTTACTTTATTCTTGAACACTGAATAAAATACCAACTTATGTCACCTTTTCCCAAAGTTGTTACAGTTAATTGGTAGGCTGGGTGAGCAGAGAGACAGGGAGCATTTAAGTGTTAATAGGTTACAGTGGTATGTAGCATACCTGCTGTTTTTCAGTACCCAGAATTTTTCTTGTATGATTTTTTAATGCTTCAATTGCATGTTTAAGATGAGATCTGCAGTTGCAAAAAAAGAAAGTAAATAAGAAATATGGAAACGCATAAAGGGAAAAGCATTAAAGCAAGTGGAGAAATATGGGAAGAAAAGTGATTCTTATATGATTTATTCCTTTTTTTTTTTTTTTTACTAATTAGGTACACATCCAAAAGAAATAATTATTTTCTACTTATATTCCAGTCAATTCAAGCCCTGAGCTCCTCTTTGTTTTCCATTCAATTTATTTGAGAAGAAAAGCAAAATCTCCTTTTTTTGATATTTTCCATTTATACCCATAAATTCAACTCAGAAATTTTAATTTTTATTCTCTATCAACACTCCTACAGGAGAAGAAAAAGGAAAATCAACAATTTTAAATATCTTACAAGTGGAAGAGGCAGGAGCTAATTACAAAATATTTACTGTGGCTATACTATTCACATCACGTCAGATATAGAATTTTCTACTACTTTTAATTTAGTGACCAATTGATTAAGTTGTCCTAAATAACTGGATTGATTCCCCTCCTCACCCATTAATTTCCAATCTTGATGTGGGTTGTGTTGACCTCAGGACAAGGCATTAATGGAAGAAAGCAAAGATCAATGACCCTAAACCTTGATAAAAATCCAAATATCTACGGATTAAACAGAAGATTAAAGGATAAGGAAAGATGTAGATGACTGGATTTAAGGACTGAGTGGGCTATTTTAGCCTGAAAAGCTTAAATAGATTACCTGATCTTTCCAACCTGAGAAAGTTTTAGCATTCAGATTATTACCTCTGTATGAAGTATCTGACCATGATGACAAAGGGCTTAAGGTGTATTGATTACCAACATCTTTTACTTCTGTGTTCTAACTCTAAAGTTAAATCTTTGGATATTAAAAAGAATAGCAATAAAAAGAGATGAGTTTAGAAACTCTAGAAGGATCAGAGAAGAAAGTATAGATAAAATATCGGAAAAAAATTAAAGAAACATCTTCGTGCAGTTTTTTTTGAGAAGGAAGAAAGACCATTACCTTGGGCCATAGGTACATCCACATCATCCATGTCAGAACTCAGTAGCTGACATACTCCCTAATTCTTATACGTTGCATTGCATCTGCTTGTCTGGACAATCAAAAGAGCTCATCAGTACTATTCTTGCTGTTACCTTAATGCCAGAGGCTATGCAAAACCATAAAAGGATTGTTAGCCCTTTCCTTCTGCTGTTTCTGTTACCTACCCTGAATTTTCTACAGTTTTCCAATGTACATGTGGCCTTACTGGTGAGAGTGCAATGTTTAACTGTACAATTTAGAAAAACTACACAGTTTTCATCCTTTAAAATTGTTCTTTATATCTTTCCATAAATTCTTCACAGACAATCTATACAAGACACTGGAAGTCTTTTTCTTTCCCCTCTGAATTGATTACCCAATTAAAAAAAGTGAATATGCTTATAGAATATATTGACTAAGATGCAGTGAAACTGGAAAATTGTTGTAGAATTCTATAGTGATATCTATTCCCATGTGTAACATGTTTCCAAAATACACAGATCTATAATATTGATAAGGAATAGCAAATATTACATAGGAGTATCTAGAATAAGGGTTATTAAATATTCTGCTATCATGGTTCCCCTTGAAAATGTGTTGAAACTTATGGTACCTTTGGAAGAATTATTTAAATATAAAAAAATAAAATACATAGAATTTCAAAGGAAACAAACTACAATGAGACACAGTTGTCAAATGTAAATACTCACACTCACATATATGGATACATATTTATTAGAATATATATTAATGCAATTCTGGAATAGACTTACAAATCAAATGAAACATACAGGAGACGGAAAGCTCCCTCACATGAATTCAATCCTCTATTTTCATAAAAGGAAATTCACTTGTTTTGGTTTTCTTTGGGAAGCTGGGAAAAAGGTTATCAATATACACAGAACAGTTATTATTTTTATTTTGAATGGACAAAGCACTCTATGGTTTTGTTCACATGATAACAAATATACAAGAAAAACAAAGTATTCAGGTAATTACTGATGTGTTTCAATATTTTAGAATATTTGTCTTAATAAACAGCAGAGTTCAAACTATATCATAACCTGAATCATATATATCTTTATGTTGCATAGCATGTAGAGATAATCTATTATACTGGCAAGTCTTCCTTTCCAAAAATAGGTAGATGTTAAAGTAGATAAGTTTCCAGAAAAGCTGATTTTTAAAAATGGTGATCTGAAGGCCTAAGCCTGAAATTGATTCAGCCAATATTTGTCAGAGGATAGACTCAAACTTATGGCTTCTTGAATCCAAGTGGTCCACTGTCCACTTATTACTGTGTCTCTTAGAAGAGTTGATATTGACTATTAAATGGCTTTACACTCAGTTTTGAAGTCAGAAATTTTATGTCTTATTCTTCTTTGAAGATACTAAAATGCTTTATAAAATTCAAGTGTAAAAAAACATATGTTGATTAATAAAATGTTTGAATCAGTGCAAAAATAGAAGGATTCAAGTTAGAAAGTGTTTCATTTTTGGTGTCCAAAGGACTAAAAGAAATTACATTGCTATAGTGACTATAAATGGAAACCTAGAGTTAGAAAGACCTGGGATTGTGTCCTGACTCTCATATATGCTAGCTTTGTGACCATGAGTTGTTCATCTCTCAGTTATGCAGTTACTTATTCTCTAAGATTATATTTCAAATAAGTTTCTAATCCATAGCAACAGAGGGAATTTCCATACTGGGAACTTGTTAAACTGTTATCATTGGTCCAATAAAAAAAATAAAAGGAAAAATGAGATAAGAGAAAGGTCTGATGCAGTGAGGTCATTTACCTAGGAAGTTGCATTGGTCCTTATTTTAAAAATGGAATTTAAAACAACCATTAACTAACAATATTAATATAACTATTACTTCAACATTGCATTACATTTATAACTATTATTTTCTGATTTAAATAAATGGTAGGAGTTAAAATAATGTTACTGCTGACAAACTGAACATTCCATTTCTTTACCTTTATCTATGTAGTGTCAAATATCCAGATGTGTCTTCATGTGTCAGGTAAAACCCCTTTTATCTCTTATTCATACAAAACATATACCATCTGTTCACTGGACCTTTTTCACAATCAAGGGCCATTATTAACCATGAATCAATTTGTCAGCAATCTGCCTCAATTATGAGGGTAGCTGAAATGAATATAACACAGTTGGTGAGGGTGAAAGAATTTGCAGGTGGCAAGTAGATAATAAAAAGAGAAAAAATGGTAGCTTTGTTGTCATTATTAAAACTGTGCTTAACAATTTAAGTATTTCTATCTCTAGATAGTTTCAAGATTTAGAGTACAATGAATTAGACCATTTAAATTGCAAATGCTGTCTGCCTCTATGCATATATTTGCATTGAGGTGTATATCATTTGCATATGCCTGGTTATATAGTAATATTGTGGTAGAATTGATGCTTATATTTTAAAGAACATTGACATATTGACAGTAAGATATCAAATAAGAAAAAATCCTTAATTGAAATGAAGTAGAATTATATTTTTAAAAATCCTATGAATTTCCCAAGTGGAATGTACCTTTTCTACCTGATTTTTATCTTCATATTTATTAAAATTTTATTATTGTAATTGTCATTTTGATTATTTCTATGCATCATTGAATTAAGGTACTGTGGGAAAAAAAAATAGATTGTATGTGGCACGGTGGTAGAGTGGAGAGAGTGCTGGGCCTGGAATCAGGAAGATTTATTTCGCTAAGTTCAAATCCAGTCTCAGTCACTTACTTTGTGACCCTGGGCAAGTCACTTAATCCTGTTTGCTTCCATTTCCTTATTGGTAAAATGATTTGGAGAAGGAAATGGCAAACTATTCCAGTATCCTTGCCAAGAAAACCCTCAAAACAGGGTCACAAAGAGTCAGATGTGACTGAAAAAAATGACTAAACAAAATACATGTAACTTTTGCAAATTTTAGAGTACTCTATCAATGTTAGCTCATTGTTAACTCTCTTCAGTTTAGTAGGTTGAAATCCATCCATCTTTTCTCATGTCATGTGATTCTGATCCATCCCTTTTCATAAATCTTATATGGAAAATTTACATGAGGTAGATCCAGTAAGTGATTATTTTTATACCCTGGATTCCAAAAGGATGTGTTGTCCTACAATTCTACCTCATTTTCTAATCAGACATGTCAATAAAGATTTAATAAAAGTCATCACTATTAATATGTTGCAGCCTATTTAACATGTCTTTTTGTATCACCTGCTATTTTAATTTTCATAATATCACAAAATTACATAATTAATACTCATAGTATATCATCAAAGGGATATTAACATTAAAAAAGATGACTTTGGGAACATGACCAAGCTGCTAGAATAAAAAAGAGAGCAAGTTTCTTACCCCATCTCCCATTTTTTTGAATAGATCTGTAAAACATAATCAATCAAATCTTTATCAGGAAATTCAAGGGAAACAAGAACAGCAACAATAACAACAGTGGATCATTTTTCATTCCAGTTTAGCATAGGGACACAAGCAGAGAAGTTTTCCAATGCTGAGTAATGGTGTCTCTAACCAGGAAGAGCTTTGTAGAACATTGCATTACAGGGATAGGCTGTGTGCCATGGCAAGAAGAGTGCTTAGCTCCAGTTAAACCTTTGTAAGAAGAAGAGATGCAAACTGGTAGTTCTGCTGCTCATTACCCAGTTCTCTGTCATACATACAGGGAAAAATGAGGGCAGTAAGATGCCTTGGGTAGCATTCTTATAAGGACCAATCATTGGCTATAGACTGTGTAGCAAATAAGGAGGACGTTCAAAAGCAAGTAGTAACTACATGATTCTGATTCCCAGGAACAGAGCAAAGACTGAGTTAAAGTCTTCATCCTACTTTCTAAAGCCTGCAGTGGAATAAACAGGGTAGAAACTCTAGACCATTGGGAAACTTTAGTTCTAACACTCTGAAACAGTAGAACTTTTCAACAGCAATCTATTGGAACTCTAAGTGGGGAGAGTCCATAGACATGTTACACAAAAGAAACACTGATCAGGGCCTTGCAGAACTTAGTCTGGGAGTGCAGAAATTAGTCTTTATCCTAGATCAGACCACTTCAGGAGCACTGGAAGTTTTCAAGTCCCCATTCTACGTTGTTGTCATGTATTCCTAGGGTTATCACAGTACCTAAAGTGTCTTGTAATCAATAGGGCACACTAACTGGTATTTGACTGATATTTAGATTTAGGAATAATAAGGAAAAAATTTAATCATTAAATCAATGGAAGCTAGTGAAGTTATTATTGAGAGAGTGACGAGAGAAAATAGCAGAGGATCCAGGAAAGAGACTTCAGTTACACCTCTCATAAATGGTCATGAAGTGGATGATGAATCAACAAAGGAGACTGAGAAGGAACAGTTAAACAGGTAGAAGAAAAATTAGGAAAGAGTACTTTTTCCCTAAATCCAGAAAAGAGTAATCAAAGGGTGGTTATATTAAATACTACAGAGAGATCAAGAGAAATGAGGATTGAGTCAGATTTGGCACTTAGATCATTTCAAATAAGTGATGAAATCATAAAACAGATTTCAATGGGATAAAATATGGGAGAAGGAGACATAGAGACAGAATTAAGTAAATACAACAGCTTGGTTGAGAAAGGTAAGAAAGATAGAGGATTAAAACTTAGGATACTGGAGTCTAGGTGAGGGATTTTGTTTTGTTTTATTAAGAATGGAGAAAAAAAGAGTGTAGGAGAGGGAAATGTTTATTTATTTCATTTATTTATTTTACTTTTCAGTACCAGATTCTCTGCCTCCCCTTACCACTTCCTTAGTATTTGAAAAGTAAAGAAGCATGATGCCTATTGTACATATAAAGTCATGCAAAGAATATTTCCTCATTATTCATGTTCCAAAAAATCAATAAAAGAAAGCAAAAAAAAAAACAGCCTGATACAGTTTATACTTAGAGTTCAACAATTCTCTTTCTGAAATTGGGTATAATTTTTCATCCTGAGTCCTTTGTAATTGTCATGGATCAGAGTAGCTATGTCTTTCACTCTTGATTATCATTACAATATTTCTATTACTGTGTACAATGTTCCCTTAGTGCTGCTTGCTTCATTTTGCATTGGCTAATGTCTTCTTTCTATTTCTTTTCCTGAAGCAACCTTCATTGTCATTTCTTATTGAATAATGGTATTCTATCACAATCATATGCCACAATTTGTTCAGCCATCCCCTCAATTTCTTAATCTTTGCCACCACACACACAGACACAGACACACACATAGACAGACACACACACCTGCTATAAATATTTTTGTAGGTATGATTCCTCTTTCTTATTCCTTGGGATACAGATATAGCAGCAGTATTGCTGGATCAGTGGGTATGCAGCTTTATAGGGCATAGTTCCAAATTGTTCTTCAGAATGGTTGAACTATTTCACAACTCAACCCGAAAAGCATTAATATAACTATTTTTCTGTATCCCAGCCAATATTTGTATTTTTCCTTTTCTCTGTTGTCATTCAGTTTTCATGGTTTGTGGTAGTACCATATAGTCATTTTAATATGCATTCCTTTAATTCCTTGTGTTTTAGAACATATTTTTCTTGTGATTATTGATAACTTTGATTTCTTCTGTGTGTCTTGGCAGGTAGATAATATTCCATATTGTCTTAAGTTAAGTGGAATTTTTCTTCCTGTAGCCTTATGCTGGCTACCTTTGTCAATATGCAGCAATGCTGATGATTTCTTAGGGCTCATTTTATAACCTGTGACTTTACTAAAGTAATTAATTGTTGTGAGTAATCTGAACTAATTATCTAGGGTTCTTTATGCATACCCTGTGTCATTTGCAAAAAGTGATAATTTTGTTTCCTTGTTGTCTATTTGTGCTCTTTCAATTTCATTTTTTTTCTCATTGACATAGCTAACATTTCTAGTATGTTATTGAATAAGAGTAGTGATAATGGGCATCCTTACTTCACTCCTGATATTAATGGGAAGGTTTGAAATTTGTGTATATTACATATAGTGTTTGCTCTTCATTTTAAATAGATATTACTTATTGTTTTAAGAAAGACTCCATTGATTCTTATGCTTGCTAGTGTTATTTTTTTTATAAAAATGGATGTTTTCTTTTTTTAAATGCTTTTTCAGTATCAATTGATATAAACATATGATATTGCTATTTGTATGGTTAATCATGCTGATCCTTTTCCTAATATTGAACCTATCTTGAATTCGTGGTGTAAATTCCATTTGGCCATAGTGTGTGATCTTTGTGATATATTGCTGTAATCTATTTGCTAGAATTATTTTTTTTACATAGATAGTAATTAAAGAAATTGGTCTACAGTTTACTTTCTCTGTTTTTGCTGTCCTTGGTTTAAGCATCAAAGCCATATTTGTGCCATAAAAAGAATCTGGTAGGACTTTTTCCCCCCTGCCCCCCTCACCGTCATATAGCTTATATAACATTAAAATGATTCTTTCTTATATGTTTGATAGAATTCACTTGTAAATTAATCATGCCCTTGAACTATGACCCAGAAATGGGTATTGGTAGTGGAGTTGCCAAATAGCATCTGGTCCTATGTCCAGTGCTAGCTCAAGGATCCCCTGTAATCTCCTTCTGATCATTTACAAGGAGGCTGCTTCTGTCACCACCACTTAATCCCACCACTGATGTTTCATCACTGTGGGCTCCAGACCAGCCTCCACCTATCTCAGATCTCTCTTTCCAAACTTTTATGTTATATTAGTCTGGAAGAATGAATGTCTCACTCTGATCTTTTGTTGACTCTCCTACTCCAGAATTTAAAGTTGTTTGAGTGAAAGGTTGGGACACCTCAGTTGAGCACTTTTCTACTCTGCAGTCTTGACTCTTTTCCTATAAGTCTCCTTCCAGTTAATTTTTAACTTATGTTTCCAAGGCCCTTAAGTGGATATAAAATTTATACGTTAAGGTGTGAAAATGGGATGTTTAATATTTCTGGTTTTCTGCATTTGTTCATTGGGTTTTTATGCCCTAATATTTCATCAATTTTTTGAAGATACCACATAAAGATGAGAAAAAAGGTATATCCCTTTTGATTCCCATTCAATTTTTTTTCAGAATTCTTATATCAAAATTTTCTAATTTATATCTATGCATCTCCTTAACTTCCCTCTTATTTATTTTGTACTTGGATTTATCTAGGTCTGAGAAGGATAGATTGAGGTTTCCCAGTAATATAGTTTTTATGTCTATTTTTCTCTTTTGATTCATTTATTTTTTCATTTAAAATTTGGATGCTATGCTATTTAATGCATGTAAGTTCAGTTTTGATATTAATTTATTTTCTGTAGTGCCTTTCAGCACTACATTATCTTGTTTAATTATATTTATTGTTACTGTGTTTGAGATCATGATTGCTAACCTTACTTTTTTAATTCAACCAAATCATAATAGATTCTGGTTTTGCCCCATATTTTAACTCTACATGTATCTTTCTGTTTTAATTTTGTCTTATAAACAAAATATTATTGGATTTTGATTTCTGTTTTGTTCTCCTATTTAATTCCATCTTATTGGTGATTTCATCCCATTAATATTTATAGTCATGATTAATAATTGGGTAGTTCCCTTCATCATATTCTATCATATTTTTCCTTCTCTTATTAAAATTCTGTCCCCTTCTCAAAACTTTCCTTGGTTTCTGACCAATGCCTCCTTTAATCTGTCCTCCCTTTTATTATTCCCCCTTCACTTAGTCTATACCCAGATGCATGTGTATGTGTGTATGCATATGTATATATATATATATGTATACACACATATATACATAGGTATATATATATATATATATACATGTCATATGCAAATATACATGCACATACACACATACATCTCTCTTTTAACCATTTTATATGACAGTGAGATTAAGTATTTTCTTCTCCATCATTCTTTAACCCTTTTATTGTAATAATTTTTCCTTGCATACCTCTTTTATGTGAGAAAATTTTCCTGTCTTCCTTTGCCTTCTCCTCTCTACCAGTACACTCTTTTTTCTCATTCTTTCATTTTTCTTTCAAGATCTTGCTAAAATTATAGACTCATACCCATGCCCTTTTTCTAAGAATATTCTTTAGTATAACTACTTTTTAGCTCTTGTGTGGTTATGGCTGTGGCTCCATGGTATTTTATTTTTTCTCTATGGTTGGTTGCAGCATTTTCTCTTTGACTTGAGAATTCTGGAATTAGGCTATAATATTACTGGAAGTCTTCATTGTTTTATCTTTTTCAAGTGACTAATTCAAGTGACTAATAAAGTAATTATTTCAGTTTTTATTTCACCCTCTAGTTCTAAGATATCTGGGATATTTTCTTTTATAATTTCTTGAAATATTATTTCTAGGCTCTTTTATGATCATGTAATTAAGGTAGTCCAATAATTCTTAAATTATCTTTTCTCAATATATTTTCTAAGTCAATTGTTTTTCTAATAATCTCTTCCACTTTTTTTCTAGGTTTTTTCAAAAATCTTTTGACTTTTATTTTATTTTTCCTAGATGTCTCATGGAGTCATTAGCTTCCACTTCCCAATTCTACTTTTTGCAGAATTATTTCTTTAGTGATGTTTTGTATCTCTTTTGATGTGTGGTTAGTTCTGATTTATAAGGTGTTATCTTCAATGAGGTTTTGCAACCCCTTTAATATTTAGTCAATTCCTATATTAGGAAGTTATTTTCTTCATTATTTTATGCCCTTTTTTTCTTTTTACAAACTTTTAAATTTCCTTTTCATAATTTTCTAGCATTATTATAATCTATTTTTTCTACTGCTCTAATTTAATTCTTTGAGATCATTTTTTGCTTTATTTTTATCTTGAACTCTTGTAGGAATTCTTGCTGAAGTATGTCCAATCTATATTTTTCTTTCTGACTTTGTTTATAGATATTTTTCAAGTCAGTCTCCTGAATTTGAATCTTGAGCTTCTTTGTCATTATACTATCTTTGCATGGTTGGGTTCTTTTTATTGTTTGCTCATTTTCCCAACCTATTCTTGACTTTGGACTTTATGTTGGAGTTGACATTAGAAGCCTCCAATTGGTGGTGGAGGAAACTTAAGTCAGGTTTCTACAACCCTGTGACCTGAGCAGCCAGGATAAGGGCTCTACATTTTTCCAAGGGTAGCTGAAATTCTTTGGTGGGCCATAAGGAGCCTGTGGCGTGCTTGGACCACAGGTTGTACATTCCTTACTTAAGAATCTCAAGCTTTAGAATTTCATGTACTCATTTTACAGTTTTTTTTTTTTTCTGGGAGCCTATAAGTTTTTGTGGCTTCCAAGGTAATTTGATCCAAGAAAAAAATGTGGTCAATGTTCTCCTAATTTGTGCTCTGGTCTTTATCAAGTTAGGGCAACAGTTCCCTCAAGACTACAAGTCCTCTCCATCCTGGAACTACACTTTAGAATTAGGTAACGAGCAGTAGAGTTAGCAAATCATGCCCAGCTTAGCAGCCAGTGTTCACACAAAGGTTCCCTGTGATCTCTTTCTTACCAGGTGTTCAATCCCTTTACTGTTTCAAGGCACTGATCACTCCTTGGATTGTTGCTGCTATTATTGCTGCTTCCACTGCCACTTCCTCTGATGCTCACAACTCATGTTGCCTCTTCCACTGTCTGCTTCTAGCTACCTCTGCCACTAACCCTTCATTCATCAGTCCTCTCTGTCCTACTGGAGTAGAAAAAATATTGACTCAGATTTGTTTTTTTTTTAATTTATACTGCTTAGAATTTGATTCAAGATGCTTTTTAAAAGTATTTTGGTGGGCAATTTTGGCAGAGCCCTGCAAAAAAGCACTTCTCCTCCACTTCTATTTCTGCCCTCATACATTGGCATGTTTCTAGAAAGCATGGAAAAGAAGATAGAGAGAGACTGATGATTAAAAAGAGAAAGAGGATATGGAGTAATCTGTTGGAGATGATAGGAGGAGTTATTCTTGGCTGGGAGAAAGATCACTCCATTGTCAGAAACTATAGTAAGTTGGTAGTTCTATTTGTAATTTCTTTTGGATGATCTCAATCAGACAAGGTTTATCTAAGTTTGGTTTTGCTTCTATACTTTTCTGTTGTCACTACTGTTCTGAAATATCTTCTCAATCTTCAATCTTTTGAAGACTATGCACTTAAGAGTTGGAAGAAATCTTAAATTTCTTCTAGTTATCTCCTCTCACTTCACAAAAAGTGAAACTGAGACCTAGAGATATTAATTGACTAATTCTGGTTCAAACAGGTTTTCAATAGCTACATAAAGATTTAAACCTATATCTTTTAACTTTAAATCCAAGGTCCTTTTCATTAAACTACATTACAATTCTTACCACACTCATTCTTATATAATACCATTAACATGATTTCATAGTCTAAGATCATGTCATCCTCACTTGTCACATCTTTTTTCTTACTAAGGAAATAGAATATCTTCTGTCTGGGACATGTTCTGGACTCTTGCTGCCTCAATAGGCCATTTTTTAATTTTTTAGCCTAAAAGAAATGATGATAGATTCAATATCCATTATTTTATCTATTTCTCTTTGCTTTTACTTAATTTACTTGATAGTAGTAATTTACTTAAATATGTGAGATTGATTTTTTTTTTATATCTCAACCTAATTAAGTATTGATTTTGACCTATATTCTGAGTATTTGGTGATCTGACTGTACCAAGACAGCTAATTCAAAGTGGCTCACATTCAGTTAGTTTAAAAATAGGGAGGAAATTAAAATTATCCTATATCATTTAATTATTTATTCTATTTAATAATTGTTTCTATTCTGTACTTTTTTGACATTTATGCAGTTACATCTGGGGTATCTGTTTGTTGCCTATAAACCCCAACTGGCCTAACCTGGGGCCATCCCCCTACAAGATATCTCTGCCCTAGCCTGTCCTTGTGCTGTTAAAGATTTGATCTCTGCCAAGGGTACAGCAAGCCAGAAAGTGCTATTCTAATCAAGATTTATAAAAGCAGATGAATCATTCTTAATAATTATCATTCTTAAATATTTAGAGGTTGGTTTACCTCACCTGAAGGCCAACCCACTCTTTCTAATTCAGGAAATTGAAATGTTTTAGATTCCCTTCTTTCTTGCACGTCAATATAGTCTTCCCATTTTCATTCAGGTCACTGACCTCACTGAGGTGGCCAGTTGGACACATTTTGTTAACAGTTAAACTTGTCAATATTAATAAACTGATTTTGTTCAGAGTTTGTATCTCATTTTACCTTTTTTGGATTTCTTCTCCATAGTCATATTGTTTATGATGTTACTCACTGTTCACCATGCTGCCCAGAACCTTGGATCTTTGTTAAGAAATTACTCAGCATATACGACTTTAAAGTATTAACCCTAAAATATGTTTCTAATGTTTTTAAACAATAACTCTCTAGTTTTCTCTTTGCATTGCAGTAAGTAGGAATCAATGTATAAATGTTTGATTCTTCCCTTTCTAATTCATTTTCTATATAGATGCCAAATTGATATTCCTAAAGCGATTTTTACTGCCTCTAGGATAACATACTTAGAAATTTATGTATATTTAAAATGTTTTACAATCTGGATTCAACTTATCTTTCTAGAAAAATTTAAAATTTATGCTTCTCACATACTTAACATTAGAGTTTTTCTATACTCTATACCTCATACATGGCATCCTATCTCCTTCATATGCACATTTTTTCATGGGCTATTTCATCATCACTTGAATTTTGTTCCTCATTACCTCCACATTTAAGAATTGTCCCAATTTTCAAGACTCAGTTCTAGTGCCATCTCTTAAAGGAGTCATTTTATTTGTCTAATTGTTAATGCTCCTTGCTTCTTCAAATTATGCACTAAAATATAATTACTTATTCCTTACATATCTGTGTAAAAATTATTTCCCCAACTAAGACAAAGATTATGCCATTTTTGTCTTTTCAACCCCAATGCCCACCACATAATAGATACATAATAAACTGATATTTAATGGAATTGGTTTTTGAGCTTGTTTTTGGATATATTAGACTCATCATATAATTTCTGTACTTCTGTTTCTCCTCGTAAATGGATATTAGCACAAACTGATACTATCTTCACCATGGTGTACGTGCCTGTACTCATAAGCTGAGCCCAGTGAAATTATCAAATATCCTTTGAAATGATGCTTCTCATTCACATAGAATCAACACCACTGACTTCTGTATTCTATCTTTCAAAATAATTCCTTTGATCTTTTCTTCAAAGTAACTATTACATCATATTTGCTTGCTTTGTGTTTAGTGAGCATCTCAGTTTAGATTTTTTAAGGTTTTCTAGCAGTGTGTCATTTTATAAGCTGTTCAACAAATATCAGAATTGGAGTAGAAAGAGTTGTGGAAGTAAAATTGCAACAAAGGTAGGAAAAGACATAGTTTTCTCCAAGGCAAGACACAATTTTATTGCATATTTATTTGTATTATTTACAAGATACAATAATACAATACAATTGTGCTATTATGCAATTTATTAACAGTGATGTGTAAACTGTAAGTAAAATGGGTCACACTGGCCCTCACATTAATCAGGATTCTCCCTGCAAGCCTTCCCCTTGGAAACCAAGTCACTCTTAACTTTGATGAAGAAAAGTAAGGAAAGGAAAACGGTTCCCTGAGGATGTCCTAGCTCAAAGGACAGGTTCATTGTTTATGGGGTAAATAAAAACTGGAGTCCCATTTTAAACTTGTTAAAAAGCAGATGACCTGGAAACAAGGTGGGTTCACATTGCTCAATCACACCTTAGTTAGGAATTAGAGAAATCTCTTTTTGAGTAAGGCTGAGAAATGGGGTTTGACAAAATGGGGAATAGACTGGTTATTAAGCAATACAGCATAATATTTATTTTTATTCACAGTTGAATTAATGTTTGAAAAAGATCAGCAAATGAAGTAATTTAGGACACACAACTTGCTCTTCTAAATGATCATTGGGAACAAATAAAAAGGATAAATAGAATGTTTGTATGTTGCTGAATTTTGTACGACTGTATGTTTCAAGGGTCACTACTGTTAAATAATCCATCAGTTAGTGAGTTCTGGTAGAGATGAATCTTGTCATTAGTCAGACTCTGTTTGTGGACATAGTCTGTCACAAAAATGGTACTTGGTTCTTGCTTCTTATTATTGATAGAATTTGCTTGAGCATACATTCTGCTGCTTTACCTTTCTAGATCCCAGGGTTAACTTGAACTCCATAAGATATTGGAAAACAGCATTTGTGATGTTATTTTCAAATTATGTATGTAACCCATGATCCAATAGGCATTTGCATAAACCTCTTCCTTGGTAGATATTAATTGTTGTTATGTTTGTCCTTCATTCTTGAAGAGGACCATGACATCAAGATGATGCCATGACTTGCAGTTGACTTTGATTTGAGTGAGGGAGGGCTGTGAAAGGTCACCAATCTCACTTTGTTCTCTTGAGCCATCTAGATCCAGTAGTCTGATATTCATCAGGACAGCTGGAGATGGCCCAATGTGAGACCCTGGCCCTTTCAGGCTAAGGTCCTATAGCAGTCTCACTTTGAGCAAGACACACCCATTCAATGGATAGGGTACTTTAAGAAGCTGCTCAAGGGAGGACCCTTTTAATAAAAAAAAAAAATCAAACTGAGAGGAGAAGACCACTCTATGCTCTGTGGGTGGGGACTTATTGTCCAGTCTATGAGCTCCAGAGTGAATCAGGTTTGAGGCTTGATCTTTGAGCAAGAAATGTAGCCAGTAAATCCAAAGGAAAAAAGACAGCTTTGGGTAGTGGAACACGAAGAGGAGGAGGAAGTGGAGAAGGATGAGGAGGAGAAAAAGGAGGCAATGTGCTACTCACTCACAGGTTATGTTTGTCCTTCATTCTCAAAGAGGACCATACCATCAAGATGTGGACATGACTTACAGTTGACTTTGATTTGAGCGAGCAGGGGGCTGTGCAAGGTCACCAACCTCACTTTCTCCTCTGGTACATGAGATATGGACAGAGTTATTGGGTTCTAGAAAGAATAAATATCCTGGTCTTCTGAGTGTCAGCATTAAAAAAAGAAGACACATGGTTACAAAGCTTGAAGTGACTGCAAAACACTTCTGTAGATACCACCAGGTAGAGGAGGCACTTCAAGCATGTCCCTAATCCCAGCCTGTTATACCAGAAACTTTACAGAATTGCTGCTTGTGTGGTATCTGACATTCATTCTTTAACTTGAGCTGAATTATTTCATTTCCAATGGGAAAGTTCATTTACTCTCTTTTTTATCTTTATATTCTTATTATATATATATGTATATATATATATTCTTGTATCCATAATTTCTGTGATTACTCTTTAATGTCTACTTAGATAAATGGGTTTATTTTATGTTTTCTATATATCTTGATTGTGAAATTGGCATCTGGTGGGAAAGAGAGGGCCATCCTTGGGTTTATATCTCTATACCTCTATTTCTATCTATCTGTCTAATTATCTAGAAGAAGGATGAAGAGAGGGGGAGAGGGAGAGGGTGAAGGAGAGAGAGTGTGTGCTTGGGAAAATGAGTTAACCATACTGGACCCAGCCTTTTACCTGTGCATGGCTAGAGCACAAAGCAGGCCAGATGCAAGAAAGGTAGGACAGAAACAGAAGTTTAATTTCAAAGTGATGTAATATCAGCAAGTGCAAGCTTGAAAGGAGGGTTTAACATGGTGGGACAAAGATAGGTTTTATATACATTTAAAAAGAGACACAAGTGGGCTGGACCATGACATAATTATTCTTATCTGTTCCCATGGTAGGCTCATGAAT
The DNA here is from genome assembly GCF_028372415.1 of Notamacropus eugenii. NCBI lineage: Eukaryota > Metazoa > Chordata > Mammalia > Diprotodontia > Macropodidae > Notamacropus > Notamacropus eugenii. Next base: position 144,913,715 of record NC_092874.1, on the reverse strand, counting down.
AGACAATATAGGTGTTTCCTGGGTGCTGTGGGAACGCTGTACAAGTTGATTGTCTCATAGACACAAATAGAACCAGAGTTACACAGGAATGAAGTAATTAGTTCAGCTCACTTAAGTGTTACAAGAAACAAAGATTGTATGTCAAGAGGTCTGATGGATAGCTCTCATGTTCCCCAATAACTAAACAGTTATTGATTAACATGAAGCATATATCCCTCAGTGAACACCTGCTGCTGGTCAAAGCAAAATACCATGCCAGGGGCTGAGATCATCTATAGTGCAAAGGATTTTTGTTATGCCAAGCTGAGGATGCAGCCTACTTTCTGAACCTTAGCTTTGGGAAACTGGGTGTCTTCAAATATCTTGGCAACATGTATCAATCCTGCTTTTAGTTTTTACCTAAAAATTCCTTTCCCTATACTAACAGTATTTAAGGAAGCAGATGAATATAACTCTAGCTGGCATCCCATCTCTCTAAGGAGAGTAGAGGGTCAGCCTCTGGCCCTCGCTTCCTGCTTCACCTCCTAGAAGGAATCAATTTCCCTTGGAGAACAGAGAGAGAACATTGTAGAGATATCTATTCTTACTTCCCTGTGAGCCATCCCTAGATAAGCCAGTATGTATACACATAACCTACATAAGCAAAACAGACCTCCACAACTGACTTTATATATTTAAAACAAATGAAAAACTTCCAAAATAAGCTATTAAATATGACCTTGAATGTACTGTCTTCCATATACACATTTTTTAAAAAAAGAAAATGACTGGGTGAAAACTACATTTTAACTGCTTAAAATTATTTTTCTATATTCTCATAGTTTATAAACAATGTCTTTTCAGAAGAATCAAGAAAGAAAAAAGTTGTCAGTAGCAGCCAGTTTGATTGACAGTTAAGGTTCCCTTCTAGGTAAATAGTCTTCATTGTTTGCTAAAGAACCCTTAGGTCAGCTCTGGGCACCACAGATTTGAAGGGGAGTTGACGTGAACAGAAATCTGGAGAGACCTATGTTTGGTATGGGTACAAGTTTTTTTTGGTTGTCTGCAGAGACATGTCATAAGATAATGGAAATACTGCTGAAGCAATGAAGGGATGGAGGTGATTTACAAATGAGCCTTTCCATGAGTATGAGGTAAGGTAACTTAGCATTTAATTCATTAAAAGACAAGAGCCTTAAAATTCATGCTGGGAATATTAACCAGTTTAACAGCTAAAATCAGGGTTAAATTTGAATGTAAATGTCTCTAAGCATTCCTGATATTAGAGAATTTAGAAACTATAGACTCAAATAGGAATTATTGATTATATTCTAAAATATACTAATAGAATGAAAGAAAATACTCTGGGAAGTATTCAAAGATTATAAATTCCAACACTCATTTCATTCCTGAAAAAAACAAACAAACAAACAAACAAAACAAAACTGAGTATCAGGAAGGAAAAATAATGTCCACACAACAAGTTAGGGTAAGAATAGAGGCTTCAGGTCCTTCCTGCTCCTGATCTTTTGGTCTGTCTACTACAACAAGCTCTCCAGGTGAAGAAATCTATTGTAAACTAAAAGCACTTGATTTAGAGTTATAGCAATTAGGAGGAAATCTAATTAAGACAAAGGAAATACTACAATATTGAATAGATTATCATTTGTTTAATATCTCTGGGAGTTGCATAATTCTATCACAAATGTATAGCCCATGTTGTTAAACTGAGTTTACATTTTGTAGCATGTAAAATTATTATCTGCCAAATTTTAAATTCATTTTGCTTCTAAGTCTTCATTTCTATGGCTTACCTAGAATTAATTTCTGCTGCCTAGTAAATAAAATGCCATTTTTTGAGGTAAACTTTGTGAACTGCCATTATAGAAATCTATCGGGACTCTAAAGCTATTTAATCTACTCTTTCTGAATATATTAAACTCATGTCAATGACAATGTTTTAGTATGATCATAACAGAGAATTTCTCTAAAAAAATTAAAACAAAGTTTCTTCCAGAAATATTCGCAAAAAAAAGGATTTTTTTCAGTGGCAGATTGTATTCTGTGGTCTCTAAGGCTCCCTCTAACTGTGATTCCCTGATATATTTCCATGCTCTATAAAGGGCCTAAAGAAAATCTTCCTGAGAGCAAGTTATTAGAATAGATGACTTCTCATCTGTGGGTATGAGAGCAAACAATCAGAAAGTGAAATGGGGGTAGGCATAGCTTAACAGCTCTTTCCAGGGACTTATGGAGACTATCACAACAAAGCAGCATTATGAATCAAAACTAACATTGTTTTATGGTGTTGGTTGGGAACATACCTGGAAGCAAGATGTAGACCTTGTATATGACTGGGTACACAGCTCAGTATTCTCAGCTACTGACAGCATGTCTCCAGTAAGACAGATTCCTAAGTGGTTCCCTAAACCTCTTAGGAACCTGCATTAGGTTTAGGAACCTGAATTAGACAACAGCTGCTGGCTACAGCTGAATGATCATCCACTCAAATGGAACAGATTCAAGAAAGAATGTGAAGGAAGGTTTTTCTATGTACTGTGGCTCTGGAGGGTATGCTCTGGTGCCCTGTGAAGCCAGAAGGAGAGAATCAGGTTGTAAAAGTTTAAGATGCAGCTTAGATTTCATAATATCCTTCTGGGTAGACAGATTAAAAAAAAAAGTATACCACTGAGCAGTTACTGGGAGAAAAATCTTACACCATTCTAGAAATAAATGTAAGAAGGATAAAAATTTCATTTATTCAGACTATTTTATTCTTTCATGTGATCTTAGTGCTTGTGGATGAATCGAGTTAACCTGTAAAGTTAGATAAGGAGGATATGAATATATGAGCATACTATGCATCACAATGGATGTGATCCATAGAAAATATTCAAGTGGGTGTTTGTTAGATGATTTTTTTCTCCCTCTGAGCCTAGTTTAAAATGATTTAATTAAAATGAAAGATTGAACTGCTTCTGCATACAGCAGCATTTTGAGAAGTACACACTTCTGCCTGATCAGCAATTAAATGTAAGTAAAGGAAAATACTATTTCCTCCTTTCTGATCACATATTCACAGATACATTTTGCATTCAGTAAAATTATTTGTGTGCTATAAAGAGAAAAAGATGAGGTTCATGTTGGCTATTTAGATTTTACAATTATTTTAATATTCTTGCAAGCAAGCTTCTGAAATGTGATAAAAAATGTGTTCTTCTTCCCACACAGATAACCAGGCTTTAACAGGGGTGGAGGGAAAGATTATTCAGGAATGGAGGCAGCAAACATAAAGTATAATATATAGTAAGCTATGAATTCTACTTACCACAGAATACTATCAGAAGATCTAGAGGATGTCCTCCAGAAATATAAGACATATTTTAAATAGAGGATCTGAGTTCAAAAACATGAATAAGAATCACTCAAGGAAAGAAAGCATGGGACAATCGTGATCTTCACCAGTAGAGGAAATACTCCTCTTGTTTAGAACAGAGCTTCTATTTAGTAGTTGACAAATTCAGTGGTTAATGGCTTTGGTCCACAGGTTTTCTGCTATGGGGAACTTACCTAATGGTGCCTTATGCATTAAAGACTTACACAGTTGTGTCACAAACATGTTTTTTCCTTTTAGATGATAGACATATGCATATTTGAAACATTATAAGTTTATTTATGTAGGATTAGAAACCATCAATATCATGCACACAATTTTGTTGTTCTTTCAGTCACTAAATCCCACACTTCTTATGAGCACGTTTAAGTAATTTTTCAATCTGTCATCAAATTGTTTCCAAACCACCATACTGGTTAAACATTCCAGTGCAAATCCATTTTAATGTATAGTCAGATGTATATATATACCTTCATATTCATTTTATATGCTGAAATAAAGTAACTTCCTCATTCACCTATGTCACCCTGAAATACTTCATGAGATATGTAAGCTTGTGATCAAGGTATTGCAGATATTTATTTTCTTATAACACAAATATAGAAACCGATTACATTGAAACTTTTTTTGGTTTAAAGTTCATAGAACTCAGGTTAGAAATCTTGATTCTAGATAAACAGATCAAAATGCCTCACTAATTCTGTACATATCCCAGTATTTGTCTACTGTTTTTAGAAAAAATATGATCTTGTCATGTCTACAGTGATTTCAATACTCATTGTTCCCCATTTCCCCCAAAAACAGCCTTTCCATTTGTGTGTTTGTGAGACTCTTAACTTGGTTGCAACAAATACAGACACAGACTGACACAAACACAAACAAACAGACACCATATCATGGAGTAATGCTGAGCTAGAATGTCTGGAGAATTGATTGGACATCTTCATTTACTAAGAGAATGACACATCTTTAAATAATATGGAGAGTGATCTTAAAATGCCATGAAAATTGGCTGATTACTAAATGTCTTCTTATAATTTAATTTATTTTGGTAGATATTTTTAAATTATATTTTCCTCCTTTTTTAACCAAATGCCTTTAATTTTAATTTTCCAGATTACAAGTGAAACAACTTTAACATTTTTAAAAGAAATTTTGAATTCCAAAGTCTCTCTTTTACTCCATGTTCTTCTCTGTCATAAAGAAGTGAAGCAATTTAATGTAGACTATACATGTTCAGTCATCAAAAAACAAATTTCCACATTAGTCAAGTTGTAAAAGAAGACATAGATCAAAAAAAATCAAGAACAATATATTTTTTAAACTATGCTTCAGACTCCATCAATTCTTTCTCTGGAGGTAGACAACATTTTTCATCATAAGTGCTTTAGAATTGTCTTAGGTGATTTTATTGCTGAGAATAGCTAAGCCATTGAGTGTTGTTGTTTAAAATCATTCACCAGTTGTTCATCACACAATATTTCTATTACTGTATATACTGTTCTCCTTGTTCTGATTACTTCACTTTGCATCAGCTCATGTAATTCTTTCCAGGTTGTTCTGAGAGCGTTCTGCTTATTATTTCTAATAGGTCAATAATATTCTGTTACCATCATATACCACAACTTGTTCAGACATTCTCCACTGATAGGTATCCCTTCAATTTCAAACTCTTTTCCAAGCTAAAGGAGTTGCTAGAAATATTCTTGTACAAATAGGTCCTTTCTCCCCCCCCACTTTTTTTTTCCTTTGGGATGTAGACCTACTGGTGGTATTTTTTAATGGAAAGATATGCATAGTTTTATAGTCCTTTCAGCAGAGTTCCAAATTGCTCTCCAGAATGATTAGATAAGTTTGCAATTCCACAAATAATCCTTTAGAGTCCCAGTTTTCCCACATCCCGTTCTATCATATTAGCCAATCTGATAGGTGTAAGGTGGCAATTCAAAGTTGTTTTAATTTACATTTCTCTAACTAGTACTGATTTAGAGCATTTTTTGCATAACCAAAGATTACTTTGATCTCTTCATCTGAAAACTGACTGTTCATATCTTTTGACAATTTATCAATTGAGGAAAAAATTATGTTCTTATAAATTTGACTCATTTCTCTCTATATTTGGGAAACGAGTGCCATGTTAAAGAAACTTAATGTGAAAATGTTTTCTAAGTTATTATTGCATATTTCTCTCCATTCTATATCCCCCATTTATCCTTTTCTTGCTCCTTTCTGTCTGTCACTCCTCAAAGATGTTTTTCCGACCACCACCTCCTGTAGTCTGCCCTCTCTTCTATCAGCTTCTCTTCTCATCCCCTTTCCCTCCCACCTGAGGGTGTATGTTATTCTATCTTTGAACAAATTTTAATGAGAGTAAGATCAAGCATTGCTTGCCACCACCACACCAATCTACTCTTGCGACTGTAAAACTCTTTCCCGACTATTTTATGTGAGATAACTTACCTCAAATTACTTCTCCCATTCACCATCTCCCAGCACATTCTTCTTTCTCAAACCTTAATTTTATCAATTTTGGATACCATCCCATTATTTTCAACTCAAATGCATGCCCTCTTTCTACATATAGTCTTTCAGACTGCCCTAATAATAATAAAGTTCTCAGGAGTTACAAGCATCATCTTCCCATGGAGGAATGTAAAAGTTTAATTATTAAATGCCTTATGATTTCTCTTTCCTATTTAGCTTTTTACACTTGAGTGGTGTGTTTGAATGTCAAATTTGCTGTTCAGCTCTTGTATTTTCATCAGAAGTGTTTCAATGTCCTTCATTTCATTAAGTATACATGCTTTATCCTAAGGGATTATACTCAGTCTTGTTGGGTAGGTGATTCTAAATTGTAATCCTAGCTCCTTTGGGCTCTGTAATATCATATCCCAAGTCCTTCAGTCCTTTAAAGTACAAGCTCCTAAATCTTGTTTCATACCGACTGTGATTCCATATTTAAATTGTTTCTTTTTTGGCTGCTTGTAATATTTTCTCCTTGACCTAGGAGTTCTGGAATTTGGCTACAAAATGACTGAGAGGTTTGTTTGTTTGTTTGTTTATGTGTGTGTGTGTGTGTGTGTGAGAGAGAGAGAGAGAGAGAGAGAGAGAGAGAGAGAGAGAGAGAGAGAGAGAGAGAGATATCTCTTTCGTGAGGTCATCAATGGTGTCTTTAAATTCCTATTTTACTCTCTGGTCCTAAAATATCAGGGCAGTTTTTCTTGATAATTTCTTGAAAGTTGAAATCTGGGCTCTTTTTTTGATCATGGCTTTCACATAATACAAATATTCTTACACTAAAATCCTCAATTTATTTTCCATGTTAGTTGTTTTTCAAATGACATTTTTCACATTTTCTTGTATTTTTTATTTGAAATTTTGTTGTTTTTTGATGTATCATAAAATCTCTAGCTACCCTGTGCCCAATCTTAGTTTTTAAGGCTCACTTTCCTTTGGCAGATATTTTATGCCTCTTTTACCATTTGGTTTATTCTGCTGTTTTATTTTAAATAGCAATTTGTTTTTACCAGGTACATGTAAAAACAATTTTTTTGTTTTGTGTTTCTTTTCAATTTGAGTTTTCTTTTTCTTTTTGGCTTTGTCCCACCCACCCTTATTGAGAAGTCAATGTAGGTTTTACATGTGTAGTCCTGCAAAACATTTCTGTATTAGTCATGTTGTGAGATAAAACAGAAAAAACATAAAACTTCAAGAAAAACAAAGTAAAAATAAAAAAGAATGTGTGAATCTGTATTCAGACATCATCAGCTTATTCTTTAAGGATAGATAGCATTTTTCATCATGTATTTTAAAGTTCTCTTGGATTGTTTTATTGCTGAAAATATCCAAGTCATTCACAGTTGATCATCTTACAATATTGCTGCTACTCCATACATAGTACATTTCACTTTGCATTAGGTCATGTAAGTCTTTCCAGTGTTTTTTTTTTTATTCTGAGAGCACCCTGATCATCATCATTTCTTATAACAGAATAATATTCCATCCATTCCATCACATACTATAGTTTGTGAAGTCATTCCCCAATTGATGAACATCACCTCAATTTCCCATTTTCTGCCACCAGAACAGAGTTGATATCTATTGTAGATATAGGATATAGTACATATAGGAACTGATATATATGCATGTATGTGTGTATATATATATACATATATATATATATATAATGTGTATATCTATTGTGTTTATATCTATTGATATCTATATCTTTCTCTCTATATATTACTTTATTATTTATGGGAAGTTTTCCTGTGCTATTATTTATAGGTTTATTTATTTATTTTTAGAGTTTGACATTCATTTCCACAAAATTTTGAGTTTTAATTTTTCTCCCCATCTTTTCCCTCTCCCCACCCCATAATACCTTGCATTCTGATTACCTTTTCCCTCAGTGTGCCCTCCCTTCTATCACACCCCACTCTTCCCTTATTCCTATCTTCTTTCTTTTCTTGTAGGACAAGATAAACTTCTATACCCCATTACCTGCATTTCTTATATGCAAGAACAATTCTCAACATTCATTTCCAATACTTTGAGTTCCAAATTTTCTCCCTCCCTCCCTCCTTCCTTCCCCATCCTCACTGAAAAAGCAAGTAATTCAAAATAAGCTACATAGTTGTCTTTTTGCAAAAGACTTCCATAATAGTCATATTGTGAAAGACTAACTACATTGCTCTCCGTCCTACCCTGTCCCACCTTTCTTTTCTATTCTCTCATTTGACCTTGTCCCTTCCCAAAAGTGTTTACTTCTAGTTACTCCCTTCTCCCATTTGCCCTCCCTTCTATCATCCACCTCATTCAACTTGTCTTCTTCTCCACAACATTCCTTCCTATAGTGTATGATAGATTTTCATACCAAACTGAGTGAGCTTTTTATTCCCTTCTTAAACCATATGTGAAGAGAGTATGGCCTGAGCACATTTCCCCTCTAACCTCCTCCCTTTTTTCCTCTATTGAAAAAGATTTTTCCTATCTCTTTTATCAGTCATAGTCTGCCTATTCCATTTCTCTGTTTCTCCTCCCAATATTTTCCTCTCTCACCTATTAATTTTATTTTATTTTTTATTGATATCATTTCTTCTGATTCAAATCAACCTGTACTCTGTGTGTGTGTGTGTGTGTGTGTGTGTGTGTGTGTGTGTGTGTGTGTGTAATCCCTCCACCTACCCCAATACTGAGAAAAATCTCAAGAGTTACAAATGTAATCTTTCCACAGAGGAATGTAAATAGTTCAGCTTTAGAAAGTCCTTTATGTTTTCTCTTTTTCCTGTTCACTTTTCATGCTTCTCTTGATTCTTATGTTTGAAAGTCAAATTTTCTATTCAACTCTGGTGCTCTCATCAGGAATGCTTGAAAGTCCTCTATTTCATTGAATGGCCATTTTTTCCTTGAAATATTATGCTCAGTTTTGCTGAGTAGGTGATTCTTGTTTTAATCTCAGTTTCTTTGACTTCTGGAATATCTTATTTCAAGCCCTTCTATCACTTAATGTAGAAGCTGCCAGATCCTGTGTTATCCTGATCGTATTTCCAGAATACATGATTGTTTCTTTCTAGTTGCTTGCATTATTTCCCCCTTGACCTGGAAGCTGTGAAATTTGGCCACAATATTCCTATGAGTTTCTCTTTACAGGTCTTTTTCAGGAGGTGATTGATGGATTCCTTCAATATTTATTTTACCCTCTGATTCAAGAATATCAGGGCAGTTTTCCTTGATAATTTCGTGAAAGATAATGTGTAGGCTCTTTTGTCAATCATGGTATTCAGGTAGTCCTATACTTTTTAAATTATCTCTCCTGGATCTATTTTTCAGGTCAGTTGCTTTTCCAATGAGTTGTTTCACATTATCTTCTACTTTTCCATTCTTTTGGTTTTGCTTTGTAACTTTTTGGTTTATCAACTAGTGATTAGCTTCCCTGAACTCTACTGTAATTTTTAAAGAACTACTTTGTTCAGTGAGCTTTTGAACCTCCTTTTCCATTTGGCTAATTCTACTTTTTATAGCATTCTCTCCTCAGCTTTTTGGACCTCTTTTTCCAATTGAGTTAGCCTCTTTTTAAAGGTGTTATTTTCCTGAGCATTTTTTTGATTTTCCTTTAGCAAGCTGTTGACTCAATTTTCAAGCTCTTCTATGGCCTGTGCACATTTCATATTCATTTTGGAGGTATTAGAAAGAGAAGCCTTGACTTCCACTGACAATATGCATTGTTCTTCCTCATCTGAAAGGATGGAAGGAGATACCTGTTCACCAAGAATTTAACCTTCTATGGTCTTATTTTTTTTACCTTTTTTGGGCACTTTCCCAGCCAGTTACTTGACTTCTGAATCCTTTATCAAGAGGAGGGTCCTAGTGTTCCTCCTCCCAAGACCATGCTCAGGGCTGAGGTTCAGATCCCCTGGTCAATACCCCCAGAGGATTTAAGCTAAGCTGTTAGGACAATGGACCCAGGCTGCTTCTGCTGCCACCATAGCCACCTGTCACCTGCTGCTGCTGCTTCTCCTGACACCTGGGGCAAGTGCTGTGGGGGTCCTGCTCCCCTCTCATCCATCTGGGAAAGCCCTCCCACACTGATCTTTGAATATTTCTTTGTGGCTTATGGACTGAGGGATCTGGGACTCTCCCTGCTGGAGATTCTGCCCTGGAGGCATGTTCTAGTCTTGTTCCTCCCTGTGCTGGGTGGCCAGGGCTGGGCTGGGCTCTGCTTAGCATTCTGTGAGATAGACCTTTCTGGTCAGCCTTCCAGGTTACCTTTGTCTGGAAACCTCTTTCTCTGTTGTTCTGTGGCTTCTGCTGCCCTAGAATTTGTTGAGAGCCATTTTTTACAAGTATTTTGTGGGCTGTGGGGGAAGCGCTAGATCCATGTGCCTTTCTACTGTGCCATTTTGACTCTGCTCCCTCCTGTACTTTTTTATACCTCTTTTGGGATACAGATCTAATAATGGTTTGGCTAGATCAAAGGGTTTGCTAGACCTTTTTGGCATAGTTCCAAATTGCTCTAATCATTGAATCAGTTCACAACTTCACCATGTCTAAATTTTCCCCACATCTCTTCCAACATTTGTCATTTTCCTTTTCCATCCTATTAGCTAACCTAATAGATATGAGGGAGTAACTCAGAATTGCTTTAATTTACATTTTTCCAATAAACATTGAGGGCATTTTTCATATGGTTATAGAGAGCTTTGATTACTTCATCTGAAAATCATTCAAATTTTTTAATAATTTATCAGTTGTGGGTGGCTCTTACTTCTGGATCCATATATATATATATATATATATATATATATATATATATATATATATATATATATATATATATATATATATATATATATATATATATATATATATATATATATATATACATATAGGAAAGGACGCCTTTATAAGAGAAATTTGATGCAAAATATTTTTGTTATGATTGCTAAATGTATTTCCATTCACACTATTTGCCTCCATCCTACTTATTCTATTTTCTCTCTCCTTTTACCCTGTCCCTCCTCAAAAGTATTTTGCTTCTGACTACCTCCTACTCCAATATGTTCTCCCTTCTATCACTCTTTTTCTATTATCCCCTCCCCTCCTACTTTCCTGTAGGGTAAGACAGATATCTATTCCCAATTGAATGTGTATATTATTCTATCTTTGAGCCAAGTCTGATGACAGGAAGATTCACTCACTCCTGCTCATCTACTTTTTATTACCTCTTTTCTATGAGATAATTTACCCCATTTTATCACTCCCTTTCTCTTTCTTCCAGTACATTCATCTGTCTCCCACATTCATTTTATTTTTATATGTCATCACTTCATATTCAACTCACACATGTGCCCTCTGTCTATGTATACTCCTTTTAATTGCCCTAACATGCAAAAGTTCTTATGGGTTACAAATATGATATTCCCATTTAGGAACGTAAATAGTTTAACCTTATTAAGTTTTATGATTTCCCTTTCCTGTTTACCTTTTTAAGTGCTCTTGAGAATTTTCTATTCAGCTCTGATCTTTTCCTAAAGAATGCTTACAAATCATCTCTTTCATTGAATGCCCATTTTTTCCCCTGAAGAATTATACATAGTTTTGCTGGGGATGTGCTTCTTAGTTGTAATTCTAACTCCTTTGTCCTCTGGTATATCATATAACAAACCCCCTGACTCTTTAATGCAGAAGCTGCTAAGTCTTGTGTTAGTCTAACTGTAGTTCCACAATAATTTCATTGTTTCTTTCTGGCTGTTTGTAATAGTTTCTCCTTGACCTGAGAGCTCTAGAATTTGGCTGCAATATTCCCAGCAGGTTTCATTTTGGGATGTTATTCAGGAGGTGATTGGTGGATGTTTTAATTCTATTTCAGCCTCTATTTCTAGAATTTCAGGGCAATTTCCTTGATAATTTCTTGAAAATTGATGTCTAGAGTTTTATTTTATAATGGCTTTCAGGTACTGCAATAAGTCTTAAATTATCTCTCCTCAATTTTCCACGGTTGTTTTTCCATTGAGATATTTTACATTATATTCTATTTTTTCCCATTCTTTGGGTTTTGTTTTATTGTATCTTGATTTCTTATGAAGTAATTAGCTGCCATTTTCTCAATTTTTAAGGAAGAAAAGTTGAAGCTCAAAGTTTTAGGAACATCTGTTGAGTATTATTCTTGCATACAACTAGGAAATAAGGGATACAGGTAATTAGGTATAAAAATTTATCTTGACCTACAGGACAAAAGAGAAGATGAGGATAAGGGAAACAAGGGACACTAGAAGGGAGGGAAAATTGGTAATAAGGATAATTAGAATGCTTGGTATTTTGGGGTGGGGGGAATAGAAAGATGGGGAGAAAATTTGGAACTTAAAATTTTGTGGAAATGAATGTTGAAAACTTAAAACAAATAAATAAATTTTAAAACAGGGAAAAAATGAACATTAAAAATTTTCTTTACAAGTAATTAGATAAAATGCTGTTAAAAAAAACAACAAAGTTTGATTCAGTATACCTAGACTTCTTGAGATACTTTAAGCAGAATTTTATTGTTTGTCTTGAAGCAAATAAAAATTAGTTTTTTATCAAAAAAATAAAAAAAATAACAAACTGAAAATCCCCAAGTATATACCAAATTAGAAATACTGAAAACCAAAGGAGAGATAAACAAAGTTGAAATTAAGAAAACTATTGAACTAATAAATAAAATTAAAAGTTGGTTTTATGAAAAAACCAATAATATTGAGTAAAAAAAAAATAAAATCAAATTACTAATATCAAAAATGAAAGGAGTGAACTCACCTCCAATGAAGAGGAAATTAAAACAATTAGAAATTACTTCACCCAACTTCATGCCTATAAATTAGACTATCTAAATAAGATGGATGATCATTTTAAGAATATAAATTGCACAGATTAACAGAAGAGGGAGTTGAATACTTACCCATCTCAGAAAAAGAAATTGAAGAACACATTAATGTACTCCCTAGGAAAAAATCTCCAGGGCCTGATGAATTTGCAAGTTAATTCTATCAAATATTTAAAGAACAGTTAATTCCAATACTATATTGACTATTTGGGAGAATTAGGGAAGAAGGAATCCTCCCAAATTCCTTTTATGATAAAAATATGGTTTTGATACCTAAACTGGGAAGAGACAAAACAGAGAAAGAAAATTATAGACTAATTTTTCTAATGAATATAGATGCAGAAATTTAAATAAGATTTTTTCAAAACGAATATAGCAACATATTCCAAGAATAATACATTATGACCGGATATGATACATACCTAGAAAATGCAGGACTGGCTCATTATTAGGAAACTTATTAGCATTATTGATCATATCAACAACAAACCTAACAGAAAGCATATGATTTCCTCAATAGATGCAGAAAAAGCATTTGACAAAATACATCACCCATTCCTATTTAAAAAACAAAACAAAACAAAACTGGAGAGTATAGGAATAAAGAGAACTTTCCATAAAATAATAAGCAGTACCTACTTAAAATCTTCATCAAGCATTATACACAATGGGGCTAAGTTGGATGCATTTCCAGTAAGATCAGGGGTTAAAAAAAATATCCACTATCGCCACTATTATTCAATATTATTAGAAATGTTAGCTGGTTACAAAATAGACCCACTCAAATCTTCTGCATTTCTATATGTTAGTAACAAAGTCTAACAGCAAGAGATAGAAAGAAAAATCCCATTTAAAGCTAGGGTAGACAGTATAAAATATTTGGGAGTCTACCTGTGAAAACAAATTCAGGGACTATATGAATGCAATTACAAGACACTTTTTGTGTAAATAAAGTCAGATCTAAGTAAATGGAAAAACTTCTGTTGCTCATGGGTAGACCGAGCCAATATAATAAAAATGACAATTCCACCTAAATAAATTTATTTATTTAATGCCATACCAATCAAACTATCAGATAATTATTTTCTAGAGCTGGAAAAACTAATATCAAAGTTCATCTGGAGAACAGAAAGTCCAGAATAGTAAGGGAAGTAATGAAAAGAAATACTAGGGAAGGGGGGCTAGCTCTATCAGATCTCAAATTGTATTATAAAGCAGCAATTCTCAAAACCATTTGGTACTGGCTAAGAAACAGAAGGGTAGACAAGTGGAATACACTCAGTACTCAAGACACAGTAGCCAATGAACAAAGCAATCTGCTGTTCGATGAACTCAAGGAGCCCAGCTTGTGGGATAAGAATTCACTGCTTGACAAAAATAGCTGGGAAAACTGGATAAAAGTGTGGCAACATCTAGACATAGACTAATGCCTCATTCCATACACAAGAACAAAGTCCAAATGGGTACATGATTTAGGTATAAAAAGTGATGATATAAACAAATTAGTGGAGCAAGGAATAATAGTGTATTTATCAGATTTATGGAGAAAGGAAGAATTTTTATCTAAAGAAGATATGGAAAGCATTATGTAGTGCAAAATCGATAATTTTAAGTATATTAAACTGAAAAGTTTTGCACAACCAAATCCTTGCAACCAAGATTAGGAAGGAAGCAGAAAACTGGAAAAGAATTTTTGCAACTAGTGTCTATGATAAAGGCCTCATTTCTAAAATATATAGAGAACTGAGTCAAATATACAAGAATATAAGTTATTTCCCAATTAATAAAGGGTCAAAGGATATGAACAAGCAGTTTTCAGAGGAAGAAATTGAAGATATCTATAGTCATATGAAAAAGTGTTCTAAATCACTATTGATTAGAGAGACTCAAATCAAGATAACTCTAAGATACCACACCACACCTATCAGATTGACTAACAGGCCAAAACAAGAAGATGATAAATGTTGGAGAAGATTTGGGAGAGTTGGAACGCTACATTATTGGTGGAGCTTTGAGCTGATCCAACCATTCTTGAGAGTAATTTGGAACTATGCCCAAATGGATACAAAAATATGCATACCCTTTGACCCAGCAATACGGCTTCTAGGACTGTATCCCCAAGAGATCATTAAAATGGGAAAGGGTCCCACATGTACAAAAATATTTATAGCAGCACTCTTTGTGGTGGCCAAAAACTGGAAATCAAGGGGATGGCCATCAATTGGGGAATGGCTGAATAAATTATGGTATGTGAATATATTGGAATATTATTGCACTATAAGAAATGATGAACAGGAAGACTTCAGAGAGGCCTGGAAAGACTTATATGATCTGATGCTAAGGGAAAGAAGCAGAACCAGGAGAACTTTGTACACATCAACAACCACTGTTTGAGGACATTTTCTGGTAGACTTAAAGCTTCATTGTAATGCGACTTAAAAAAAAAAAAATCCCCAACGGTCTTTTAAGGTAAAATGTCTTCCACATCCAGAGAAAGAACTATGGAATTCAATCACAGATTGTAGTTGATCATTATCTTTTGCATTACATTTTTGTTTGTTATATGATTTCTCCCATTCATTTTAATTCTTCTATACAACATGATTAAGGTGAAAATGTAGTTAATAGGAATGTATGGGTAGAACCTATATAAAATTGCTTGCCATCTCTGGGAGGGAGGGTGGAGGTGGGAGGAGAGAGGGAAGGAAAAAAATCTAGATTGTATGGTAGTGATTGTGTAACACTGAAAATAAAGAAATATGTAAAGATGAGCAAAAAAAAAAAAATTAAAGTTCAGAAGGAGGTCCAGATAAGTGCTATAACATTGCCATGAACATGCAGAATTCATCATAAACTTGCTTTAGAAAGCAAAAAAAAATTAATGTTGAAATTATTTTTATATGTATTTGAGAAAAATATTATTTAAAAAAATATTAATAGAATAGCCAACTTCTCCCTTCTCATACTGCTGATTATCATGAATGTCCTCCATGTGTATGTAGTCAATTCTTAGAATGAACGTAGGTGCCTGAACTGAGTTCAGCTCTGACCTTAGGCAATTATTATCTTTGAATAACTGAATATTCTATGAGAATTGTTCTCAATATATTCATATATTTTTATACTTCATAGCCTGCTTGCAACAACTTTGAGTTAATAAGCAGCAATAATTGATTTTTATGGTGGAATTTAAAAAAATAGTTCTCGTGAACATTACAACATACCAGCCAAATTTTCCATGAAATAATGTTTCTTGTTAGGTTTTGAGACAATAAAATCAACATCACTACCTCCATTTTTGGTTTCTCCAGTGAGAACTTATGAACTACTTTTTCAATTAGAATAAACTTCCCTTCATTCTCTGTTTTACACAGAAATTCATTCTCTTCTTGGCTTATTAAAGTGATCATGAATAGAGAATGTAAAGATTGAAACAATTTATTTCTTCCATGTATTTTCTTCCCTCGGTCAATGAATAAAGATATCACACCAACTGAACTAAGCACTATGCTAAAGTAGATAATGTGATTTCAGAATTGGAAGAATGAAGATGCTAAGGCACCTTCTACTAATTTTTCTGTCACTCTCATTGTAGAATTGGAAGAGGGACTGAGGAATCAGGACCATTTTGTATTTGCTTTAGTGTCATGGTATCCCATGGCCAAGCAATCTATCACAAAGTGATAAGCCTACTTACTGATGAAGAACCTCTCTGTATTTAGCCAGGCTGCTCCTCACAGACTGGTCTATTTCTGGGATGATATTTGTAGGTTTGTTGCCCTGGTAGGAACTGCCCCAGATCACATTCCACTGATGTAGTCTTTGAGAACTGAGAATTCTATCCACACCAGGACAAGGCAGCCCAAAAGAATGAAGAATTTAATTATGTTGTGAACATGGGGGTAACTGCCACTGAAAGCCTATAAAGTAATGATGAGTTTTAAGAGTGATAGGAATTTATGGTGTGCTTTTTGGGGGTGTGTGGAGAACATCATTCATAATGTATAACAAATTTAGAAAAAACTTTACTTATTCAGGGATTAAAGAGCTAAGTTTAAGGCCTGATCCCTTTTGAGTTGTATATTCATACCTCTTAAATAAGAGAAAATATAACGTTAGAATAAGCTATGATATTGTACCTACTTATAACTGCCTATAAAAATGGAGATTAAAACATTCTCATTTATTTTACTCTCCTCTTAAACACTAATCTGATTACTCATCACAGCATGGTAACTTTTGATTGCTATGTTAGCAGAGTCAGCTACTACTTAGCTGGGATATCTAAGTCAAAGTCTGTGCTCTTGGTGATGGATTATATATTTAGTATCTGAGAAACAAGGGAATTGAGCTTAGATAAACTCATCATCAGGTCACCTAAAGAGTTATGAATTTTTCAGACTAGTAGTTCTCAAAGATCATCCATTAATTTGACTGAAGTTTGTTATCTGCATTGGTGGAGCCAGCTTCCTCAAAATAATATATGTGCTAGTAATTCTCTTAGCTCATCTGAAGATAAAACAAATGGAGAAAAATTTTTAAAACAGTTCATAAGTCAAATTTTACACATGAAAGCAGTTATCTATATAGAAAAGCTACATATTCTAAGGCATTTCATTTATTCAGAGCAATAGAATTTTAGTTCATTCGTTTGTTCAACAAATGTCTATCACCTATTGTGTGAAAATAAAAATAATACTTGGATCCAGCAGGGATACAAAAATTCATTTGACATGATCTGTACACTAAATCATTTTAAGAATTGATACAGAGATACAAATTGATGTAAAAAATGAGATATGTTTTCATAAGAGATAAAGAAACATAGTCAAATTTAAGTATTGTCTAAAAAATTTGAGAAAAGGAAGACAATTACATGTGGAGGGAATCAGTGGAGACCACATAAAGTGAGTAGCACATTAGAGAGAGATATATAAAATTGCTCTCATGCCCCCAAATCAGAAAGGTTAAACAAAATCATACATTAGGTAAAATCTATGTAGTGTTAGGTCTACTCAGGACAACCAGATGGAAAACTATGAGCCGTATTTGAGGTTAAGAAGGATTTCCAGATGTTGTAGGCTGTGTTATTTTTAATATTGCTCATAAAAGTTATAATTAGCAATTCAATTGCCTATTTACATGAGGGTGAGGAATAAAAGAAATCGGGGAGACAACTGAGAAATAAAACACCCCAGGAAATGATAATCTAATAGATTAGGGCATAAGTACTCAGAGCCAGCTGTTGAAAAGACCACTAGGAGTAGGGGCAGGAAAGGATAGGCCAGGGAGGAGCTAATTTTCAGTTTGCATTGACCTTGGGGTCCTTCATCATGGTCAGTCTACAGAGTTCAATTTTCCTTACTTGGGTTCAGCCACAGGAGCTGAAATGTAGTTAGCCCTTTCTCTCTGAGAGTTTGGCCCATGCCACTAGACCTTCCAACAATCAGGAGCAGGCAAGAATGCATGTAAACATCTAGAAAATGATTTGTGGCAGTAGGAGCAGTTTCCAAGTTGTGGTCATTCCCCTCAATTTCAAAATGCATGGAAATACTAGTAATTTTGTGGGTCATTTACTGCTGGAAAAAGAAGAGGATTATAGAAATTGTAGGACAATAAGGGATATTGATTCAGGGCTGGGCAAGGGAGCAGAAGTACTTGTGTCATGTTGGGCAGATCTGTAGTGTGAGACCAGTGGAATAGCACAAAACAAAGGCCTGGAAACAAGAAAAAAAGCCTATCTTGAATATTCAATGGCCCTGCAACAAAACCATTAACACTCCACTATAGATGTACACAGTAGTTCACCAAGCACAATTTAAGCTTTGGACAACTTAAGCTTTGAATATAAATAAATAAATAAATGAAAATCTAAACACTTGGGAAACTCAGTGAAATTTTTTCTTTGGCTTCATAGATTTTTCATGTTTAGATTCACTCTAAATATAAGTGGAGCTTTTAAATGCTGTGGGGAAAAGGCATTGCACAAAGTATTGGCATTCAATCATTCTCAGAAAATGGCCAGAGAGCTTTAATTAATCACACTGAACTGCTAAAGTCTTACTGGCAGTCCCGTTTTGCATGTGGATATTTTGAAATGTAGAATTAAAGTTATTTATACTAAGTTTCAAGCTGGAGACAAATGTGCCATGTTATGAAGATGAGTTTATCCTTAAAGCTGCAATGGTTTTGGTATACTGAATAAATGTTTGTGGAATTAAGAGTGTAACGTCTACTCTATTTTTCTATTGCTGCTTCAGAAATTGTCTCTGGTATTCAAGAAAACAAAGTCTGTGCTCAGTTCAGACATTAACAATTGTATTAATGGAAGAAAAATATTTTGGACAACTGTTTAAACACTGACTTTATGTCAAGATCATCAAAATAATAAATTACAAAGAGATCCTACTGTGTGTACTAAGCACTGATAATAATAAAGACTAAAATTAAATTGTCCTTGCCCTCAAGGTCCTTACATTCTCTAATGGGAGGCATTTACATAAACATTATACAAAATAAACATGTAAGTAAAATTTATATAAAATAACTACATGGAAATTATAGAAAGAAAGTACCAATAACTTGAAAACACGTCTCCTTTTATGACAATAGTATCTATTAGAATGCCTTAAGGTTTGCAAAGCACTTTGCAAATATTCATTTTATACTTACCACAGCTCTGGGAAGTAGATGCTATTATTTTTCCCATTTATGAAAAGAAAACTAAGGCAAACAGAGGTTTAATTATTTTCCCAGGGTCATGTCGCTAGAAAGTTTTTAAGACCAGTTTTGAACTCAAATTTTCTGAGTTCCAAGTCCAGCAATCTATGCTCATTCTAAGAATTATCTGAATCCCAAAACTGAGGCCATCCTTTATAATTAATTGTATGAGAAGGGAACAATCAATTAGTCACCAAGCAGTCTTTTAAGAATGATATTCTACATTACTCTGCACCTTTAGAAACATGAAATCAAAAGAAAGCAAAAATGAACGCAAAGTTCTACCCTGTTGTTGTTTGCTGACTATGGCAGAGAAAAACAATTTTATTCAGAAAGCAAAATGTTACCTTAAAGGCTCTTTTCCAACAAGATATTTAGAATGCATGTTTGAAAATGTCAGAAGTTTTTTTGAAAGATATAACAGAAAACATTTTGTTTTGTAACTGTACTATAGCTAATATTCAGGGAGTAGTAAAATAGGAAGATGTGTTCGCTAAGGGTTTTTGTTAGTATTATGTAGGATGTCTAAAACAAAGTTCAAGAGGAAGAGGAATTCCTTAAAGATGGTAATTTCCCCAGGTACTTTTGTTTGTGAATGGCATTTTCTGTACATTGTCAAGATTTGTGAAGTAGCTCAGAAAAACTCACTGGGGATACCCTTCCTCTTTGTCTTCTCTTCATTTCCTTCCCTAACTTCTGTGATACCAGAACCCATCTTTGGCAACAAGGATAGACTTCTCACTTGTTTTCTCTTCACATTTCTTCCTCAACCCTCATGTCACTTAGGCTCCATGAAACAACCAAATAAGAATAACAGGACTGCTCACATGACTTGGTTGTGCTGGGATTCACTAGTTCTGTTTCTGTTGGTGAGATGGAAGATCAGGAAGGCCTAAAATCTGCCCTATTTCTGTACTTTCCAGAATCTGGAGCTCTATCATTAGGTGAGCTGATGGACATTAACCCTGGGCCTTACCATTCAGTATCTCATTGCACTCCTGGACTTCCTATCTTTTCTATTTTCTTTCTTACAGATGATATTTTTTGACAGAGTACAAACTCCCCAAAAGTAGGGAATATCTTGCTTTTTCTATTAGTTTCCTTAGAGCTTAGCATAGTTGAGGCCAAATATTAAGTACTTATGAAATAATTTTTCATTAATTCTTCAATCCTCACATTAATAAAGAGTTTCCTAAGTGAGATACGAATTTTTCAAAAGGGCTTTAGCTTTATGAAAGGTATTTTTAACCTGTGTGTGTGTGTGTGTGTGTGTGTGTGTGTGTGTGTGTGATGGACCCCTCTGACATTCTGGGGAAAACTTATCAACCTCTACTCAGAATGATGGTTTTATGTAAGAGAAGGAAATTTTAAATTTCCTTAGTTAAATAAGAATGGAATCAAAGATTAATTTTCCCATGAAAATTCTTAGACTTTTTCCTAACCTTCCATTGATGGCTTGGGGATTAATGAACCAATGACCATGATTCTTGGACTAAGGAAGGGTATCCAGCATGGATGAATCCTTTATGGAGGAAGGATTTGCCAGAAGACACTGAAAAGAATGGGCAAGTATGACTGGGATGCATTACGTATCAATTCCAGGCATATCTATAATATTAGGAAGTCACATGTACACACAAAAGTTTCCTTTACATAGGACATTAGAGTCCGCAAAGTGGTCTTATATTTGTTAGAAATTTGGAGACGATCTATTACATCTCCAAGATGTACTAAGACTTGAAAAGCTGGAAAGCATGTGTCTCTGCTGACCTCTATATTGTGTGGATAATTAAAGAATATGCAAACTATTCATCTAGTTATCCCTCTCTTTCACCAGATGACCTTAGCATCTTTTCTTTCTTTTTTTTTTTTCAGACATACACCTTTTTGGGTACTCTCTCCTGTGTATTCCAATATGCTCTTCATATGCTTCTCTTTTTCTATTTTAGTGATTCTCTCCTCTAATTCTTCAGACACTGTGCTAATTCATGAATTTTAACTCTAATCATTTTTGAATAATAGGATAATACAATCATGAGTGACATTTACTTACAGTTTCTTGAATTTTTGTAAAGAATTATGCCATTTTATCCTCAGAAGAATGCCTGTGTATGAAGAAGGTGTTATATAATTGTCTCTGTTTTCAGATAAGGAAACTGAGGTTGAGAAAGGTGCTTTGCTCAGGAATGAGAAGCTAGGGAGTGTCTGAAGAAGAATTTGAAAGTTCATCTTCCTAACTCCAAGTCCTGCATTTTATCTATGGCATAACCTAGAAGTCTATTGTTGAAAAAATAATAAATTTTTTCTTAAGGCAAAATTGGGGGACATTAAAACTATAATTTTTCAAGTGTATGAACTGTATCACTGATGTGTTCTTAACTAGGTGATTTTAACTTTGACTGCCTTGACAAAGAAATTTCATTAGAGCATTGAAGACCCAGGATAAGAAAAATTCACCAGTTGTCCAAGGAATTCACACAACATTCCAAAGCTAAAAATTAACTTATCCAACTCATATCTGCTGGATAGAGAAATATATTAAAAGTACCATTGAACTCATTTTAAAAATTAGGCAATTGAGGCTCAGGGAGAGGCAAGATTTACCCCAAAACACAAATTTAAGAAGTTCTGAAACCATGATCTAAATTCAAATCTTTTGAATTGTAGGGAGCAAAGACCTATGCTTTTCAGTTGTTCAAATATTAGCACATCTCAAAGATGTTCTATATCATTCCCAAATGTCCAATAAATATAAGATCACTTTGGTCTCCTGCCACTAGGCAGTATTGCCCCCTGATAGGTTGTCTTTCAAATTTTGTGATAGGTAAGAATTCCTTTCAAAAAAATCATACCAGAATTATTAGAATAAAATTGTTCTGCCTATGACTAGGAAAATAATAAATTTGATATAGTTATGCTAATTTATGTCAATGTTTGTTCTGAGAAAACCAAGGAACTTTGAAATATGTATATGGGCTCCCCAGTACCCTGGTAGATTTGTGATAACACAGGGGAACAAAGGTGTGAAGAAACTTGAAGCTTTCAAAAAAAAAAATCTAGGTCAGAGAAAAGAAAGATTAAGTGAATCAAGATGCAGAGGAACCTGCTTTGAACCTGGGTTGTGTGCCAGGAAAGGAAAAAGTCTAGTTCAGGGAAATTCTGATGGCAAAATCCCAGGGAGTCATAATAATCAGAGTTTAGGTGACTGATCTAAAGCAGAAAGAGAGGTATATTTCTTTTATCAGAATATCTATGAGAAAGACAGAATTTCACCAGGGACCTAGAAATAAAAGTACAATAATAAGAGCCATTGGACATATCTACAAAAAGTTTAATTTACAAGGAAATCTGTGTCAGAGTAAAGTAACTACTGAAATTGAAAAATCATTAGATATTTGGAGGTGCCTTTTTCCATTCAAATGCAAGGCAAGAAAGTTAAAGATACATCCATTTTATTCCCCCTTTCTCAAAAAACCTTCTCCCCATATCCTCACAAGTGAGAAAGGTAGATGTATTCATGAAATTCTTAATTAGAGCTCAGATTTATTTTCTCCATGGAAAGAGTGTTATATCATAAAATAACAGTTCTCAGATTTGGAGGGGACTTCAGTATTTTTCTAGCCCAATTCATTAAACCTCAGTGATTTCTAAGATACACTACTAGCGATGATGATGAAAACAGAAACTGACAGAGACTGCTTTAATAAATTAAATTAAATATATTATTTCATTTGATCCCTATGCAAGTTCTATGAGATAAGATTAGTTATCGTCTTCATTTTACAAATGAAAGAACTAAAGCTGAGATGGGTTTAGTGAATTCATCCGTCACCAAGGTTCTAAATGGGTGAACCAGAATTGGAACCTAAGCCTTTCTGACAATGCATGTAGGCCTCTATCTACCATGTAACAGGACAGCATAAGATTTTAAATTCCAATAACTATATGCTCATATTAAATATTATAGAAGATGTGATTAAGAAGGGAATTATAAAAGAAAGAATGCAAAGACTGCAACCCTTATTTCCAATGCCTGGTCAAGAGAAATATACTGGGAGTTCAACTCAGGGTCTTTATAGGATCTTTGGCAGTTTTTGAATGGAAAAGATCTCTTTTTTGGGTGAAGGTGGTAGAATATTACCTTAATGGAAGCAGGATATCTGTAGTTATTTCTGCCTGAATAGTGCTGTATGATATTTTGCTATATTGCATAATTGAATTAATCTTTCATTTTTCATCCAGTATAGTCATTCTACAAAAATATGCTAAATGATATCTATATGCCAAATATTATGTTAGACTTGAAGCAATAATGGGGAAAAATGAGATAGTTCCTTTCCTCTGGGAATTTATTTTCCATTATGGGATATAAGAAGTTTTTTATGAAAGTATATACAAAATACATGCAAAAAAGATATCCTCTAGGCATGTGAACAGATAATTATGTACACAATGTATAAAAATAAGTATTATGAACAAAGAATAAATTAAATCAATGACAGGAAGTAGAATACAAGCTGAAAATGTAGATGTCAAATAAAATAATATTGTGATGGTATTTTTGTATTACATTTAGTCATAATATTTTGCAAATAGAAATTTCAATGCTCTGAAGCTCTTATTTTGCTGCTCCAATGAATCTATGATCTCATTAATAATATATATTTCCTTCCATCAGAGCAGATGGCAACCAATTCATTCCTTTCCACTCTGTATTTTCTTGTACATGTCCTACTATAAATCCTCCACAGTGAATCTACCCATTGCCCTGGAATCTGCCTTCCAGGTTCTTTAATATTCCATGAGCACAAAATAACATTCTCACTACCCATGTCTTATCCTGTATTATCTGGAGAATATGATCTTTTTTTACATAGTACATGTCATAGATTGTTAAGAAAATGCAGTTTCTTTTTTTCTCTCTCTTTAGAAAAATTCTTAAGAAATAAAACAAGCATTTCTAGAACACAGTAGAAGAGAAAAAAAGTGTGTATGGTATGTAAAACCATCCTATATATATATTTTTTCTCTGCATGCATATAGTGTCTTCCTTCATAAGTCCTTTGTAGTTAATTTCAGAATAGTTAAAATGAGTTAGTCAAAGTTGTTCTCAAAACAATATTATTATTGTATATGATGTTCTCTTAGTTCTGTTGATTTTGTTCTTCATTATTTCATGCAAGTCTATCTATGTTTTTCTAGGATCGTTGAGCTCTTCATTTCCTAGCACAGTAGTATTCCATGAAAATAATATACCACAACTTTTCAGCCATTCCCCAATTGAAGGGAATCCCCACAATTTCCTTTTCTTTCTCACCACAAAGAAAGTTCCTACAAATATGACATATAGGTTTTTTTTTTTTCCTTTTTGGTAATCATATTGGGAAACAGACCAGTAGTGATATTGCTGAGTCAAAGAGTATTGGTAGTTTAATAATTTGGGGGGCAAAATTCCAGATTTTTCTCCCTAATGTTAGATCAGTTCACAGTTCCACTGACAGTGAATTATTGTCCCTATTTTTCCATATCCCTTACAATATTTGTTACTTCCTTCTTCAATTATTTTAACCAATCTCATAGGTATAAAACAATATCCCAAGGTTGTTTTAATTTGCATTTCTGTAATTAATAATGATTTAGAAAAAATATATGAATATAAATTGTTTTGATTTCATCATCTAAAAACTTCCTGTCCATATTCTTTGACCACTTATCAATTGACGAATGACTTGTACTCTTATAGATTTGAGAGAGTTCTTCATGTATTTTTGATATGAGACCTATCTGATCAAATATCTATAAAATTTATTTCCCCCAATTTAGTGTACTCAAAACTATCCATTTTACACTTCATACCACTATCTCTTTTTTTTATTTGTGATTTGTTTTCCTATGCAAAAGGTAATATATCCATGTTCTTTAAATTTTCTTGCGATCTTTCTCTTTATACCTAGGTTATTTATCTCTTTTGATCTCATTTTGAGTAGATGGTATAAGAAACTGCTCTATGTCCTTTTTCTTTCATATTGCTTTTCAGTTTTCCCAACTTATTTTTTTTTTTACCAAATAATGAATTTTTATCTCAAAATCTTAAGTTTTAAGTTTGACAGATACAAAGTTACTACGTCTATTTACTGCTATAAATTGTTTGCCTGCTCTGTTCTACTAATATACCTATTTCTTAAACAGTAATAGATAGTTTTGATAATTACTGCCTTATAGTATAATTTAAGATCTACACCTCTAAACCTCCTTCCTTTACAGTTTTATTAGTTCCTTTGATATTCTTGACTTTTTGTTCTTCCAAATGAATTTTTAATATTTTTTCCAATAGAGTAAAACAATTCTTTGGTAATTTAATTGGGATGGCATTGAATATATAAATTAGTTTCGGCAAAATTTCATTTTTTTTTATCATATTGGCCATTCCTACCAATGAGCAATTAATATCTTTTCAATTACTTATGTCTGATTTTATTTCTACCAAGAGATTTTTTAAATAATTTTTTTATACAGTTCCTGGGTTTGTTTTGGCAGGTATACTTTCACATATTTTATACTGCTTAGAGTTGCTGTCTCTTCTTGCAGTGTTTTATTTGTGATGATGCTCGTGATTTATGTGGATCTACTTTATATCCTGATATTTTGCTAAAATCACTGCTTCAACTAACATTTTAGTTGACTTTTTTGGATTTTCCAAGTTTATCATCACAGTGTCTGCCAAAAGAAATTGTTTCAATACTACATTCCCTCTTCTGATTCCTTCTATTTCTTTTTTTTTTCCTAGGGCTGTTGCTAGAATTTCCAATAGAATATTGAATAATACTGTGATAGTAGGCATCCTTGTTTCACACCTGATCTTACTGGGAATGAT
Source organism: Notamacropus eugenii (assembly GCF_028372415.1). Lineage (NCBI taxonomy): Eukaryota > Metazoa > Chordata > Mammalia > Diprotodontia > Macropodidae > Notamacropus > Notamacropus eugenii. The sequence continues at coordinate 144,887,387 of NC_092874.1, read as the reverse complement.
GCTACCTTATCTCCATTACACATAATGCTTGCAGATGGTCTCAGACAAATGCTTTTTTTATAAATTAAAGGAAAAATCCACTTATACATATATTTTCAAGTGTTTTGATAGAAATGAATGTTGTACATTATCAAAAGCTTTTTCTGCATGTATTAATGTAATCATTTGGGTTTTTTTTAAGTTTTATTATTGATGTAAACAATTAATTTAAACCCCTCCTGCATTCCTGGTATAAATCCCACTTGGTCATAGTCTATAATCTTTGTAACATATTGGTGTAACATTTTAATTAATATTTTATTTAGAAATTTTGCATCCATATTCATTAATAAAATTGCCCTATAAATTTCTTTCTCTGTTTTTTACTATTCTTGGTTTAGGTATCAGCATCATATTTGTTTCATAGAATAGTTTGGTAAGATCCCTTTTTTTCCTGTTATATACAATAATTTATTTAATGTTGGAATTAGTTGATCTTTAGATGTTTGAAAGAATTTTCTTATAAATTCATCTGGTCTTGATGTGTGTCTCTCTCTACCTGCCCCTCTCCACCCCCCACTTAGGAAACTCATTTATACTCTGTTAGTTTCTTTTTATAGCATTTTATTTTTCCCCCGTGTACATGTCAAGAAAATTTTAAACATTTATTTTAACATGGTTTTTTTTTTCCCTCTCTTCTTCCCCTCCCATCTTCTAAAAAGGTAGGAAATTTGATGTAGTTTATACATGTGCTGTCATATGAAAATATTGCCATATTAGTTACAGTTGTGAAAAAAGAAACAGATCAAAAGAAAAAAAAACACCATGAGAAAAAGTAAATCAAGTGAACAAAATATGCTTTAATCTGCATTTAGAGTCCCTCAGTTCTTTATCTGGATATGGATAGCCTTTTCCTCTGTGAGTCCTTTGTATTTATATTGGATCGCTGTGTTGCTGAGAGAAGCTGAGTCATTCATTGTAGGTGTTGCTGATACTGTGTACAATGTTTTCCTGGTTCTACTTATTTCATTTTGCATCAGTATGCACAAGTCATTCCAGGTTTTTTTTTCTGAAATTTGCCTGTTCACTATTTCTTACAGCATAACAGTTTTGGTTACATTCATATACCACAGTTTTATTCAGCCATATTGATAGACATCCCCTCAATTTCCAAATTTTTGCCACCATAAAAAGGACTGCTATAAATATTTTTGCACAAGTAGGTCCTTTTCCCTTTTTTATGTTCTCTTTGGAATACAAAACTAGTAGTGATATAGCTGCATCAAAAGATATGCACTGCTTCATTGCCTTTTGGACATAGGTCCAACTTGCTCTTCTGAATGGTTGGATCAGTTCACAACTCTACCAACAGTGCATTAGTGTCCCAGTTTTTCCACAACTTCTCCAGTATTTATTATTTTCTTTTTCTGTCCTATTATTCAGTCTGATATGTGTGAAGTAGTACCTCAGAATTCTATTAATTTTCTTTTCTCCAAACAAAAGTAATTTAGAACACTTCCTCATATGCCTATAGATATCTTTGATTTCTTCACCTGAAAACTATCTGCTCATCTCCTTTGACCATTTATCAATTGGGAAATGCAAATTTATTTTTCTAAAATGGGTCTACTTAGGTATTCTATTTTCTCCTCTTCTGCTAACCTGGGCAACTTATACTTTTGTAAATATTTTTTTCCATTTCACTTAAATTACCCCCATAGCCTTGTATCTTCCAGTCAGCCCATGATCAATACAAAGTCCTACGTGTCTAAAGTCCTTTACAAACTCTGCCTTTTTATTTTTCTTAATATTTTACTCCCTTCTATACTCTGCATCCCACTTCCAGTCTAGGGTTACTTTTCCTTACACATGACATTTCATCTCCCTACCAAGATCTTCTGTACTGTCACCCATATGTATAGTTTTTTCTCCTCTCATGTAAATTTCTTAACTTTCATGTATTCCTTCTAGACTCAGGTCAAATCTCATCTCCCACTGAAGCCTTTTCCCAGTTGCCCCACTGCTCATGCCTTCCTTCTGAAATTCAATTCCATCTATTCTCTATTTTTCTTAATGTACATAGTTTTGGGGAAAGCATAAGTAGCCTCATATATGTCTGAAAATGACATTCTGGGAAGAAGTTCAATGGAAGGAGGGGGGATATTATCTTCCAGGGGACAGAGATAGCATTGCCTTAATGGGTGAGAAAGTTTATGGTAAAGGGTGAAAAAGAGAATAGTCAGGAATGAAGTCGGGAAAGCAGACCAAATACTTTCATAGGAACCAAACGATTTTGATGTTTATTATGTGAGAATCCTGAAACCAAGATCATCCCCTCTCTATGTACTGTTAGGAGACACTGTTTGTAGAGCTTAAGGCTGAGCTAGCAACTATGCTCTGAGCTTGCCATAACAACAGCCCTTTGCAGATGAACTCTGATGTAATTAAGTAACAGAACTGCTGGTCCCTGAGCTCAGGAAAACATCAACAGGCCCAGGCAAGAAACTTTTCTATAAATAAATCTTTTGTCCTTAGGCAAACTTGCCTCAGTGTTGCTATTATGCCTCACCACTGTTGCTACACCATACTATTTGATTCTTTGTCTAGCCACTACTGTATCTATGTCCATATCCATACATATCTATACATACACACTCTGTATATACACGCATACATATATATACACACATATATACATACACACATACACATTTATATGTAAATACATATGCATGTGTGTATGTGTGTGTGTACATACACACACACACTCTCACACATACACACATATCTCAAAGTTTAGCCTCATTGCTTTGGGTCTCCTCATAGAGGAGATATGGGCACACGTTTCTAAGTTCCTTTTTCCAACAGAGTAAAGAAAGCTTTTTGCTTATGATCACTATTAACTCTTTGGTTTTGTTTTATTTTGTTTTTCCCAGTTAACTGTGGTTTTGATAACCTGTATGAGATCTTTGATATTTTTAGAGTTAAGAGCAATTGTAAAATGTCTGTGACTCTTTGATCATTTGTTTTCAGAGTTAACAATTGCTTTGCATTATAGGTTGAAATCTATTACAGTTAGGTACAGGTTTTTATTATTTCCATTCTCATAGGGTTTTATTATTTCCCTTGAGATGCAAGATTGCTTTCCCCCACCATGTAAAACTGGACCCCAATATAAGAGGAGACAGAACTTTATACATTAAAAGCAATTAATCAAATGAGGCTTATTTTTTAAAAGGAGATAATGCAACTTTAAGTAATATGATTGCTAATTGGATGAAAGATTAAAGAACTTCGAAGATGGGAGAAAGAGAACAGTTACAATTTCCTAAACTCAGAAAAGGCATTATATCTATTAACAATCCAAGAAACATGGAAACAATAACTGATTCATGAGTGTGGGACCAGTTGTCAGATAATAAATGGCCTTTTAGGGTAAGATCTTTTCAGGTAGTCACTTAAAGTGAGATAATATCTGTTCAGTGACTAGGCCTCTTTAAAAAGTACTCAGGGGATTGTCCCTTTAAATAGAAAAGAAAAAAATAAATAAATCAAATTGGGAGGGGCAGGAATCTTAGAGTTGTTTCCACCAGAAACAGTTACCATTGACATTCACTCTAAACCAGTATTACACATGGTAATCTTTGGGGGACAGAAAAACACTTTATCCAGGAGGACTAGGAAAAAAAATCATCTAAGTGCTGTCCAAATTAAGTCTTGAAGGAAATCACAGATTCCTAGGGGCAGAGGTGAAGAGAGAAAACATTTCAGACACAGCATTTCTGTCACTTTTGCAATAAATATTCCCCTAATCTATTTTCTTTCAATTATATACATATGTGTGTGTGTCATTCATCCATTTTTAATATAGTTGAATATATCCATGTTTGTAATTGCTTCCATTTACTAAATTTAAAACAAAATACATGCTCTCAACAATTGAAATTAATACTTCAGCATATTTTCATTTTTATTTTTTTTAGTTCAAATTTTTCATTTAGGTGAAATTCACTGGATCACATTATAAGATAGGAATTTAAAATTTTTTCTTGGTAACTTGCCAACCAAAAGTAAAACTGGTGAAATTAACGTTTAATAGTGGAAATTAAGTGAATAGACTGACTTCGTGTCTTGTGACTTGCTTCTAAGAGCTAGCTTACTTCCATTTCTATTCATTTATGGATCTAGTCTCATTTCTTCCTTTGAGAAAACTTTATTAAGTTGTGGAAATTGGGAGAAATTTTATGGCAATGTTTGAAACTAACTCTGTGTTGCTCGGAAACTTGTCCACTTCTACCTGCTATTTAGGCCCCCATAACCAGGACCTAGATTTAAAAATTAATGCAATGAGTTTTTTTACACAATGTACATCTCCAGTAACTCATACATTTTATCTGAAAATTGACCCCTTACTGAACAATCAGTTATTGTTTCCATGTTATTTTTTTTGTTAACAGACACTTAGTAAGTGACAATTCCTTTTCTGTATTCAGGGAATTGCATCTGTTATTTTTTTCCTGTCCCAACATGGAAAGTTTCCAATTTTTCATCCAATAAGAAATCAGATTACCTAATGTTATATCGTTTCCTTAATTGGACTTGTTTCATTGTTTTTAATGTATAAAAGCCTGTCTCTTTTTGTAATGGGGTCCAACTCTAAGCTGATGAAGTGTCCTGATCCCTCTTTTTTAGGCAATTGGCACGCACTGTTTAATAAATTGATAAGCTTGGAAGATCAAACCTTTGCTTCCTCAGTTATTCGTCTCTCATTCCCATGATCTCCACATGTTTTATTTATTCTGTAGAAATTTTGAGTAGAAATGTGTTTCATATTTCAGCTACATTTCATTATAAAAGAAATAAACACTGATTATTTTTATAGAGCCTGCTATTTTTGAAGTTTCTGTTTTTTTCTTAAATTTACTTGAATTGCTACAGTTTTTTTCAAGGAAACCATTATAGCATCTTCAAAAAGTTATAACTTTCATTCCTCTTTACTAATGCTAAATCTCTCAATTATATTTTCTGGTATTTTTCTATGACTATAATTTCTGAAATTAAATTAAATAATATTAGTAAATAAAACAAAACTCATTTCCTTTACCCTGATCTTATAATAAAGTACTGTAGTGTTTTGCCATTAACCATAATGCAAAATATTGGTTTCAGTAGGTACAGCTTAACATGTTAAATAAAGATCTACAATTTCTCTACATTTTAGTGCTAACATATAATAATGGTGCCTTTTGTTTAAAATTTTTATTCAAAATTAATACAAATATAGTTCTTATTTTGCAATTAATGTGGTCTATCATATTTATATTTTTAATGATGAAATTGACTCTTAATGTAATATTCATACAACCCTTTATTTCTGATATAATTATAATCCAGTCATTAGGTGACTTTAAACTCTTTAATGCATTCTGACAGGTTCTTTTTTAATATAACTTTTAGTATTTCTGCATCAATATTAATTAGTGATATTGGCCTATATTTTTTCTTTTTTTCTAATTGATGCTCCCCAGTTTAAGTATCAGGACTAGATCTGTTTCATAGGAAGCATTTGGCAGCATGTCATCTTTACATATTTTGCATATGATTTATATAAAATTGTAATATTCCTTTGTTATCTTATAAAACTTGTTTATAAGTCCATCTGTTCCCTTTATTTTCACTTGAAAGTTTATTTATAGTTTATTCAAGTTTGTTTTCTGAGAACACATTATTTATATTTATTTCCTAATCAGATAATCTGGGTATTTTATATATCTGTAAATATTCATCAGCTTCATTTACTCTAAGTTTTTCTGACACAAAATTGGGAAAAGTATTCTTAATAATTTCCTTAGTTATATCTATATTTGTTCATTTTTTAATTTTATTAAGGCAATAGGCTTTTTTCTTAAAAAAAAAATCTGATTTTCTAATAGTTTACCTATTTTATTATTTTCAGCTCCTTATAATACCCATATGTAACATGCACACACACACACACACACACACACACACACACATACCATCTTTCTTTGTAACTCAACACTCAGAAAAGAGAGGGTTCCTATCTGTTGCATAATAAGCAAAAAAATTGTGGTTCTTGAATGAAATGGCATTTTACTGTCCCATGATTAATAGGGAAATTGTCAGTTTCAGAAGGAATAGGAAAGAATTTTATGAAGTGATATGGAGTGAAATGAGCAGAATTAAAATAAATTATATGCTAAAAACATTACCAGAAAATAAAGACTTTTGAGATTTTTTTACTTTTAATCAGTGAGATAATAAAACATGAGTCTTGAGGACCGAAGATAAAATAACACTAATCTCAAGCCTGAGAGGCAACACCCTTAAAACACAGAATAAGGCATATATTTTTATGTGTAACCAATAAGTAAATCTGCTTTGCTAGATGATTGATATTAATTTCAAGTATTCCCTTTTCATTATTTAGTTGATGTGTTTATATAGAGAGAGGTGATAAATGCTGGAAAATAGAATGTTGCATGATTTTAAAATCTACTTGTACTTTTCAATCAAACAGGGATTTTTGAATTTAGTTTTTTTACATCTCTTCTTTCCCTCCCAGATTTTTCTGTCTTTTGTGTATTTGCATTTAGTTATGTTTTTGCTTGTCTGCTATTGTGTGTGGTGCCCAATTCATTGATTTTTTTCTTTGTTGATGAAATTATTTAGAAATATATTTTCCTCTAAAGACTGCTTTTGGTTCATCTGAAAATATTTGTCATGTTTGTTTCATTGTTGTGTGTTTCTTTGGTGAAAAAATGCATTCATTCCTTTTTATGATTTGTTCTTTGACAGATCTACGTTTAGTAGTATTTATTCCTCATACTTTGAAAGATTTCATGAAGTATAATTTATTTGTTTCTTCATTTCATTTTGATTATTAGAAGGTGTCCTAAACAATTCTCATTTTCTGCATTCATTTAGGAAATTTTTATGCCATAGATTGTGATCAGTTTCTGCAAAGATACCATATATGACTAAAATACATGTGTATACCTTTGTATTCCAATTAAGTAGTCAATAGAGAACCATCTTTCCTAACTTTTCTTAAATTACATTCAAACCCTTAACTTCTTTCTTTCTAATCTTTCTAATCTTCTTTTGGATCTAATTCCAATGGGCATATTGAATTCCTCAACTATTTTTAGTTTTGTTCTCAATTTCTCCTTATACTTCAAATGATTTTCCATTAAGTAATCATATAATAAAGTAGTGTGTGTATGTGTATGTTTATGAGTGTGTGTACATGTAGTGCTATTAATATTTTGAAAACCTACCTAAACTCTGAGCATTTGTAGTTTCTCTGCTTGTGTCTTTTAACCATGTCTATTTTTACATTGTTATCTCTTCTTTTTAGAATTCTCCTGAATCATAATAAATTCCACTCAAACCTTTCTTTTTAACTCTGTGTGAATATTATTTTTTCAGTGTGTATTTCTTGATTCAGTTCAAATCACATTCATGTAAACTACTGTTAATTGTACATTTTCCTTCATCCCTCACTTTTATACCATCCCCACCCCTACTTGCTCTCCCTCTATACTCACTTGACCAGAATCAGGTAGGGAAAGAAAAGTAATATTGATTCAGTCCACTTATATGAACCCCAGATCTTCTCATTTATCTGAATGTCTCATAAATTTTGTTCTTAGAAGATCATAGTGTGACATAACCAATAATATTTTGCAGTGGAATCCTTTTCATCTTTGAGTTGGACTGAATGGCCTCTTCATTTACTTCTAGCCCAGAGGTTTTGTATTTCTCTGAACTGAAAAGTAGTTAATAAAGCATGCTTCTTTTCTCTTGGTGGAGAAATAGAATATCACAGGGATAGATTGTTGCATAAATTATCTGAGATGGTCCCTCTATTGACTGATTTTGTATAACTGATTTTGCTGTAAGAGAAGAGTTAATCAATTTCCAGGGGGTGGGGTCTCCAAAAATTTCTGATGCAAAAGCAAAAGGAATTAGTAAAATCTATTTTTATAAAACTGCAAAGTAATTCTTGAAGGGTTTAACATAAGAATATCCATCACAGATAATTATTTGGAGGAATTTTACACTAATTCAGAATATATTTTTTTAAATAAATAACTTATTTGTTTTTGTTTTCAACATTCACTTCCATAAGAAATTGAAATCCAAATTTTCTCCCCATCTCTCCCCACCCCTTTCCATAGAACAGTGTGTACACCATCAATCCCTTTCCCCAGTCTGTCCCCCCTTCTATGACCTTCCTCCTCCCATTCCCCCCTTTTATTTTCCTGTAGGGCAATATAGAGTTCTATACGCCATTGCCTGTATATCTTATTTCCCAGTTACATGCTGAAAACCATTTTTAACCTTCATTTTTAAAGCTTTGAGTTCCATATTCTCTCCCTTCCTTCCTCTCCATCCACCATCAATTAAAAAGCAAGTAATTCAATATAGATCATTCCTAAATATGTAACCACGCAAAACACTTCTATAACAGTCATGTTGAGAAAGACTAACCACATTCCCCTCTATCCGGTCCTGCCCTCCATTTATTTCATTCTATCCCTTGATCTGTCACCCTACAATAGTGTTTCCTTCTAATCATCCCTTTCCCCAATTTGCAGTCCTTTCTATTACCTACCTTGTCCTATTCCCTCTGCCACCCCTACCTTCCTACAGGGTAAAATAGATTTCTGTACCCAAATGAGTGTGTCTTATTCCTTCCTTGAGCCAAATCCCATGACAGTAAAGCTGACTTATTCCCTTTCATCTTCCCCCTCTTCCCCTCCATTCTAAAAGCTCTTTAATGTGTCTTTTATGTAAGATGATTTGCTACATTCTACTTCTCCCTTCCTCTTTCTCCTAGCATATTCCTCTGAACAGTAAATTTCTTTTTTTAGGCATTCTCCCTTCATATTCAGCTCACCCAGTGCCCTGTGTGTGTGTGTGTGTGTGTGTACATACATACATATACACATATGTATATACATACACACACATATACACATATATGTGAATATATTTCCACTTGTACATACACACATATAATATACATACAGACATACACACACATATATATGTATGTATGTATTTATATTTTTCCTCTAAGTACCCTAATACTGAAAAAGGTCTAATGAGTTGCAAATATTATCTTTCCCTGTAGGAATGGAAACAGTTCAATTTAACGACTTCCTTATGGCTTCTCTTTCCTATTAAATTTTTCATGTTTGTCTTGATTCTCGTATTTGAAATTCAAGTTTTCTATTCAGTTCTGGTCTTTTCAATAAGAATGCTTGTAAGTCCTCTATTTCATTGAAATTTCATTTTTCCCTTGAAGTATTATACTCAGCCTTGCTGGGTAAATGATTCTTGGTTTTAATTCTGCCTCTTTTGACCTCTGTAATAACATATTCCAAACCCTTCAATCCTTTAGTGTAGAAGGTGCTAAATCCTGTGTTATACTGATTGTTTTCTCACTCTACTTGTATTGTTTCTTTCTAATTGCTTGCAACATTTTCTTCTTCACCCGAGAACTCTGGAATTTGGCTTTAATATTCCTAGAACTTTGTCTTTTGGGATCTCTTTTAGAAGGTGATAAGTGAATTCTTTTCATTTCTATTTTATCATCTGGTTCAAAAACATCAGGACAGTTTTCTTTGATAGTTTCTTGGAAGATGATAGCTAGGGTCTTTTTCTGTTCATGGTTTTCAAGTAGATCAATCAATAATTTTCAAATTATGTTCCCTGGATTTGTTTTCCAGGTCAATTGTTTTTTTTTTCTTTCTTTTTTTTATTAATTTATTTAACTTTTAACATTCATTTTCACAAAATTTTGGGTTCCACATTTTCTCCCCTTTTGTCCCCTCCCCCCACCCCAAAACACCGAGCGTTCTAATTGCCCCTGTCTACCAATCTGCCCTCCCTCCCTCCCCACCCCTTCCCTTTGGAAGGCAAGCAATTCAATATAGGCCAGATCTGTGTAGTTTTGAAAATGACTTCCACAATAGTAGTGTTGTGTAAGAACTAATTATATTTCCCTCCATCCTATCCTGTCCCCCATGACTTCTGTTCTCTCTTTTGATCCTGACCCTCCCCATGAGTGTTGACCTCAAATTGCTCCCTCCTCCCCGTGCCCTGCCTTCCATCATCCCCCCCACCCTGCTTATCCCTTTATCCCCCACTTTCCTGTATTGTAGGATAGGTTTTCATCCCAAAATGAGTGTGCATTTTATTCCTTCCTTTAGTGGAATGTGATGAGAGTAAACTTCATGTTTTTCTCTCACCTCCCCTCTTTTTCCCTTCACTAAAAAGTCTTTTGCTTGCCTCTTTTATGAGCGATAATTTGCCCCATTCCATTTCTCCCTTTGTCCTCCCAATATATTTCTCTGTCACTGCTTGATTTCATTTTTTTTAAAGATATGATCCCCTCCTCTTCAGTTCACTCTGTGCACTCTGTCTCTATGTGTGTGTGCGTGTGCGTGTGCATGTGTGTGTGTGTTATCCCACCCTGTACCCAGATGCTGAATAGTTTCGAAGAGTTACAAATATTGTCTTTCCATGTAGGAATGTAAACAGTTCAACTTTTGTAAAGTCCCTTATGACTTCTCTTTGCTATTTACTTTTTCATGCTTCTCTTCATTCTTGTGTTTGAAAGTCAAATTTTCTTTTCAGCTCTGGTCTTTTCATCAAGAATGCTTGAAAGTCCTCTATTTCATTGAAAGACCATTTTTTCCCCTGAAGTATTATACTCAGTTTTGCTGGCTAGGTGATTCTTGGTTTTAGTCCTAGTTCCTTTGACTTCTGGAATATCCTATTCCACGCCCTTCGATCCCTTAATGTGGAAGCTGCTAGATCTTGTGTTATCCTGACTGTATTTCCACAATACTTGAATTGTTTCTTTCTAGCTGCTTGCAATATTTTCTCCTTGATCTGGGAGTTCTGGAATTTGGCCACAATGTTCCTAGGAGTTTCTCTTTTTGGATCTCTTACAGGCAGTGATCTGTGGATTCCTTGAATACTTATTTTGCCCTCTGGTTCTAGAATCTCAGGGCAGTTTTCCTTGATAATTTCATGAAAGATGATGTCTAGGCTCTTTTTCTGATCCTGGCTTTCAGGTAGGCCCATAATTTTTAAATTGTCTCTCCTGGATCTATTCTCCAGGTCAGTTGTTTTTCCAATGAGATATTTCACATATCTTCCATTTTTTCATTCTTTTGGTTTTGTTTTGTGATTTCTTGGTTTCTCATAAAGTCATTAACCTCCATCTGTTCCATTCTAATTTTGAAAGAATTATTTTCTTCAGTGAGCTTTTGAATTTCCTTTTCCATTTGGCTAATTCTGCTTTTGAAAGCATTCTTCTCCTCCTTGGCTTCTTGAACCTCCTTTGCCAATTGAGTTAGCCTATTTTTCAGGGTGTTATTTTCTTCTGCATTTTTTTGGGTCTCCTTTAGCAGGGTGCTGATTTGTTGTTCACACTTTGCTTGCAAGTCTTTTATTACTCTTCGCACTTTTTCCTCCACCTCTCTATCATGATTTTGAAAATTGTTTGGGCTCTTTAAGACCTTTTCCCAGAATTGATCCCATTGAGTGGGCTGGGATTTAGAAGCACTGACTTCCGTGTCTTCCCCTGATGGTGAGCACCGCTCTTCCTCATCAGAAGGGAGGGGAGGAGAAACCTGCTCACCAAGAAAGTAACCCTCAATAGTCTTGGTTTTTTTCCCTTTTCTGGGCATTTTCCCAGCCAGTGACTTGAGCTCTGAATATTCTCCTCACACCCACCTCGCCTCCTGATCCTCCCAGCCCACACTTGGGGTCTGAGAATCAAATGCTGCTTCCCAGCCTCAGTGCTTTGGGCGGGGGCAGGGCTGCTATTCAGTGTGAGATTAAGTTCAGGTGCTCAGGTGGGGGCAGGGCTGCCTCACGGGCTCAGTTCCCTCAGGGGGTTTATACAGAGACCTTCAACAATGGATCTGGGCCCCTGCCCGCCCGGGGAGCCCCGGTCCGCCCCCGCCTCTGCTGTTGCCTCCCGAGGGGGCCTGAGCCACGGGGGCACCCCACTCTCCCCTTGACCCACCAAAGAGACCCTCCCACCGACCCCCGCCACCCGCGGGTGGAGGGACCCGCGGGGCCGCCAGAGACCCTGTCCCCAAAGCCCGCCCAGATCCCCTTCCCCCGGTGCCGCGGCCGTGGCAGGGCTGCATTCAGCTCCCAGTCCTGGCACCCAGTCCGCGGCGGGAAGGACCCCCCGCGAGAAGTCCGCAGGTCCCTCCGGAACAGAAACCTCCCTCGCTCCAACGCTCTGCGGCCTCTGGGTGCAGAAATCGCTGTGAGTTACTTCTTTGTAGATGTTCTATTGGTTGTGGGTTCGGAGCTATGTGTATGTGCGTCTTTCTACTCCGCCATCTTGGCTCCGCCCCCCTCAATTATTTTTTTTCAATGAGATATTTCACATTGTATTCTGTTTTTTTTCTTCTTTTGGTTTTGTTTCAAAATTTCTTGATTTCTTGCAAAGTCATTAACTTCCATGTGCTCCATCCTCATTTTTAAAGAACTACTTTCTTCTGTGAGTTTTTTGGACCTCCTTTTCCATTGGACTAATTTGACTTTTAAAGACATTCTTCTCCTCATTGGATTTTTGAACTTCTTTTGTCATTTGGGTTAGTCTTTTTTAAAGGTATTATTTTCTTAAACATTTTTTATGTCTCCTTTAGAAAGCTATTGACTCATTTTTCATGATTTTCTTGCATCACTCTCTTTCCCGATTTTTCCTTCACCTTACTTACTTGATTTTCAAAATTCTTTTTGAGCTCTTCCATGGCCTGAGACCATTTCATGTTTTTTTGGAGTCTTTGCATCGAGGATCCTTGAACTTGCTGCCTTTTCCTAGTTGTGTGCTTTGATCTTCCTCTGTTTGTATGCTTTGATCTTCCTCATCTGAAAGAACAGAAGAAAATTTCTTTTCACCAAGAAAGTGATCTTCTATAGTCTTATTTTTCCCCTTTTTACACATTTCTCCACCCAATTATTTGACTTTTGATCCCTCTGTAAAGTGCAGAGTATAACACACCAGGTTTCAGAGGTTTTGTGCAACTGTTTTCTGAAATAACTCTCAGGGTCTGTAAGTTCTCAGTTCCTCCAAAGTTGTAAAAGCAAGGAAGAGATTTTTTCCTCCTCCCCTGCCCTGTGCTCTGGTCTAGGAGCAACCATCAGCACTCTTTTTTGCCCTGGAACTGCAAGCAGGATTCCTTCTTCACAGCCACCATCATCTCTGCCATGCCAACGCTTCTCCTCACCTCAGGAGCACCACTAAGGACTGAGACCCAAATGAGATGCTTGATTCCCCTACCATCCATATGATAGGAGCTCCAGAAGTTGCTGCTGTGGCAGTGGCTTCCACTACCCTGGGGCTGGGGCTGGATTCTGCTCCCATATCATCCAAGTGAGAGCTCTTTCTCACTGACCTTTTAAGTTGTCCTTGGCATTTGTGGATTGAGAAATCTGAAAACTGAAGCAGATGCCAGTGTCCTGGGGCCTTCTCCAGTATGATTTGTGCTGGCATGACCCACACTGGGCTGTGCTCCTCTCCAACCCTAGTGCAATAGACCTTTCCTGTCAGATTTCCATATTGTCTTGGGCTGAAAATTTGTTTCACTCTGTAATTTTGTGACTTTTGCTACTCTAGAATTTGTTTAGAGTAATTTTTTAAGGTATTTTTAGGGTTTTATGGTGAAGAGCTTGATCAGGTCCATGCTTCTACTCTGCCATTTAGGCTCCTAATTTGGAATATTTTTAAAGCAAACTGTCAGATAACAACCTCATTAATGAAAGTTGGGAGATGAGTTTTAAGTATATAGTTCCTACAGTGCTATCACTACCAGCTCAAGAGTAGTACTTATAAAAGCAAAAATACAACAAAAGCAGCAAGATTGATTTAGCTAACTTCAAAGCTGTGTCAGTATGTATGGATATAGATAATTCCTAACATTCTTCTGCCACAGAAGGTGAATAGGAGTCTTTTTTCTTTTTAGAACATTATAGGTTACCAAGCCTGGAGGATTAAAGCCTTGCAAATTACCTCAATGAGACACTCATATTTTAAAGATGGTTATACGTTCCTTATGCCAAATGCTGAGAATGAATTGACATATATAATCAATAAGTATTCAATGAGCATCTACTAAGTGTTAACATCAAAATACAGGGTACGCTTGTGTCCCTAATCCAAAACCGTTCATTGATTTGTTGAAACCAGGCCCATACAAAAAATGTTTGAGTACTAATAAAGTGTTTAATGGCTTGATAAGTACAATAGTAGTTCAGACAAGGTAAGTAGTATAGGCTGAAATAGTTGTTAGACTATCCTGTGGTACTGCTGATCATTGACTGACTCTACATATCAGTAAGGGACAAGTGCTGTCAGTAATGGAAACTTCCTACCTGTAACACACATCTCTAACAACTTTTTGTATTTAACAACCCACCAGAGGACACTCTGGTGTAACCACCAACCTTTCTGGAACCCAAAGAACTTGCTGCCTGTCTCTCTGTCCTTGTCTCTATGCTTTTCTTTTGGTTGGCCACAGATGTCTCATTAATCCAAGGATTTAGTGTGGATTTATTCAATCAGACTTTTGACTTAGAGGCTATTTGCATAGGAGCACTCTGCCTGATGCCACACACCTGATGCAAGCCTATGGAAGTTAATTCTGAAAAACAGGTGTATACAGTTCTATAATCAAACTGTTAGAAAGGATTAAAAGCCATCTGCATCAAAAGAACCAGAAAATGTCTCTGCTTTCATTCTAGGGATCCTCTTTGACCAGCTGAAAATACTTCCAGTAGGCAAGCAAAAAAACCAAAGATTCCCAAATGCTAGCATGGAGATCAAGCAGATATCTACCCCTTCTGCTTTTCTATACAGTCAAAGCTTCTAAAGAGTTGGTGACTATCCAGTGGCACTGACTCAAAAACTCAAGGCTCTGCAGTCTGTTTCTGTCTTTTGAGACAAATTCAACTTGGCTGTAATAGCAGTTTATACTGGGTCTTGATACTCTCCTCCTGGAGATACCATCTTTATGTCTGCTCTCAGAGATGTTCTGTTCCATATGCATTCATCATTTGCCCTTAAACCTGGCTTCTTCCCAAAAAATTCACAGTCTCTCTATTAAACTGGAAGAATCAGGTGCATTGATAGACACAACATTTACTTGTTCCATCTAGGTTTTCTTCATCCTAATGTTTAAACACTCATAAAAAGAAAATTACTCCAGGGTGTGCAACATGCTGGCTCTGTGTAAATCATTGTTTTTGTCTCTCTCAACTTCATTTAAGTACATATACTCCCACCCAGATTGAAGATATCTGCCTATGTAGTTCCCAAATGCCCCTTTTAAGTTTATGTCCTTCAGTTCTACTCTTCTGTCTCTCTCTTAGCTCAACTGTTTTTATTCCTTTTTGTAAGGCCATGTTCTCAATCAAGTTCTTGACTTAACACCTTTTCCTAGCACCTTTATAACCTCTTGGGCAAAGAGGAAAAGGGACAAAGAACAAGGAGAATTAGAGGTTGAGAAGGCTTTATAGGAAAAAAAAACAACAACAACATTACTATGACCTAGGCCTTTTAAGATTGGAGGGATTTAGTGGGGAAGAGTAAAAAAAAAAAATACATCAAAAAGACAATGAAATGCAGGCAGTAAACCCTGATGAACTTTCCCAATATTCCTTTTCACATAACTTTAAAATAACTCATCAAATTAAGTTTTCAAACAGTAGAGACAACAAAAGGTCAGAGTGAAACATTTTTTCACCCTAAGACGACTTAGGAGGTCAACAGAAAATATCTGTGACAGTGAGGTGGAAACTGGCCTAGAGTGTGGCAGAAGCACTAGAGATGGTTCTTGAAGGAGGATATGACAGCAGCATCTAGAGCAGTTTCAGAAGCTTTCAGTTCAGAGAGATTAAAGCGGTCAGTTAACTAGTCAGAAAGAGATTACAGGGGAGTATTTGCTGTCACTGGGTACAACTACAGCTTATCAGTAACTGTATTGCCCACATGCAGTTCTGGGTCACAGTTCCAAGGTAAAAAGCACTTGTGATCCACAATAAGGGAACAGGGTCCCTGGTGACAATTCCAGGGGCAAGAGGAGCACTAGTGCTTGTAGGTGAAGGGGAGGAGTGGTCTAAGCAAAGATCAGTCAACAGTCAAAGAAAACAATGACCACAACTCTTACTGGATGACACAAACTTTGAAGTACTGAAGACTGATAGACCCCCAGAAGGAACTACTTCTGAAAACAGCAGCAGGAAAAAGCCCACAGCTTTCGATGATACATGCTCACCAAGATGTGAGCAGAACTCCGTTTTAACATGAATTTCAAAGTAAAGAAATAGATTGGGAAAATCAGCAAACAAACAAAGAACTGGACACAAAAGCTACTCTGAAGAAGACAAATATGTTAGAACATCTGCAATATAAGGCTTTAAAAATGATAATTGGATCTAAACCCATCTAGAATTCCTAGGATGAGTGCTAGAGGAAACATTAAAGAAAAAGAATTGAGTGATGCAAGAAAATTATAAGAAGATCATAACAGCTTGGTAAATTAGGCATAAAAATATTAAAAAAAATTAGTTATAATGTTTCCAGGACTTTTATTATGATTTATTATGGTATTATGATATTTTTATTGTGATATAGTCTAGTAATTCTTAAATTATTTCTCAGGATAGGTTTTCATCCAATAAAATGTTAATCATTTTCTTCAATTTTTCATTCTTTTGACTTTGATTGTTTTTTGATTTCTCAAGACATCAAATTTCCACTTACCACATTCTACATTATAAGGAATTATTTTCCTTTTACTTTTCAAGGAGTTTTTGCTACTCTTTTATTCCCATTTGGCCTATTTTACTATTCAGTAAACTTGTGTACCTGTTTTATCATTAGACCAACATTGGGTTTTTAAGGTTGTTTTTCATGAAATTATCAAGAAAAGCTGCCCCAATTGTCTAGAACCAGAGGGTAAAATAGAAATTCAAAGGATCCACTGATCACCTCTTGAAAAATATCCCAAAATGAAAAGTTCCAGGAATATTAGAGCCAAATTGCAGAGTTCCCATTTCAAGGAGAAAATATTGCAAGCAGCCAGAAAACAATTCTAGTGTGGTGAAGTCATAGTCAAGAAAAAAAAGGTTTAACTGCTTCAATATTAAAGAATCAGAGGGCTTGGAATATGATATTCCAGAGGGCAAAGTAGCAAAGGAGTTAGGATTACAACCAAGACTCACTTACTCTGCAAAACTAAGTATAAACCTGCAGGGGAAAAACGGACATTCAATGAGATAGTGGAATTTTCAGCATGCTTGCAGAAAAGACCATAATGGTACAGAAAATTTGACTTTCAAATACAAGACTCAAGAAAAGCATAGAAAAATCCCTGGTCTACTGGTCTTGCAAGTCTTTGCAGAGGACAGGAGTGAAAATGTGCATCTGAATAATCTAAGTTACCTTCATTTGCATTTTCATTTCAATTAGACTTTGCATGTAAGGAAGACACTCAATTGCTCTCTCCTGAGGAGGAGGAACAAGAAAAGCAGAGAAATCTTAGGAAAGAATGTGCCATGTTTTTTCTTTAAAAATATTTAAGTGCTCACAGTATGCCCAGCCGAATTTAGCCTCTCTTCACTGAATACTCTCCACTTCTGAGGGGTCTGCCCCAATGACACAAAGAAGACCTGAGTTGACAAAAGTGTAAATACTCTTAAAATACATGAGAAGAGAGAGGAACAACTGCTAGGAGGCTATATATATATATATATATATATATATATATATATATACATATACATATACATACATATATAATAGCCCAGAAGGGCTGGAATCTTAAGATCCAAAAGAATTAGAACATGGTACCCTGAAATTTTATAACATCTAAATTCAATATCAAAACTGATTCTCTCTTAGTAATCCCAAACCAACTGTCTAATCCATCATTCACCTTTATTCCTGACTTGTTATGAAATATTGCTTCTATCCAGCTTTACTTCTTGCTCCTCAGTTGTGGAAAGTGGCCTCTCAAATTCCCTTTTTCTGCTCTCCCAGTAGAGTGACTTTCAAATGTCTTAATTAAATCAAGTAGTTCAATTCAATTCAGCTTAAAAATTTTTTTTGGAGCCAAGATGGCAAACTAGAAAGACACACTTACTCAGGGTCCTCCCCACAGCCCATAAAATACCTGTAGAGAGGGACTTTCAACAAATTCTGGAGCAACAGAAGCGGAGAACAACAGAGTGGAAGAGATTTCCAACCCACGGTGACCTGAAAGGCCCATGGAAACGTCGGTTGCGCCAGACGTGGAGCCCAGTGCAGAGCCCAGCCCAGCCTTGGCCAAGCAACATGGTGCAACAAGACTCTGTGAGGAGGACACCTTGGGGGTTGAATCTCCATTCGCAGTAGTGGGGCCTCAGATCCCTTGGCCCACAGATGTCAAAGGTCAGTGATGGGGTTTAATCAGCAGGCCAGGAAGGAAGAAGTGCCTTCCCATAGCTCCAGCAGCAGGCAGTGGCCACAGAGCCTGCACAGCAGCCCTTACAGAAGCTCCATTGTTGGAGCATAAAAACCCCTGGGGGCATTGAAGAGCTGAGTCTTGCCTCCACCCTAGGTGGAGGCAAGACTAGCTGATCTTTGTCTCACACGGAATTGCAGCCCTGCCCATCCAGCTTATCTGAAAATCAGCCCCCAGTGCTGATGAGAACTGGAGGCCAAGTGGCTATGGAGAGGTATCTGCTAAGATTCTAGGCATAAAAATCCCTCTCTGCGTCCAGACCAGTACATGCTTAAGTCACCTTGGAGGAACTGAGATCTTACAGATTCCCAGAGTATACCCTACTCTTCACAAAGGACCCAAAAGTCAAGTAACTGGTTGGAAATATGCTCAAAAAAGGGAAAAAAAATAGGACTAAAGAAGGTTACTTTCTTGATGAACAGATATCTCCTCCCATCCTTTCAGATGAGGAAGAACAATGCTTACCATCAGGGAAAGGCATAAAAATCAAGACTTCTGTATCCCAAACATCCAAAATAAATATTCAGTGGGCTCAGGCCATGGAAGAGCTCAAAAAGGATTTTGAAAGTGAAGTTAGAGAGGTGGAGGAAAAAATGGGAAGAGAAATGAGAGAGAAGCAAGAAAATCATGAAAAGCGGGTCAACACCTTGCTAAAGGAGACCCAAAAAAATGCTGAAGAAAATAGCACCTTGAAAAATAGGCTAACTCAATTGAAAAAAGATGTTCAAAAAGCCAATGAGGAGAAGAATGCTTTAAAAAGCAGAATTAGCCAAATGGAAAAGGAACTTCAAAAGCTCACTGAAGAAAATAGTTCTTTCAAAATTAGAATGGAACAGATGGAGGCTAATGACTTTATAAGAAACCAAGAAATCACAAAAAAAAAAAAAAACAAAAGAATGAAAAAATGGAAGATAATGTGAAATATCTCATTGGAAAAACAACTGACCTGGAAAATAGATCCAGGAGAGACAATCTAAAAATTATGGGACTACCTGAAAGTCATGATCAAAAAAAGAGCCTAGATATCATCTTTCATGAAGTTATCAAGGAAAATTGCCGTGATATTCTAGAATCAGAGGGCAAAATAAGTATTCAAGGAATCCACCAATCCCTTGCTGAAAGAGATCCAAAAAAAGAAACTCCTAGGAACATTGTAGCCAAATTACAGAGTTCCCAGGTCAAGGAGAAAATATTGCAAGCATCTCGAAAGAAACAATTCAAGTACTGTGGAAATACAATCAGGATAATACAAGATCTAACAGCTCTACATTAAGGGATCAAAGGGCATGGAATAGGATATTCCAGAAGTCAAAGGAACTAGGACTAAAACCAAGAATCACCTACCCAGCAAAACTGAGTATAATACTTCAGGGGAAAAAAATGGTCTTTCAATGAAATAGAGGACTTTCAAGCATTCTTGATGAAAAGACCAGAGCTGAAAAAAAAATTTGACTTTCAAACACAAGAATGAAGAGAAGCATGAAAAGGTAAACAGCAGAGAGAAGTCATAAGGGACTTACTAAAGTTGAACTGTTCACATTCCTACATGCAAGGACAATATTTGTAACTCTTGAAACTTTTCAGTATCTGGGTAGTTGGTGGGATTACACACATATACATAAACACAGACACACACACAGAGCACGGAGTGAATGGAATAGGATAGGATCATATGTTAAAAAAATGAAATTAAGTGGTGAGAGAGAAATATATTGGGAAGAGAAAGGGAGAAATGGAGTGGGGCAAATTATCTCTTATAAAAGAGGCAAGTAAAAGACTTCTCAGTGGAGGGGAAAAAGAGGGGAGGTGAGAGAAAAACATGAAGCTTACTCTCATCACATTCCACTAAAGGAAGGAAGAAAATGCACACTCATTTTGGTATGAAAACCTATCTTACAATACAGGAAAGTGGGGGAGAAGGGGATAAGAAGGGTGGGGGGGATGATGGAAGGCAGGGCAGTGGGAGCAGGGAGCAATTTGAAGTCCCCACTCTTGGGGAGGGACAGGATCCAAAGAGAGAATAGAAGCAATGGGGGGCAGGATAGGATGGAGGGAAATATAGTTAGTCTTACACAACATGACTATTATGGAAGTCATTTGCAAAACTACACAGATATGGCCTATATTGAATTGCTTGCTTCCCAAAGGGAATGGGTGGGGAGGGAGGGATGAAGAGAAGTTGGAAGTCAAAGTTTTAGGAACAACTGTGGAGTATTGTTCTTACCACTAGGAAATAAGAAATACAGGTATAGAAAATTATCTGGCCCTACAGGTCAAAAGAGAAGATAGGGACAAGGGAAGGGAGGGATGTTAGAAGACAGGGCAGATCAGCGATAGGGGCAATTAGAATGCTCAGTGTTTTGGGGTGGGAGGAGGGGAGAAATGGGAAGAAAATTTGGAACCCAAACTTTTGTGAAAATGAATATTAAAAGTTAAATAAATAAATTTAAAATTTTTCATCAATTCCTGTTATATAACAGGCACTTTTAGATACTGAGGATATAAATATAACAATTGTCTTAACCTTCAAGAATTTGCCTGCTACTGAGAAAAAAAGACATTTATTTAAACACCTAAATACAAATAAGAAATAAATGCAAAGTAACTTTGAGGAGGTGAGGACATATATTTATGTGTATATGCATGAATGTATTTATCCATATATGTGCACATATACACAGACATAAAAACATGAAGTAACAAGACACTTAAGACTGGGTCTCTAATTGGAGCTATAACAATATTCTAGGGGAAAGGTAATATGAATTTGAATTAGAATAGTGGCTGTACAACAGAAGAAAAGAAAGCTTAGGCTAAACATGCAAAATCATAATGACAAGATTTGATATTTGATTGGATATATTAGGTGAGCAAGCGAGGGGAGTCAGGTAAAACCTAGGCACATAGGATGGTAGTGTCCTTGAGAGCAACTGGGAATTTTAGAAGAGGGTCCAGTTTTGGGGAAAGGCTAATGAATTCTGTTCTGGACATGTCTAGCTTGGATTATCTCCAGGAAATCCAGTTCGAAATGCCCATTAGTTGGTGGCACAGTTCTAGTGCTTGGGGAAACAAATAAGGCTGAATAAGCAGATCTGTTAATCATCTGTAATTAACCCATGGGAAGCGAAGAGATCACCATGTGAATTAGTACAGAGAGAAAAAAGAAAAAAGTCCAAGAACAGATGTTTAAGAATATCACATTTAGTGGACATAATGTAGATGGAGATCTAGCAACATTGATTGAGAAGATTGATAAATATGTAGGACAAAAATCGAGTGATAGCAGTTTCAAGAAAACACAAAGAACAGGGAGGAAAATCCACAGGAAGAAAGGTGTCAACAGACTCAGATGCCACGGATGAATCAAGAAGGGTAAATGTTGAGAAAAAAAATGGCTTTTTCATTGGTAACTATAGATATGAAAACAAATCACAGGCATATAATTATAGCTGAAAGACACATCACAGTCCATCTAATCTAATCCACTTATTTTTCCAAAGAAGATATAGAAACCTAGTGTGGTTAAATGACTATGTATTCAGACATTGGTGAAATATGAACCCATCATGGCTATAAACATGAATTTGTGCATAGCATCCTATAGATAAAATATGAGTACCTGAAAGAGCATACTAAGAGGAAAAAGAAAGGAAAACAAAATATTTTCTCTCACATCATGGGGAATGTGCAAATGAATCCTTTCTATTAATTAGTCTACATTTTCTCCTGATTTCTTTATGACATAATCACTGTCATTTAAAAAAAAACTGGCATTTTTATTAAGTCCTAATGAATTTATCTCTTTTCATTCTCTTTTTGTTGTGTATGTTTGGTTGTTAATGAAAACAAAATTGGTTCCTAAAATATAAATTCTTTTCAAACACTCAAAAAAAGCCCTCAAAAAATAAAACTTCTAAGAAAAATATGAATTGGTATCAGGCTATAAAAGAGCTCAAAAAGAATTTTGAAAATCAAATAAGGGAAACAGAGGAAAAATTGGGAAGAGAAATGAGAGTGGTGCAAGAAAATTACAAAAAATGAGTCAGCAGCTTGTTAAAGGAGACACAAAAAATAATGAAATAGCCCCTTAAAAAACAGATTAGGTGAAATGGTAAAAGAGGTACAAAAAGTCATTGAGGAAGAAAATGAACACCTTAAAAAGCAGAATTGAAAAAATGTAAAAAGAGGCAGAAAAATTCACTGGAAAAAAATACTCCATAAAAAGTAGAACTGACCAAATGAAAAAGGAGATCAAAAAAGCTTATTGAAGAAAATAATTCCTTAAATATTAGAATTGAGCTAATGGAAAGTAATAATTTTATAAGAAACAATGAATTAAATCCAAAAGAGTGAAAAAATAGAAGACAATGTGAAATATCTCATTGGAAAAACAACTGACCTGGAAAATAGATGTAGGGGAGATAAATTAAAATTATTGGACTACCTGAAAAATAAAAGACGATAGATAGCATCTTTCAAGAAATTATCAAAGAAAACTACCTTAATATTCTAGGACCACAAGGTAAATTAGTAAATGAAAGAGTCCACTGATCACCTGTTCAAAGATTCCAAAATGAAAATTGCCTAGAATACTAGAACCAAATTTCAGAGTTACTTTGTCAAGGATAAACTATTGCAAATAACCAGAGGGAAACAGTTCAAGTATAGAGGAGCCACAGTTAGAATGGCACAAAATTTAACAACTTCTACACTAAGAGATCAGAGGACTTAGAATATGATATTCAAGACAGCAAAAGAGCCAGAATTGCAATCAAGAATAACTTACTTAGGGGGCGGAGCCAAGATGGCGGAGTAGAAAGACGCACATACACATAGCTCCGAACCCACAACCCACAGAACAGCCAGAGGGGACCAACCCACGGTGAATTCTGCACCCAGAGGCCACAGAATATTGGAGCGAGGGAGATTTCTGTTCTGGAGAGACCTGCAAACCTCTCGCGGGGGGTCCTTCGTGCTGTGGACTGGCCGCCGGGAGTGGGAGCTGAGTGCAGCCCTGCAGCGGCAGCTACGCTGTGAGGAAAAGATCCGAGCGGGCTATGGAGATGGGATATCCTGTGGCGACGCGGGTCCCTCCACCCACAGAGGGACCTGCAAACCTCTCGCAAAAGGTCCGTCACGCTGCAGACGCGGAGCCTAGCCCAGACCTGCGGCGGCTGCAGCTCCGAGAGGTACAAATCCGAGCAGGCTTCAGAGACGGGATCTCCAGCGGCGGCACAAGCCCCTCCACCCACAGGTGATGGGGGTCGGTGAGAGAGTCTCTTTGGCGGGTCGAGAGGGGAGTGGGGTGCCCCCATGGCTCAGGCCCCCCCGGGAGATAGAAGCTGAGAGGCGGCTGGAGACAGGGGCTCCCCAAGCGGGCGGGAGCCTGGATCCATTGTGGAAGGTCTGTGCATAAACCTCCTGAGGGAACTGTGCCTGAGAGGTAGCCCTGCCCCGACCTGACCATCTGAACTTAATTCTCACACTGAATAGCAGCCCTGCCCCTGCCAAAATCCCTAAGGAGGGAAGCAGCACTTGAATCTCAGTCCCCAAACGCTGGCTGGGAGGACCAGGAGGCGAGGTGGGTGTGAGGAGAATATTCAGAGGTCAAGCCACTGGCTGGGGAGAATGCCCAGAAAAGGGAAAAGAAATAAAACTATTGAAGGGTACTTTCTCGGAGAAAAGACACTTCCTCCCTTCCTTTCTGACGAGGAAGAACAATGCTTACCATCAGGCAAAGACACAGAAATCAAGGATTCTGTGTCCCAGCCCACCCAATGGGCTCAGGCCATGGAAGAGCTCAAAAAGAATTTTGAAAATCAAGTTAGAGAGGTGGAGGAAAAACTGGGAAGAGAAATGAGAGGGATGAAAGAGAAGCATGAAAAGCAGATCAGCTCCCTGCTAAAGGAGAACCAAAAAAATGTTGAAGAAATTAACACCTTGAAAACTAGCCTAACTCAATTGGCAAAAGAGGTTCAAAAGGCCAATGAGGAGAAGAATGCTTTCAAAAACAGAATTAGCCAAATGGAAAAGGAGATTCAAAAGCTCACTGAAGAAAATAGATCTTTCAAAACTGGAATGGCACAGATGGACGCTAAGGACTTTATGAGAAAGACAAATATCACAGAACATAGCGAGAAGATTCGAAAAATGGAAGATAATGTGAAATATCTTATTGGAAAAACAACTGACCTGGAAAATAGAATCAGGAGAGACAATGTAAAAATTCTGGGACTACCTGAAAACCATGATCAAAAGAAGAGCCTAGACATCATCTTCCATGAAATTATCAAGGAAAACTGCCCTGAGATTCTAGAACCAGAGGGCAAAATAAATATTCAAGGAATCCGCAGAACATCGCATGAAAGAGATCCAAAAAGAGAAACTCCTAGGAACATTGTGGCCAAATTCCAGAATTTCCAGGTGAAAGAGAAAATATTGCAAGCAGCTAGAAAGAAACAATTCAAGTATTGTGGAAATACAATCAGGATAACACAAGATCTAGCACCCTCTACATTAAGGGATCGAAGGGAATGGAATAGGATATTCCAGAAGTCAAAGGAATTAGGACTAAAACCAAGAATCACCTACCCAGCAAAACTGAGTATAATACTTCAGGAGAAAAAATGGTCTTTCAATGAAATAGAGGATTTTCAAATTTTCTTGATAAAAAGACTAGAGCTGGAAAGAAAATTTGACTTTCTAACACAAGAATGAAGAGAACCATGAAAAGGTGAAGAGCAAAGAGAAGTCATAAGGGACTTACTAAAGTTGAACTGTTTACATTCCTACATGGAAAGACAATATTTATAACTCTTGAAACATTTCAGTATCTGGGTACTGGGTGGGAGTATACACACACACACATGCACACACGCACACATACATAGAGACAGAGTGCACAGAGTGAATTGAAGAGGATGGGATCATATCTTAAAAAAAAATGAAATCAAGCAGTGAGAGAGAAATATTGGGAGGAGAAAGGGAGAAGTTGAATGGGGCAAATTATCTCTCATAAAAGAGGCAAGGAAAAGACTTATTAGTGGAGAGATAAAGAGGGGAGGCAAGAGAAAAACATGAGGTCTATCTCATCACATTCCACTAAAGGAAAGAATAAAATGCACACTCAGTTTGATAGGAAAACCTATCTCATAATACAGGAGAGTGGGAGACAGGGGCACAAGCAGGGTGGGGGTGAGGATGGAGGGGAAGGCATGGGGAGGAGAATGCAATCCGAGGTCAACACTCATGGGGAGGGAAAGGATCATAAGAGAATAGAAGTAATGGGGGACAGGATAGGATGGAGGGAAATATAGTTAGTCCTATACAACACAACTAGTATGGAAATCATTTGCAAAACTACACAGATTTCGCCTATATTGAATTGCCTGTCTTCCAAGGGGAAGGGGTGGAGAGGGAGGGAGCTAAAGAAGTTGCAACTCAAAGTGTTAGGATCAAATGTAATGTTCTTACCACTGGGAAATGAGAAATACAGGTTAAGGTGTCAAGAAAGCTATCTGGCCCAACAGGACAAAAGCGAAGACGGAGACAAGGGCTGGGAGGGAGGATAGAGGAGAGAGCAGATTGGTCACAGGGGCAATAAGAATGCTTGGGTTTGGGGGGGGGGGGGGATAAAAGGGGAGAAAATTTGTAACCCAAAATTTTGTGAAAATAAATGTTAAAAGTTAAATTAAAAAAAAAAAAAGAATAACTTACTTATTGTATGTCCAGCAAGCACTAAGCCATTTTTGTTACATGTCCATGTTTCAAGTGAAACTCTAGAATTGTGGTTGTGCTTCCTCTCCATTTAGGTGCACTTCTGCACTCCTAGCTGTTAAAGATGATTTTAGTGGCAGTTGGTGCTTATGCCTGTGAACAAAGTTCCTTTGATATTAATCTGTGAGGAAGGGAAAAAGTAGGGAAAAGAAGCAAGGCAAACTGAAACTTGAATGGGTTGATTGGGAAGGTGTAACTTTTGGGCAATAAGCATGCACGTGATGTGATTTTTCTGAGACTGCCCATCTAAGAAAATAGCAAAACAGGTAGTAGTGCAGGAGAGATTGCTGGTAGCTCAGTGGAGCCTAACTTCGTTTAGATACAGGAAGGTCTAGGTTCAAATTCAGCCTCAAACATTATCTGTTTGACCTTGGACAAATCACTTAATCTCTACGTGCCTTGGTTTCCTTAACTATAAAATGAGGGTATTAATAGTACCTACCTCTCAGAGTTGTAAGGATAAATGGAGAAATATTTGTAAAGTACTTAAAACATTGCACATACCTCCTACAGAAATGTTTGCTGTTTATTTTTTGTGCAGTCTACATGGGAAGGGAGCAGCCCCTTACCCATCATGGTCAGGTAGTTTTATTTGGTATGTATAGCATTCTAGCGGAAGATAAATACTGGGTCTGGGTACATTTGGGAAAGACTTGAATGGTAGGGGATAAGGTAAATGGACCTCATTCTATAAATTCCATTCAACAACAGAAACACACATTGAGTGTTTTTCTCTATGTACCTCATTCAAAATCCATGTTATATTTCTATGACTTTGCTATCCCCCCTGCCCCATTCCTTTAATGCATGCCCTATTTATCACTGATTACTATGTTTCTCTTTCTTTAAGATATAGTTCAAGCTCCAATTTCTCCAAAAAGACTTCTCTGATCCTACCTAGTAATAGCACCTTACCTCCCAAATAATCTTGTATTTAATTACTTTGAACATATTTGTATTTATTTTCTTTATATTTATGATTTGTATGTTATAATTTATAAATTTATATATGTTTATAAATGGATGTTTGCTTATTTGTAGGTATATTTGTATATTTACATATTGTTGTCTCCCCCTTTCGGATGTAAACTGCATAAAATAAGGTTTGTTTCATGTTTTGTTCTTTTCCATCATTAGCTAGTAGTGCACTTCTGGACAAGATTGATTGAAAGACCTATAAGCTTGGTGCTAGGCATATTAAAAAGAAACCCCACCCCCCAAATGATAGCTCTACGTTAAACAAAGAAAGTGGGGTGTAAGATGTACTGAGACAAGTAAATATAAGGCAAGTTAATAAAGTGGAAAGTTCTAAAATTTGAGAAAGTGGGGGCTTTGACTAGAAAATGATCCTTGACTTAAATTTTCAAGGAAGTTAGGAATCATAAAAGACAGAGATCAATAAGACCTGCATACAGGGCAGAAAAGATCAGCCTATGTAAAAATACTATAGAGATTGAAAACAGAATGTTACATTCAGGGAACAACCAGGAGAGCATTTTGGCTGCCATGAAAGATTCTTGAGCTGGGGAATGATGTCATAAAGTGAAGTTGGTATGATTGCAGAAGGGTTTAAAGGGAATAGAGGCTAGAGTCAGGAGCACTAGAACCTGCCTGTAACATCCCAAACAATAATTAGGTTTTCAGGGTCCGCTCTGAGTGACTTTAGAGGGAGTGAAGAAAACACACATATAAGAGAAATGTTGAAGATGGAAACACTTGGTCACAGATTGGATATGAAGGGGATGAAGGAAAAGGAAGATTTGAAGAGTGATGATTATAACTTTAAACTTTCTAACATGAAGGAAATCATGGACTTATATGGAACAGTACAGGGAAGAGAAGAGAAGGTTAAAGCTAAAAGTGATTTTAAGAGATAATGTAGTCCAATCCCTTTGATTTATAGGTGATGGAAGTGAGGTCTAGAGAGTGGATTAGAGTAGCTAGAGTGTACGTTGCTTCAAGTATGGTATCCCTTATATTATGCCATACTTCTTCTCTTTGATTTAATGTAAAAGTATAGAAGCAATAGTTCCAAAAGAAATCCAGAGGTTGTAAACCCCACTGGCAAAGAGTAAAATAAGTGCTTTTCAATTGATGAATTTCCTTTAGTACTATCATTTCTTATTTCTAAGTACTGAGTTGTCCCCCTATGATCCCCTAGGGTCAGTCCACTGTCTCCAACAAAGCATGTAAAATGGCACTTTCCACCCAGGGAATGCTCCTTGGAGTGAATTATTGATAGTACTCAAGTGACTCTTGCTGTCCCTAACACTGCCTTTTCATCTTAAGGACAGTACTGAATTCCCAACTGTACAAGGGCATACTTTCTAGCTACAGACATGAGCATATATGTGAACTGTGTGATTTCTTTTCTCCTTTTATTGGACATTATTTAAGACTATGTTTGAAAAAATTCAAAATTCTTTTCACTAAAGCCCCTTAGCTGAAGATACCTCTTTGTATTTTGCTTATAGCAGAGAAATCTTTGGGGATCAGTGTTTGAAAACTGAAAAGGTTAATCCAACCAAATTTATGTGCCTTTAAAAACTATAGCTGGAAATATATCCTGCACATATTATACCATTTTTTAAAGAACAGGAGTTTTCCATTTCAGATTCCATTTAATTGTGAAAAACAGGATGCTAAACAAATTGTGGTGAATTCATGAAAAGGGATATTCAAACATGATTTAAGACCGACAAGTACGAGGAATATAAAAAGCAAATCTGAGATTTTTAATGTAAAATCAAAAAAGGGAAAGGCAGAGTGAAGATGGCAGAGTAAAAGTACAGACTCAACTAAACTCTCTTCCACACTCTTCCAAATACCTATAATAGGGACTCTGAACAAATACTACAGCAGCAGAACCCACAAAAAGACAGAGTGAAACAATTTTCTATCTCGACTACTTGGAATGTCAGCAGGAAAGGTCTTTTGCACCAGGGTGAGAAAGGAGCACAGTCTACCACAGGCTGCATCAGCTTAGAATAGAGCCCAACAAACCAGGTCCAGGTGTTACAGGGACTGAATCAGTGGTAGCAGTTGTTATTTCTAGACCACTCAGCCCATAGATGCCAAAGACAACTTAGAAGGTCAGCAGGAAAAGGTCAGTCCCACCTGGCTAAAAGTAGGACACATTCCAGCCAAGCCAAGGCAGCAAAGCCCTGGCCCCAGAAAAGAAAGAGTAGACCTTGGGAGACACTGCATCAACATCAGTTATGGCTGCTCCCAGCATTCTCAGCCCACAGATGGTAAGGGGTTGGAAAAACTCATCAGATGGAGATTACACGAGTCTCTTTTATAGTACTGAGGGAGAACTCTTTTGCTTTCCTCTTACTCAGAATCAGATTCCCAAAACTGACCAGCATTCCTTGGGAAAGAAGGCACATTAGAACAACAGTTTGTAGGCATGATGGAGTTAGGAACCTCCTCCCAGACCCAGGCAAGAAAAGAATGCCTGTGGTCACTCACAGACCAGAGTACAGCCTAGAAGAGTAGTAAATACCTATCCTTAGCTCCTTATTTTCAGGTCCCTAGTAGTATCTATTAAAAGAGCTTCACAAAACCCCTGAAGTTTGGGAGAGGGTGCCCTCCCGGGTACCCTCGAAGCAGAGCCCTATATTAGCAAAGAGTGAAAAGTCAAGTATTAGACTGGGCAAATAAGAAAACAACAGAAAAAAATAAGTCTGACCATAGAAAGTTACTATAGTGGTAAGGAAGATCAAAACACATACTCAAAAGAAAAGCACAAAGTCAAAGCTTCTACTTCCAAAGCCTCTAAGAAAATTATGAATTGGCCTCAAACAATGAAAGAGCTCAAAACGGATTTTGAAAATCATGAGAAATAGAGGAGAAATTGGGAAGTGAAATGAGAGTGATGCAAGAAAGTCATGAATGGACTTCCAGGAGACAAGGTGGTGGAGTGATTGGTAATTGCTCTCTCCCTCCCCTTTTTGACCTTGAAGAGCCCAGAAAATATCTCACCAGGAAAATCCTGAAATAGTGGGAACAGCAGAAGGGGTAAATAGTTTCTTAGCCCATGAGGCTAGGAAAATCTCTAAGGAAGGAGTCTCTTCCTATGGCTGAAGGGGACCAGTGCAGGACTACAGCTGTCCCAGACAGCACCACTTCAGCAAAAAAGGAGATCCTGAGCCCCAGAGAGGTGAAGCCTGCAACAGACAAAACCAGGACCCAAGGGAAATCAGGAAGACACTATTGCAGACTGAATTACAAACCACTGAGCTTGCCTATGCTGTAGCATTGGCAAAGAAGACCACCTGTGGCTAGACCACACACTTAACACAACTAATTCTAGAGTAACTCCAGGGAAACAGATCCCCAGACACAAAGATCTACTTTAAAAGCTGGGAAAAGGGTAATCATCATGAGTAAGAAGCAAAGGAGAAAAGAAAAGGCCATAAAATCTTTCTATGGGGACAAGGACCAAAACATGAATACACAGGAGGTCAGCACTGACACTGTACTCTCATCTAAAACTGCAGAAGGGAATATGAACTGGTCTGAAGCACAAGGTGAAGAGCTCTGGGAAGAGCTCAGGAAGGATTTTTAAAGCCAAATTAGAGAACTACAAGAAAAACTGACCAATGATTTTAAAAATATGAAAAAAAGAAATCACAGAAGAATTTAAAAGGAAAATTGGACAAATGGAAAAGGAAGTACAAAATCTAACTGGAGAAAATAACTCCTTAAAAGAAACAATTGGACAGAAGGAAAAGAAGATGTAAAAGTTAATTGAAGAAAACAATTTGATAAAAATTAGAATCAGGCAAGTAGAAGTTAATGAATCCATGAGACATCAGGAATCAGTCAAACAAAATCTAAAGAATGAAAAGATAGAAGAAAATGTAAACTGTCTAATTGGAAAAACAACTCACATGGAAAATAGATCCAGGAGAAAAAAAATCTAAGGATCATTTGTCTACTAGAAAGTCATGATGGAAAAAAAGAGCCTGGACAATATTTTCCAATAAATCATCAGGTAAAATTGCCCAGAGGTCCTAGAACCAGAGGGCAAAATAGTCATCAAAAGAATCCACTATTCACCTCCTGAAAAGGATCCCAAATTAAAAACAGCAAGAAATATCATTGCCAAATTCCAGAACTATCAAGTGAAGGAGAAAATAGTACAGGCAGCCAGAATAAAACAATGCAAATATTGAGGAACTACAATCAGGATCACATAGGACCATGCAGCTTCTACATTAAAATATCAGAGGGAATGGAATATGATACTCCATAAGACAAAGAAGCTGGAACTACAACCAAGGATCAGTTACCCAGGAAAGTTGAGCATAATATTTCAGGCAATGAGAGGGACATTCAATGAAATAAGGGATTTCCAGAACTTCCTGACAAAAATGCCAGAATTCAATAGGAAGTTTAATCTTCAAACACAGGTCTCAAGAGAGGCATAAAAGGTAAACAGTTGGAAAAAAATTGTTCTTCAATATGGGCAAACTGTTTACATCCTTAAAAGGAAAGATGATACTTGTTAATCTTGAGAATTGTATACTTATTATGATATATAAAAGGGATATGTGCAGATAAAGGGAGAGGTATAAAGTAAATGCAATGATAAAAATGTGATTTGAGAGTATGAAGGGATTGTAATGGGAGATGTAAAAAGAAAGGGTCAGAGAAGGAAGAGTCACAGGAAGAGGCACAAAAATATATTACAGTAGAAGGAAATGAGCATTGTTTGAGTGTTGCTTTCATCTAACTGGATTCAAGGAAGGAACAAAAATCTCAGTTAAGTATAAAAATTTCAACTGGCCCTATAGGCAGCAGGAGGGAAAGGGGCAAAGAAAAGGGAAGGGAGGCTAAAAGGGAGGGAAGAAGTAAGGAAAAAAGGAATTATAAGGGAGGGGAGCTGAAAGAAGGGAGGGAAGACTGAGAGAGGTAATGGTCAAAAAATTAAAACTCTACTGTGGACGGGAAGGGAGAAGGGAGAAGCAAAATCATAAATTGGGGGAAAGGTGGTGGAGGGAAAGACACAGACAGTAATTATAACTGTGAATGTGAATGGGATGATCTCCCCCATAAAACAGAGACAGAGAGAAGAATGGATTAAAAACCATAATACAACACTATACCATTTGCAAGAAATACATGTGAAATGGGAGCATATATACATATAGGGTAAATGTAAAAGGTTGGAGTAGAATTTAGTGTGCTTCAGCTTATGTAAAAAACAAACAAACAAACAAACAAAAAAACCAAAAGCAAGGGTAGCAATCCTAATCTCAGACAAAGCAACAGCAGAAATAGATCTACTCAAAAGAGATAAGAAAGGAAACTATATCCTGCTGAAAAGGCACCACAGACAACGAAGAATTTCATTACTAAACATACAAGTACCAAGTGGTATAGCATCCAGATTCTTTAAGAAGAAATAGACAGCAAAACTATATTAGTGGGGGACCTCAATCTCCCACTCTCTGACCTTGATAAATCTAACCTCAAAATAAACAAGGGAGAAGTTAAAGAGGTGAGTAATACTCTGAATAAGGTAGATATGATAGATCTCTGGAGAAAGTTGAATGGGAATACAAAGGAATATACCTTTTTCTCAGCAGTACGTAGTATATATACAAAAACTGACCATGTACTAGGAAATAAAAATCTCACATTCCAGTGCAGAAGGAGGGAGGAGTCAATGTATCCTTCTCAGATCAAAATGCGATAAAAATTATATGTATTCAAAGGCCATAAAAATATAAACCAAAAATTAATTTTTAGCTGAACAGCTTAATCCTAAAGAATGAGTGGGTTAAATAACAAATTATAGAAACAATCAGCATCTTCATTCAAGACAGTGAAAATAATAAGACAATCTACCAAATCTTATGGGAGACTACAAAAACAGTTCTTATGGGAAGTTTCATATCCTTGAATGCCTACATGAATAAAATAGAGAAAGAGGTGATCAATGAATTGGGCATGCAGCTGAAAAAGATAGAAAAAGAACAAACTGAAGACCCCCAAGTAACTACCAAATTAGAGCGACTGAAAATCAAAGGAGAGGTTAATAAAATTAAAATTAAGAAAACTATTGACGGGGGCGGAGCCAAGATGGCGAAGTAGAGAGACGCACATACACATAGCTCCGAACCCACAAACCACAGAACGGCAGAGGGGACTAACCCAGGGCGAATTCTGCACCCAGAGACCACGGAATATTGGAGCGAGGGAGATTTCTGTTCCAGAGAGACCTGCAAACCTCTCGCGGGGGGTCCTTCGCTCCGGGGACTGGGTGCCGGGGCGGGAAGAAGAAAGCAGTCCTACCACAGCAGCGACACCGTGAGAAAAAGATCCGAGAGGGCTACGGGACAGAATCTCCAGCGGCCACGCGGGTCCCCCCACCCACAGAGGGACCTGCAAACCTCTCGCAAAAGGTCCGTTGCGCTGCAGACACGGTGCCCAGCCCGGACCTGTGGCAGCGACGGCGGCCACGGCTCTGAGAGACACAGTTCTGAGAGGGATCCGGAGGCGGGATCTTCAGCAGTTGCACAGGCCCCCCACCAAAAAGTGACTGACGGGGGTAGGTGAGAGAGTCTCTTTGGTGGGTTGAGAGGGGAGTGAGGTGCCCCCATGGCTCGGGTCCCCCTTGGGAGGTGGGGGCTGAGAGGCGGCTGCGGACGGGGGCTCCCCAAGTGGGCGGGAGCCTGGATCCATTGTGGAAGGTCTGTGCATAAACCTCCTGAGGGAATTGAGCCAGAGAGGCAGCCCTGCCCCTGACCTCAGCACCTGAACTTAATTCTCACACTGAATAGCAGCCCTGCCCCCGCCAAATATCCTAAGGCGGGAAGCAGCATTTGAATCTCAGTCCCCAAACGCTGGCTGGGAGGACCAGGAGGCGAGGTGGGTGTGAGGAGAACATTCAGAGGTCAGGCCACTAGGGGGAGACAATGCCAAGAAAAGGGAAAAGAAATAAAACTATTGAAGGGTACTTTATCGGAGAAAAGACACTTCCTCCCTTCCTTTCTGATGGGGAGGAACAATGCTTGCCATCAGGCAAAGATACAGAAATCGAGGATTCTGTGTCCCAGTCCACCCAATGGGCTCAGGCCATGGAAGAGCTCAAGATGAATTTTGAAAATCAAGTTAGAGAGGTGGAGGAAAGACTGGGAAGGGAAATGAGAGGGATAAGGGAGAAGCATGAAAAACAGATCAGCTCCCTGCTAAAGGAGAACCAAAAAAATCTTGAAGAAATTGGCACCTTGAGAACTAGCCTAACTCAGCTGGCAAGGGAGGTGCAAGGGGTCAATGAGGAGAAGAATGTTTTCAAAAGCAGAATTAACCAAATGGAAAAGGAGATTCAAAAGCTTACTGAAGATACATAGATCTCTCAAATCTGGAATGGTAGAGATGGACGCTTTGGACTTTTCAAGAAAGACAGATATCTCAGAACATACCGCGCAGATTCGAAAAATGGAAGATAATGTGAAATATCTTATTGGAAAAACAACTGACCTGGAAAATAGAATCAGGAGAGACAATGTAAAAATTCTGGGACTACCTGAAAACCATGATCAAAAGAAGAGCCTAGACATCATCCTCCACGAAAACTGCCCTGAGATTCTAGAACCAGAAGGCAAAATAAATATTCAAGGAATCCGCAGAACACCGCATGAAAGAGATCCAAAAAGAGAAACTCCCAGGAGCATTGTGGCCAAATTTCAGAATTCCCAGGTGAAAGAGAAAATATTGCAAGCAGCTAGAAAGAAACAATTCAAGTATTGTGGAAATACAATCAGGATAGTACAAGATCTGGCACCTTCTGCATTGAGGGATAGAAGAGAATGGAATAGGATATTCCAGAAGTCAAAGGAACTAGGACTGAAGCCAAGAATCACCTACCCAGCAAAACTGAGTATAATACTTCAGGAGAAAAAATGGTCTTTCAATGAAATAGAAGACTTTCAAATTTTCGTGATGAAAAGACCAGAGCTGGAAAGAAAATTTGACTTTCTAATGCAAGAATGAAGAGAACCAGGAAAAGGCAAACAGCAAAGAGAAATCATAAGGGACTTACTAAAGTTGAACTGTTTACATTCCTACATGGAAAGACAATATTTATAACTCTTGAAACATTTCAGTATCTGAGCACTGGGTGGGAGTACACACACACACACATGCACACACGCACACATACATAGAGACAGAGGGCACAGAGTGAATTGAAGAGGATGGGATCATATACTAAAGAAAAAAAATGAAATCAAGCAGTGAGAGAGAAATATTGGGAGGAGAAAGGGAGAAGTTATATGGGGCAAATTATCTCTCATAAAAGAGGCAAGCAAAAGACTTATTAGTGGAGAGATAAAGAGAGGAGGCAAGAGAAAAACATGAGGTCTCCTCTCATCACATTCCACTAAAGGAAAGAATATAATGCACACTCATTCTGATAGGAAAACCTATCTCATAATACAGGAGAGTGGGGGACAGGGGCACAAGCAGGGTGGGGGGGAGGATGGAGGGGAGGGCATGGGGAGGAGAATGCAATACGAGGTCGACACTCATGGGGAGGGAAAGGACCATAAGAAAATAGAAGTAATGGGGGACAGGATAGGATAGAGGGAAATATAGTTAGTCCTATACAACACAACTAGTATGGAAATCATTTGCAAAACTAAACAGATATGGCCTATATTGAACTGCCTGTCTTCCAAGGGGAAGGGGTAGAGAGGGAGGGAGCTAAAGAAGTTGGAACTCAAAGTGTTAGGACCAAATGTAATGTTTTTACCACTGGGTAACAAGAAATACAGGTTAAGGGGTCAAGAAAGCTATCCAGCCTTACAGGACAAAAGCGAAGACGGAGACAAGGGCAGGGAGGGAAGATAGAGGAGAGAGCAGATAGGTCACAGGGGCAATTAGAAAACTTGGGTCTGGGGGGGAGGGGGAAAAAAGGGGAGAAAATTTGTAACCCAAAATTATGTAAAAATAAATGTTAAAAGTTTAATAAAAAAAAAAGAAAACTATTGAACTAACAAATAAAACTAAAAGTTGGTTTTATGAAAAAACCAAAAAACATTATAAGCTTTTGGTCAATTTGATTTAAAAAAAAAAGAAGAAAATCAAATTACCAATATCAAAAATGTAAAGGGTAAACTATCATCCAATTACAAGGAAATTAAAGCAACAATTAGAAATTAATTTGTCCAACTGCATGTCCATAAATTCAGCAATATAAATGAAATGGATGATTATTTTTAAAAATATATAAATTGCCCAGATTAACAGAAGAGTAATTTGAATACTTAAATAACCCCATGTCAGAAAAAGAAATTGAGCAAGTCTTCAATGAATTCCCTAGTCAAAAATCTGCAGGGCCAGATGGATTTAGAAGTAAATTCTATCAAACATTAAAAGAACAGTTAATACCAATACTATATGCACTCTTTGGGAAAATAGGTGAAGAAGGATTCCTACCAAATGCTTTTTATGATACAAATACGGTTCTGATACCTAAACCAAGAAGAGTCAAAACAGAGAACAAAAATTACAGACCAATTTCTATAATGAATATAGATGCAAAAATTTTAAATAAGATGCTTACCAAAAGAATACAGCAACTTATAACAAGAATAATACATTGTGATAAGGTAAGATTTATACTTGGAATGCAGAGCTGGTTCTGTATTAGGAAAAGGATTAACATTATTGATCATAACAACAACAAAAATAACAGAAACCACATGATTATCTCAATAGATGCAGAAAAAGCTTTTGACAAAACATAACATTCATTACTATTGAAAATATGGGAAAGTGGTTGTGGTGGAGCCAATATGGCAGAGTAGAAAGATGCATATACTCTAGCGCTTCCCCCACAACCCACAAAATACCTGTTAAAAAATGACTCTCAAGAAATTGAAGAGCAATAGAAGCCACAGAAGGACAGAGTAAAAGAGATTTCCAACCAAAGGTAACCTGGAAGGCTCACAGGAAAGGTCTATCCTACAGGACACTAAGCAGAGCCCAGCCCAGCCCTGGCCACCCAGCACAGGGAGGAACAAGACCAGAACAGGCCTCAGGGGCAGAATTCCCAGCAGGGAGGGTCACAAATCTCTCAACCCACAAGTCACAAAGAAAGCTTCAAAGGGCAGTGTGGGAGGGTTTTCCCAGCTGGGTGAGAGGGGAGCAGGGTCTTTCCATGTAGGCATATAAACAGTTCAACGTTAGTAAGTCCCTTATGATTTCTCTTTCCCATTTACATTTTCATGCTTCTCTTGATTCTTTATTTTGAAAATCAAATTTTCTTTTCAGCTTTGCTCTTTTCATCAAGAATACTTGAAAATCCTCTATTTCATTGAAAAACCATTTTTTACCCTGAAGTATTATGCTCAGTTTTGTTGGGTGGGTTCTCCTTGGTTTTAGTCCTAGTTCCTTTGACTTCTGGAATATCATATTCCATGCTCTTCGATCCCTTAATGTAGAAGCTGCTATATCTTGTGTTATTCTGGTTGTATTTCCACAATACTCAAACTGTTTCTTTCTAGTTGCTTGCAATATTTTCTCCTTGCTCTGGGAACTCTGTAATTTGGCTACATTATTCTTAGGAGTTTCTCTTTTTTGGATCTCTTTCAGAAGGTGATCGCTAGATTTTTTCAATATTTATTTTGCCCCCTGGTTCTAGAATATCAGGGCCGTTTTCTTTGATAATTTCATGAAAGCTGATGTCTAGGCTCTTTTTTTTATCATGACTTTCAGGTAGTACCATAAGTTTTAAATTGTATGTCCTGGATCTGTTTTCCAGATCAGTTGTTTTTCTAGTGAGGTATTTGAAATTATCTACCATTTTTTCATTCTTTTGGTTATGTTTTGTGATTTCTTGGTTTCTCATAGTTATCAGCCTCCATCTGTTCCATGCTAATTTTTAAAGAACTATTTTCTTCAGTGAGATTTTGAACCTCCTTTTCCATTTGGCTAATTCTGCTTCTTAAAGCATTATTCTCCTCATTGGCTTTTTGAACCTCTTTTGCCAATTGAGTTAGCCTATTTTTCAAGGTGTTATTTTCATCAGCATTTTTTTGAGTCTCTTTTAGCAAGCTGCTGACCAACTTTTAATGATTTTCTTGCATCTCTCTCATTTCTCTTCCCAATTTTTCCTCCACCTGTCTTACTTGATTTTCAAAATCCTTTTTGAGCTGTTCCATGGCCTAAGACCATTGAATATTTCTTTTGGATGTTTGGGATACAGAAGCCTTGACTTTTATGTTTTTCCCTGATGGTAAGCACTTTTCTTCCTCATCAGAAAGGATGGGATAAGATATCTGTTCACCAAGAAAGTAACCTTCTATAGTCTTATTTTTCCCCCTTTTTTGGGCATTTTCCCAACTGGTTACTTGAGTTGGGTCCTTTGTCAAGACTAGGGTATACTCTGGGGGGTCTGTAAGATCTCAGCTCCTCCAGGGTGGTACAATCAAGCATGTACACTGGTCTGGAAGCAAGCAGAAATTTTTGTGCCCAGAATCTGAGTAATAGAGTTTTGTCTTCACAAACACCTTGCCTCCAGTTCAGCCAAGGCAGCACTGCAGGTTGAGATTCAGATAAGCTGCAGAGGCAGGGCTGCCATTCAGTGTGAGATAAAGATCAGTTGCTGAAATTTTTCAGGAATATTAGATGGGGGGATCTGCAAACTTCTGCTACTGCAACTGGGGATTCTGCTCCAGAGTCCTGCTCTCATCCTCCTCCTAGAGCCACACCTTGTGGCCAAGACTGGTCTGGGCTCCATTTCACATCCAGTGCAACAGACGTTTTCTGTCAGCCTTCCAGGTCACCCTGGGCCAGAAATCTCCTCCACTCTGTTGTTCTGTGGCTTCTGCTGCTCTAGAATTTGTTGTGAGTCTTTCTTTATAGGTATTTTACAGGCTGTAGGGGAAGAGCATCTTTCTACTCCGCCATCTTGGCTCTAACCCCAAAAAAAATTTTTGAAAAAAGGAGAAAAGGGAGGAGGTGAGAGGGTAAAGTGAAGCTTACTCTCTTCACATATGACTTAAGGAGGGAATAACATGCTCACTCAATTTGGTATGAAAATCTATCTTACACTACAGGAATGTAGGGGAGAAGCAGACAAGTGGGGTGAAGGGAATGATAGAAGAGAGGGTAAATGGGAGAAGGGAGAAGCTAGAAGTAAACACTTTTAGGAAGGGACAAGGTCAAATGAGAGAACAGAAAAGAAAGGGGAGACAGGGTAGGATGGAGGGCAATATAGCTAGTCTTACCCAACATCACTATTATGGAAGTCTTTTGCAAAACGACACATATATAGCCTGTATTGAATTGCTTGCTTTCTCAGTGGGGATGGGTGGGGAGGGAGGGAGGGAGAGAAGTTGGAATTCAAAGTATTAGAAACAAATGCTGAGAACAGTTTATGCATACACCTGGGTAATAAAAAATACAGGTAATGGAGTATAAAATCTATTTCGGTCTACAAGAAAAGAGAGAAGATGGGAATAAGGGAAGGGTGGGTGTGATAGAAGGGAGGGCACACTGAGGGAAGGTCATCAGAATGCAAGGTGTTATGGGGTGGGGGGATGGGAGAGATGGGGAGAAAAATTGGAACTCCAAATTTTGTGGAAATGAATGTTGAAATCTAAAAATAAAAAAATAAACCTATTAAAAAATGAAAAGAAAAAAAAGGAAAATCCTGGAAAACATATGAATAGATGGAACTTTCAATAAAATACTAAGCAGTATCTATCTAAAACCATCAGCAAGCGTTTTATGTAATGCTGATAAACTAGATGAATTTCTAACAAGATCTGGGATGAAACAAGGATGCCCATTATCACCACTATTATTCAATACGATATTAGAAATGCTAGCTGTAGCAATAAAAGAAGAAAAAGAAATTGATGGAACTAGAGTAGGCAAAGAAGAAAAAGAAATTGATGGAACTAGAGTAGGCAAAGAAGAAACAAAGTTATCACTTTTTGCAGATGATATGATGATACACTTAGAGAATCTCAGAGAATCAAGTAAAAAACTACTTGAAATAATAAACAACTTTGAAAAAGTTGCAGGTTACAAAATAAACCCACACAAATCTTCTGCATTTCTTCATATTACAAACAAAGCCCAACAGCAAGGGAAAGAAAGAAAAATCCTGTTTAAAGCTATAGTAGACGCTGTAAATATCTGGAAGTCTGTCTACCAAAACATATCCAGGGACTATATGAACACAATTACAAAACCCTCTTTGCACAAATAAAGTCAGATCTAAGTAAGTGGAAAAAGCATCAGTTGCTCATGGGTAGGCTGAGCTAATGCAATAAAAGTTACAATTCTACCTAAATTAATTTAGTTATTCAGTACCATACTAATCAAACTACCAGATAATTATTTTCTAGAGCTAGAAAAGATAAGATCAAAATTCATCTGGAAGAACAAGATGTCCAGAATATCAAGGAAACTGATGAAAAGGAAAGCTAGGGAAGGTGGCCTAGCCCTACCAGATCTCAAATTGTATTATAAAGCAGCAGTCCTCAAAACCACTTGGTAATGGCTAAGAATCAGAGAGGTAGACCAGTGGAATGGGTTAGGTACACAAGACACAATAATCAATGAATATAGCAATCTACTATTTGATAAACCCAAGTACCCCAGCTTCTGGGATAAGAACTCATTATTTGACAAAACTTGCTGGGATAACTGGATAACAGTGTGACAGAAACTGGACATAGACCAATGCCTGACACTGTCCATAAGAATAAATTCCAATTGGATACATGGTCTAAGTATAAAGGTTGATACTATAAACAAAATAGCAGAAGAAGAAGTAATGTATTTGTCACATTTATGGAGAAAAGAGAAATTTATGACCAAACAAGAGATAGAGAACATTATGAAGTGCCAAGTGGATAATTTTGATTACATTAAACTGAAACATTTTTGCACAAGCAAACCCAATGCAACCAAGATTTGGAGGGAAGTAGAAAACTGGGAAAGAATTTTTGCAATTAGTGTCAGTGATAAAAGTCACATTTCTAAAATATATAGAGAGCTGAGTCAAATGTACAAGAATATGTCATTCTCCAATTGATAAATCATCAAAGGATGTGAACAGGGAGTTTTCAGAAGAAGAAATTGAAACTATCTATAATCATATGAAAAAACACTCTAAATCACTACTGACTAGAGAGATGTAAATCAAAACAACTCTGAGGTACCGTATCACATCTATCAGATTGGCTAACATGACAAAACAGGAAGATGATAAATATTGGAGAAGATGTGGGAGAGGTGAAACACTAATTCTTTGTTGGTGGAGCTGTGAGCTGATCCAACCATTCTGGAGAGCAATTTGGAACTATGCCCAAAAGGCTATAAAAATGTGCATACCCTTTGACTCAGCAATATTGCTTCTGGAACTCTATC
The DNA here is from genome assembly GCF_028372415.1 of Notamacropus eugenii. Taxonomy (NCBI): domain Eukaryota; kingdom Metazoa; phylum Chordata; class Mammalia; order Diprotodontia; family Macropodidae; genus Notamacropus; species Notamacropus eugenii. Next base: position 144,845,664 of record NC_092874.1, on the reverse strand, counting down.
CCCAAGAGATCATAGAAATAGAAAAGGGTCCCACATGTAGAAAAAATATTTATAGCAACTCTCTTTGTGGTGGTCAAAAACTGGAAATCAAGGGGATGCCCATCAATTGGGAAATGGCTGAGCAAGTTGTGGTATATGAATGTAATGGAATTCTACCATCCAATGAGAAACAATGAACAGGAAGACTTCAGTGAGGCCTGGAAAGACTTATATGAACTGATGCTGAGTGAACCAGGAGAACTTTGTACACAGTGTGTGAGCAATTTTTCTGGTAGACTTAGTACTTCATTGCAATGCAAGCACTTAAAAAAATTTCCAGTGGGTTCTTGAGGCAAAACACCTTCCACATCCAGAGACAGAATTATGAAATTGGATCACAGACAGAAGCAGACCATTTTCTTTTGTATTATGTTTTGTTTTATTTTGTTTTATGGTTTCTCCCATTCATTTTAATTCTTCAATACAATATGCATTTAATTGGAACGTACATATAGAACCTAGACAATATTGTACATCATCTCAGGGAGGGAGTAAGGATGGAGAGGGGAATAAGGGGAAGGGAGGGAAAAAATCTAAGATATATGGAAGTAATTGTTGAACACTGAAAACAAATAATATAATTTAATTTAAAAAAACGTGAATAATTACTCAACACTTGGTACAGAGGGAAAAAATTACTCAAGAAAATAACATGTTAAGAAACAGAATAGGCCAAATGACATAAGAGGTCTAAAAAGTCAATGAGAAAAAAGAAATGAATTAAAAGCAAAACTGGCCAGAGGGAAAAAGAGGCACAAAAATAAATGAAGAAAAAAAAACTTTAAAAGTAAAAATTGGTCAAATGGAAAAGGAAGTAAAAATGGTCACTGAAGAAAACAATTCTTTAAAAATTAGAAAGAAGTATACGGAAGCTAATGGCTCTATGATAAATCAAGAAATAACAAAAGAAGCCCAAATAAAAAAAAATTGGAAGAAAGAAGACACTGAAATATCTCATTGGAAAAAGAAGAAACCCCAAAATATCCACCAATCTCTAGCGATATGCTTTATAACTCCACCTTCCTTTGTCTAATTTCTTTAAGTGTCATTGGAATTTCCTGGGGTCAATGTGGGGATCAAATTAGCAATTTGGCCACCACCCGAAATTTAAGATTTATTAAACTTTTGGTAGGGACCCAACATTCTGCCCCAAGGTAGGTAACCTGATTGATTAAACTACTATCTATAATCAATATGGAGCACCAGACCTCTTCCTTCAGTACTGAACTTGACCTTGAATATTCCTGTTTAGAGGAATTCTGGACCTTACAGTAATGTATGCATTATGCCCCAGTAATTCACTGCCTTACTCTCTTAAATGGAAAGGTGTATTTCTTTATCTATTATCTGGGAGTATTTAGAAAAATAGTCACTTAGCCTTTCTTTTAGTAAACATTCATTTACATGTATCCTTTCTCACATCACCGCATGGGCTAGGTGAAATCCTGTGCTTTATGTTTAACAAAGAACATGATTAAATTGGTGGAGAGAATGCTGCTAACGGGAGGTTGATACGAGGAGCAGGGTTGTTGTTCTAGATGTCCTTTTAGGGACATATAGATACAATCCTTTATCCCCTTTTGAAGATAGGCAAGTGAAGAGTAAAGAAAATCCATGGCCTTTTCTTGTCTTCCCTCAAGAGGGAAATAGCAATCTCCTTTGGAGAGAAGTAAGCCAGGTTCCAGAAATATCTACATCAGTAGAGAATTGCATTTGGACAACTCATGAAGCTATATGTATCATATATGGAATAAACACATATCTTATTTGCATTTTGTAGTTATAACAAACATTGTTTCACTTCTGATTATTTAATTCTAAATAAGATTATATAATTTTCCATATTTTTAGAATTCCTCAAATGTGTCATTTCTTATTGCACAGTAATAACTTCTTATAATCATATAGCCCAGGATAGAAACCAAGGAGACTGATTCTAGATGAATAAAGTTGGTAGGTTAGGTGCACACTAGAGTTTCATATTGTGACAAGGAGTTACAGTAGGTTTCCAAACTAGCAATGGAGAGTAGGCTGAGGAATAAAAGGAAGAAAGTCTCCTTCTTCATCCTGCTATCCTGTTTTCAGGAGGGATGCATTTGCCATCCTCAAATAAGGTTTCCCTATGTTTTTTTTTTTTTTTCCACAGTCCACCAGCTTCGGAAATATAGAAGATTGGATCTCTTTGTGTGGAGAGGAGGACAGGGGAAGCTGGAAATATTCCTATTATCCAGGTATCCCCACTCCCTCTTTTAGGTTGTGTAAAATCTCAAAAGCTTTACTTTCAGATTTGTGACTCTTGCATGGTATGTAAATACCTCTCATTTGTAAGGGTTTCGGTTATGATTTATTGTCCAAAAGAGCCCTGAATGAACATTTAAAAAGTAACAAAGTGTCTCAGAGTGAAATTTCTCAGGCAGGTTTCAGCAGCATTTTTACCTCTGCTATTTAAACACCTAATGTCATGATTTCCTCTGTGTGGTTACATTGCACAGGTTTTTGTACTTTTTTATTATTCTCAAATATTTTATTTCTGGCTTGTCCCCAAATCTTAGTTAGGTAGTTTAGTTAGATAATATAGTTTAGTTAGGTAGGTTTCCCACTTTAGAAACAGACAAATTCCATCAATTTCTTCTCTTCCTATCACCCTTTTCTCTTGTTCCACAAGACAATTTCAACAATTTTGGGGAAATAATTCAACTCTGATATATTTCATCCAATATGGGTATGAGATTTTTCATTTCTACACTATACCACATTAGATGGTTGCTCTGACAATATAATTTTTATGGATCCATCCATTTTATTCTTGTACTTCCTAGGCAACATTCTATTTCTTCTTGCTATGGTATCTTTTTGATTGCTTCTAGATCTGGTGTGGTACTTGATTGTTCTACATGTTCAAGGACACTTGGCTTTGTTTCTAGCCCTATGCAATACCCTCAAAAAGAGTCTTTCTGGTTACCCAACATTGCACATGATTCTTTTCCTTAATAATATCTTTTCCAATTACATGAAAAGATAATTTTCATCAAATATTTTTATAAAATTTTGAGTTTCAATTGTTTGTCTCTCCCCTACCATCCCCCTCAAGACAACAAGGAGCTTGACCTAGGATATGTGTGTGTGTGTGTGTGTGTATGTATGTATGTGTGTGTATATATATATATATATATATATATATATATATATATATATATATATATATATATATATATATATATATATATATATATATATATGAAAACATATTAAGCATTTTCACATTAGTGATCTTGTGAAAGAGAAATCAGAACAAAAAGGAAACACCACAAGAAAAAAAAGCAAATTAAAATAATATGCTTCAGTCTTCATTCAGCTCCATAGTTCTTTCCCTGGATGTGGTTAACATTTTCCATCATGATTATTTTAGAACTGCATTGCTTCATTGGGTTGCAGAGAAGAATTAAGTCTATCATAGTTTATCAGTATTCTGATGACTTCACTCACCATCAGTTCATGTAAGTCTTTCCAGGTTTTTCTGGTCTTCTTGATCATTTTTCTCTCATAGGACAGAAGTATTCCATTACATTCATATGTACAGCTTGTTCAGTCATTCACTAATTGATGAGCTTCTCTTCAATTTCCAATTCTTTGACACCAAAAAATGAGCTGCTACAAATATTTTTACACATGGGTCTTCCTCCACCCTTTTGTGGATCTCTTTGGGATACAGACCTAGTACAGGTATTGCTGAATCAAACATTACATATAGTTTTATGAACCTTTAGGCATCGTTCCAAATTGCTTTCCAGAAGGGTTGAATCAGTTCATAACTGTACAAACAATGTATCAGTGGTCCATTTTCCCACATCTTCTCCAAAATCTATCATTTTCCTTCTCTGTCACATTAGCCAATCTGATATGTGTGAGGTGGTACCTCCAAGTTTATTTAATTTGTACATCTCTAATCAAGTGATTTAGAGCATTTTTTCATATGACTATAGATAGCTTTAATTTCTTTACCTGAAAATTGTCTATTCATATCCTCTGACCATTTAGCAATTGGGAATGACTTGTATTCTTATAAATTTGACCCAGTTCTATATGAAATTGGAAAATGAAACTTTTATCAGAAGCATTAGAAGTAAAATTTTCTTATCAGTTTTCTGCTTTCCTTCTAATCTTGGATGCATTGGTTTTGTTTCTACAAAATCTTTTTAATTTAATGTCATCAAAATTATCCATTTTTTATTTCATAATGTTCTCTCTCTCTTTTTTGGCCATAAATTCTTTCTTTCTCCATAGATCTGAAAGGTAAATTGTTCCTTGCTTGTCTAATTTGCTTATGGCATGTATGTCAATATCATGAACCCATTTTGACCTTATCTTGGTATTTAGTATGATATTTTGTCCTATGCCTAGTTTCTGCCATCATATTTTCCAGTTTTTCCTGCAATTTTTGTCAAATGGTGAGTTCTTATTCCAATAGCCAGTCCCTTTGGGTTTATCAGATTTTATGTTAGTATAATGGTTTTCTACTGTGTCTTATGTTCACTAATCTAGTTCACAAATCTACCTCTCTATTTCTTAGTCAGTATCAAACAGTTTTGATGACTGATGCTTTATAATATAGTTTTATATCTCATATAACTGTGAGATGTCTTGCAATATTTGTGAAGAACTTCACAAATCACCAAGTGCTTTTATTATCATTATTACTATATAGAGATGGAAGAATCTCAGGGCCTATCTTTCAATGTCCTCAGTTGATAATTGAGGAAATGCAGCCACATGTACATTAAGTGACTAGCCAACAGTCACAGAGATAGTAAGTTGTCAGAGACAAGATTTTTGCTCAAATGTTCTGACTCCAGAACTAGTGTTCTTTCCATAGTACCATATGTCTGGCATTTGTATGAAGGGTGAATTAGAAGGAAGACAGAATAAAAATAAGAAGATAGCTTTCCAGATGAGTGGTAATATGTTTCTGTGAGTGTGGGGTCTATGGAGGGTGGTAGAGAGCAGCGGACACTTAGGAGAGATATTCTGGAATTTGAATTGATGGGAATTGGTAACTGATTGGATATGAGCAGTAAAGGAATAATTTTGAAAATGTAACGCTAATGGATCATTGGCCAAATAAACTGCAAAATAAACAAAAAGGTGTTAAGGAGCAATATTTTGGGATTGGAAATAATTCTTAGGAGACAAAAGAAAACTAGAGTGTTAAATATCTAAGAAAAGAGTAGACTATGGTTGAATTATGGTCAGGTGGGAGAGGAGGAACAGAAAACACATAGTTATTGGATTTTTCCATAAGACCTCACAGAAAATTGCTGAGGCCTCATACTGTTTGCTTTGGGGAGTTGACAGGAATTTGCTATTTGTAGGTCAAATGCACTTGGATAAGTTATGTCAAATATCACAATAAAAGGTTAAGAAGGCTCCAAGGAAAGGTATAAATAAATCCTTGCCCAGAGACTAGCATTAATGGGAGCATCAGAATAAAGAAAAGGCAAAATACAAGAAGTTACCATCTGATATCTGACAAGAGGCTCTATTTACAGTGAACAATCAGGAAGCAGGACAGTACTTACACATAACTTTTCTTTCCCTTATCCCAGACTTAATTTAAGTGCCTTAAGCAGCAATCTCATTCATGGATGGGAATGGGAGGTACTTTCTCACATTGTCCTCCTGCATTCCTCCTGCATAAGTAGTAGTTCTGCTTTCTGTTAATGAATTTAACAGAATTTTGCATTTAAAAAATCTCATAGGTATTGCTCTCATAGGTACTGAGTATTCCCAGGGAAGAAATTCCATTCATTTATATAGATAAGCAATTCCCCTACAACTTATCATCTTAGAGATCTTCTTGAAGTACAGACAGATTGAGATTACAGGACCAGGATCATTCAACCAATATGAGCTAGGTAGGCTTTTAACCCTGAAACTTGACTCTGAAGTCAGTTTTCCATCTATTATCTGCATAAGTCTGCTGTCATTACCAAGAGCCAAAGAAGATAGATACCACTGATACAGAGATGTCATGAGGGGACTGTGTCAATGATGTAAACAGCATTGTCTTCACATTTATTATAGCCCTGATTATATAGCCTTGCTAGGATTATGCTGAAGAAGGACAAGGGAATGAAATATCCATGTAGTTCCTAGGTATATAGGCATCCTTCACCATTTAATCTTTTGAGAAAGATTATCATGGAGCCTCCTGGTTCTGGCAACCAACTGTGTTTAAGTGGAATAGAGAAAGGTAAATTCAATTCAATTATACTTAACAAATATTAGGTACCTATTATATTAATCACCTCTCAGTCTTTCGGCTATGATCATGTTTAATATCTGATAAGTCTTCTATCTTTGTATAAATTTTAGGGGAGCTTGGTGGTGCAGTATAGAGAGGGCCAGGCCTGGAATGAGGAAGACTCATTTTCCTGAGTTTAAATCTGGTCTCAGACACTTCTCAGCTGTGTTTCCCTGGGCAGGTCATGTGACCTTGTCTGTCTTGCTGTCTTCCCCTGTAAAATGATCTGGAGAAGTAAATGGCAAACCACAGCAGTATCTTTGCCAAGAAAACCCCAAATGACATCACAAAGAATCAGTCACAACTGAAACAACTGAACAATAACAACAGCATGTTCAAAGCTCTATTCTAGATTCTAAAAGAAATCAAAGACAAAAAATAAAATGACTCTTGCCTTTAATGACTTTACCTTGTAAGGGAGAGAAAACAAATATTCAGATAATTATGTGATTTGAGGGAAAACATGACATTAGATGGAGAAACCAGGAAGAACTTCAAGAAAAGAAGGGAACATTTAAGTTGAACCTTTAAGTAAGATGAGTATTTTGAGAGGGAGAACTGAACCAGCAGTTTATTCTAAACCTGGGACACAGCTTAGACAAAGGCAGAGGTGAGAGATGGGATGTCAAATCCAGAGAGCTACTACCAGTCCAGCTATTCTTAGAGAAGAGAAGTCTGGAGTGGTAGTCTGAGCCAGATTGCAAAAGAATGTAGATGAACTTTTGGGAATTTTTGCTTATTCCTACAGGCAGTATAGAATCACTGAAAGAATGCCTCGGAATAGATGAATGATATCAAAACAGTGCCTTAGGAAGATTGTTTTGGTAGCTTGTGGAAGACAGATCAGAGAAGGGAGGGACTAAAAGTAGGTCAGTCAATAAGGATGATAGTCCAGGGTAGATCAGGAAGAAGAAAGGTAACTATGAGAGTGGAGGGAAAGAATAGTGCCAATATATGAGAGGTGCTGGAGAAGCTGAATTCCTCACCAATTTAGAACTTGAAGGGATGTCAAAGACTTTGAAGTGAAACCCATTCATTTTACAAATGAAGACAGCAAGGCTGTGAGGGCAAAAAGAGATTTGCCCAAGGTGATACAGAGAGTCAGAAGCAGAGGTGGGTTTTGAACCTTGAGTTTCTGACTCTAAATAGATTGATATTTCTATTGTACAATACTGCCCCTCAATACTTGGCAGTAGATTGCTGATAAGGGATTGTAAAGGAAAATAAGAATATGTGGCTACCATTTCTGTAACACTTTTATTTTCTTTTTTATCACTGCAATAATCCCTTGCAATAAATTGTCATGCGAGTATTGTGATCATCATTTCTATAAATGAGGAAAAAGAAACTCCTACAGCTTAAGTGATTTCTCCAAGGTAACACAGCCAATGAGTAACAGAACTTAAATTTCATCTCAGCTCAGTCTCCAAGGTCAGTTTTCATTTCACTATATGCCTAATATCATGAGTTAACTAACCTATTAAAGACCAAGGTGACCGTGTATTGTCAAAAGGCTCCTTAAAATGCTGACCAGTCTAGTGGGAACTCAATACATACTTGTTGAATTGATTTAAACAGAACAGCACAGAAGGTTTTCTTTGCTGATACTTATTAGTAGAGGACTTTCACAGTTAAGCTTTAAATGCCTCTTCTCAGGAGTATCAAATTCATTTAAGAAACATAAAACAGGACATTTTTAATTTAAAATCTTGTAAAATAAACAGATGCACTATTTGAAGCACATTTAGAGTCTATCAAAAAACTTGAAAACATTTGTAACATGCTGACACCATTCCAAAAATATTTTCCCTTATATTTTCAGTTGTATGTCTTTCATCCACATTTTTCTTTTATGTATGTGGTTCAAATATCGGTTTGTAAGCACTAGTAAGTAAAAAAAAAAGAGTATGGGATACATTTGAAACATTTCTTGCCCCATTGTCAATGAGAAATCAGGTTTCACAAAGCATGTGTAACCTCAACTATACATTCAAATAGAATCAAAACACCTAACCCCACTTTCAATTTTATAAGAACAACTTTTCTCTCCACGTGGGATGGTTTATCTTTATCAAATTTGTAATGTTCTAGAGAATTTTACCCTTCATTTTAAGGATATCTAGAAGCACTTCTCTAGCACAAAGATTTTAACATAGTAGCCCATTTTAGCAAAGAAAAAAAAGTTAGGTTTGTTGTTGTTGCTGATATTATTTTTTAAAGAATATATATAACTCCATTTAACTCTGTCGAATAATTCATGATTTAATATATCAAAGCTAAAGCAGTGCGAAATGTTGTAAAACAGTGTAACTCGTTTTTATGAAGCAGTCTGGCATGTGAGGTAGCCCGTGCTGACCCTGGGCATAGGGATACCTGTATTCAAATCCTACTGAAGATAGTTACTGATTTGTGACATTTGCCAAGTCATGTGTCCTCTCTTAACCAGTTGCCTTATTTGTAAAATGGAGATAAAAATAAATTTATCCCTTACTTCACATGAGGGTCAAATGAGACAATGTCTTTAAAGAATTCTGCAAATCATAAAACTTGAAGTAAATGTAGATTATTTTTAGTCTATCCATAGCTTAGGGATCCATGGCAACACAAGTGCTAGTTAGGGGTAGAGTCAGCTCATTGACACCTTAAAAGAATGTTGTTTCAAGTGTAGAAGTGTCAACATAAATTCTCATCTCATTGAACTCTTCAAAATGCCTTATTGTACTCTGTTCTGTGGTTGAAAATGTTTTTTCTTTCCTCTTGCCTGGCCCCCGTATTTGAGCCAACAGTGAATTCTGACCAATCCTCATATGACCTCCTGTATGGGTTCACTTACAACCCATATTTTTTTTCTTCAAGAAAGATATTTTTCTTTGAAATAAGATTACTAACTCTAGATGTATCCATTAAAAAAAAATGGATTGGATCTTCTCTTTGGGATTAGCTCAGAAAAAAAGAATAATTCACTATTTGGATTGTTGTCCCTAATGCAGAATTTATGCTGGGAAAAATCTCAGAATACTAATCTTGCTTAGGTTTCCACAAATATGGGTAAGAGGGTCCTTACTTTCCATAAAAGCTCCCAAGGTAATTAGTAGATATTAAATAGAAGACAAACTTTATTTCAATATACAGAAAGTGTAAGAGATTCAAAGGACTCACAAGAGTCCATAAAGAGATGTATAACAAATAAAATAGCATACATAGTATTATAAAGAAGTTAATTGAAAGGTAGTCATCTACGATGATGTGCTAACATTCTTCTGAATTATTATCTTTCTCATAGGATATTAAAATGATTCCTATTATTCTCTGTGAGTTTGGCTCTGCTATATATTTTGGAGCTGCTATCTGTACAGCCCATTTTCTATTACCAACAGTCTCTAATTAACTCACTGATTTAGCAAGAAATCTCCAGGTCTTGATTTTTGCCTCTCCTGTTCCATGGGCTTTACTCATGAAGCCATCCCTAAGACCTTCTTTGCACAAGAAATCTCCTTTTCAGATAGAAAGGATCATACTGTCAAGGAAGTCAAAATTTTCTCTCTTCAACGTCAGTGATGTCAAATTCAAAAAGAATCAAATCCCTGTGGGCTGCATATTGATTTAGGAACCTAAAAATAACATGATGTACATTCTCTTATACTTTGTTCTGTTTAGCATTTTTTATTTCCATTTTAATCTGGTTTATCAACATTTTTTCAGGCCTCATGTAGCATATGGACAGTGAGTTTGAGTCCTTTACTGATAAGATTCAGGAGCATAGTTCATACATTCTCTTTTAGACTACTTGAATCAACACATTCCTGCTTCTGTAGGACCTTCATCATTTTTCCAACTATTACCTTCTCTTGGAAAGGCAGAGTCCATAATCAAAGTTTTTTGCTTCTGATCTTTCTTCAGGAATCATTGAGTGAGGATATATGCTTCTGTTCCAAGGCAACCATTATAGATTCCAGGGGGAAGGAGACTGTGCAATTGAATGATTAGTTTTCTTTTACTTGATAGGTCTAGAACACAGTTGAACTCTATAATATTCTATTCAGTTCTATGAATGAAGAAAGGATTAAGGAAGGGAAAAAAGAATACAACAAAAGTTTACTGTCTATCATAAGACAATATAAAGGGGCAACTTCTCTGACAAGGTTCTATTCTCCCCCAAGGTCTTAGGCAAACATTGAATGTTGGGTAAGAGCACTCAGTGGCCACCTAGTCCTTGAACCCCAAACAAGAACCATTGCTTTTCAAAAAGATTCCAGTTGGCATTCCCACACTGTCCATGGAAAGGTACCCAGCTGATTCCCTAAAGATCCAATTATCTGTAGACTTTTTGAATGATTTTTTTATAGGTCAAATTAATTTGGAACTTTCTGATCAGTCTCCTTCCCAGTGTTCTCCAGGTAAGGATTGTGACATCATATTATAGAATAACATAATCTCAGAAGAGGAAGAATTGTTGTAAAGGAGACAGATGAGTAAAACAGTGATTAAGTGATGACACTTAGACAACTTGAGCATGCTTCAGCAATCTTCTTACACTAGAAACTTTCCTGTCATATCACAGTAGCCTTCTCACACTAGAAGATTCTGCTACCCTGATGTCCCTTCCATTATTTGGTTATTTCATCCTAGAAACTTCATTTTAAAGAAGAGTATCCAAGTCAATGATGTTCACTTCCCAGTTCCTCTTTTGACTGTGAATTTCCTTTTCCATCTTTACCCCTCTCCCCTCTATACCAATTTTTTAGTTTCCTTTTACATGTTGTTTTCCTCTGTTACAATGCAAGTTCCTTTGGAGCAGGATGTCTTTCTTTTTTATTGTTTTTTCTTTCATCAGCATTTAGCACAATGCGTGGCACACATTTATTCTTTTGCCTTTATTGAGCATTAAACAAAACATTAAAAAGAATCCTAGGAGTTCCAACATCATATTGGATGTATTCTCTATGGAAAATTATGGAAAGATCTAGACAAGTATCATGCAGGATGATACAGTGTTAACTCATGAAGGGGTTGCCGATGCCTACAAGACCACTGATCCAATAATTTCTTTTAAGAATTGAAGTATAGTAAACATGCCATTTCCATGACTCTATATTTGTCTGAACTATTTCAGAGAGTTTGTATGTATTTTTTTCCACATTTTCAAATGGGGAATGGTATGGAAGAAAAGAATAGAACACCTAAGAAAAAAGGCAAATTGAGTTGCATAAAGATTTAAAAACTATTGCATGCTATCTCTTCTAGCATATTTTATGCTAGAAGAAAGTTACTACACATAAGTGAGTAAGATCAGGATTTGAATCATCCTCAAATTTGATCTCATACAGTTGTATATGATGTGACTTTTTAGTCTATTTAATGGGTCATTTATTTGTTTCATGCTTCATATGCTGAAGATAGTCCAGCCCCCATCTTTTACCATGTGAGGTCAACATTTATGTCCCTATGTTTCTTATACTACTGTTTATAGAATGTTGTAAATTATACTACATGAAACGTTACACAATAAGACTGTCAGAAAATTCTTGTGAAATTCACCACAGCCTGATGGTGATGATCTTAGTAGGAAATAATGCAGTAGAAAGAGCATGGGAATCCTGGGACCACTATTCAATTCCTTACCCTACTATTTACAAACTTGGCGACCTGAGGAAGATCACTTAACCATCCTGGATCTCTTTTTTCCTCAATGATAAAATGAGAATGTGGATTAGGTAGCCACTAAGCTCTCTTTTCTCTCTCAGTCTATTGGTTTTATAACCTTGATAATCCAGGCTTTTCTCCATAATGCAATAAAATGTATTTAGTGGAAGTCTAGGTATATTTGAACATTACTAGAAAAGTACCTGGCATAAAAGCATTAATAAACGATTTTTGACTGACATCATTAAATACTTTTAAAAGACCTTATTGATGGATTTCCACTATCTCTTCCAATAAATCAGATTGGTGTTACAGTATAGTTAGGAGAGATACCTAGAATGGAATGAAATCTGAGGTTATTAAAGTTGTGACCTATTTTATTTATCGTATAGCATAGTACCACTCATGTTCATTATCCCACTTCAGTCTCACAAACCCTTGTGTGGCAGAGCTGGTTTACTCACAATTTACAGATGCAAAAACCAACTAAATAATTGGCTTCAGTCATGTGGCAGGGTGAGAATTAGAAGCCTGGTATTAGTAGTCTGGTTCAGTACTCTTCTCACCATCCTTACTACCAGTATGGTATACAGCATTTTCTAGCTAGAGACAGTCGTGTAACCCAGAAGATGTATTGCTAAAGTGGGTATTTCAGGCCATGAAAGGGAAGGGAGATCTCATGTAGAATGGAAGCTCTTTAGGCCCTAGGTAAAGAGATAAAGTCTTTCTCTGGGGTTTATCCTCAAGTAGCTCTAGGCAGAGTTTTGAAGAAGTTGCCATGTGGAAATAAATGAAAGGACATGGTTTAGGCAAGGATTTCAAACAAGGAAATGCATTTTGTTTATGTTTCTGAAATGCCAACCTATACCTTACGGAGCACAATTTTAAAAGATTTTTTTTAAAAAATCCATGAAAAGCAGTTTTTCTCTCATAGAGAATTTATGGCATTTGTTTTCAGTTCTAGGAGATAAACTATTCGAAAACAAATCCTAAAATATCCAGGATTGTGGAGGCGAGTGGAAGAAGATTACTCAAATATTGAGTTTAAAGTTGATTTTTTTTAAAGCAATTAACTCTAAAGCTTATTGTTTAAAGAAAAAAGAGTAGATACCTTGTTTCAGATCTAGTGTTAAGTGGAGTTTTGCAGACATATGGCAATTTTAAGAGGCCAATCCCCAACTGAAGTAAAATTCTAGTCCCCATGTGGGTTTTGTTCTTATTTTTCAGCTATTTGATAGGAATGTGCTTTGGCAATATGAGGGAGGGCTACAACACAATTACAAAGAACTTTGAAAGTCAGTAAAAAGAGAGGCAGCTGGAGGCCAGCAATTAACAGGTAGACCTGGATCCAGAACTCACTTTTATGCATTTATTAGCTGTATGACCATAGGCAAATCATGGCCTCCATAGGCCTTGGTTTTGTCATCTGTAAAATTAATGGACTGCACTTGATTTCCTGTAATTTAGATGTCTTTCAGCTCTAAACGTATGATTATATAGTTATTTGCAGCAGCACCAACACCACTACCATACCTACTAGCATTTACATAGTGCTTCAAGGTTTGGAATTGCTGTATGTCAGTCTTTTTTCAGTTGTATCTGACTTTCTGTTACCCCATTTGGAGATTTCTTGGCAAAGATACTGCAATGTTTTGCCAGTTCCTTCTCCAACTCATTTTACAGATGAGAAAACTTAGACAAACAGGATTAAGTAGTTGAATTGCCCAGGGTTACACAGCTAGGGCCAGATTTGAACTCAATTATAATGAGTCTTTCTGACTTCAGGTCCAGTATTCTTCTAGGGGTGGGAAACTTATGGGCCTTGAGTCCACATGCAGACCTAAAAGTCCTTGTGTACAACCTCTTGACTGAATTCAAATCCCTGAGGACTTAATTTGTAAAGTTTGGATTCAGTTAAGGGGCTCCACCCCAGAACCTGTAGGGACATATGTGACCTTGAGGTCAGACAGCTCCCTACCCCTGGACTAGAATCTCAAACTCCCAAATACTTCATATGTATTTTTTATTTAGGGCAAGATATGGACCTTCACTACTCCTCTAGGGACAGGCTGTGGAAAGAAAGAGTAAAGAATCATTTAGAATGAGAATATGTAAATGAATTGCAACCCCAATCTGATGATGGGTGAACAGTTGCACTTCAGTGAGAAGACTGACTAGAAAAAACATGCAAATGGCCCCTTCCAGTTCTAAGTGCTATGATCCTATAGTTTGTCCAGAGTTCCAGTTCTTCATTACTATCCATATATTGAACATTGAAAATTTAAAGTCCCACAGGTATCTCAAACTCATTATATCCCAAACTGAATTTAGTATCTTTCTCTGCAACCCACTCCTCTTCCTAACTTTCATATTGCTGTTGAGGGTAACAGCATTCTTTCACTGAAGTGAGTTTGCAAACTTGGTGTCATCCTTTATAATTCTCTCTTGCTTACCCCATGTAAGCATGGTTGGCTGGGGATGTGCTAGCTTGTCCCGTGCTGGATGGCTCCCACTTTCGCCAGGTGAGACAAACCTTTCCTTCTCAACTTCTAAGCTGTCTTTGGCATGCGTAGGTTGAGAGATCCGGAAATCTTCCTTGTTACCAGTGAATCAGTCATCCTGAGGCCTGATCTGGGTTTGCTGGAGCCCAGTCTGCACTGGGGCAGCCTGAGGTGGTCTATGATCCTCTCTCACCCTGGTGCAACAGACCTTTCCTGCAGACCTTCCAAATTGTCTTGGGCTGGACATTTTTTTTTTATTCCATCTTTAGGTGGGTTCTGCTGCTATAGAATTTGTTTGGCATCATTTTTTGAGGTATTTGGAGGGGTTTGGGGTAAAGCTCAGGGAAGTTCTTGCTTTTGCTTTGTCAATGTGGTTCAAGTTCCAGGAGGCATTTTTTAATCCTGTCAGTTGCTGCTGTCTTCTCTTCCAAGGGTACCTTTAATCTACTTTGCATTTGTATTGTAGATTGCAATTTTTGTATATGTTATCAATCAATAAACATTTATCAAATGCATGTTACGTGCCAAGCACTGCACTAAGCACTAAGGATACAAAATGAGGCAAAATAAAGTCATTGACTTTATCTCATGCTATTTTCCTCATTAGAAAACAATGACAATCCTGATTTCTCCTTTCTCTAACTCTATGCATCTCTAACTTCTATGCAACAAGAAATGAGTGCACTATGAGCCAACTAGTATAAAAATTCCAACACGTAGATGATACTACTGAGTTTCTCAAAACTCAAGTGAAATAAGAATAAGACAAAAGGTTTCTTGAAGGCAGTGGGATTTTTGCTTTTATCATTGTATGCCCAGTTTAACAAAGTACCAAGGATATAGTTAAGCTTTAAGAAATGTTTGTTGATTGACTCCCTAGGTTCAGGAGATTTTCTCAGCTATTTAGAGAGGCAGAACCGCATAACGCAGAGACAGGTTCACATGTTTTAATCCTCTTCATGACCACCCCTGGTTTTGTGTACTCACATCACTACTCAGGCAATAGCTAGAATATAGTGCACGATATTGTACATCATCAGACTTGAATCTATTCCACTTGACTTCAACGGTATTTGGAACTCTCCCAATGACTGTTTTCAGAGTTTGTAAGTTTACTGGCAAAGATTTGATTGTGTTGTTTTGTGTGTAATTCAATTTAACCTTTAAAGTAACCTAATAATGAAATGGTTGGTCTAGTTCTTTCAACCATTTTGACATATCAACCAGGTAATTGACTATTTACTATTATCTGTAATACTGGGCAGAGAAACTTAAAACTGTACGCCATTTTGGGGACTGATTCAGTCTTTAATATTCACTAGAAAGCCTAAGCAAACCACCACACACTAACATTAGTAATAATCTAACAAGATTGTCCCAAACTGCCATCTTTCTAAGTCTAATTTCACAATGAAGTTGTTAAGATGTTAGACCAGTAGAAAAAAGAAACAAAGTAGATACAATTGAATTCTATATCCTACTTTCATTATTATGCCACTGATATCTTACAAAAATATACAATTAAAGGCAAAACAGCATCCTACTGATGGAATCTTAATAAAGATGCCAGCCTCTTTATTCTAACTTCCTGGTTCCTACTGAATATAGTCACTGTCCCATCTAACCACTCCCTTCATATCCCCAACTCAATACCCCAACTTCCTCATGTATACTCCACTGTCTCATCAGAAGAACAGGTATGTTCATACACTCATATTTCCATCAGAGCAGCAGATATGTCCATGTGATGGGATCCCAGTCGCTGCTTCTAGTTAGCCACTGCCCCCAGACCCATTCTTCATGCTTCCCACAGAAACAGCAAGTGTGTCCATGCACTTAACCATAACCATATCCATCTAATGTCAGTCAGGACCACAACAGTCAGCCAGTCAGAAAGCAGTATCACCAGGAAGCTTGAGTAGGATATGGACCCCAAAATAATATAAGGGGTATACCTAAGTAGGCACTGGCACAGTAATAGCAAAAGCTCTTCTTTAGGTGGACTTATGATGTAGAGAGGCTAATTATATCATGATCATATATATATATACGTATGTATATACGTATATATACATATATATGTATATATGTGTGTGTGTGTGTGTATGTGTGTGTATGCCCCCACTGGGTTTTTCTGTATGTATTGTGGGCAATCACATGCACAATTCCACTGAGGCTGGGACCTCTCCCCTATTATCTAATCCCTTAACAAACCCTTTCTTCCTTTTAAATATTCATAATTTTTATTATGTAATTATATCTTTACCCTATATAGTTGCATTTTATTTTCAATAACTTTGCTGCTTGCTGTTGGAACTTAGCCAGATTCATGAGAGGAATCAATCTCAATAAATGCCTATAATTAGATTAGAAGTGGTCTGATTCTGAATTCTTTGAGATGGTGCCTCTAAAAATCATCATAAAAACCACAACAGTTTTTAGCATCCCTGGGTGGGCCAAGTTTCTGACTCTGGCCTCCACTCCACATGGAGCAGAATCTTTGCTTCAGAACGTCTCTAATCCAAAGGTAAACTCAAAAAATGCCTATACTTGGCTAAGAGGTGTCTGATTCTGAATTCTTTGAGACAGTTCTGCCATCATAAATCATGAAACCATAACATTGTAACTAGCTCTTTCTTGGCCAAGAATTCCATCTCCATTGAGTCCATGGGCTCAACCTAGAATCCTCTTGGCCATCCCTTGTTCAGAATGTCTGAGCTCTGCAGTCAGAGCCTAAGATGGAGCCCTCTCCCCTCCATTCACTTTTGGTGGGTATACCAGAACAGATGATAACCAAAAATCACAATCCTCTTCAAAGAGCCAGTGTTTAGACACTATAAAGAACTTTAGTAACTTTAGCACTTATGGTGGCTGCTTTGAAGTGTCATAGCAGCTCCTGAAGGAGGCTCAGACTTTTCATTGCAATCAGTTAATGTAATTTCATTCACAAAGCCTGGCAGATTTACAGGTGGCAGGAATATAAGATTAATTATGCTCCTCCATCTATGCCTTCAAATGTGACTGAGGACTAAGTAATTCAATTCCCATCAGTAATTTGTTTCCTTTCGTCATTTCTCAACACCTGTCTTTCTACTAATTCATCCTTCTGCTTTATAAATTTGGGCTCCTGAAATTTTGCAGAAATGAAAACTACCTTCTTTTTGTTCATTTGTGTAAGGCTGGTAGCTTAAGAAACATTTCTAATGGCCTTTCCATTTCCTTCATCCTAAAAGCAATAGGTCTATGGGAAAATGAGTGTAACTTGGTCATGGGACTTTGGTCTGCTTTCCAATTTCCCCAGCATTTTTGTCCCATGTTGAGTTATTGCCCCAAAAGCTTGGTCTTAGAGTGTCCTGAATTGTAGACATTTCCAGGAAAAGACCAGAGAGCAGAGAAGAAAAACAATGACCAATCAGAATAAAGTAACCAAAGATGTCTATAGCCATATGAAAAATATGAAAAAAAGTGTTCTAACAATTGATTGGAGAAATGCAAATTAAAACAATTCTAAGGTACTACCTCACATCTATTAGATTGGCTAAGAGGACAGATAAAGGTAAATGACAAATGTTGAAGGGGATGTAGGAAGAAAGAGACATTGATGCATTGTTGTTGGAATTGTGACCTGATTTTATTCTGTAGAGTAATTTGAAAATATTCCAAAGGACTCTAAAACCAAGCAAACCTTTTGACTTAGCAATACCACTGCTAGGTTTGTATGCCAAAAGAGACAAAAAAACAAAAATAACATATATATGTACAAAGATATTTTTTAACAGCTCTTTTCTTGGGGCAAAGAATATGGAATTGAGGGACTGGGGGATAGCTGAGCAAACTGTGATATGTGATTATGATGGAATATTATTGTGCTCTAAGAAATGATGAATGGAAATCTCTTGGAAAAAAATCTGAAAGGATTTACATGAGCTGATTCAAAGTGAAATGTACTGTACACAAGTTAACAGTGATATTGTAAGATGGTCATCAATGAATGACTTAGCTATTCTCAGAAATACAATAATCCAAGACAACTCTGAAGGACATCTGATGAAAAGTGTTATCCATTCCCAGAGAAAGAATGATGGTGCCTGAATACAGATTGAAATATATATTTTTTGCTTAATTTTTCTTCAGGGATTTTTTGTCTGTATTTTCTTTTGCAATATGACTATTATAGTATCAAATTGTTTGCCTTCTCAATGGGGTAGAGGTAGAGATAATTGGATTAAAGTACAGGGCGCAGTAAAATAAACATTTGCAAATAAACTGAGGAACAGTAGGCCAAAGAAATGACCACAAAAAGTCCCTGTATTGATACTTTCCAAAAATGTCTCCACATGAAATGAAGAAGAGTTAGTTTTCATTTTATTCCCTGACTAAATCCTCTTAAATGAAAATAACTCCAGAACAGAGAGCAATATAGCATTAACAATAAGGAACCATGATGTCCATCCCAGGCAAATTCAGTAATCAATTCATATGGAAAGAAAGAATATTTGTTAAGGAATTCATTCTACTCCTTCCAAAAGGGCTCTTTAAAGTCAAGAAACATTGTTATAATACCCTCTTTTTTTTTTTTTTTTTTGCATAGGGTATATTGTATGAATGAAAGGTAGGAAGGTTTCTGCATAATCAAACAAATACAGATATAACATACTGAGTACTGGGGTACTCTTCAGGGTATACAAGACAAATAATGACTTCTCCAGATTGACAACTTGCTAGTAACTCTTTCATATAAAAATCATTCTCTATAAAGAGAAGTCCAATGGCTCAGTTTCTCTAGTCAGAAGCCCTTCATTTAGCCCTTCATTTTGCAAAGGTTGTCTAATGAATAGGTCATGGTCTGATTCTCTACTGTTTCAGTGATATACAAATAGAACCACTCAACACCAGTTGAAGCTGTCAGTACTCCAGACAAAAATTCCCCTTCCTCATTGAGGACATGCTCACTCTGCATTTGAAGGTATAGAAATCTTATCATGCCCATACTTTCTAAAGGCTGTTTGGACTACATCACTGTTCTGTTGAATGTCTTCTAATCTCAATTTGATGGCATCTTTGAGCAGAATATTTACTTTAGGAAAATGCTCGCATTTCACTTGGTATTCTGGACATTCTGTTTTCTTTGAGGGCATCCACCATAGAGGTAGGCAATGTTGAAACAACTTGTGCCCACAGTTCAAGGTGGTGGGATTTACCAGGATGTCATGACAACAGTGACAAGAAAATTCATTAACAGAAATTTGAAAACTGATACCAGAGATAAGCTCTTCTTCTTCTTAGTGCTCACCATGTTGGGTTCAATTTGCTGTATGCTTTCCACCTTTTTCAAGATCATTCCATACTAAGAAGATATCTATTTCACCCTTAAGAATTGCAAGACATAATTAAATCATGTGGTGCCTCCTCCTGTCCCAGGGAGGCACTGCTCACCTTGGCCCTTAGCCATGGGCAGCTGAATGAGTTTACTTTAAATAAAGGAGAATAGCCTGGATCCCAAATTGATAATGGGTTATTAATATAATAGCAAAATAATTTATCTCAGGAATGCTGTCAAATTCCTTTTATGATAGAAATATGATTGTGATTCCTAAACCAGGGAGAGCAAAACAGATAAAGTAAACTATAGACGAACTTTCTTAATGAATGCCTATGCAAAAACTAAAATTAACAACAAGGAGATTACAGTTATATGTCAAAAAGTTCATATATTGTGAGAAGGTGAGATTTTTATCAAGAAGGAAGGATTGGTTCAATATTAGGGAAATCGTTAACACAATTGAACATCATATCAATAAGAAAAAAAGCAAAAGTAGCATCAGTATCTTAGTAGGTATGAAAAAAACTTTGACAAAATATAATACTCATTCCTATTAATAACATTTGAAATCATAGGGGAAGATAGTGTTTTCTTTAAAATGATAAGTCTATATAAAACCATCAAAAAGCATTAATTGTAATGGGTATACAATCCCCCAATAAGACTGGGGTAAAGGAAGAAGCATGTCTATTATCCCAGCTAATTTAATATTGTACTATAAATGTTAGCTATAGTAATAAGAAAAGGAAATCACTCTTCACAGATGATATGATGGTATACTTAGAGAAACAATAAAAAAACTAGTTGAAATAACTATCTACCTTAGCAAAATTGCAGGATATGAAATAAATACATATAAATAATCAATATCAATATAGAAATATATTTCTATATATTACTATCAAAATTTAGCAGAAAAAATAGAAAGAGAAATTCCAATACTTGGGAGTCTCCTTGCCAAAATAAATCCTTGAATTAAAGGAATACAGCTGCACATTTTTCCACACAAATAAAGCTCTAAAGAGTGGAGAAATATTAATTGCTTATGGGTACCTGTATTCTATCTGAATTAATTTGTTTATTCAGTGCCATATCAATCAAACTACCCCAAAATATTTTATCACACTAGAAAAAAATAATAAAAAAATTCATCTGGAAAAAAAGTGTCAAGAATGCCAAGGGAATCAATAAAGAATGTGAAGGAAGGCAACCAAGCAGTTCTAGATTTTAAACTATATTGCAAAGAAATGGTATACATCAAAACCATCTGGTACTGGCTAAGAAATAGAGTGGTGGATCAGTGCAATAGTCTATGTGTACAATGTAGAGCAGTTAAGGACCATGCTTATTTAGTACTTTATGAGTACTAACATCTGGGGAAATTGGGTAATAGTTTGGCAGAAACTGGTCATAGACATACATCTCATATACCAAGATAATGTTAAAATGATTGAAATTCATTTGATTGAAATAAAGTCTTTTAAATAAGATTTTGCACAAACAAAGCTAAGGCAGATAAAATTCGAAAGAAAGCAAGAAACTTGGGGAAAATTTCAGCAAGTTTTTCTGATAAAGGTCTCACTTTTCAAATGTACAGAGAATTTAGTCAAATTCATGAAAATAAGAGCCATGTCTCAGTTGATAAATGGTCAAAGAATATAAAGAGGTAGATTTCAGAAGAAGAAATCAAAGCCAACAGTTACATGGAAAAAGCTCTAAATCACAATTGAACTGATAAATGCAAACTGAAACAGCTTTGTAGCATCACCTCACACCTATGAAACTGACTGACAAGAAAGAAAATTAAAATGATAAATTTTGGAGGCGATGTGGAATAATTGAGACAGAATACTAAAGCACTGTTGGTGAAATTGTGAACTGAGACAGCCATTCTGGAAAGCAATTTGGAACTATAATGATAAGGATATAAAACTGTGTATACTCTTTGAAACATCAAAACTTCTACTATAGCTGTATCCCAAAAAGATCAAAGGAAAAGGGGAAAAAAGCACCTATATATACAAAAATATTTCTAGCAGCTATTTTTTATGACAAAGAATTAGAAATTGAGGGGATGCCAATCCTTCACTTTGATGGCTGAAGAAGTTATGGTATATTATTTTGTTGGAATACTGTTGGGCTATAAAAAGTATGATGAGGAGAATTGTGTCAGAAAAATCTGGAAAGATTTGTATAAACTTTTTGAAGGTGAAGTCAACAGAACCAGGAGAATATTATACACTGTAATAGCAATATCATATGATGATCAGCTATAAAAGACTTAGCTATTCTGATTAATATAATGATTGAAGATAATTTTGAAAGATTTCTGATGAAACTCCTGTCCATCTCCAGAGAGAAACTGATGAAATCTGATGAAATATTTAAGTATAAATTTCTTCATTTTGTCGTTTAGTCATTTGCAACATGGTTAATGTGGAAATACAATTTGCAGGATTTTATTATATAGTTAATATCATATTACTTCCCTTCTAAATGTGTGGAGGAGGGGCAAGAAGGGAAGTAAAGCATTCAGAAGTCCAAAGTAAAAAAAAAAATATTTTTTTTCTTAAAAAGAAGGGAAAAAAAGAACTGGGCATTAGTGAGGGAAAAAGTGTGATTAAAGGTGGCCTAGCAATACCAAATTTCAAACTATATTACAAAGTGGTAATCATCAAAACAATTTGGCACTGACTAGGAAGTAAAGTAATGGGTCTGTGGAATAGATAAGGTACACAATATGGAGGGCAGTGAGGTGGCACAGTGAATAGAGTTTTGGGAATGGAGCCAACAATACCTGAGTTCAAATTCAACCTCCGAAGCATAATAGCTATGATACTCTAGGCAAATCATTTAACCCTGTTTGCCTTACTTTCCTCATGTGTAAAATAAGCTTCAAAAGAAAATGTCAAGCCCTTTTAGTGCATTTGTCAAGAAAACTACAAATGGGATCATAAAGAATCAGAAAAATATGAAATGAATGAACAACACAATGTAGAGTAACAAACTGCTGTAGTAATCCAGTGTTCCTTATACTAAAATAACCAAGCTTTTACGTCAAGACTTCTCCATTTGACAAACACTACTAGGAAAAATGGAAAGCATTTTGACACATACACTAGGCATAGAACAGTATCTCATATTGTATATCAAGACAAATTCAAAGTGGGTGCGTGATTTAAACATAAAGGATGATAACATAAGCCAATTAGAGATGCCTAGAAAATTCTACATGTCAGATTTATGGATAAGGGAAAAGTTTATGACCAAATGAGAAACAAAGTTTCACAGGAAATTTAATTGATAATTTTTGATTACATAAAATTTAAAAAAAAGTTTTGAACAACAAAAACCAATGCAGCCAAAATGAGAAGGAAATTGGAATTGTGAAAGAAATTTTACAGCAGGTTTCTCTGATAAAGGCCTCATTTCTAAAATATATAGGCAACCAAGCCATATTTATAAAAATCAGAGCCATTACCCAATTAACAAATGGTTAATAGATATTAACAGTTTCCAGAAGATGAAATCAAAGTTATCTATAGACGTATGGTAAAAAAAAACTCTAAATCACTATTGATTAGAGAAGAACTATTCAATTAAATTAAAACAACTGTGAGATACCACTTCACAACTATTATATTGGCTAACGTTACAGAAAAGAAAATGGACAATGCTGGAGTGGATGTTTACAAGTAGGGACACAAATGAACTTCTGGTAGAGTTATGAACTAGTCCAACCATTCTGCAGAACAATTTGGTACCATGCTCAAAGGGCTATAAAATTGTGCCTACATTTTTGTCCAGAATTCCACTACTAGATCTGTGTCACAAAGAGATAAATAAGAAAAAAAAGGGGCTTATATGTACAGAAATATTTATAACAGCTCTTTTTGTATTGTTTTAGTTTTTTCATACATCATTTTATGTATTTTAAATTTAAATGAAAAATGAGAAAAGTTTTAAAAAATCATACACACAGCAGAACATAAAAGAGGATTCAATACAGAAAAATAAATTTCCATTTCAACAAATCTATATAATAAATACAACACATTGCTTTCAAAGCAGATCAGCTGTTTTTCGCTTCCTTGTAGCTTTTATTTTGTTCTCTCCTGTGCACTTTTAACTTTATTTTCCCCTTCCTCCTCTCCCCCTCCCCCTGCCCTACACAATGCTAAAATTAAGTGTTGATAGACAGATAGATAGATAGACAGACAGACATAGATGTAGATGCATAGATAGCTATAAACATGTACATTTACACACATATACACTCATACACATATAATTAAGACTGAATACTATGTTTATTTCTATGTATCATCTGTTTCTCTTAAGGTGGATAGCATCTTTCTTCATAAATCCAAGTCTTTCCATGTTTTTCTGAATCAACCAGCTCATTATTTTCTTCAAGACAATAATACTGCAACCCAATCACATCCTATCTGAGAGATTGTTTATGAAAGTTGCCCTCCCCGCAACTTTCTATATTCCTTCTATTTGGGGCTGCATAGGCTTTAGTTATGCAAGAAAATTTTAATTTAAAACAATCTAAATTGTCTATTTTACACTTTCATAATCTTTTCACCTTATAATATAGTTTAAGGTTTCATACTGCTGAATCTGCTTCCTTTAGACCTTTTCTTCCCCTGGTTTCTTTGAAGTTCCCCTCCTTTTGTTCTTTCAAGTTTTAATGTTAATGTAAGATTAATGGTGATGGTGGGGGGAAGAGTTAAAGATCATTCCTGTCCATTACCTTTACTTAATTTCTCACGAGGGTCATGTCCTCTAGGTCTGAGAAGTGTTTATATACTCTGAGGTGAGGTTTTATTTTGGGACTTATTTTTTAAAAGAAGTTTGGTGTGCCAGAAAAGACTCTGGGCATCCACTAAGTAGCCCCGCAACTTTGAAAACCCACGTGTTGGTGCTTCTCTGTTAACTATGCATGTATTACTTATGGTCAGACAGTTGGAAGCCCTGTCTCTCTGCAATTTCTGTTTTTATTTTCTCTGAAGTTCAGGGTGCTGATTTTTTCCCTTGAACTAACTGAATGCTATATGTGCTTGATTAAAGTAAATTATTGACCCCTTAAAAGTTGCTTTCCTTCTGGAAAAGCAGATCTAACAACCTGTACAGCAGTCCCTCTTGTGTATGCCAGGTCCTTGCTGTTACACAAATGAACTTAGTGATTATTTTTTTTCTAACTCAGTAAGATAAAGTTTTAGTAATTTAATTGTGATGGCATAGAAAAGACAGATTGGTAGGTAAAATTGTCATTTTTTAAATTGTATTGGCTTTACCTACCCACAAACAATAAATATTATTTATGTAGAACTGACTTTATTTGTATTAAAAATGATTTTTTTATGTTATGTTCATATAGTTCCTGTCTCGGTGTTAGCAGGTATACTCTCAGGTGTTTTATAAAGTTTAGTTATTTTAAGTGGTCTAAAACAATATTGAATAATGTAACTAGCACATAGTGTAGTTTCCCCATTTTTCTCTTTTAATTAAATAAATTTTAGCTTTAACATTGTCTGAGAACATGATTACTACCCCTCCTTTCTCTTTTACATAATAAATTCTATTCCTAATCTTTATTTTATCTTTGTGTATATCTCTCATTTGTACAGCATTTCCTAAAAGCAACATACTGTTGAATTCAAATTTTTGATCTGTTATCATCTTCCATTTTGTGGTAAATTCCATTCCATTCACATCCTAAACTATAATTACTTGTGTATTATCTTCCTTCCTTTTTTCTCCCTATCTTTCTCACCCCATTCCCATCCCTCCTCATTTTTCTGCTTTACTTCTATTTCCCCTTGCTCTTATGTCTTTCTGAATTTAGAAGACTTTAATTCTCTTCTACATCTATATGTTTTTCTCTCTTAAGCCCATTCTCAACTAGAGTAAGTTTCCACAATACACATCCTCCACCCCACTAATTTTTTCTGTATCCATTTGTTCCTTTTATGCCTCATTTCAATGAGAGAATTAGTCATTTTTATCCCTCCCTTCAGAGTTTTATGGTATTTTTTTTTTTTATCATTCCAGCACATACTAAGCTCAGCTCTAGTCCTTTCTTTCAAACTACCCAAAAAGTGATGATAGTTATAAGAGTACTGGTATTTTCACCTATAAGAAGTAAACAATCTGATCCTACTAAGCAATTTATAATTGATCTTTAATGTTTACCTTATATTTCTCCTGAATGTTATATGTCAAATTTTCCCTTAAGTTTTGCTGTTTTTGTCACAAATACCTGAAAGTCTTTCAATTCATTTAATCTCATTTTTTTTTCCATTCAGGATTATATTTAACATTGCTGGGTAAGTCACCCTTTGTTTTAAACCCAGCTCTTTTGCTCTGCAAATTATAGTATTTCAAAACCTGTAATCTTTCAACATAGTTGCTACTAAGTCTTGTATGTTCCTTATTGTATCTCCTTGATATTTAATTTATATTTTTTTCTAGTTGTTTCAAATATTTTCCCCTTAAACTGGGAAATTTGAAACTTGGTTATGCTATACCTTGTAATTTTTCTTCCTGGGATATCTTTTATGTGCTGATCAGTGGATTTTTTTTTTTTTCATTTTTGTCTTGCAGTCATGTTCTAGAACTTAAGGGCAATTTTCATTGACAATTTCTTCTAATATTGTATCAATATTATTTTACTGTAATTTTTTAAGTAGTCCAACTATTTTACATAAATTCACTTTGATCTGTTCCCCAGATCACTTGCTTTTCTGAGGAGATGTTTCATACTCTCCTCTATTTTTTAAATTATTTTGATTTTGTCTTATTATTTTTCTATGTCTTAGATTGTCATTAGCTTCTATTTGACAAATTCTAGTTTTCAAGGAATCACTTTTTTCTTTAACACTGTGATTCCTCTTCCGGGAAAACTGGAAAATAATACAGTAGAAGCTAGTCATAGACCAACATCTTACATACTACACAAAAATAAAGTCAAAATGGATATGCCATTCAGATATAAAGATTGATACTTTAACAAAACTAGGAGAGAATGGAATGATTTACCTGTAAGATTTAGAGAGAGCAGAAGAATTTATGACTGAATAAGAGGTATGGAACATTATGAAATGCAAAATAGATAATTTTGATTACAGTAAATTGAAAAATTTTTGCACGAACAAAGCCAATGAAAGCAACATTAGAAGGTAAGCAGAAATTTTTACAGCCAGTGTCCCTGATAAAGGACTAATTTCTAAAATATATAGAGAACTGAGTGAAATTCATAAGAATTTGAGTCATTTGCTAGTTGATAAATCTTGAAAGGATATGAACAGGCAGCTTTCAGATGAAGAAACTAAAGTTATCTATAGCCACATGAAAAATATGCTCTACATCATTGTTGATTAGAGAAATGCAAATCAAAACAACTCTGAAGTACCACATCATACCTCTCAGATTGGCTAATATGACAAAACAGGAAAATGATAAATGTTGGAGAAGATGTGGGAAAATTGAAACAGTAATGCCTTGTTGTGAACTGAGTCAACCATTCTGGAGAGCAATTCGGAAAAAAATTACCTAGCAATAACACTTCTAGGTCTGTATCCCAAAGAGACCATAAATATCAGATAAGAATCTGCATGTGCAAACATATCTATAAGAGCTCTTTTTGTGGTGGCAAAGAACTGAAAATTGAGGGGATGTCCATCAATTGAGGAATGGCTGAACAAGTTGTGGCATATGAATGTAACGGAGCATTATTGTTCTATAAGCAATGATGAGCAAGTGGACTTCCGAAAAACCTGGAAAGACTTAGATGAAATGATGCTGAGTGGGACAAGTAGAACCTTGAGAACATTGTACACAGTAACAGCCACATTGTGCAATGACTGACCTTGATAGACTTGGCTCTTCTCAGCAATGCAGAGATCTAAGACAACTCCAAAAGACTCATGGTATAAAATGCTATTCATATCCAGAAAAAGAACCATAGTTTTTCAATGCAGATAGAAGCATATTCTCTCTCTCTGTCTCTCTCTCTCTCTTCTCTCTGTCTCTGTCTCTGTCTTTCTCTCTTTTTCTTTCTTGTTCTTTCTTTTGTTTCCTCATATTGGTCTAATTCTTCTTTACAACATAACTAATGTGAAAATATGTTTAAAATGAATGTATAAGCAGAGCCTATGTTAGATTGCATGTTGTCTTGAGAAGGGGGAGGAAACAAAGGGGGAGAAAATTTAGAATTCTAAAGCTTATGAAAGGAATTTTGAAAGCTAAAAATTAATTTATCAAAACACTTTTAAAATATAAAAATGCTTTTGATTATCTTACTTTTCAAAATATTCTTGGATTCCTCTTAATTTTTTTCTAATTTTTTCCTCAGTTATTCTGATTTTTAAAGTCCTTTTCAATTTCTTCTAAGAACTCTTTTTGTGCTTGGGAACATTTGATGTTTCTCCCTTATAAAGGGAATGGCTTTTTTAAGCTCCATTATCTTCCTCTGAATATGAACCCAAATCTTCTATATCCCCATAGTAGCTATCTATGGTTGGGTTCTTTCTCTCTTGCTTACTAATTTTATTTATTTATTAGTTTATTTTGAGCAGCTATTAGTGTAATGGACTTCTAGTCTCATGGTAGGGGGAATGATGCTCCAGGCCACTGTCATTTTCTTAGATCTGTCCTGGGATCAATCGTGGGCTCTTCTTTTCACTCCTAAATCATAGCTAGGACTCCCAGCCACACTCTACTGAAAGTTAACCTTGCTCCTTATAGACCCTCTAGTGGCTGCAAGCTGCAACTAATCCTCTCTGCCCTGGAACTGAAACCAGGGACTCTGGTCTCCAGCAAGTACCAACAGCCAGCATAGTCCCTGCTCCTCTTCTACTGCATTCACTAGATGTATGCTAACTCTTTCTCCCTCCCCACCCCACCCTCCAGAAGCTGCCCAAGACAACTCTGATCAGTACAACTGTGCTTGCCATCCCTTGATAGTGGAAGGTTCTTCAACCTTCTTGACACAAGTTTCAGACCCCCACACTGTCTATCACATGAAAGTTTCTATGGCTGAGGCTGCCTCCCAACTCCAATTGGCCCCAAGACTTGTTGTTTATTGATTCTGCAGAATTAGCCTGGTGGTGTTTGCACTTCACTAAGGATGAACTTCTACCTCTGGAGGGAGACATTTCTTAAGATTTTCTTAGGAAAACAACTGCTTTACCCTGACTTTTATTTATTTCTGCTGCTCTAACTTCTCTTTGAGGTGATGTGGAAGAATTTTTGTGGAAAAATTTTGGAGAGACAAAAGTTTTCTGATCTACTCAGTAATCTTCCCAGAATTCTCTCTGAAGTGTATTATTATTGATGGAATGTTATTGTGCTACAAGAAATGAAAATCAAAATGATATTAGAAAAACAAGAGAGTTGGAGCCAAGATGGCTCAGTAGAAAAATGCATACACTCTAGCACTTACCCCACAGCCCACAAAATACCTGTAAAAAATGACTCTCAACAAATTATAAAGCAGCAAAAGCCACAGAACGACAGAGTGAAAGATTTCCAGCCAAAGGTAACCTGAAAGCCTGACAGAAAAGGTCTGTCCCACGTGATGCTGAGCAGAGCAGAGCCTATCCCTGCATGGGGAGGAACAGAACCACAACAGACCTCTGGGGCAGAATCCCCACCAGGGAGGGTCCCAGATCCCTCAATCCACAAGGGACAAAGAAAACTTCAAAGGTCAGTGTGGGAGGACATCCCAGCTGGGTGGGAGGGGAGCAGGGTCCCCCCTGCACTGACCCTAGGCAGCAGTAGAGGCAGCATCAAAGGCAGCAGATGACCAATGGCTAAGGTGGCAGCAGAAGCAACCTAGGTCCATTTTCCCAGCAGCTCAGCTTAGTCTCTGGGGGAACTGAGCTGGGGATCTACACCTCAGCCCTAAGTGATGGCCTCACCCCCACCTAAAGCCCCTGGGGAAATTGAGAAGCTAATCTGAATCTCAGCTCTGAGCACAGTCCTGGAGGGAGAAGGAGCACTAGGACCCTGCTCTTGACAAAGGATTCAGAAGTGAAGTGACTGGCTGGGAAAATGCCCAAAAAAGGGAAAAAAATAAGACCATAGAAGGTTGCTTTCTTGGTGAACAGGTATCTCATACTATGCTTTCAGATGAGGAAAAACAGTGAGTACTGTCAGAGGAAGTCAAGACTTCTGGCTCCAGTACCTCCAAAATAAATATGAAATGGGCTCAGGCTATAGACGAGCTTGAAAAGTGAGTCAGCAGCTTGCTAAAGGAGAACTAAAAAAATTGCTGAGGAAAATAACACCTTTAAAAATAGACTAACTCAATTGGAAAAAAAAAGTTCCAAAAATCCAATGAAGAGAAGAAGACTTTAAAAAGTAGATTTAGCCAAATGGAAAATGAGGTTCAAAAGCTCACTGAACAAAATAGTTCTTTAAAAATGAAAGTGAACTTCAGAGAAGCTAATGACTATATGATAAAGCAAGAAACTGTTATTGTATATAACTAGGAAATAAGAAATATAGGTAATGGGGTATAGATATTTATCTTGCCCTACAAGGAAAGAGAGAAAATAGGGATAAGGGAAGAGTGGGATGTGATAGAAAAGAGAGCACATTGAGGGAAGGAGTAATCAGAATGCAAGGTGCAATGGGGTGGGAAAAGGGGTGAAACGGAAAGAAAAATTGAAACAAAATTTTTTGAGTGTCAAAATCAAAAAATATATAAATAAAACTATTAAAAAAAGAAAAGCCTTATGAAGAGTAAAGTGTGTGGAATGAGATCATTATACACAATAACAGCAATATTGCAATAATGATCATTTGTGAAATACATAGCTACTCTAAGTAAAAGAGTGACCCAAAATAATTCCAATGGACCCAAGATTAAAAATACTATTGACTTTCAGAGAGACAACTGAAAAACTCAAAGTGAAAATGGGACCATAATATTTTTACTTTATTTTTCTTGCTTTTTACCATCATGGCAAATATGGAAATATTTTTTATTATTTCACATGTATAATTGATATATTGCTTGCCTTCTTAATGTGTGATGAAAGGGCTGGTGGTAGGGAGAGAATCTGAAATTCAAAATTTTAAAAAGCTTAAAATAATCATTTAAAACATTAAAAGAGAGAGATGAAACGTAAAACAGATACAAAAAGAACAGAGATGAATTGACACAGAGACAGAGAAATAGAGACAAAGAGTTAGAGAAATAGAGAAGACAGAGAGACAGAGAAGAAAGCTGATTGACAGAAGATAAAAGAAGCAAAATTAATGACTAAAACAAGCTGGAGAACAGAATTGATGGTTTGGAGAATTAGAAGACTTAGAGTTTGTCTTAGGAGCTAGGGAACCCAATTTAGTCTTAAGACCCTCTGAGTTGTGGATGCCTTTCCATTCTTGGAATAGCAGAAGAGGGAGGTTTTAATCTCATTGCTGGAACTGTGTGTCTTTGAGGGTCTTGTTTTGGGATGTTGTTGTAATTGTTGTGTTCATCCTTCTTCTTCTTTTTTTTTTTTATTTTGTAATGTTTAACAATCACTGCCATACAATTGTGATTTTATCCCCCGCACCTACCCCCCACTCCCCTCCTCCCTCCCCACGACTGCATACAATTCTGTATAGATTCCACATATACTTTCCTATTGAGTATATTTTCACTATAGTCCTGCTATGTAGTCAGACTAAGATAAATGAAAGAAATCGTATAACAAATCAGAACATGATACACAAACACATACACATACACACACATGATCTGCTACAATATGTGAGTGACTTCCATATTTCTCTCTCTGAGTGTGGCAGGCATTTTGCTTTGAGATCCTCCACTGAGATTTTTTTTTTTTTTTTTTTGGTAAGAAGTTCTTGTGTTATTACACAAATCTAAGTCTACCAGAAAAAACTCTCACACACTGTGGTTGTTGCTGTGCATAAAGTTCTCCTGGTTCTGCTCCTTTCACTCAGCATCAGGTCATATAAGTCCTTCCAGGCCTCTCTGAAGTCTTCTTGTTCATCATTTCTTATGGCACAATAGTACTCCATTACATTCATATACCATAATTTATTCAGCCATTCCCCAATTGATGGACATCCCCTTGACTTCCAGTTTTTGGCAACTACATAGAGTGCTGCTATAAATATTTTTGTACATGTGGGACCCTTTCCCATTTTTATGATCTCTTGGGGATATAGTCCTAGTAGCGATATTGCTGGGTCAAAGGGTATGCACATTTTTGTAGCCCTTTGGGCATAGTTCCAAATTGCTCTCCAGAATGGTTGGATGCGCTCGCAGCTCCACCAACAATGAATTAGTGTTCCAACTCTCCCACATCCTCTGCAGCATTTATCATTTTCTTGTTCTGTCATGTTTGCCAATCTTATAGGTGTGATGTGGTATCTCAGAGTTGTTTTGATTTGCATCTCTCTAATCAACAGTGATTTAGAGCATTTTTTCATATGATTATAGATAGCTTTAATTTCTTCCTCTGAAAATTGCCTGTTCATATCCTTTGACCATTTATCAATTGGGGAATGATTTGTATGATTATACATTTGGATCAGTTCTCTATATATTCTAGAAATGAGGCCCGAGCTTAGCTGTAAAAATTCTTTCCCAATTTACTACATCCCTCCGGATTTTGGTTGCATTGGGTTTGGTTGTGCAAAAACTTCTCAGTTTAATGTACTCAAAGTTATCCATTTTGCATTTCATAATGCATTCTATCTCTCCTTTAGTAAAGAATTCTTCCCTTCTCCATAGATCTGATAAATACACTATTCCTTGCTTCTCCAGTTTATTCATGGTATCAATCTTTATACCTAAATCATGTACCCATTTGGACTTTATTCTTGTGTACGGTGTCAGGTATGGGTCTATGCCTAATTTCCGCCACACTGTTATCCAGTTTTCCCAGCAATTTTTGTCAAACAATGAGTTCTTATCCCAGAAGCTGGGGTCCTTGGGTTTATCAAACAGAAGGTTGCTATATTCCTTGCCTACTGCATCTTGAGTGCCAAGTCTATTCCACTTGTCTACCTCTCTGTTTCTTAGCCAATACCAAGTGGTTTTGATAATTGCTGCTTTATAGTACAGTTTGAGGTCTGGTAGCACTAGGCCACCTTCCCAAGCATTTCTTTTCATTAGTCCCTTTGATATTCTGGACCTTTTGTTGTCCAGCTCTAGAAAGTAATTGTCTGATAGTTTAATTGGTATGGCACTAAATAGGTATATTAATTTGGGTAGAATTGTCATTTTTATTATATTAGCACGGCCTACCCATGAGCAACTAATGTTTTTCCATTTACTTAAATCTGACTTTATTTGTGCAAAAAGTGTCTTGTAATTGTGTTCATATAATCCCTGGGTTTGTTTTGGCAGGTAGACTCCTAAGTATTTTATACTGTCTACCCTAACTTTAAATGGGATTTCTCTTTCTATCTCTTGCTGTTGGACTTTGTTGCTAATATATAGGAATGCAGAAGATTTGTGTGGGTTTATTTTGTACCCTGCAACTTTGCCAAAGTTGTTTATTAATTCTAGTAATTTTTTACTTGAATCTCTGGGATTCTCTAGGTAAATCATCATATCATCTGCAAAGAGTGATAACTTAGTTTCTTCTTTGGCTATTTTAATTCCTTGGATAACTTTATCTTGTCTAATTGCTATTGCTAACATTTCTAGTACCATATTAAATAATAGTGGTGATAATGGACAACCTTGTTTCACCCCTGATCTTATTGGGAATGCATCTAGCTTATCCCCATTGCATATAATGCTTGCTGAAGGTTTTAGATAGATACTGTTTATTATTTTATGGAAAGTTCCCTTTATTCCTACATTCTCCAATGTTTTTAGTAGGAATGGATGTTGTATTTTGTCAAAAGCTTTTTCTGCATCTATTGAGATAATCATGTGGTTTTTGTTAGCTTTGTTGTTGATGTGATCGATAATGCTAATAGTTTTCCTAATATTGAACCAGCCCTGTAGTCCTGCTATGAATCCTACCTGATCATAATGTATTAATCTCATGATAAGATGCTGTATTCGTTTTGCTAGAATCTTATTTAAAATTTATCCATCTATATTCATTAGGGAAATTGGTCTATAATTTTCTTTCTCTGTTTTGTCTCTTCCTGGTTTGGGTATCAAAACCATATTTGTATCATAGAAAGAATTTGGGAGGACTCCTTCTTCCCCAATTTTCAAGAATAGTGTATGTAGTATTGGAATTAACTGTTCTTTAAATGTTTGATAGAATTCACTTGTGAATCCATCTGGCCCTGGAGATTTTTCCCTAGGGAGTTCATTGATGGCTTGTTCAATTTCTTTTTCTGAGATGGGGTTGTTTAAGTATTCAATTTCCTCTTCTGTTAATCTGGGCAATTTGTATTTTTTAAAATATTCATCCATCTCATTTAGATTATCGAATTTGTGGGCATAAAGTTGGGCAAAGTAGTTTCTAATTATTGTTTTAATTTCCTCCTCATTGAAGGTGAGTTCACCCCTTTCATTTTTAATATTAGTAATTTGGTTTTCTTCTTTCTTTTTTTTAATCAGATTGACCAAAGGTTTATCAATTTTATTAGTTTTTTCATAAAACCAACTATTGGTTTTATTTATTAATTCAATAGTTTTCTTAATTTCAATTTTATTAATCTCTCCTTTGGTTTTCAGTATTTCTAATTTGGTATTTACTTGGGGATTTTCAATTTGTTCTTTTTCTAGCTTTTTCAACTGCAAGCCTAAGTCATTGATCTCCTCTTTCTCTATTTTATTTATGTAAGCATTCAGAGATATAAAACTTCCCCTAATAACTGCTTTTGCAGTATCCCATAAGTTTTGGTATGTTGTCTCACTATTGTCATTCTCTCGAATGAAATTGTTGATTGTTTCTATGATTTCTTCTTTAACCCAACCCTTCTTTAGAATTAGATTATTTAGTTTCCAATTGATTTTTGGTTTCTCTTTCCATGGCCTTTTATTACATGTAATTTTTAATGCATTATGATCTGAAAAGGATGCATTGATTATCTCTACCTTTCTGCAATGGATTGTGAGATTTTTATGTCCTAGTACATGGTCAATTTTTGTAAATGTTCCATGTACCGCTGAGAAAAAAGTATATTCCTTTCTATTCCCATTTAATTTTCTCCAAAGATCTATCATATCTACCTTATCCAGAGTTTTATTTACCTCCTTAACCTCTTTCTTGTTTATTTTGAGGTTGGATTTATCGAGTTCAGAGAGGGGCAGGTTGAGGTCCCCCACTAGTATAGTTTTGCTATCAATTTCTTCCTTCAACTCCCCCAACCTCTCCTCTAAGAATCTGGATGCTATACCACTTGGAGCATACATGTTTAGTAATGATATTGCTTCATTGTCTATGGTGCCTTTTAGCAGGATATAGTTTCCATCCTTATCCCTTTTGATTAGATCTATTTCTGCTTTTGCTTTGTCTGAGATTAGGATTGCTACTCCTGCCTTTCTTACATGAGCTGAGGCACAATATATTCTGCTCCATCCTTTGACCTTTATCCTATGTGTATCCCCCTGTTTCAAATGTGTTTCTTGTAAGCAGCATATTGTTGGATTATGGCTTTTAATCCATTCTGCTATCCGTCTCCGTTTTATGGGAGAGTTCATTCCATTCACATTCACAGTTATGATTACAATCTGTGTATTTCCCTCCAACCTCTTTCCCACCATTTGTGCTTTTAGCTCTCCCGTCTCCCTTCCCCTCCTCAATAGTATTCACTTTTCTCCCCCTCCTCCTGCAGCCTTCCCCTCCTTCTTTTGACCCCCCTCCCTTTTAGTCCCCTTTACTCTTATTGCTTCTTTCCTCCCTTTTAGCCACCCTCCCCTTTCTTCCCCCTTCCCCTCCTACTACCTATAGAGCTAGTTAGGCTTATCTACTTAAGATTATTGTTCCCTCCTTTGAACAAATCAGATGAGAGTACCTCTCAAACAATGCTCATCTCCCTCCCCTCCTTCCCTCTACTATAGTTTTGTACTTCTTCCTGTGATATAATTTGCCATTTTCTGCTTCCCCCTTTCCACACCTCCTATTACATTCCCTTCTCATACTTAAATCATATTTTTGACATGACATCATTTACTTTATGCCCGTTCCCTCTACATATATCCCTTTTATCATAATAGCTGCACAGTTCTCAAGATTAACAGGTATCATCTTCCCTTATAGGGAGGTAAACAGTTTGCCCTAATTGAGTAGCAAGTTTTTGTTTTTGTTTTTTCCCCTCTGTTTACCTTTTTATGATTCTCTGGAGACCTGCATTTGAAGATCAAATTGTCTATTGAGTTCTGGTGTTTTGGTCAGGAAGCTCTGGAAATCCCTTATTTCGTTGAATGACTTTCTCCTTGCCTGAAATGTTATGCTGAACTTTGCTGGGTAGTTGATCCTTGGTTGAAGTCCCAACTCCTTTGCCTTACGGAATATTGGGTTCCAATTCTTTCGATCTTTTAATGTAGAAGCTGCAAGGTCCTGTGTGATCCTGACTGTGTGTCCTTGATATTTGAATTGTTTCTTTCTGGCTGCTTGTAGTATTTTCTCCTTCACTTGATAGCTCTGGAATTTGGCAACTATATTTCTTGGGGTTTTGAGTTTGGGATCCCTTTTCTGGAGGGGAACGGTGGATTCTTTCGATGACTATTTTGCCCTCTGAGTCTAGTACTTCTGGACAGT
The DNA here is from genome assembly GCF_028372415.1 of Notamacropus eugenii. Taxonomy (NCBI): domain Eukaryota; kingdom Metazoa; phylum Chordata; class Mammalia; order Diprotodontia; family Macropodidae; genus Notamacropus; species Notamacropus eugenii. Next base: position 144,809,151 of record NC_092874.1, on the reverse strand, counting down.
TTTCCTTGATGATTTCCTGGAAGATATTGTCCAGACTCTTTTCTTCATCATGGGTTTCTGGCAGGCCAATAATTCTTAGATTTTCTCTCCTGGATCTATTTTCCAGGTCAGTTGTTTTTCCAATTAAATATTTTACATTTTCTTCTATCTTTTCATTCTTTAGATTTTGTTTGACTGATTCTTGTTGCCTCATTGAGTCATTAGTTTCTACTTGCCCAATTCTAATCTTCATCGTAGTGTTTTCTTCAGTTATCTTTTCCATCTCCTTTTCCATCTGATCAATTTTTCCCTTTAGGGAGCTATTTTCTCCATTTAATTTTTGTACTTCTTTTTCCAATCGACCAATTTTCCCAGTTAGGTTTTGGGTGTCCTTTTCCATCTGATCAATTTTCCCAGTTAGGTTTTGGGTTTCCTTTTCCATTTGATTAGCTCTTCCTTTTAGGGAATTATTCTCTCCAGTTAATTTTTGAACTTCCTTTTCCATTTCTTCAATTTTCTTTTTCAGGGTGATGTTCTCATCAGTGAATTCTTTTTTTATAGTTTTAAAATCATTGGCCAGTTTTTCTTTTATATCCTTCTTCAGACGTTCCAGGTAATCTAGTCGTGCTTGCGAGAAATTCATAGTCCCATCTGAGGTTTCAGATGGAAGTACAGTCTCAGCCCTAACCTCTTTGGTGTTTGTGTTTTGGTCCTTATCCCCATAGAAAGATTCTATGGTTTTTTCAATTTTCGTCTGCTTTTTCCGATTCATGATGTTGGCTGAGTGTTGTAGCTTTTGGTTCTTTCAGTCAGAAGGTACAGATCTTTAAGTTGAGCTGATGTGTGTCTGGGCTAAAAGCAGGCTTTTGTTTTTTGTTTCCCAGATCAACCCTGGAGTTAGCTTGTTAGGTGTGTGGGAGGTGTGGTCTGGTCTCAGACTATCTCCTCAGCTGACTTGAGGCAAAGGCAAGGTCAGGGGATGGTAATCCCAGCTTCCCTATTGTCTTCCCTTTTCCCCTGGAGGGCTGGGTCACGCCTAGAAGCTAACGCGTGTTCCCGCCCCTCCTGGGTCTCGTCTCCTGGCTCTGAGGCTTGCCTGGGTCTCAGTGCGAATTTTCTCTGCCCTGGGTCGTCTGTCCTTCCAGATCACCTCCACCACAGTAGGAAGAATCCCCCTTTGCCACTTTTCCAGCCTCTGGTGTTATGAGACCACCCGCCCCCTTCTGCTGTTCCCGCTGATCCAGGATTAATCTGGGGAAGAATTTTATGGTTCCCTCACGGTCATCAGCGGGGAGGAGAGAGCACTTACTGATCACTCTGCCATCCCAGTTCCTGGAAGTTCAAGTAGTGACCCACTGAAGTCCGTCTTCAGGCTGAATATTTCAAGGGCTGCTGCGGTGATGTCTGGCACTCAGCGGCTCTCACCTTGCTCGGCCTGGCTTATCTCCTGCTCCGCTGGTCTCGCCCGCCACTCTCGGGCTCCTCTGGTCCCCTCCGCCCTGCCGCGCCGTCCGCGCTGCGCTGTGCGCCGGGGTCTTACCCCCGCGGAACAGATCCCTCCCGTGGACCCTCTGGTCCAGCCTGGGCTCCGAATCCGTCAAAGTCCGTCACCTACTGGATTTTACACCTCCAAAGTCTGGTCAGACTCTCCCCCCAGAGATATCCAGAGGAGTTTTTCCAGGAGCTTAGGTGAGTCATTGCTTTCACTCCGCCATCTTGTCTCCGCCCATCCTTCTTTTAGAAGAAGACTATGTCATCAGAGAAATGATGACATGACTTGCACTTGACTTTGTTTTGAGTGAGGGAGGGCTGTGCAGGTCACCAGCCTCACTTCTCCTTCAGAGCCATCTGAATTCAGTGACCAGATATTCATCAGGATGACTGGAGATGGCCCAGGATGCAATGGGATACATTGGCCTTTTTAGGCTAAGGCCTTTGCAGGTCAAATAATTTCAGGTGAAATAATGCTCATTCAGTGAATAGGCCTCTTTAAGAAGTAGCTGTAGAATGCCCCCTTTAATGAGAAAGGGAAAATAACTAAATTAAGCCAGGAGGGAAAGAGAAACAGTTACTACTGATTATCACTCTAAGCCAGGAGGGTTCAGAAAACAGTCATAAATAGAATGTACAAGATTTAGAGTCTGGTTTAGTTCCTAGGGAATCCAGTTTAGTTTTAAGACACTCTAAGTTGTTAATGCCTTTCCCTTTTTGGGTTTGGGTTAGATACAGAACAGATATTGGTTAAAACTCTCTGGGAAGAAAGCCCTTAGGAAGGAAACTTTTTTCCCAGTTTGCATTGAAACCCTTAATGTTTTTGGCTTAATGATTTGCTTTTTAGTGATGATTTAATATATATTTATTGTGTTAAACATAAATTTCATTGAAAGACATCAAGAAAAATAGACAGGATTTTTCTACTGTAGGAAGGGGGTCCAAACACAAAACCTAACTAAATAACTGCTTATTTAGTAAATTCTCAGGCTGAAACAGTCACTACAATCCACAAAAAGAGGAGGAACAAGGAAAGAGAGACAGCTGGCATTGTCTTGGGTACTGGCCATAATCACTGGGATTAAGTTTTTGATTGATAGCTTTTGGTTCTTATTATATACATGATCAGACCTTAGCCAAGTCTCTTGGTACTTGTGATACTCCTTTCTCATATGCTAAATGGGGCTAAGAAACTTTAGCTTCTATGGGGATAAAGTCAGATCATATTTAAAAGGGCTTTGTAAACTGTATATTTTTATTTGATTATTATCATATAATGGTGCACTTTAAAAAAGAAAAAATCAAGAATTTCCCATAATGAGTTAAAAAATCAAGAAATAAAATATGGAGGGATAATTCACTTGTATTTTTTCTTATTAAATCAGTATATTGTTTTAGTGCCTGAATATATGATAGCAAAATCAGAGGATTGATTGAGAGGGAAAATTGCTAAGTTGCTGATACAGTTTCATGTGATGGTACGATTAATATAGACTCAACTTCAATCTGATGTTATACCTCTGTGTTAGGCTGCAGAATATAGCTTCACAAAAAGTTTTCATTTTTCAAAAAACTCTCCTCTTAGAGAAACTCTGACAATTCATGAAGCAGTAGTTACCATTGTATTCTGTAAAAAAAAAATCAGTCATGAATACAATAACATTGCATATCATGCACATAGCAGGTACATAATAAATATTTGTGGAAATGAATTTGTTTCTAATTTTAAGGATTTTTATTTTATCAGTTCAGGTCATATTTGACACCAATCTTAATCCCAATCTCCTTCATGCCAGAGTAGTATGTGGTTAATGAATCAAATAACCAATAAATACTAAAAGAAAACATCCATTAGCCATTAGTAGTTTTCTTATAATAAGCCTGACTTTCAATATTAGCCAATCCGTTCCTTGAACCTATATCTGCTTCTAGACCGATGCTGAAAGTCTGCTCTGCTGGTTAACCAAATCAATAAGAATTTATTAATCATCTACTATGAGACAGTCACTGCGTTGGGGATTCAAAGAATGGCAAATACAATCCCTGCTTTCAAGTAGCTCAAAACCTAATGGAGGAGAAAACAAAAGTAATTATGTACTATGAAAACACACATACACAACACACACATATGTATGTATGGGTGTAATGCATGTGCATATATGTTTACATATATGTACCATATATCATAAATTACATATATGTATGTATATACACATAATTTCAAAAAGAAGACAGCAGAATTTTCTAGATAGAGGGAGAGTAAGTAAGATTTCTTGGAGAATGTATGATTTTAGCTAAAAGTTTAAGGATGCCAGGAAAGTGAGGATGTGACAATGCTAATATAATTCCAAGGAAATTCATCAGAGAAAATGGAGAATCAAGAAACAGAGCCCTGTGAGAGAAACAGCAATGAGAAGAGGGTTAAGGACCCTGAAAAGGTAACATGGAATTATGTTATGAAGGACTTTAAAATACAAATATGTGATTTTATACTTGATTCTTGAAACAATAATGAGTTCATTGAACATAAGAGGAAAATGGCCAGTGACGTACTTCATTCACATCAGTTCCATAGCTGAGTGGAAGATGGATTGAAGAAGAAAGACGTTTGTGGTAGGAAGACATAGCAGTTGACTATTGCAACAATCCAGGATTGAGGGTTATGAGGGTTATGAGGACTACAGTGATGGTAGCATCTGAAATGAGAAAGTCACTTTTTTGAGAGATATTATGTAAATAGAATAGATAAGATTTAACAACTGAATGGATATTGGGGGACGGTAGAAGATCAGAGAAAATGAGGAGTCAAAGATGAAAACTAGATTGTGAGCCTGGGTGACTGGGAAGATGGTTGTGCCTTTAACAATATTTGGGACATTTAGAAGAGGGGAGAGCTTTTTTTGGGAGGGGGGGTTCAGTTTTGGATATGTTGAGTTTAAGATGCCTACAGGACATGTAATTCAAGATGATCAATAGACAGTTGGATATATAAATTAGAGACCAGAAAAAAAAAAGTTAATACTGAGAATTATCTTCATAGAGATGAGAGCTAATGAAGGAGAAGAGCCAAGAAGAGAACAGTGTTATAAAAACCCAGAGAAAAGGGAACATCAGTAAGAGGATGATTAACAGTGTCACATGCTGCAGAGAGGTCAAAAAGGATGAGGATTGTGAAAAGATCATTTTATTTGGCAATTAAGAAATCATTGGTTATTTTGCAGAGTGCAGGTTCGGTTGAATGCTGAGGTTGGAAGTCATTTTTTTTAACTGAAAAGCCATATTTTACTGAACAAGGATGCCATTCTCTAAGAGCTCCCTCTTCCCTCCCCCTCACCTCACATCACCCAAGTACCTTCTGCCACTTTTCCCTCCTTCACCCCTGTCACATGAAGAAATACCTTTCTCTTTTCTATGACAATTCCTTTTAAGAGCATAAGTGAACCCATTTCATCCTATCTTCTCTAGCAAATTGTCTCTTTTATTATACCCACTCCATTACGTATCTTCAATCACTTCCTCTCTACTGGTTTTTTTCCCTACTGTCCACAAATATTCATGTGTTCATCATCCTCAAGGATCCTCATTTGATTGCTTTGTCGGCTCTAGGTAATGTACCCTCAGGGTGCAGCTCGGGGTCTGGCACAAGAGGCAATGAATACTTATTGAGTTACTGATTGAGAGAATGTGGAGGGTTAAGAAGAAAATTAGAGGAAATAAGTAGAGGCATTGATTATAGATGGACTTCTCAAGGAGTTTAGCAATGAAAGGGGGAAGTGATATATTACAAGGGTTAGTGAGGCTGAACAGTTGTAGTAAGGGGAGTGACAGATTTTTTGAGGATATGACAGGAATAGGCAGTAGTGAATTAGTAGTGAATTAGTAGTGAAAGAACCAATAAACTGGGAAAATGTCATAAATTTGTGCTTTACTGAAATAGCCTTTGAGATGCCCTGATCACCTCCATAGCACAAGAAAGTACTGGGAAAAGATATCATTGAAGGTGAATTGAAGTTACAAAAAAATTTTATCTTTATTTTGGGAAAATTAAGTGTTTATATCAAAAGTTCATTTCTAGCCATTTGTTGATATGAAATCAATAGTTTTGGGGCCTACTGTCATTTTAAAGTAGTTTAGTAGGCTTTTTCTTTTCAATTTGTTCAATTCATTGCATATGTTGTTGTTCAGTCATTTCAATTATTTGTGAAGCTTTGTGAACCCATTTGGGATTTTCTTGGCAAAGACACTGAAGTTTATAATTTGCATCTCCAGATCATTTTACAGAAGATGAAACTGAGGAAAACAAGATTAAGTTGCTTACCCAGGGTCACACAGGTAGGAAGTATCTCAAGCCAGATATGAACTCGTAAAGATGAATCTTTCTGACTTCAGGTCAGGTACTTTATCCATTGCACCACCTAGCCACCTCAATCCATTTCATACTCAATGTAATCAGTTTTTCTTGTTTGGAATTTATTTTATTTTGTTATTACATATATCCTCCCCAATCGTATGTGTATGTATGCATATATACTTGCATGTATCTTGGGGTTCATCAAAGATAATGGTATCATGGCTTCTCCGTTAAACTTTTAAAGTTTAAAAGTTAAGATAGTTGGGTTAATTTGGTTTTTACTATCAAAGAATATGTTCTTATCAAAATGGAGTCTAAAAATCATGTTTACCTGGGACTTTTTAGTAAATCATTCAGGGAAATATAAATTCAAGAGGGGATCTTAATCTGTTTAAGAAAATACAGTTAAGACAAAGGCAAGATGGCTGAGTAAAAGGAAGTACCTTCTCTAGCTGTCCTTCCAATAGCCCATAAAATACCAGTAAAAATGACTCTAAGCAAATTCTAGAGCAACAGAAGCCACAAAATGATAGAGTGAAACAGATTTCCAGTCCAGGACAGCCTGGAGAGCTGGCATGAAAAGTCTATCTCACTGGGCTTGGAGTGGAGCACAGCCGAGCATGGGTCACATGGCACAGACAGGACTGGAGTAGGCTTCAGGGCTCCAAATCAGGGTTAGCTACTTCAGTTCCCAGATTTCTCAATCCACAAACTCCAAAGATAACTTCAAAGGTCAGTAAGAAAGGTCTTTCATCTGGGTGAGAGGGGAGCATGGTGTGGCCCCAGTTCTGGCCCCAGGGAGGTGATAGCCACTGCATCAGCAGTTTCCACCTTTGGAGTCCTTGGCCTAGACACCCTGGGGATAGCAAGTGACTGATCTGGGTCTCAGTCCTAAATGACAGTCCTGGGATGAGGAGGAGCACTGGCTGAACAGAGCTGGTGGTGATTGTGGAGAGGGAATCTTGCTCACAGTTCTAGGGCAGAAAAGAGTGCTTTTGGTTGTTCACAGACCAGAGCATAGGCCAGGAGAGGAGTAACTCCTCTCTCTTAATTGTGCCACCACAGAGGTACTGAGAACTTACAGATTCTTAGAGATATCTCATAGAACAGTTGCACAAAACTTCTGAAGCTTAGGGTAGTGTACCCTACATTTGACAAAGAACTCAAAAGTCAAGTAACTGGCTGGGAAAATGTCCCAGAAAGGGAAAAATAAGACTATAGAAGGCTGCTTTCTTGGTGAAAAGGTATTTTCTCCCATCCTTTTGGATGAGGAAGAACCAAAGCACACAATCAGAGGAAGATAGTAAGTTAAAGGCTTCTACATCCAAAATCTTCAAAACTTTTTTGCAATGGTCTCAAGCCATGGAAGAGCTCAAAAAGGATTTTGAAAATCAGGTAAGACAGATGGAGGAAAATGGTGAAGAGAAATGAGAGTGAGGCTAAAGGAGACCCCAAAAGTGCTGAAGAAAATATCAACTTTAAAAATAGACTTAACTCCAATGGCAATAGAGGTACAAAAAGCTAATGAGGAGAAAAATGCTTTAAAAAGGAGAATTAGCTAAATGGAAAAGGAGGTTCAAAAGCTCACTGAAGAAAAAAGGTTTTGTTTTTTTTTTTAAATTAGAATGGAGTAGATGGAAGCTAATGACATTATGGGAAATCAAGAAATTACAAAACAAAACTCAAAGAATGAAAAAACAGAAGACTGTGAAATATCTTATTGTAAAAATAACTGACCTGGAAAATAGATCCAGGAGAGATAATTTAAAAAAATTATTGGTCTACCTGAAAATAATGATCACAAAAAGCACCTAGATATCATCTTTCATGAAATTAACAAGGAAAACTGACCTGATATTCTAGATCATTCTAGATCAAGATAAAATGCAAATGGAAAGAATTTGCTGATCATGTTCCAAAAGAGATCCCCAAAAGAAAACTCCTAGGAAGATTGCAGCCAAATTCCAGAGTTCTTAGGTCAAGGAGAAAATATTACAAATAGTCAGAAAGAAACAATTCAAGTATTGTGGAAATACAATCAGTATAACACAGGATTCAGTGGCTTCTACACTAAGGGATCAAAAGGCTTGGAATACTATATTCCAGAGGTCAAAGGATATAGGATTAAAACTAAGAATCACCTACCAGCAAAACTGAACATAATCCTTCAGGGAAAAATGGAATTTCAATAGAAGATTTCTAAGCATTCTTGTTGAAAAGAACAGAAATCAGTAGAAAATTTAACTCTCAAATACAAGAATCAAAAGAAACATGGAAAGGTAAACAGGAAAGAGAAGCCTTAAGGAACTCATTAAAGCTGAACTGTTTACATCCTTACATGGAAAGATGTTATTTGTAACTCATGAGACCTTTTTCACTATTAGAGTAGTTGGAAGGAATATATATATAAATATATGTATATTTATATTTATAATATATTTAATAAATATATTATATTTATATACATAAATATATATGTAAATAAATATATATAAATATAAATATATATGTATATATATATGTAGGTGTATATGGGTATGTATGTATGTGTGGGTATATATATGTGCATGGGTGTATGTGTGCATGTAGATAAATATACATAGCCAGAGGGTAAAGGGTGAGCTGAATATGAAGGGAGAATACCTAAAAAGAGTAAAATTTATTAGTGAGTGAAATGTACTAGGAATAACCAAAAGGGAGAAGTAGAATGGAGCAAATCATCTCACATAAAAGAGGGAAGGAAGAGCTTTTACAATGGAGGGGAAGAGGGAGGGAGATGAAAGGAAGTAAGTTTACCTTACTCTCATGGGATTTGGTTTAAGGAGAGAATAACACACTCAATTGGATACGGAAATACATTTTCACCCTGCAGAAAGGCAAGGGGGAAGTGAATAGGAGAGGGAAGATAATAGAAGGAACAGGAAATTGGGGAAAGGGATAATCAGAAGCAAAGACTATTGTGGTCAGATAGGTCAAGGGAGAGAATGGAATAAATGGAGGGCAGGATAGGATAGAAGGAAATTTGATTAGTCCTTCACAACATAACTATTTTGCATTGTCACACATGTATGACCTTTACTGAATTGCTTGTTTTCTCAATGAAGGTATGTGGGGAGGGAAGAAAGGAGAGAATATGAAACTCAAAGCTTTAATAATGAATGTTAAAAATTGTTTTAGCATGCATCTGGACAATATGGTATACAGGAAATGGGGTACAGAAATCTATTTTGTCCTACAGGGAAAAGAGGTGAAAAGGATGGAAGAAGGGAGTATAATGAAGGGAGGACAGACTGAAGAAAGGGGTGGATGGCATGCATGTTGTTCTGGGGTGGGGGTAGGGAGAGATGGAGAGAAAATTTTGAATTCAAATTCTTGTGAAAGTGAATGTTGAGAACTGAAAATAAATACACATTTTTCAAAAAGAAAGTACTGTTAAGTCCCTTACAGAAAAAACAATTATATACAATGATATGTGAAATATAAAATATATTTATTCATAACTTCTACTAAAGTATCCTATCTGTGTAGTCCAAATTGCTAAAATTATTTTGTCAAACTTTAAGTTTTGATTTTTATTTTTTAATTAAAGATGCATATTTTCTGTAAAAATATAGTTTATACTAAGTACATTTTAAAACAGAATGATTAATTGAAATATTGAAATAAATATTCAATTCATGTAAAACACTTTAAAGTTTATAGACTCTTAAATTATCACTTCATGTTGAACTTCAGTAAATGCAAAACAAATTCAAAATAGAATAGGACAAAAAATATGAAGGATGAAAATAGCATTCTCTTCTTACAAGTGATGAAACTAAGTCTAAGGTCACACACAAGAAAGACTCTAAACAAGGTCCTCTGACTATACCTAGAATCATATCCAATGTGTTATGTTTCTTTTCTATTGAAAACTGTGAGCATAAATACAACCTCTGTGAGGCAGAATTCATCAGGAAATGCAGTCCTTAATATAGGAACATAGAAATTTTGAGCTAGAAGACATTTTAGTGGTCATCTAATCCTAAACGCCTACTTCACAAATGACAAAACTGGATCCCAGACAGGTCAAGTGTATTTCGAAGGTCAAGGAGGTGGCAAAGCTCAAATTTGAACTTGATTTTCTGAGTACATTCTGCAACAGAGTTTGTGTTTTACGTAGATTTTTCCTTGACTGGTTTTAGAGCTACAGTTAGACTATTATACTATTGAATTTCAGGTTATGTCCATAAGAATCTACATTGCATTAGAACTGACATTAACTGTGACCAGTTCACAGTAATTTACCTCCACTGTGGGGCTGAACTAGTTGATGCATACTCTCTTTTCCCTCTAAATCTTGTGATCCTATAACCTAAAATTTATTAAAACTTATAAAATGTCCTTGTTTTAACTGCATGAACTGAGATTTGGAATTATTCTTTTGACTCTAATTCACCCCATGGGCAAGGGTCTCATTTATTGTTTGCTTAACTCCCTTTCCTCCAGTGCAGGCTATAGGAAATGCGTTACTAAATCTTCATCAAACCCTAGAAATTTCATTGTTAATATTCACTCATTTCTGAAATTGATAGATTGATAGATAAGTAGATGCAAGTATATGTCTATGCATAAATCCATATATGTGAATATATATGTGTAAATGTGTACATATTCATCACTTTTCAGCTTACAAAGCTTTCTACACATTAGCTCTCCTAGCTGGTTGTTTTAATATCATGTTATATATTAAATCTATTATATATTATGCAATAACTATGCAATAATAAGTGCAACTAAAACACCACAGAACAAACATCAGATTAAACAAAGAACAAGTTCTGAATGGACTAAGTCAGAATTTAAAAATAAAAACAGTGTAAATCAATAGATTGTGCTAGAATTCAGAGATGTAGATAATGCTGTGTATATCTATATCCATAATGTCATTTGTGCATACATAAACAGCTTTTAGATACAAAAATGCTTGGTAAAGTGTTATGCATATGGAAATTATTAATAATGCCCTCTGACGTAGCCCTTCTAAAACAGCTAGTGAAGACTAGCCCACTTTATGCTGAATCTGCATTACACAACAGCTCATAAGAAGATTTATAAGGTTATGAATACTTCATAACTAGAAATATTCATCAGTTTTCTTTTTAGGAAACATTAAATCTGCATATCAATTAAAGATTGGTAATTATCACCAAGTGCTCTTTTAATTTTTTCCAATAAACGATGCATCTTTTTAAAAACTACTTTTCTCTGGAACTAGAAGGGCATTCTACACTATAGATTTATGAATACACACTTAATGGTTTTCATTAGAGGTAAAATAATAGTTTCAAAAATTGCCTCATCTAAACCACATCCAGTCTAACTACTTAATACTTTGGTATAAAGAACATATATCTATGTCAACAAATATTACTTAATTGCATAATTACAAAATTATTTATGAAGACATAAAATGTAGTTTTTTTCATTGTTCATATTTTAGAATAGGTTTGTGGTAGTTAGACATACTTTTTCTTTCTTTTATTTTTTGAGGGGGGGTGTGACAAGTTGGAGGGAAAAGTCACTAATATTACCTCATTTATTTAATTTACCTGATTCATTTATTTAATGAATTCACTCTAATAACTGAGTTCTGTGATAGTCATTTCCTGTCCATTCTTAAACTGTCATTTTCATTTTATGATAGGTTACTTAAGAGGCAACCATCTTCTACCTTCGTCTTTCTTATGCATTTCCCCCCTTGCTTATTTGACCTTCTATTTTAATTGTAAAATATTCCAGTTAAGTCAATGATTTGCTAGTATTGTCATCACTTCTCTGTGTAGATTGGAATATGACATAGCTTACTCTGTGCTACTTTTTAGGCACTTGAAAGGAATGTGTAGTCTCTGAGATGAAAAGAAAAAAAAAAACACAACCACATATACCCCAAAAGAAGACAAGAGATTTAATGAATGAGTGAAAGGTCAACTGCCTGTTGATGTTATGCAAAGAATATAAATAGGGGTGAAAAATGTTGAATACATCATACAGTTATTGAAATATCACTTTTTCTTATTTTAGCAAGGATGAGGCTAGAGGCAAGTGACTGCTGTTCACCTAGAAAATTGGATGTGGGCAAGGGCCAAAAGGCTAGCAGCTTCATTTTTATTTCTCATTCCCTTAGATACAAAGGTCAAAACCCTGAGCTCTAACTTGTACTGGGCTAGTATATAGAATAGGACAACTGAGGGGCTGCTGTCACAACAAGATTAAAACAGAAAACACATAGATGGAGTTATTTAGTACGCATATTAAGATGATGAGTTTGTTATTGTCAATTTCCTCTCTATCATCACCATGGTCAATCTCTGACAAATCAATGACTCCCCACGTGGCTAATTTAGCATGATTGTCTTTACAAATATCTTACAGCTAACTCTTACTCCCCCTCAATATTTTGCCTTTATTTTATATATAATTATATGTACATATGTTGGCTACTCCAATAGAATGTACGTAGAGGAAGACTTAAATAATGGTGAATTTTTTAGTGATTGATTGCTCCCTGATTCACTTGAAGCCTGTTAAATTCATCAGTCGATATAACCCCAGAAAATTTTGATATTTAAAGTTATAAATATTAGAGAGTCATAGCTGGGATAATTAAAATTACTGGAAGAGAATGAAGAATGTCATAAAGTTAACAACAAAAAGTATCAAAATTTTCTCACTTCAAGTTTTCTGTGGTACAATCTGCGTAACCTACATGTCAGCACCTAGAGGTGACAGACTTCTAGGTCCCTACAAAGACTCAATACTTAGATGAAAAACTGTCTAAAATGACTGTTATCATCTATATAACCCAAAGACATTGCTTAAGAAGTAAAGGAAAGCAAAGGAAGATCAGGAAAGAAACTAAGTAATCAGAATAGAAAGTGTAAAATACAGGGAATCATATTCAGGAAGAAAAAATTGCTTTTAGTTGTTTTAGTGAGTTTTTTTTTTCTATTTGAAGGAATTGTTAATTGTCTTTTTTTATAGGCTTGGGCACTTGACACTTAGCCATTCATTCAGTCATTGACTGAGCACTAAATGACATGTGAAGAAATACGTGAGGTATATGGTTATGTTTGTGTTGTTAGGGTTAGAAGAGGAAAACATAATGAAGATATTATCCATTCCCTCATCAACCTTAGCACAAATGTATTATGCATATATAAATTTAAAATATTTAACTAATAATGGTAAAATAATAAAAAAATAATATTTATATAAAACTGCAAAGTGTGTAAAGCTAAACATTACTTATTTTATTCTCAAAAAAATCTACTAGGTGGTAAAATTAAATTGATAATGTATCTTTTTTAATTAAGCTATTTATAATTAATTGATTTTGCCCTGTAACTGAATGTCGTGGCTGTTTGTCTCTGGACTTAGTTCATAAAGTTAGCTATCCTGTAACCAGTTAAGTTTAGAAATCTGCTTTTCCTAATCACTGTTCTGTTTTTGCCTCAAGGAAATCTGTTATCCTTGAGGAATGTGGGTGGACAGGGAGTCTGATCTAGTATCTTTATATCACCAAGCTATCCTTCAAGCATGTCTGGTTTTCTATCCAAAAAATATCTGGTCTACTATATCTAACCTTCATGGGGATTCAAACAATAAATATTTCTTAGTCACAGGAAGGAGGGGGGTTGTTGATAGCCCCTCATTCCCAATTTCCAATAAATCACATTGTTCCCTATGCCACAACTCCATAACCAATCAAAAATCATTCCCCACCTATAAAATTCTGTTTTTTGTTCTGTACTCTCCAAAAACTATAAAGGGGAGCTGCATTTTCACCTCAAGTCTTTTGTCCAACTGAGGTAGTCATCAGACTTACGCTACTATCAGATTTGTGCCATGCTTATAAACTGTTATCTGAGAAGATATACCTCAATCTACCTTCTTTGAATTTCACTTATTAGACAAATAAGAGGTATTACTATCTCCATTTTACAGATAAACAAGCTGAGGCTGGGGTATTGAAAGGATTCATTCAAGGTAAGAACTGGAAAGTAACTGAGGCAGAAGGAAGTTCAGTCTACCACTATATATTGTGCTTACTGCCACCAGTAACAAGGTAATAACTATATAAAAATTATAATGCAGGAGAGAATAGAGTGCACATAGATACATGAAGTATTTCAGAGTTTAGGGAAATATGCATTTCAAACTGGGGATAATCAATGAAGACTTTATGAAGTGACATGAAAATCAACTGAAAAGAAACAGATGAAATGATTAGCAACTTTCGCAAAGTTGCAGGATATAAAATACATCCACATAATCAGCATTTCTATATACTACCAACAAAACTCAGCAATAAGAGATATAAGAGAAATTCCATTTAAAATAACTGGAAATCTACCTGCCAAGACAAATTCAGAGATTATGAAAACACTTTTCATACATTTAAGAACAGATCTAAATTGGAGAAGTATTAATTGCTCATGGGTAGACCAAGCTAAAATAATATAAATTACATTACTGCCTAAGTCACCTTACTTATTCAGTTACATACCAATCAAATTATCAAAGAATTATTTTATAAAGCTAGAAAAATGATAATGAAATTCCTGTGGAAGAAGAAAGGGTCAAGGATTACAATGAAATAATGAGGAAATCAATGAAAAAATGTGAAGAAAGGAAGCTTAGCATTTCCAGATTTCAAAATATATTACAAAGTGGTACTCTTCAAAACAACTGGATAGCAAATGAACTGGTGGATAAGTGGCATAGGTTTGGTACACAATACACAGTAGAAAATAGCCATAGAAATATAGTGTTTTATAAACCCAAAGATCTGAATTTTGTGGGTAAGAACTACCATGTGACAAAAATTGGTGGGAAAGCAATTTTACATAAATTAGGAATAGATCAGTATCTCACACTGTATACCATGATACAGTTAAAATGGATAAATGATTTAGTCATAAAGGGTGATAGCATAAGTAAATTAAAGAAGCATGAGGAAATTTAGTTGTAAGATCTATGAAAAAGAGAAGAGACTATGATAAAATAGCAAAAGCACATACTAAATAAAATTAATCCTTTTCATTATATGAAATGAGGAATTTTTTTAATGAACATAACTAATTCAGTTGAATTTGGAAGAAAAACAGGAAATTGGGAAAAACTCCAACAAATTTCTCTAATTAAGGTTTCATTTCTCAAATATATAGGGGACCAAAGCAAATTTATAAAAGAGCCATTTTTCCAGTTGTTAAATAATCAAAGGATTTGATCAGGCTGTTTTCTGAAGAAGATTATCAACAGTCATATGGAAAATGTTCTAAATCACTATTGACAAGAGAAATGGAAGTGATATCAACTCTGACATGCCACCTCACACCTATTAGATTGGCTAACATGACAAAAAAATAAAATGACAAATTGTGGAGGGGATGTGGAAAAAAATGGGACACTAACGCACTGTTAGTGGATTTGGGAATTAGTCCAACCACTCTGGAAAGCAATTTGGAACCATGTCCAAAGGGCTATAAAACTGCATTCCCATTGACCCAGAAATACTACTAATAGGTTTGTATCACAAAAATATCAAAGTGAAGAGAAAAGACCTATTTGTACAAAATTATTTATAGCATCTCTTTTTGTTGTAGCAATTGAGTTAATTTTCATAGAATGTGACATATAAATACTGACAGACACTTGTACATTATTGTTGTAGCTGTGATTTGATTCAACTATTCTGGAAAAAGACTTTTAATTTTTCTTTTGAGAAAAGTGAAAAATATTCATTCTCAAGGCCAACAATAAACTATTGGATAAAAATTTCTGATTCTCTTCCTTACCAGATTACTTTCCAGTAATCTGATATCTATACCATACTGATATATATGATGATCTATATCATACCTACCAAATATAGGTGCCCCAACAGGGCTCAGCCCTGGGCCTTCTGTTTCTCTTCCTCTATACTATTTCATTTATTGATCCTGTCAACTTCCATGGATTCTATTATCCATTCTAAGGATTCTCACGTTTACTTCTCCATCCTCAACTTCTCTGCTGATAACCAGGCTATTAGCCTTATGAAACTGTATGACATATAGATATCTTAAATTCAACATACTCAAAGTAGAACTCATTTTCTTTTCCCCCCAAACCCTCCCCTCTTTCTAACTTCCTCTTTTTTCAGGGTACTACCAATCTCTCCGTCCTCCAGGCTCATAAACTAGGGGTCATCCATGAATCTTCATTCTCTCTCACCCTCCATCATCTACCTCTACTATATCCATTTTGTTGAGAAAGTTTTTTTTTAAGTTTTACTTTATTTTACCTTTGTTACATCTCTCATATGTCTTCTCTCTTCTAATGTTTCCCCCATACTATGTAGACCTACATAATCCCATGCCTGGACAAGTGTAATATATTCTTGGTTAGGCTCCTTGTCACATATTTCTCCCTACCCCAAAATGTCTTCTACTCAATTTAGTGTCAAAATAACTTCTCTAAAGACAAGGCCTAACTACATCAATACTCCTTCAAAAATAGATAGATAGATAGATCTAAATGAGGCAACACGACTGTGAATATAAAGACAAAAATAATAGACATTTTCCTCAAGTTAACATTATTTCTGGGGAAAGAGTATATATAAAAGTTATATTCAAACTAAAAAATAAATAATTGTGGAAGGGGGAAAGGAAGGGGCATGAACCATTCTGTGAACCAGGAAAGTTATCTTGTGGGAGTTAGCACTTGAGCTGAGCAATGAGGAGAAGGATGGATGCCAAGTTGAATTTAGGGGTGGATTCCAACCATGAAAGAAAAAAAAAATAAACTTGTGCAAAGGTTCAGGAGCAGGAGATGAAATGCCGTATATAAGAATGGCACTGGAATACAGAAGTAATAAGAAGGAAGAAGTCTGAGAACTCTCTTGAAAGATCATTTGAAATAATACTATAATAGACAAGATCAGGAGCTAATGAAGCTTTTTGAGTACAGCTGTTTGGTCAAAGATGTGTAGCTCTTTGGAGAACAGATTAGAATGAGGACAGGCTAATGTAGGTAAGACCAAATAATACATTCTTGCAATAATACAAGCAGGAGGTCATGAGGGCCTGCACCAGGGTAGTTGGGATATGAATGGAGAGGATACAGTTACCAAAGATATTGAAGTAGAATAGAAAAGAATTAGCAAGTGATTAGAAATGGAAAATTAGTCATCTAAAGCAGGTTCACAAGGGAATAGGTGTGACTGAAACTTATGTACATAACTATTGAAATATTTAGTCATGTTTCAACCTGAAAAAGACAGAAAGAAATGACAGCTGTCATCAGGTAGTTGAAGGGCTACCATGTGGGAAGGAAAAAAAGGGTTTCGACTTGTTCTTGGCCCAGTGGCCATATCCATGATCTATGTGTGAAAGTTGCAGTAAGAAGATTCTGGGAAGAGAGCAGAGCAGGACATAAAATTCTAACCTGACAAGTCATTTCCCCACAAAAGATTTAAAATAATATCTTTGGGCAAACAAAGTCTGGGCAGAGATAAATAAGAATAGGGAGATAAATAAGAATTGGGGTCTTCCTGGGACAATTTGAGAAGATCAGAAGAAAAATCCCAGGAAGAGATTTGGTCCCTGAGTAAGCACCTCTAGGCTAGGTTCTATTTTAGCAAGCTGCAAATGCTGGAGTTAGTTGGTTTGAAAGCCTGCATCAGCCCCAGCTACAGGAAATTTTACCCCCAGTTAGTGGGGGGAGTTGGGCATTTGAGGCCTGGAAGACTGAGGGAACCTCTGCTAATAAGGAATGCCAGACCCAACTATGTTGTGGAGAGCAGTGGAGGCGAGAAGAAACTCACTTGCCTGGTGAGTGCAGATACAGTGGGGCAGAAAGCCCCTAGGTTTAGTATTGATACCAGGCTGGAGAGGAGAACTGAAGATCTGGGGCAAGAGGCACCATTTCCCATACTCAGGTCATTTCAAAAATTAAGCTATTACCACAAACATGCACAGGCAAAGGAGAAAGAATCTAACTATGGAAAGCTATTAAGGGAATAGAGATGAACAGAGATCATCTTCAGAGGAAGATACTGAAGTAAAGAAACCCCCAAAGAGTAATGTCAAATGGTCACATGCTCAAAAAGAATTCTGAGAAGATATTTTAATGACTTAAAAGATCAAATGACAGAGATGGAGGAAAAACTAAAAAAAAAAAACAAATAAGAATAATACAAGAAAAATATAAAGGTTATGAAAGAAAAGTCAACCAATTAGACAAGGAGATCCAGTATCTTGAGGAAGAAAAGGATATCTTGAAAATTATAATTGGGCAAAGTGAAACCAGTAAAATTATAAGAAATCAAGAAGTAATTAACCAAAATATAAATAATGAAAAAAATAGAAGTAGAAAGTGAAGCATAAGAAAAATAGTAGATTTGGAGAACAGATCAAGAAAAGAAAATATAAAAATTATCAAACTAACTGAAAATTATGATTTAAAAAGGATCTTTATGCAATAATTTAAGAAATATTTAAAGACAATTGTCCTGATGCATTAGAAAAAGGGTGGAAGCATAAATTAAAAAAAATACATCAATCACCATTTCAAAGAGATCCTATGCAGAAAACTCATAGGAATATCATAATCAAATTCCAAAACCTCCAGCTCAAGGATAAATATTAAAAGCATCAAGGTTAAAATAATATAAATGTGATGGTAGCACAATTAGAATCACATAAGACCTAGCAGCAGAGATATTAAAGATTCACAACTTTGTATGTATATGTTTATAGCTATAGAGAGACATCTGTAAACTTTATTATATCCTTCTTGGAGGTGGGGTTACATATTTTGTTACATATTTTGAATCCTCTCTTATGTTCTGCTATGCACACAGCATGCTTTTTTTTTTCTTTCTTGCTTTGTTTCTAACTTTCAATATTTGAGTTTATGGCAATTTTTTCTTTCTTTTCTCTATTCTGTATTGTGTTCTGCAGTTCGTCTAAAATAAAACAACAATAACAAAGTTGCAGTAAAACAGATTTTGTTCAATGTGGAAAAGCCCTTCCTACCCATTGGATTTGTCCTAAAGTTGGCTGGGCTCATTTGGTTGGTAGTGGGTTCTTGAGTATGCAACATTTTTTTTATGTTCCTTTACACCCTAAGAGCTTAGAATAGTGTCTGACATATAGTAAGTACTTAATCAATATTTATTGGCTAACTAACTGACTGAAGGCTTTCTAGCTCCATGACTGTTTTTTTCTTTCCTCCACCTCCTCTTCCTCCTCCAGTTCCTTCTTGTTTTTATTTTGTTGTTCTTCTTCTTCCTCTTCTTCTCCTTCTCCTTCTGCAATAGAGGTTAAGTAAGTTACTTAGGGTCTCACATCTAGTAAGTGTCTGAGGTTAGATTTGAACTCAGTTCCTCCTGACTTCATGGCCAGTGCTCTATCCACCACATGACGTAGCTGCCCCTCCACGACCACTTATGAATGCTGTTGTTAAGAAGATTCCCATTCAGGTAGGATTTAGACCTAATGACATTGTGTGTGCCTTCCAGTTCAGAAATTCTGCAATTTCATGAACTACTTAATCCAAAATTGTCATTTGGCAGATGAAGAAAGTGAGGTAATACAGAGTCCTAACACTAGTTATTGGAAAATTCAATCTCGTTGTGTTCTTATTGTTTAGTTATTTCAGTCACACCCAATGCTTCATGACTCCATCTGGGGTTGTCTTGGAAAAGATAATGCAGGGATTTACCATTTCCTTCTCATCTTACAGATGAGAAAACTGAGGCAAGCAGGGTTAAATGGCATGTCCAGGATCACATAGCTATTAAGTGTATGAGGTCATTCTGAACTCAGATCTCCCTAACTCCAGACCTGTTCACTGACCCCCCTAGATGCACAGATTCAATCTCCTTTGTGTTGCCTCATGAACGCCAGTCTCTGCCTCACACTTAAATAACTTTTTGTAAGTAATGTGAGAAAGGTTTCTAGACTAAAGGACAAATCAATGATATCTTCTCAGGAAATCAGGAGCTTTAATCTTCAAATGGCTCCTTCCTGTGTCTTGCCAAAACTGTATTGGCAGAGGATAAAACTAAAAGGATTTAATATGGGTAAAAGCAGTCTCTGATCCACCGAAATTCTAGCAGACAAGAGAAGGCTAAATAATTTTAACAACTAGATTGAAGGTAACAAGGCTTGGGAACTGGGGGTAGGGCAATTTCTTGATTAGTCTATTAAAATTGAGGAATGTATCACAAACATTTTTGAGTACAACAGAGGGATTGTTATTGAATCCTTGGCCACTCTGAGACAAAATCGTGAAATAAAAGATTTCATTTCAGCAAATCTTGCTTCTCCTTTCTGCTCCAGTCCTCCTCCCTTATCCAAACACGTACCACCCCTAACTCAAACCCCTAAGAACTAACACTACTCCAAAAGAATGTATAACTACAAAAAATTATTTCAGCAATAGCAGGGAAGACCGAAGGGAATCCCAGGTGTGATTTGAGGCAAGTAACATAACTCTTGTTAGCTTAAGTTTCCTCCTTTCTTAGCTGAGATGGACATTTTCTCTGGTTGTCCTATGCCTGGAATGCTCTCCTTTCTCATCTCCTCCTCTTGACTTCCCTGGCCTTCTTTAAGTCCCAGCTAAAATTCCACCTTCTACAGGAAGCTTTTCCCAATACTCCTTAATTCTCAGGTTTTCTTTCTTTAGCTATTTCCTATTTATTATGTGTATGTTTTTTTTTTTCAACTCACTATTTTTTTTTATTAATTTTTAACATTTATTTTCACACAATTTTGGGTTACAAATTTTCTCCCCTTTTATCCCCTCCCCCCCCAACCCGAGCTTTCTAATTGCCCCTGTGACCTATCTGCTCTCTCCTCTATCCTCCCTCCCTGCCCTTGTCTCTGTCTTCTCTTTTGTCCTGTAGGACCAGATAGGTTTCTTGACCCCTTAACCTGTATTTCTTGTTACCCAGTGGTAAGAACATTACATTTGGTCCTAACACTTTGAGTTCTAACCTCCTTAGCTCCCTCCCTCTTCACCCCTTCCCCTTGAAAGACAGGCAATTCAATATAGGCCATATCTGTTTAGTTTTGCAAATGATTTCCAGACTAGTTGTGTTGTATAGGAAAAATTATATTTCCCTCCATCCTATCCTGTCCCCCTTTACTTCTATTTTCTTATGGTCCTTTCCCTCCCCATGAGTGTCGACCTCGTATTGCATTCTCCTCCCCATGCCCTCCCCTCCATCCTCCCCCCCACCCTGCTTGTGCCCCTGTCCCCCACTCTCCTGTATTATGAGATAGGTTTTCCTATCAAAATGAGTGTGCATTATATTCTTTCCTTTAGTGGAATGTGATGAGAGGAGACCTCATGTTTTTCTCTTGCCTCCCCTCTTTATCCCACCACTAATAAGTCTTTTGCTTGCCTCTTTTATGAGAGATAATTTGCCCCATATAACTTCTCCCTTTCTCCTCCCAATATTTCTCTCTCACTGCTTGATTTCAGTTTTTTTAATATATGATCCCATCCTCTTCAATTCACTCTGTGCACTCTGTCTCTATGTATGTGTGCATGTGTGCATGTGTGTGTGTGTGTACTCCCACCCAGTGCCCAGATACTGAAATGTTTCAAGAGTTACAAATATTGTCTTTCCATGTAGGAATGTAAACAGTTCAACTTTAGTAAGTCCCTTATGATTTCTCTTTGCTGTTCACCTTTTCATGGTTCTCTTCATTCTTGTGTTAGAAAGTCAAATTTTCTTTCCAGCTCTGGTCTTTTCATCAGGAAAATTTGAAAGTCTTCTATTTCATTGAAAGACCATTTTTTCTCCTGAAGTATTATACTCAGTTTTGCTGGGTAGGTTATTCTTGGCTTCAGTCCTAGTTCCTTTGACTTCTGGAATATCCTATTCCATTCCCTTCTATCCTTCAATGTAGAGGGTGCCAGATCTTGTGCTATCCTGATTGTATTTCCACAATACTTGAATTGTTTCTTTCTAGCTGCTTGCAATATTTTCTCTTTCACCTGGGAATTCTGGAATTTGGCCACAATGCTCCTAGGAGTTTCTCTTTTTGGATCTCTTTCATGCGGTGTTCTGCGGATTCCTTGAATATTTACTTTGCCTTCTGGTTCTAGAATCTCAGGGCAGTTTTCCTTGATAATTTCATGGAAGATGATGTCTAGGCTCTTCTTTTGATCATGGTTTTCAGGTAGTCCCAGAATTTTTACATTGTCTCTCCTGATTCTATTTTCCAGGTCAGTTGTTTTTCCAATAAGATATTTCACATTATCTTCCATTTTTCGAATCTGCGCGGTATGTTCTGAGATATCTGTCTTTCTCGAAAAGTCCTTAGCGTCCATCCGTACCCTTCCAGTTTTGAAAGATCTATTTTCTTCAGTGAGCTTTTGAATCTCCTTTTCCATTTGGTTAATTCTGCTTTTGAAAGCATTCTTCTCCTCATTGGCCCCTTGCACCTCCCTTGCCAGCTGAGTTAGGCTAGTTCTCAAGGTGCCAATTTCTTCAAGATTTTTTTGGTTCTCCTTTAGCAGGGAGCTGATCTGCTTTTCATGCTTCTCCCTCATCCCTCTCATTTCCCTTCCCAGTCTTTCCTCCACCTCTCTAACTTGATTTTCAAAATTCCTCTTGAGCTCTTCCATGGCCCGAGCCCATTGGGTGGGCTGGGACACAGAATCCTCGATTTCTGTGTCTTTGCCTGATGGCAAGCATTGTTCCTACCCATCAGAAAGGAAGGGAGGAAGTGTCTTTTCTCCAATAAAGTACCCTTCAATAATTTTATTTCTTTTCCCTTTTCTTGGCATTTTCTCCAACCAGTGGCCTGACCTCTGAATGTTCTCCTCATACCCACCTCCCCTCCTGGTCCTCCCAGCCAGCGTTTGGGGACTGAGATTCAAATGCTGCTTCCCACCTTAGGATTTTTGGTGGGGGCAGGGCTGCTATTCAGTGTGAGAATTAAGTTCAGGTGGTCAGGGGCAGGGCGGCCTCTCAGGCATAGTTCCCTCTGGGGGTTTATGCACAGACCTTCCACAATGGATCCAGGCTCCTGCCCGTTTGGGGAGCCCCCGTCCGCAGCCACCTCTTAGCTTCTATCTCCCAGGGGGGCCCGAGCCTTGGGGGCACCCCACTCCCCTCTCAACCCTCCAAAGAGACTCTCTCACCCACCCCCGTCAGTCACCTGTTGGTTGGGGGGCCCGTGCCACTCCTGAAGATCCCGCCTCCAGAGCCCTCTCAGATCTGTGCCTCTCGGAGCCATGGCCGCTGCCGCCGCAGCAGCAGGTCCGGGCTGGGCTCCGCGTCTGCAGTGCGACGGACCTTTTGCGGGAGGTTTGCAGGTCCCTCTGTGGGTGGGGGGACCCGCGTGGCCTCTGGAGATCCTGTCGCCGTAGCCCTCTCGGATCTCCTCCCCTCAGTGTCGTGGCCGCGGCAGGGCCGCACTCTGCTCCCGTCCCGGCGCCCACTCCGTGTTGCGAAGGACCCCCCACGAGAGGTCCACAGGTCTCTCCAGAGCAGGAATCTCCCTTGCTCCAATACTCCATGGTCTCTGGGTGCAGAATTCGCCCTGGCTTGGTCCCCTCTAGCCGTTCTGTGGTTTGTGTGTTCGGAGCTATGTGTATGTGCGTCTTTCTACTTTGCCATCTTGGCTCTACCCCCTCACCTCACTATTAAACTGTTAGCTCCATTAGGGCTTGAGGAATTTTTTGCCATTTTGTATCCCCAGGACTTGACAGAGTGCCTGGAAGAGAGTAAATACTTAGTAAGTGCATGTTGATTGATTTACATTTCAGTCAGCTAGACAAAATTTAGGGTCCATCTAAGCTTAAAACCTATTTAGTATCTTAGGTGAACATAGATTACATAGAGCTCCT
This sequence comes from Notamacropus eugenii, assembly GCF_028372415.1. Taxonomy (NCBI): domain Eukaryota; kingdom Metazoa; phylum Chordata; class Mammalia; order Diprotodontia; family Macropodidae; genus Notamacropus; species Notamacropus eugenii. The sequence continues at coordinate 144,785,432 of NC_092874.1, read as the reverse complement.
TAAACCAGACCATGTAAACAGCTGTTTCCTGGACTGATATAAAAACCTCAACCTAAGTTTAGATAACTATACCTAAGCTGGTAGGAGAAAAGAATTTATTTTATTTGTAGTTCCAGTTAGTTTGGTTTTACATGTGAAGTCTTTTGTAAGTTTTCCTTCAGTGTTTAGACTGGTATTATGCATAGCAGTCTATGTCACTGATTAGAGCTGGTATCAAACTGCCTATGTATTTTTATAAGAAATAGTAAATTTAATTATAGATTCATAGTAGGTAATCTGAAGAAGCAATCTTCACCATGCTCTTTTCCTGTAGTGCTTCCTGGAAAGATGACAAGGGTAATGCTTTGTATAGTTGAGGATCTCCAGAAAAGGGTTTCTAAAATGATAAGTAGAACTGTAATACTAGGAGTATGATGATTGAAGAATTAGATAGAAAACATACTGAATTAGAAGACAACTTTAATTTGAAATTTGGAACATTGGACTCTGACCATAGGTTTGAATCTCCAGTGGGCCTGTTACTACTTGGGTGACTGAAGTCAAGCCATTTAACCTACCAATGTTTCAATTTCTTCATCTATAAAATCAGAGTTCTATCATGTCTAAATTTTCTTTAAGCTCTAGATTCTGTGTCTCCATTCTATCTCAGAAGAATTGTCATGGCAAAAATGTTTTCCTTTTCCTCACTAACACATACACAAAACAAATAGAAGAAAAGTATTATCACAGGGGAGAATAAAGAAATAGGACATGATATTGTGTTAAATATTTTGAAAGTACATCATGGAGATATGGGGTTAGATTTGTTATGTTTATTGTCACAGGGAGAACTGGTAACCAAATGTCATATATATGTATATATATATGTATATGTTTATATATTTATGCGTGTATTTAGATACATATATACACACGTGTATATGTATGTACATATGTGAGTATATCAGTTTGTATCCTCAATACAAGTAATTCCTTTCACAAATGCAATTCTTAAGATTTCAACCTGTCTATGATTTGGCAGAGAAGTCTGAGGAAGTTGACTGAAGCACAGAGAGATTAAATGTTACAGCAGTTATTGGAGTTGGGATCTGAAAATCCAATTAACCAAGTCATCAGTTTATGTTCTATACCAAAACTGTTAAACACACAGACTAGGGACCCATAGCCTCTTGTGGCCTTTAATACCACTCAGTGTAGCCAGTATCAGATTAAAATACAGCCTGGAAATATTCACAGGAAAATAAAATGAAATATAACATAGGAAAACATAGACTATGCTAATGTGTGGTTTTCTAAGTAACTATGTGATATACAGAGAATCCTGTGAGTGCATTGGAGGACACTATTTCTATTTGACATTGACACCATTGCTCCATACCATGTTGCCACTTTAGAAGCAAGGTAGGACCAATGGGTTGAAATTGCAAGGAGGTAGATTTTGGCTATAGGGAAGGAAAAAATACAAATTAAGTAGAATCATTAGTGGAATGAGTTTTCTCCAGAAATTCTTAGTTCTCCATTATGGACAGTGCTCAAGCAAAGGTTTGACATTCATATGTCAAAGATGTTGTAGAGAGGGTCGCAGCTGGAGTACAGATTTGACTTAAACAACTACTCAAAAAGCAATTATTATGCACTTACTATTGGTCAGATATTTGCTAGGTACTGGAGACATTAAGACAAAAAATGGAATAATCTTTTTTTCTCTAGGAGTTTAGGTTTAACATTTGGAAACAACACATATGCGTATGTAAGTATGTGTATATGTATATATATATATATGTATACACACATATCTATGTATAGAAAAATGCAGAACAAGTACATGGTAATTAGACACAAAACCTCCAGAGAAGTCAGAGGTAGTGAGGAGATTCAAAGACATTTTTATGTAACTACTAATGCTTGAACCAAGAGTCTTTTTTGTTATGGTTACTTCTTCTTGCTTTGTTCTAAAATATCCAAAAATGAACACACACACATACACAAACACACACAAACACACACATATGCACAACAGACACCAAAAAATTCACAGTATTTATAACATCATGATTCAGTTTAGTCTTACTTCCTTTGAAAGATAAGTACTCATGCTATACTTTACTTTCAGAACTCTCCTGATCATCAACATACTTATGAACTTCATTCTCTTTTTTGGAAATTTAAAAATATTTCACTGTCCCTTTTTTACATTACTATAAATAATCCTTTCTGTCTTTCTCACCTCTTTTCCTCATTAACATAAGAGAGGTGAAGAAAGTACCTAGGAACATATTATCATAGTTAAGAATTGAAATACATACTGAAGAAATGTGCAATTGGGTAACAGATATCATCACTGGACCTCAAAAGATGTGATTGTCAATACGTTTATCAGATGTTTTAAGGATTTCAGAATTACTTTTCTTTTCAATTATATACACACAGATCTGTGTATATATGTATAACACAAATACACATGTTTACATATACATACATACACACGTGTGTGACTACTCTGGTCCCTATTGCCTGAAGGCCAGTTATGTTACACACCACCCATCCCCTAGTACCCTTATGAAGGTTGAAATGTCTAGATTCTCTGCAAATACCTCCAGATTCCTTTGATGACGGTCTCTCAAATGCAGTTAGTTAGAAATTATTTACTAAATGCCAACTATGTTCTACATATTATCAAGTGACATGGGTACAGAAATAGGCAAAAGAGTGCCTGCCCTTGTGAAGCTCGGGAAAAAATAACATGTAAACAAGTATGTACAAACCATCTACGCATCTGATACATACAAAGGAATCAATAGATGCAAGACACTTCAGATACACACGAACATGCTTATATAGGTAGATATGCATTTTCCCACAAATGTATGCATATATACACAAATCTACACAAGCATATGCATATGTGTATGTATGCATGTATAATCACACCAATAAATAGTCAAAACAATTTAAAAATTCTTAGAACACCTCTTCTGCTAAATAGATAGACATGGTAGATGAGCTGTTGAGTGTTATAAGCTTCTGAGAAATGAGGGACAAAGAAAAAAACCTCTATAAAGATAATTTTATTTCCTTTTCTGTTCTCAACAACTGTTGTTGAACCTATCCACTAATTAGTTTTGTGGTCAGTTTGAGAGGTGAGCTAAAGTGGTAATGCTTCTTCTAGACTATGGGACAATGGTCTTCAATGGAATTTACACTTAGTCTTGACACTAGAAAAAGACAAGGGAGGCCTATGCTTTTGTGGAAAGGTATAATTATGAATATTATTTATTGAATACCAAAGTCAGATTAAGTTCTGCACTGTGTATAGAGGCTATTTCCTATACATACAACACATACACATTTTTTAAAAAGGATTCTGATGTCCTCTTTAATTTACCTGACTTTATTGAATATGAGAGAAGCAGTGTTTCATACTGGCTAGAAAGCTGGCCATAGTTAGGAAGGCTTGCCTTTAATCTCGCTTAACAGATTGACTGGGTAACCTTAGCTAAGATACACAGTAACTGGGTTCACCTGGCAACTTTCTTAGCTCTAAATTGGCTAACACTTGTTCATCTGCATTAATAGATGGTGGGTCCTCCTTAGGATTTCCTTATAACAATTAAATCACAGGCCAAGAAAACAAATTTACTTATTGACATCTCTACTCAACACTAATTAGGTTTATGACAGTATCTTATTCCATCTTGGAAAGGAAATAGAGAAGCTGTCATTTTCCCCTCCAGCTACTTACTGCAGTCCAAAGGGGAGATAGTGAGCTCAAAACAAGAGTTTGGGTGGGAATGAGGAGCCTGATGAAAATAACCAAATATGGCCATGCAAATCAGGATGTCACCTGTCATACCTCAGTGGATGTAGAAGAGGATCTGGTTAGCAGGATGCAAAACATATATGTAAAGGATAAAATGCCAGAAATTAATAACTTCATTGCCATACTCACTTTCATGACTGCCTGACTTAACTGTCTTATGACCCTAGAAAAATCCTCTGCCATGTCTGCCCCTTTCTCTGGGAATTTTCTTCCATGGATTTCTCTTTGGGGAATAGGACCAGGTCAAATCTGCTTCATCTGTCTCCTGGCTCTGGTTCTGCTTCTCTACCCATGCCTCTATGCCCTCTTCTCTACTAGCCCCATCCTCTTTTACACCTCCCTTTTATATGTTGTCTTCCCCATTGCAATATAAGCCCCTTAGGAGAATGAATTGCCTCCTTTATGGCTTTTATTCATATCCTTAATGCTTTATATAGAATAAGTATTTAATAAAACTTGTGGCTTGCCTACGAGTACAGAATGGCTAAAAGAAAGGACATCAGGCATATGTCACAAGCAGAAGCTTCAGGTGCATAGGGAGGGCCATGGTGGTAAATGCCCAGACCATACTTCATTTCGAATGTTAGCACACCTATCATTTAATGCCAACCCAATATCTCACAGACGTCATTTGAGCAATAGTTAAGAACTAAGTTAGGATACTGACTATCACACTAATTAGATGTGCAAAAAAAAACAAAACAAAACAAATTACTTCATCTCTGAACACCTCTTTCTACTCATCTATAAAATGAGAAAAAAATACTTTTCTTATTTACTTCATATGGTTGAGAGGAAGCATTCTGTGAACTTTAAATAGCTATACAGATAAGAGATGTTCTCCTAAACAGTGTTCTAATGTTATCATGTCTTCATGAATAAAAAATCCTTACATCACATGAGACAATTATGTGAGACAGATGTAAACAGCAATTTTCAAGTCCAAGTACCTGAAGTTAGTGAGAATTTTACACTATGCCCTTTAATCAAAGTAGTATAATTAAAGGCATATTTCACGATAATCATATGCCAATAGATTTAAAATGTCATGTTTCAAATTAGCAAGGAATAAAAAATAACACATTTTCAGATATGCTGTATTTTTTCTAATTTTTATTTTATTTTTAATATTTGATTCATTTAATGGAATATGTATGTTTCTTCCTTATTAAGGACTAACATTTTTATTTCATAAGTATAGAGCAAAGTTTCTTACTTTTATGTGTGTCATGCAAGTCTTTGGAAGTCTGGCTTCTTAGCTGGAGTATGGAAACCATGACTACTGGAACATATGAGTAGCAAATCCATAAGACTAGCCTCATCAACATCATGCTCTAAGAACTGCACGTAGTCACTATCATTCTATCCCCAAACAATTCTTTCCTTTAATCCTCCTCTTCTCATTTACATGGCCAATATCAGCTTTCTTCCCTTCTGTAACAATAAGCATCACAACATACACAGGGGGATCTGCTATCACAGGTTCTTAGACCTGCATTCATAAAAGGAAAGACAACTTTTGAGGGGTTAACAATCATTTTAATCAAATGCATGTATCATTCAATTAGTTCAGGGGAAAAAATCAGCACCCTGAACTTCAGAGAAATCAAAAGTCAATAGACAAATCTTCCAAAACTGTCTGACAATTACATACGTACAGAGTTATCAGAGAGGGAAGCACCAACTTCTCTCTCTGGACAAAGAAACATTTCCAGTCAGTAAGCCCCAAAGTAAACCTCAACCTCAGAGTATTTATACACTTTTTAGAGACAGAGGGCATAACCCTCAGACCCAAAGCCTAGGTACTTGGAACCCTCCTACAAAACTCCCTTAATCAAGCCCATCAATGGGTGGGGAAGATCTTCTTTAATCACATTATTCAATCAGAGGCACTTTTAGTAAAACATCTTAATTTTATTGCCATCACATTTTTTTTACCCTACCAACATTTTTGTCCTCTCCCAAATCATCAGCAATAAGATAGACCTTATAATAAGGTGGTGTTGTTTTAAGTTTCACCTAGCTTCCAAATGGGTTCTCTGCTTCTCTTCTCCTATCACTTAAAGGGGGAAAAACAAATCAAAACTGGAAGTCACTATGAGTAAGAATTTGTTAAATGCTTATTATAAGCCAACAACTTTAATGAATGCTTGGGGAACAAAAAAAGGCAAAAATATAATCTTTGCTCTCTAGGAGCCCATCTTACTAATTGGGGAGACAACATAAAAACCACTAATATGATTTTCTTAAGACAGTTCTGGGTGTACATTTGGTAGTTTGTTTTTTTTTTTTTAACATTTGTTTTTCATGTTTGAAAATGTATTCATGAACTTTTTTTCTCACTTTGAGAAAAACAAATGCCCTCAGTTGCTGAGACCTTGTAATTTTCTGTGGGAATAGGCCTGAGAAAACAAATGTAAAAATATCTTGCCACTTCCACAGAAATGTTGAGAAGGTAAGTGAAGTAATGTCTTTGAAATAAGATGACTTCTTTCTTTGGGAAACATAGAGAAGGGAATGGGGAAAAAAGGACACAATAAATCCAAGTATGTAAAAATTTCCTCATTTTTATACTAAGACAGAAGAGATGTGAGATGAATTTGGTTGGTCTGATTGGTAATGGATTGAATCTGTGTGTACCTGACCTACCTTTTTGAATGGATGTGCTCCACAGAGTCTAAATAAAGGGGTGCCAATGATCTAAGCTAGTCCTATATTTTACCTTACTTGAATTTCATCACAACTATATAGGCAGGGGTAACATTAAGGCTTGGCAATATAGATGTGGCTTTCTTTAAGAAAAATGAAGAAATAATAAAATCTTCTAAAGTGTAAAAAGTAGAGGATTTAATTTTTTGTTTTATGAAAAAGATTTTATATTTTTAAAATTTTATTTACTTATGCTATTTTTACTGAAAAAAATTCCCAAATATGTAGCTTTGGTAAAGAGTCCCCTGAAGTAACTGAAGTAGGAATAAGAACTGGGGGAGGGGGCTTGTAGTTAAGAAATTCTGGAAAAAAATGAATATGACCCAGAAATTAAGATCAAACCATCCTGAAATGATTATATAATTCAATAGAAAAATAGGATTACTTTTTTAATAAAAAAAGTATAGCATTTTAAAGAACATAGTGATGGTATCTGAAGTAATATACATGAATCTTTTGAGAAATTATCTCAACCCATACTGAACAGATAGACATGAAAAAAGGAAGGAAGGAAGGAAGGAAGGAAGAAAAACAAACATTTAAGAAACAGAAATATTATATAATGGAATTTCATTTGAAAGTATTAGTGTCATAGATTCTCTTTGTGCTTAATGAAAGATTTAGAATATTGAAATCTTTCCTTATATATTGCTGAATCTATTTCTTATCTTGGGATCATCTGCTTCTTAACCAATCCTATTTCTTTTGCTATTTATGCTATTGTAGGAAAAGTAGGGCTCTATAGTCCATGTTGTACTTTAAAAGGAATATCGATTTAATTGTAATTTTTTAATATTTCAAGAATGCACAATTTACATTCCTGGAGGTCTACCATTTCACCACTGATGCAAATCATTATTGGTCCATCCAAATTGTTTAATAAATAGCAGTAACCAAAAATAGTCACCTGCTGGCCAATCCTGTAGTGATAGATCCTTATCAAATTAGCTAGCCTGGTCCTAGGGACAAGAAACATACAGTCTCTGACCTAGCCCATAATAACTACATAAAGAGACAAACCAAAAACTAGAAATCCTTGATGAACAAAAACACAAATTGAGGCAACATTTATCTAATGTATATGGGAGGAGTTTCTCAAAAAATAACAACAATACCAGAATTGTGTATCTGAACTTCCTAAACTCTGATATAAATGCATTTTGCTACTGTTATTTTTGGCATACAATTAGCTAGAACTGAATTTTAGCAAAAATCATCTAAATATGAACCATAATGAATCAGCATATTCAATTTTGCTTCACAAGAAGTCACTGTAATTACAGGATTTTTTAAAGAAAATGCCCCAAATCATTAAATTGACTAAATGATAACTATTTATTGTTATCCTGTAGCTTATTTCCCTGCTGGAAATGATGGCACATTGCTGAATCTTTGCACAATAGAATGTAAATATCTCACCAGCTAAGGCAGTTTAGTAACTGGCAGGAAAATCAGATTAATGTTTTTGGTTTTTTTCTGGAAAAGTCTATGGTGTTCATAGAGAAAAGAGAAAATATGTCAATTTCCTTTACTATTGCAAGTTCTCTAGGAGGAAGGACTATGTCTAAACTAGACTATTTATGTTCCCCAACCAACCCTAGGTGTTAGAAATACATATCCTGTCATACTCTTGTAGGTTGCCTAATGATTCTATACTTATATGCACCTGCCCTATCCCAGTGGACTGATCACACTATTAAGTTTCCTTGGCAGAGAAATGGTAACATTTGTGGAGTTTCTTTGCTGCTATTCTTCAATTACTGAAAAAAAAAAAATAAGCACATACCTTTTACAATCTGAGAAGTTCTTTCTTTTTTTCCCATCTTTTCACTTCTCTGAATTAAAGTCAAATTCTACACATGGATATGAGTAGATTGTTGAAAAAAAGTGACTTGTGGATATAAATTTTAAAGTTAGATGTTTAACATTCTAGTGAATCTTCATTTTGAAGAGGAAAAGGAAATTAAAAAAAAAGAACCTCTGGTGTCCTTGACTGAAGGAGCACCCTATCATGCAGTGGACAATATAGAATAGATAAATTGTATAAGGAACCAAGAGACAGAGCACTTACTATATAAGAATACTTCCCCTCTTTCTTCAGCTGCCAAAGACTCATTCCAAGTAGAAAAGGCTATAATTAGCATCAAGCCAAGGGAGGAACTGTAATAATAATACACAAAGTGTATTTACAACAAATTAAGCTGAATTAATTATTCATTTTATTAATCATTCAATTTAATTAATTCAAATTAATTCAACTTAATTCATTTTATTTATTTATTTATTTATTTTTTATTTAAATTTATTATTATACAAATATAAATATATTATATAAATTATATATTATATATATAATTATATAATATATAAATATATAAATTATATATATATATAAATATATAATATATAAATATATATAAATTATATATACGTGTATAATATATAAATATATATAAATTATATAAATATAAATATATTTTAAAATATTTTTATTTGTTTATTTATTATATTATATAATGATATTATAAATATTAATTCATTTATTTATTAATTCATTATATCAAAATAATTCAATTAATTCAAATTAATCATTAAATATCAATTGAGCTGAGAGTGTGATCATTTGGGACATTGTGCATGACTTGCATTAAGTATAAAATTTGAAATAAGTAGTGAAACCTGAGAAGTTAATGCTTATGATCTATTCCCATGCAATACAGGTATATTGTAATTCATTTTTTCACTATCTTATCTCATTTTATTTAGCAGTACCAATTTATGCCTTAGTATTTAACACAGTACTTGAAAATAATAAAAATGTATTAATAAAAATCTTTAAAATTCCAACAATGTAATAATTAATATATACCTCTACTACTTTCCCTTCTTTTGACTTTATTTTGAAACCACTCTTTCATGAAAAATGCAGCAAGAGGTGCAGGGGGCAAGCAGGAGGAGATGCAGGTCTAGTAAGTTTCAGATATGGAGAGGACTTGGGAATAGTCAAGAGCCTAAGGAGGAAGTAACCTGTATGGGGAGCCAGGTGGCAAGATGCATGTTATTCAAGGATGAGATAGAGAAATGCTGAATGTAAAAAAAAAAAAAAAAAGTCCTTTATTCAATCAATAAGCATCTACTATGTGCCAGGCACTACTCTAAGCACATATCTTAGATAATTGGTTGTTGTCCTTTGTTCTATAAGAGAGACAAAGAAAGGCGAGGCAAAGATAGGCAAAATCATAATTATCCATGCTCTCATGGAGAGCTCAGTCTTTATATCTGACTGACCTTGAACCTCATTTTATAACAACTACATTGTTAAAGAATATGTGTTGAAAGGTTATGGAGCTCTTCTATGGTCCAGTCAGAGTTTCCTGATATCAGTGAAATAAAAAGTGAGGAAAACTATCTAAAAGAACCCTTTTCCTGACTGACTGATCACTGTCACTTCCCTGCTCAGTTACTCCAGTGGTTCATTTGTATCTTTATGATAAAATATAAAGACTTTTTCTTTGTATTCAAAGCCCTTCAAGACTACCTCTAAAATATTTCCTGTGATTATTATGTACCACTGTCTTTGAAACATTCTAAAGTTAAGTCAAAATACCTTTCATTTTCCTTAATAATTTCATTGTAATGATGCTTTGAGAAGAACAGTGCCAATGAAGACTTTCTGCCTTCCAGTAGGAATAGCTAATGGTTAGGTTTAAGTCTAAGCAACCACACTATGTTCTTACAACTCCTGGTTTGGTAGATCCCTGTAGCTTGGTTTAGAGATGCCTGGGTAAGAGAGAAATGACAGTTGCCTAGCTGGAGTGGCTGTAATTTTACTGTATTTGGTTTATGTTACTGTTGTTTTTATATTTGTGAGTAAAGATATGTATACATTTAAGTCATGTCTCTCATAATATTGTATTATGACTTGTCTCTGTATGAAATCATCAACAACACAATAAAAATCAATAAGAACAATAATGAAAAAGCTAACTTTATTTTGTCCTTTAAGGTTTGCAAAGCATTATACATATATTATCTAATTTGAATGTTGTCCAGCAAAGTTCAGTAGTGAAAGGAAGAGTGCAGTGTATCCTAGTGGGTGGAACCAAATGTCAGAAGAATCAAACTGGATTAGTCCACACACACCACACTCTTAGATCAATATAAATAGCATTATTTGTATGGGTGGACTTGAGGGACTAAGGTTTTCAGCCTTCTCTGAAGCATAGAAAGTTTACACAGAGTATCTTCTGGTCCTGGCTATACTGACATGTGAGTGGTTCTGGCAGCCTCTGGGCATCAATGAATACAGTCAGAATACAGTAAGAAATCTCCCCTGGTCGCAAAAATTAAGTTTGAGATTTCTGTGGCTTTTTGTGGTTGCTCTTGTTGTTTGCTTTTACTGAATTTTGACTCATAATAGGTAGCTTTAGGAAAGTCATTGAATAATCTGGTTCTGTGTTTCCTCATTGGAAAAATGAAATGATTGGACTGAATGATATTTAAGGCCTTGTCTAGCTTTATCAAACTGAGTCAATGAACAATCAAAATAAACATTAAATACTCTCATCATTATTACACTCTGCATTCATCCTATATAAATGAAATCTTTGCCCAAAAGGCTTAGACACTAAAATTTAGATTGCAAACAGAGTCACTGATATGTAAATGAAATAGCATTTTTAATAATGCACCCAATTATTGCCATTTCATTTTGATGTCATGACTTTTCTATTCTGGGTATGATGAATTTATATGGCCCCTCACATGGGTGACTTCCTAGGTTTAAATTCTTCCTGTCACCACATCCTGAGCACTATTGTGCACTAAAATAATTTTGAGTGAAAATGCTTTTTATATATACTCTAATTCCAAAACTGGAGAGGTCCTAACCCAGACCTTCAGAGGATTTAATTTTTCCCTTACTTTTGTCTCTTAATTTTCTCTAATGATAGAATTATTAGCTTTCTCTGTTGACTCTAGCTCTACTTTTTTTCTATCAGTGTGGGAAATTATAATACCTTAGAGAACAGGGTCTTTTGAGATTTCTTCCCACCCAAAAATAATGTGTTATGAGATATGTGCGAGTTTATTTGAAGATTTCCATGGTTTTTGGCAATTTGGATAGCCCTATGTGTTTATAAATTGAATAAATCAGTTCTTAATTGTCATAACTGATAGAAAAAACAGTTATGATTATTAAAATTATGAGTAGAGTATATTTTAATATGAAATTTTTAAAAAGACCCTATAAGAATTTCTGAGAAATGTTTTTCCTTTTTTTATTTTTTATGTGCAAACTGTTTATTTTAATATGTAATTTTGTTTCCATCCATAGAAAATCCAATTCTTCACCAAGAAATATTAAAATCATTAATCTAGTACAATTAAAACTAATTTATCTCAAAAGCTACTGAGTTGATAAACATGACCTATAACTAAAATTAATTAATCAGATTTAGCATACATTCCTTTCAATAAAGAACTTCTTTAAGACCTATATATTCTATATATATTTTATAATATAGAAGTATCCTTGGGCTCTTCAAGACCATATCAGCATGGGTCTCCTACCACGCAGAAAAGTGTTTTAATATAGATCCAGAGATCAATCATGGATATGTCATCAGAAGGTCAACTTCACTCTGTTTAAAGGACTCATGATGAAATTGGCCAGCAAGTTAAGTAGATACACACACACACACATACACATACACACACCCTCATAGGAGTTAAATGTTTGTCAAAGGACAGAATACACACATTGATGAAATCATGAATATTTTGAAGTGTGAAAGAACCTAAAGAAGATAAATGAGATGCTAAGTTCCAGTTGTTTTAACTAGTTTAGTCAGTTAGGGAGCCTTGTATTATTAATAAGAGGCCAGTAAGGCATCCCCAGCCATTCATTTCCTGGGACCAAAAGACCCTACTTTTATTTAGTCATTGCAAGACTAAATTGCAAGAAGAAGGACATTGTGATAGCCTGACTGTTGTCTATTTATTCCTCTTGAAACTATTTTACATATGGTTAAGGTCACAGATAATAATCTAGCAATTACCTTACTGGTCAAGTAAACATTTTAAGAGAATTTGTATCTCTTAAATGTACAGAATAATTTGAAAGGTCATTAAATGACTGGCATTTACTTATTTCTGAATCAGAATGCTAAAACTGATCCTTAAGTATAATTTTGTCAATGCTTTCAATTTTCCAATGAGGAAACGTGGGACCAGAACATCCAAAGGTTATTCTAAAGTCACTATTCTGTGTTCTTGAAATGTTGAGTTCTATATGGGAAAACAACCAAAGCAAAGATGGATTTCAAAATCAATTTCTTTTCTTCCAAGTTCAATACTTTTTCTGTTGTATTTTGTTGATTCTCTTAGCACTTGATTATCTTTAATTGATTAGGGACTATGTTGAAGGAACACTGAAAAAGAGTTGGATTAAAATAGTCTGGATGCTAGTATTGGTGAGAGAAGGTGAAGAGGAAGAAAGAGACACTTTACCAAATATTCATAGAAGTATCAACAGGAGTGAAAGGGATAAGGTCACAGGATTAGATACTGTGATGATCACAGAAGCTCAAACAGCAACTCAAGAGACCACTGGATGAGAGTGTATATATTAAAATAAGTAATACCAGTAATCATATAGTTTTGCTTGTTTTCTTTGCATCCTTCACAGGACCTAGCACAGCTGTAGGCATAGACAAAATACAATCAGTTGATAAGTCTTTACTGAGAAATACTAGTTTGGTTGATGACTCCATCACAGTTATTTAGCTCATGGCTTCTTTCTCCCTACTTCCCTTCACATTCATATTCTTTAGTGCTGGCAAAAACTTTCTGCTCTGTTGTGCAAAGGGAAGAAAAAAAATAAAATGCATGGTGAAGGAAGAAATAACTTGAGGGTTGTGAGTGTCCACAGAAATAATCACATTAAGAAGAAAAATAGTTTATTGTACAGTCTACAGACTTAGCAGGCAAACACTTGAGATTTTTTTTTCCATCCCAGGAAATAAACTATGCCTTCATTACCACAAAGACTAGGATTGTTTCTATGAAACAATAAATGGTGAAATAAAACAAAAAATCAAATAAGTAACCCTGGCTTGAGTTATCATGCTTTATTATTTATTTGAGGAAATAAAAAGTAGCAAGAAAATGCTAGATTTTAGGTCATATAGTTGATTTTTGTTATTTGCTTGTTACTTTCAAATATACTGTATTATATTGCCCTGATTTGTTTTTCCACCCAGGTAGATTACAATACTTTTAATACCTTGGTGTAGGCAGCATAATGAATAGAATGCTAGTCTGGGAGTCAGGAATACTTTATTTTAAACTTCTCAAACATTTTACTAACTATATAACCTAGAATTCACTTAAACGCCCTAGTCCCAATTTTCTTTTCTATGAAAGGACACAATATGTGCTAAGATATCTTCAATCTTTAAATCTATTACAATATATTTCATCCAGTGTAATCTTTTCAATATTTATCGCAAGAGGATATACTATTAAACTGCAGGCATTGTCTAATTATTTTACACCTTGAGGTATCATTAAGGCTGCCCATCTCTTATCTGTCATTCTTGTCAGAGGGCCATCTTACTTCCTGATTAAGTTGTATACATCTTTGATAACATATTGAAACTGCCTCTTTCATCATAGCTGCTAGTGGACACCTGTTATAGCCTTCTAAAACCAATCATGCATCTTGTGCTTACCTCTGCTTAGAACTACAATGCATATTTCCCTCTTTGCAGCATGCATTGTATTTAAGTTAATCAGGTGAGTAAAGCCACTCTAGCTGTGTTCTTGAAGCACAGATCCTTGGCAGATCCTTACTAGACCAATCTATGCTAGAGAAGTGAAGCCCTTTGTTTTTAAAGTTCATGTAGGTCTAAAGTTCAGCATATTAGCACATCATCTGCCTTCCTTAAAAATTCTTCAATGAAGATGTAATTCAAATTTTCACACATTCATTGATTCAAAAATATTTATTGAATATGCATTTTCTGCAAAATATTTTGCTAAGTATTCAGGTTGCACAAGCTATACAATCTATCAGACTTCCATACTACAACAAGAGAAAGCCTGAGAGGGTACATCGCGTAATTCCAAAAGTTTAAACTCTAATTCATAAGGCAAGAAATATGTATGTTGATTAGAACTGAATTGAGCAGTTAGGAACCAATGCGTGGGAGTTTTTAAGAGACTGCTAAGAGGTAAGAGGTTTAGAAAAGGGACAGTTTTATAAAATGTAAAGAGCACTCTTTTTGGAGTAGCAGATCAGAATTTTAAAGATGCTTTTGGCACTATCTGTGGCCTGCAGTAAAAGACTTAATCTCTCTGGGTCTCACTTTCCTCACCTGTAAAATGTTAAGACTGAAGAGACTTTTCAGGCTTTTTCCATCTTCCAATCAATGATCTATATGGTGGAACTTAAATTATCCCCTGAAAGACTGATAAAGTTTAGGTAACAAGATGGAAAGAGAAAACAGAAATTCTATATCGAAAGCAATTTTTTGTGGTTAAATATTTGACCAATATATCTAAAGGACAGTGGGATAACCAGTCTAATTAGAAAAGAGCTCACATCAGGGAGTTTTGGGGGAGAATGCTACACACTTAATGTGGGACTCATGTGGGATTTAGAATGATAGATTAGGATGTATTAGCATTATGTTGTAAGTGGTGGGGATGAAAAGATCTCCCATGAGTTAATAACTCACTACATCTATCTTGGAGAGATAGACATCTTGGAGATGTCTTTACATAAACTGAGAAAACAAATTGGGAACAAAATTATATACAAAGAGGGAACAAGCAAGATTGCATGGCAAATTGAATGATGCTTTCAGTGGTTGAAAATTTCTTATTTTCATGGAATATGTTTACCAGAATTTTCCCAGTGATCTTAAGTGGCTTTGAATCCTAGAACTCAGTGATGCCATAAGAACAAGAAATACAAATTCCACAATAGGGCATTTGAGATTAAAGGAAGCAGGATTCAGTACACTCTTAGTAATGATTTGCACATGAGGATTTGGCATAAAAGATATTATCGAGGTTATGAGGTAGGCTAGTCATATAGCCAGAATGAGGGATAGACTGCTACATTTTCTAGACACAAAATATGTATTTTTTTAAATCAGAGGATGGTATCTAGTGTGTTGGGTAAGGGTTGTTTTGGAAGGCATAGAGTAAAATCACTCAACCTGAGAAGGCCTCTATAGGTTATGATCTGCACTGATGGAGACCATATCAATATCCATCATATTAAAAGTCAACTGAAGTTTTATATTCCATTCAATAGCATTTACAGAAGGCCTACTATGAACATGGAACAATGCTAGTTGCTAAGAAATGATGCTACAAAGACAAAAGAATCTCTTTTCTCAAGATTTTTAAATATTCTACTGGAAGAGAGAAGAATCAATTTAATGAATGCACTGAAACATTTTTTTTTTTTTTTGAAGAGCTCTTACACTGTATAATGCTAGCAAGTGATTAATTGCCTCGTTCAAGGATTCTCATTTCCTGGTGACTCAAAATATTCTATTAAATTGTGTTTGAAAAAATATTGTCTTATTTATTAAAAATATCTTAATTAAGACTTAATCTATCATAATTTATCAGTGTCCCTAGACATAAGGCAGAATGTTTATTAATGCTATGTTCCTATGAAAGGATGCTTCCTATGTGCTGGAATATTATATCTTCCCTATAATTTATTGTTTTGTTCATACGGAAGAGTTTAGTGCTTAAAAGAGGGAAAATAGATTTTAATTTAAAAGATTTAATTTATCAAATTTTAATTATTTTAAGATATTACTACTTTTGTGAATGATGAGTTTGATTCAAAAAAAAGAGTAAGAAATCAGTTTTATGTAAAGGAAAACTGAAAGTACTAACATTAAGCAACATAAACAATATAAAGTAAATCAATGAAAAAGTATAAATAAAATCAGCGACAAAATTGATTTCAGCTGGAAGCAATTTGGGGCAGAAAATGAACAATATCATAAACTTGAAAAAATAAAGCCCTCTGTAAATAAGATAAAACGTATGCTTGTGTGTGAACTGTTTGATAGCATAATGGTCATAGGAAAAAAAAGTTTTAGTCATTGAAAGTTAAAAAATGAGTATAAAAACATATTTCATAGACAGGAATATGTGGGAAAATGCTGTAAAGATGTAGGATATTATGATCCCTCATCTTGTTTGCATATAGAGTTTATGACTAAGAAGAGTAAAATCAAAATCCTATGAGAAAAGATATAATTCTAGAGAGAAAAGCATGATTTTTAAATGGTTACTGATTTCATGGGAAAAGTTTTGGAAGTTGCTACCCTGTAAGTAAAAGGTGAATCAGTATTAAAAAAAGATCTCATTTAAGTATCTGAAGTTCCTTATATACTATAGGAATCCAAGAAAGACTGCTGGTATAATGGTCTGATGGTAAGAAGAATCTATGGTGAAAATTAAAGATATCAGAGGGATGCATAAACTGTGTTGCTGGAGTGAGAGGCAGCTAAATGTAGTTTTCAGAAGCTTTCAGGTAAGTGATTGGTGGAAAAGAACATAAATTTCATTAGTCAAGAAATTAAGTGACAACCATTGCTATTCAATATCTCTCAAAGTTGGACAAAGGTGAAACTTCCCATAAGTGACTGTTGTTCTCTATGATTAGCTTTGATTTGAAAGGAAAAAGCAGGGCTGATGGAAAAGGCACTTTGAATCCTAGTGAGCTGGCTAGGTCTGTTTACTTTGCTAAAAGCATTGTCCTAAACTGTGTTGCTCTGATCTGTCTTCTGATTTATCAACACAATCTCTGAGGGGGCAAACAACTGGCTGAATTGGTCTGTATAGCTCAGAGATAAACACTTTGAGGGACCTTCTAGTTTTCTGGCTAAAAAGGAACTGCTCTTCACATTTATGGACAGCATTCTTTAAGGATGATTGGAAATTAAAAAAGTTTGTTTATGGCAAATTCTGCCATGGGAGGGAAAAACAGAACAAAACATTTTCCCAGGTAAAGGGCAGTGAGGGGGAATTCTGGGAGTGGAGTCAAGATGGTGGAATAGAGAAATTAGTCAGCTAAACCTTCCCAACATTCTCCTCCAAACACATTTAAAATATCACATGAAATAAAATTCTGGAGTGGAAAAGGCAAAAAAAGGTTAGAGTAAGACATTCTCCCTGCCCAAGACAACTTAGGAGTATAGAAAGAAAGACCTGTAACATGGGAGTTTAGCCTGGCCTAGATTCCACAAGAATGAAAGAGCAATGGTGGGACTAGATGATGTTGAGCAGAGCAGCCCCAGCCACAATTTTGGTATCTCTCAAACCAGAAAAAGTAAGGGGACCTCGTGTCAGCACTGGCCACAGGATCAGATGCACTTTCACAACTTCATTTTCTATACCCACCTCTGGGTCATGGTTCAATGACAAGGAGGAACACTTTTGTTAAGGAGGGAGTGGAAACCCAAATGGGCAGAATCACATTTGGTCCTAATGGATCAGGAACCTTTATAAGCAGAATCAATTGAAATCCCAGGAATCAGGGACCCTCCTTGGGTAAGGATAAGAGTAAAGACCATGAGAGTAATGACCATACCTTTCCCCTGATCTCCCACCTGGTAAGCACCAAAAATTTTCAAATGCCAAGAACTATCTTTGAAAACAATTGTGGGGAAAAAAAACAAAACAAAACAAACTAAAGTCTGAGATTGTGCTATTCTACTGCCAAGACTGGGAACAGTGACCAGCATTAACATAAAGTTATAAATCAAGAACTAGTGTGGAATAATGAGTAAATAACAACAACAAAAGAAATTGACTTTAAAAATCAACTATTATGAGACGGAAGATCAAGACTCAAGATGTCTCGAAATAGCTGCAAGAATAGTCTGAAAGAAAAATATGAATTGGAAACAAATCATACAAGAATTTCTGGAAGCTATCTCCAAGACATCAAGCAAACTCATATGGGTTATACATGTGCAATCATGTTAAACATATTTCCATATCAGTTATATTATGAAAGGGGGCTTGGAATTAAAGGGAAAAGTCACAAAAAATAAAACAACCAAAAGTGAAAAATAGTATGTTTTGATCTGCATTCAGAATCCATAGTTCTTATTTGGATGTGGATAGCATTTTCATCAGGGGTCTTTTAGAGTATTTTGGATGATCGTATTAATGAGAAAAACTAAGTCTATCATAGCTGATCATTGCATAACATTGCTGTTGCAATGTTGTCCTGGTTCTGCTCCTTTTACTCAGCATCAGATCATGTAAGTCTTTCCAGGTTTTTGTGAAATTCTCATGCTCATCATTTATTACAGAACAATAGCATTCAATTACATTCACTTACCACAACTTGTTCAGCCATTCCCCAATTGATACCAATTGATATTCACATTATCTCAAATTAACTGATACACATAAGTGACAACTGTAGAAGCCTGGATATATCAATACAAATGAAGGAATAATATTTGTTTCCAGAGCAATATATTCTCCACAGGCAGATCCAGGATTAAGTAGAATGTATTTTTTTTAAAGAACAGGGCTTTGTTTATTATTAAGGTGTGATACCACATCCTTTATTTTCTTAACATTATCTTTTTATAATTTGTTTATTTTTAGTTTTCAACATTCATTTGCACAACATTTTGAGTTCCAAATTTTCTCCCCATCTCTCGCTTCCCCCCATCCTAAGATACCTTGCATTCTGATTTCCTCTTCCCCCAATTTTCCCTTCTTCTATCACACCCTTCCCTTCCCTTATCCCCACTTTCTCTCTTTTCTTGTAGGGCAAAATAGATATCTATACCCCATTACCTATATTTCTTATTTCCCAGTTGTAATTAAAAACAAATCTCAACATTCGTTCCTAAAACTTTGGGTTCCAACTTTTCTCCCTCCCACCCTCCCTCCCCATCCATCCCCACTGAAAAGGCAAGCAATTCAATAAAGGCTATACTTGTGTAGTTATGCAAGACTTTTCATAACAGTCATGTTGTCTAAAACTAACTATATTTCCCTCCATCCTCTCCTGCCCCCATTTATTCTTTTCTTTCTTTTGACTTTGTCCATCACCAAAAGTGTTTACTTCTAATTATTCCCTCCTCCCAACTGCCCTCCCTTCTATCATACCCCCACTCCACTTATCCCCTTTTCCCCTACTTGCCAGTAGAGTAAGATAGATGTTCATATCAAAGTAAGTGTGCATGTTTTTCCCTCTTTAAGCCAAATGGGGTGAGAGTAAGCTTCACTTTTTCCCTCTCACCTCCCCCATTTTTCCTTCCATTGAAAATTTTTTCTTACCTCTTTTATAAGAGATAATTTGCCCCATTCCATTTCTCCCTTTGTCCTCACAATATATTCCTCTCTCACCTCTTAATTTTATTTTTTTAGGTATCATCCCTTCCTATTCAACTCACCCTGTGCCCTCTGTCCATATGTATAAAATCCCTCCAACTACCCAGATACTAAAAGTTACAAGAGTTACAAATATTGTCTTTCCATGTAAGAATGTAAACAGTTCAACTTCAGTGAGGCCCTTATTATTTCTCTTTCCTGTTTACCTTGTCATGCTTCTCTTGCTTCTTGTGTTTGAAAGTCAAATTTTCTACTCAGCCCTGATCTTTTCATCAAGAATGTTTGAAAGTCCTCTATTTCACTGAATGACCATTTTTTACCCCAAAGTATTATACTCAGTTATTATACTCAGAATATATTGAATCACCTACTAGGTGATTCTTGGTTTTAATCCTAGTTCCTTTGACTTCTGGAATATCATATTCCACACCCTTTGATCCCTTAATGTAGAAGCTGCTAGATCTTGTGTTATCCTGATTGTATTTCCACAATACTTGAATTATTTCTTTCTGATTGCTTGTAATATTTTCTCCTTGACTTGGGAACTCTGGAATTTGGCTACAATATTCCTAGGAGTTTTTGTTTTTTTTTTTTTTTTTTTTTTGGATCTCTTTCAGGAGGTGATTGGGGGATTCTTTCCATATATATTTTATGTTCTGGTTCTAGAATATCAGGGAAGTTTTTCTTCATAATTTCATGAAAGATGATGTCCAGGCTTTTTTTTTCATCATGGCTTTCAGGTAGTCCCATAATTTTTAAATTGTCTCTCCTGGATCTATTTTCTAAGTCAGTTGTTTTTCCAATGAGATATTTCACATTATCTTCTATTTTTTTCATTCTTTTGGTTTTGTTTTGTAATTTCTTGGTTTCTCATAAAGTCATTAGCTTCCATCTTTTCCCTTATAATTTTTAAAGAACTATTTTCTTCAGTGAGCTTTTGTACCTCCTTTTCCATCTGACCAGTTCTGCTTTTTAAAGCATTCTTTTCCTCACTGGCTTTTTTGAACCTCTTTTGCCATTTGAGTTAGTCTACTTTTTAAGGGGTAATTTTCTTCAGTACTCTTGTGGGTCTCTTTTAGCAAGCTTATGACTTGACTTTCATGATTTTCTTGCATCACTCTCATTTATCTTCCCAATTTGTCCTCTATCTCTCCTACTTGATTTTCAAAATCCTTTTCGAGCTCTTCCTTGATCTGAAACAACTGCATAATTTTTTTGGACGTTTTATATGTAGAAATCTTGATTTTATGTCTTCCTTTGATGGTATACTTTCTTCTTCCTCATCTGAAAGGATGGAATAAAATAACTTTTCACCGAGAAAGTAGCCTTCCATAGTCTTATTTTTTTCCCCTTTTTTTGGGCATTTTCCCAGCCAGTTAGTTAACTTTTGAATCCTTTCTCAAGTGGAGGCTATACTCTATGGACCTGTAAGTTCTCAAATCATCCAAAGTAGCACAATCAAGGGAGAGGAGTTTATTCCTCTCCTGTCCTGCACTCTGATCTGGGAGGAACCACAAGCTTTTCTCCCCAGGATCCGTGAGTAGGATTCTGTCTCCAGAGTCCAGTTCTCCTTCTCATCCCAGGACTGCACTTAGAACTGAGACCCAGATGATCCATTTAATTTCCCCAGGATCTTTAGGCCCAGTGCTGAAAAAATGAATGCTGCTGCTGCAGTTTCTGCTGCTGCCCTGGGGCAGCAGGTGAAAGAGCTTTCTCAGTGACCTTTGAAGCTGTCTTTGGCATTTGTAGGTTGAATAATCTGGGAAGCCCAGCTGCTTCCCATGATTCTGAGTCTTGAGGCCTACTCCCTTCCTACTGTGTGGCCAAGGTTGGACTGTGCTCCATGGGCTGTGCTCTGTTCTGAGCCTGATGTTATAGACCTTTCCTATTGGCGTTCCAGGCTGCCTTGGACCAGAAATCTCTTTCACTCAATTGTTTTATGGCTTCTGCTGCTCTAGAATTTGTTTGGAGTCATTTTTACAGGTATATTATGGGCTATGGGGGTAGAGCTAGAACAGTTTGATCCTTCTACTCTACCATCTTGGCTCTGCTTAGAATTTCTTTTCAGGTTGAAAGGTCTCAAATTTGTGCATGTGTCCTGAAATGAGAATGTCCACATCAAACTGGCTTTGTAACAATGTTAAGCTGGCCATATCACCCCATGGAATTACTTGATGTCCATGGATGAAACCAATTTTGAACTGCCCAACAGTCACCACCTTCTACACTGGATAATTCAGATTCTCATCCAACTTTCCTCTAACAATGTGAACATCTCCAGCTAGAGTCTTTAGATAGTCATAGCTTTCTTTGGTGCAAAAGTTTCCAGTGCAGAGAATGTGCTGAACTTTTCCAGGTACCAGCAGTTTTGTTTTTTTTTTTTAATTTAGCTGGCAGACTTGCACCTGTGGGGGCTGTGCCAATCTGCTAATGCTAACACCAATATCCTGTCACTGGCCTGGTTCTGCCACAGCAACCACTGCTGTAGCCTCCTTCCTCAGTCTCCTCCTATTTTCTTTACTTTTTTTTAATAATTTTGTAATGAAACTAGAGGAATGGACCATGATATCATATATCCAATCCTACTATATTTCATAAAAAGCAGATACTTAAATAATATTTGGGGTGTTTTTTGGGGAAATGGAGGTGTTATATTCAATTTGCATTATCAATATTAAATGTAGTTTATGGAAATCATAATTTAACAGAGATACAACCTTTATCAAAGAGAAATATTTTGATGGATTTCCATATGTGCCTTTCTTCATTTCCCAAAGGAATCAATTTATTATTTATTTATTAGAAACATTTCTTCAGATAACATCTTTAAACATGCATTTGACTGTTCATTTTCCCCCCAGTCTGTTCACTTTCTTTTCTTTCTATAAGATTGAGTTTATATTTCTTGCAGTGAGACTAAACACTTTTATTTGTGGAAGGATATTGCATATAAGAATGACTGTAATATTTACAGAACATATGTTTTCTTGGAATGTTACCATATCTTTATAAAAATGTTACATTAATTTATAAAGGAAATGTGCAAATGTCTCAAACACCCCCAAAATGTGTTCCTGAAATTCTGTTTATTCACTCCTTTGATTTATTTATACGAAGCACTGGTGACATTTGCAAACCAGCTGCAGTGATAACAGGTGCACATGCCCCCTAGATATCCCAAGGATATATTCCTGCTAAGTGGTAGTCTAATCACCCAAGCTCCAGAGCAGACTAAATTTAAATCAGATGTTAATTGCCTCCAGAGTTTAGCTGATCTTGCATTTAATTATCTTCCAGAAAGTCAAGTGAAAAGATGATCTTTGACATTTACTATAAGAAGAATTACGTAGTTTTATGTAATAAAACCTTATCTGTGTATGTGTGTTTATGTGTATAAAAGTATATACATGTGTGTATGTGTGTGTTGACAGAGACACCCAGTTGTACACACACACACATATTTTTTTTTCTCCTCCTCTATTTACCTTTTTCTCCTAAATGATAATATCCTTGTAATTCCTCTTCAGGTCCTAAAAGTGACTGTGCTCAAGCCAGTCCTTCAATCAGAATATTCTACTCTCCTTCTGCCACAATCTATATCCTTCAAAGTTCTAGTCATCTTTCTAATACTAAGTCAATGGGAAAATATTTCAAGAAGTCTTCACTTATGATCTCAACCACAAATGACTTTATTCTCTTGAGAATATCTAAAGCATTGTGTTTGTACCTCACACAGAGGAAGGTATAGTGAGGAGTTATTTTCAAGGGTATCTGAGTCCTAGGATTTGGATTCAAAACCTAGTTCCATTGCTTCCACCTCTGTGGCTTTTATCCAATCCTTAATTCTTTTTCTTAATTATTGTATCTATAAAATGAGAGGTCAGAGTAGTTGACCTCTGTTTTTCCCTTCCAAATTCAGATCCTATATAGTTATTTTTTACATCTTACCTCCTATTTCCTTCTAGTCCTAAATAACACGATTGTAACATAGCCCTTGTTACAAATTGACACCTGGTGGATTCTTTTTAAATGAAAATGCCTTGTCTCTCCTGATAAATTGTAAACTTGATAACAGCAGAGGTTTGCATATTTGCATCTCTAGTAATAACCTAGAACAATGTTAATAGGGGTCGTAGGAATACCTATTAACTTAATACCATAATTAATGAATGAATTACTCTTAAATATATATTGTCTTCTTGAGAATGAAGGACAAACACAACCTGAGAGTAGCCTGAGCTGCCTGAATGCATAACTCAGCTCCTCCTCTCCCTCTCCCAAGAAAGGTAAATTATGGTGGCCAAAAGTTGCCTAGTTCATTTGGGATTTACTGGCCAGATTTCTTTCTCAAAGACCAAACCTTGAACCCTATTCACTCTGGAGCTCATAGATTAGACAATAGGTCCTGGGACAAGCACTATTTAATGGCTACTTTTTGGGACCCTCCTCACTCAGAGTGAATATAAATAGTAACTGTTTCTCTTTTGGCCAACAACCCTGAGGATCTTCCCCTCCTAATTTGAGTTTTTTTTTAATTAAAGGGCCATCCCTTAACTAACTTCTTAAAGAAATCTGTTCACTGAATGGATGTAAACTCGCTCAAAGTGAGAACCTGAAAAGACATTAGCTTAAAAGGACGAGGGTCAAGACAGCCAAGATGGTGGAGTGAGAACACATATTTACCTAAGCTTTAAGGCAAACTTCTTCAGAAACCTCTAAAAAAGGGAATCAAAACAAGTTGTAGAGTGGCAGAATCCACTAGGAGACAGAGTGCGGCAGTTTTCCAGTCAAGGACAGCCTGGAAGAACGACGGGAAAGGTCTGTTGCATGGGGCTGGAAGAGCGTAGAGCACACAGTCTGTACTTTGCCATAGCAAAACTGAGCAAGAAGCAGAAGGCTGTGTGAAGCAAAAGAGTAGTGCTGATTCTCAAACATATCAGCCCAGGATGGGAGTCCAGTAGAAGTGAGTGAGAAAGAAGCACAGGACTCTTAGTAACAATGGCAACCACTCCTGAGACTATCAGCCCACAGATCAAATATCTGTAAATCATCTACTTGAATTTCCTTGAGCCAAGATGACTAAGTTATCTGTAAGTGCTATTCCCCTTTCCTTGTTGACCTTGAAAAACCCAGAGAATATTTCTCCAGGGAAATTCTTGGAATTGTGGGATCAGCCAAAGGGGTAAAAAGTCTCTTAACTTGAGAGGCCGGGAAAATCATAAAGCTGGTGTCCCTCTTGCTTTGGCTGAAAGGGAGCAGTGAAGAATTGGAACTGTCCCAGAGAGCTCCATCACAGTGAACTAGGAGGAGATCCTGAGCCCCAGGGGAACCTGTAAGCATCAAGACCACGACCCCAGGCATGCCTTATCTCAGTCAGGGGAATCAACAAGACAGTAGCACAGACAGGGGTTCACCAATCAATCAGCCTAGCTGTGCTGTAGTTCAGGAGAAGAGAACTCCTGTGGCCAGACTATCTTTCCAGGGTTGATAAGAATTATTAGAATTTAACTTCCTTAACTGTTCTTTCAATAACCATGCATTCTTTCAATTAACCCAGATGCTTGTGGATAATACGGAATATGATATATCCATCTCATATTGTTTAATAAACAATGTGCCTTCATTTCATTAACTTTGAAATGTGACCCATTGTCACTTTTTATCTACATTGGGGTTCCATAATACTGAATTATGACATCTAGAGTTTTACTTGTGTTTTCTGGGTCACATTCTTATGTGGACAAGTCTAGTACCCCTGAATAGGTGTCAACACAAGTACATTTAAATTTGCATTCTTTATCTTGGGGTAGGGATCCAATACAATCTATTTGCCAAATTTGAGCTGGTACTTTGCTCTTATAATCTCTCCAATTACTACCCAAGGAACAATTTGTTTCTTTTCCAATTAACATATATAACATTCCTCTGCTAGTTGTTTTAACAATGAATGAGAGGTACTAATACCTCAGTCTTGTGCCCACTGATGTGTGGCTTGGACCCCTAAATAGCCAGCCATTTGATTGACCCATTTTGCTAGATCATCAATTGGTGTCATAGTAGGCACAACATGTTGAGTAACAATCTTTGCTAATTGATCAACACGTGCCTTGTACTCACATTCTGGCGTGGTGAGGGCCACATGAGCATCTACATGAAAAGTTGAAAAATTAGTAACCAAAGACATGACCCATATATCTTTCCATAATTTATGCCCCAGACTTGTTTGTCATGAATTGCTCAATTTTGATTTTTCCACATGGGCATCCATATAGCTAACCCATTAGCTAACGCCCGTGAATCAGTGAATATATGACACTGTCCTCCTTGTGTTTTGATAGCCTGATGTACTCTAAGCTCACAATATTGATTACTTCCACCTATCCCAGTACTTTCCAAAATCTGCCTAGTACATAGGTTATAAGCTACCCCTCTCCAATGTTTTTTATGGCCCAAATATTGTGCTGTCCCATCAGTAAACCATGCATGTCCTGATTGTTCGGTTAATTCATCATACCCCTCATTCCATTTTACCAAGGACTGTACCAACTGTTGCTTTGGTTCAGAGGGTGTATCGTTTCCCTCAGTACCTATGTTTACTATATATTTATGTAAAGCAGAAACTGCACTTTTGCCAGTTTTAGATCTAGTTTAAATATACCATTTCCATTTAATTATGCTTTTCCCTTGCTTATGTCCAATTCTCTGACAAGCTGGGGTACTCATGACACAAATATTACCTCATTGCCCAGAGTCTGTTATTCAGTCTCTACCAAAGCCCAATATACAGCTAACAAGTGCTTTTCAACAGGGGTATATTGAACTTTAGATGAAGAGATTTTCCTGGACCAAAATCTTAAGGGTACATTTGGCTTTGTTGTTTTTGTCATAAATACCAGTTTGCATATTCATCCTGTACAGTCACTTGTAATTTCACTGGTCCACTTTGCATAGGCCATAAACCTAGGGTCAATTACATAGCATTTGTTTCTTCAGAAGTTTTATTCTGTTCAAGTTCCCAATCAAATTCATATTTTTTCCTAGTAATTTTATATAAGAATTTCAAAATTTTTCCTAGATCCTTTGGGTAAGCTGACTCAAAATATCTTTGACCTCCTGCTGAGTAAAATTCTCAATTATTTCCCTAAACACTATATTGCCCCCCTGCTTCTCCTGTTTTTCTCTAAGTATTATGCATGCTTCTGCCTGAGAATCCTCCCCCTCTCTAACATTGTTTCATTTTCCCTCTTTGACTTTGTTACATTTTTCTCCCACGAACTCTTCTGGCAGTAATTGCCATGGCAACATGACTGGTTCTATACAAATACTGCATATACAGTTCTTTTGCCAACCTTTTACTTCTTCTGAGCTAAATGAACAGCTCTTCTTCCACCTGTAATGCTCCAGCTTGTTCTTTTAAAGGAGAGCCTGAATGCTGAGAATTCCCATGCAAACTAGCTAACTCTTTGGCCATCTGAATTTTTTCCTTTAGCAGCTTGTCTCTGTTTTTACACATAATTCAGTAACAAGTTAATAAAATCCAGCCTCTCCTGCACACCCCTGCTAGTGCTTTCCCCTGGTTTTGTTGGTATAACTTGCAAACATATTTCTAAATCTTTGGGTTCTCCTTCCTGTAACCTTGGTTGCCAGTTTTCACAGGGGCCATTGCCTTTAGTCCATTCCCTAGGTAGGGGGGAATAAGGTAAATCCTCCCATCCTGGGGTGTCTGTTCCTCTCTCTAAAGTATTTCTGCCTCCAAATAGAGATTTTATCCCTTGCAATCCTGTTAATGACACCAAATGTATTGCCAGGGCAATATTCACAGCACTGATGGCAACTATGAATATTCTAGCATAGTTTTGAATTGTTAAGTATAACACAATCTCCATATAGAAGGCAGATGAAAAACATTTATTCATACACCAGAAAGTTATATCACAACACCACAAAAGCCAATCCATCATAGTAACCAAGAGGGGACAATGTCATTCCTAAGACTTCCCCCCTCCTCCTGTTGGGGTCTTCTCACAAACAAACTGACAAAACTAGCTGTGCCTCCATGTATCCTCTCTCTCCGCCACCCTAAGTGCTGTGACCAGCTTCCTTCCAACTCTGAGCCACTCTTCCACTTCCATCCGTTCAGCAACTTCCTCTCACCACATGTGATTTAGATTTCTATGTGATTTAAGCAGGTCAAATGGGCTTATTAATGGGTAGGAAACATCTTCAAATTAAGCAAAAACACATTAACAATACAAGGACCCAGATGACTCTGGAGAAGAAAGTGAAACTGAAGACTTTGCACAGCCTTCCCTCACCCAAATCAAACTCAACTGCAAGTCATGTCATCATCTCCCTGATGTCATGGTCCTCTCTGAGAACAAAAGACAAACACAACCTGTGAGTAGTCTGAGCTGACTGAATGGGTAACCCAGCTCATCCTCTCCCTCTCCCTCTCCATCAGGGGAATGTTTATTAACTAAATAAAATAATTAATGGATAAATAACTGTCAAATATATAAGGTAAGTGTTTTCTCATCACATTATATATTTTATGAAGTACCCAGTTTAATGCATTATAAAGAGTAGGTCCTTAAGAAAATAAAAATCTAGCCCTTAAACCAGACCTCTACAAATTTGCCATAGGGAGGGGCCAAAATGAAAATAGGCTAAACTTCTTTGTGTAGCAGATAGGTTTTCAGCTGCTCACTTTCCAAGTAAAGGTAACTAGATACAAGCAGACTCACGTGCAGGTCACATGACAAACAGGAGGGAGTGAACAGTAATAGGCTACTCAAAATGTTTGTTCTGGCTTCAGCCTGCAGGACATATGTTGTACAGGCCTGCCTTTAACCAAAATCACTCTGTCTCTTATTGATTGACCAATAGGTCCCAGGCCACCCCCCACTTGGTCATTGTTTGGACCCTGATTAGCTCAGAGCTAACTTAAATAGCAGTTGTTTCTGTTTTGATCAGGTCTTCCCCTCCCACACTGATTTATTTATTTATTTTTTGCACCAGGTAAAAGAAGCCATTCTCTGACTCATCTTCGAATGGGCATTGATTCAAACAAACTAAGACCTGTTAAAGGCCTTAGTTTAAAAATCCCAAGGTCTCCTGCTACATACAGGGTCATCTGAAGTCATCCTGATCTTGCTACTTGACCCAGATGACTCTGGAAGAGAAAGTAAAGTTGGTGACTTTGTAGAGCCCTCCCTCACTTAAATCAGTTCACTTGCATATCATGGCAGCCCCTTCCCATTGTCTACATTGTCTTTGAGAATGAAGGACAAAGATCAACAGACTAGATACCTGCTACGTTTCTTCTATTTAATTTTCTGAACTGGAAAGGTCAAATTGCCCTTTTTCATATAATTTTACTTAACTCTAAGTATTAAGATTGTTTAGAGACTCATTTAAAGACGTTCAATTTCTATGTTTAATCATTTAAAAAATGAAAATCAGTAAATGACAATATAATGTTCTATTGAGCCAACTTATCTGGAAGTCTAGTAGATTGTATGTTGTTAAAAAACTGGGATTTATATACTATCTTATCTGAATAAATATCCAGTGCCAAGCAGCTTCTCAATAAATATGATTATGTATGAAGCAAACTTTTGCAAATTATTGCATTCAATTTCATCTGCTTGTAAAATATTCAGGTTTTGAAAACTTTTTCTTGGTAACTTTGAGAAGTAGAGAAAGGGATCAAATTTCTGCAGAATCTACAGTTGGTGGAGCACAGATTTAGATCTGGAAGAGACCTCAGAAGTCATCTAGACTAAGCACTTCATTTTACATTTTCCCTCTCTCCCTCCCTCCCTTCCTTCTTTTCTTATTCCCTCCTCTAACATCTCTCTTTCTGTATCTCTCTTCTTTCTCTCTCTGTCTCTGTCTCTGTTTCTCTCTCTCTTTTCTATAACCCCCCCTCTAGCAGATTGGTCTAGTATATGTTTGTATAAATGTTCTCCAATCACTACAATATCAGTCAAATTATTTATTCTCAGCATTCTTCTTTGTTTTTTAATTTTGAGTTCCAAATAATTTCCCTCAAAGTTTTCATTTCATTTCATTTCACCTTTTCACCCATTTCCCATTTTTTGTGACGCTATTTTGGTTTTCTTGGCAGAGATAATAGAGTTCTTTGTTATTTCTTTTTCCAGCTCATTTTATGTGTGAAGAAACTGAGACAAACAGGCTTAAGGGACTTGCTTAGAGTCACACAGCTTGTAAGTGTCTGAGGCCATATTTGAACTCAGAAAGATGAGTCTTTCTGACTCCAGGCTCATCATTGTCTCCACTATGCCACTTAGCTGTGCCTCCATGCCGCCCCCCCCCCCCAACCCATTGAAAAAGTAAACACTGTGATTTCAATAACAAATATGAATTCATGGAAACCATATTTCCATATTAGCCATGTAGCCAAAATAAATAAAAAAGCAGGAAAAAGCAAGGTAAAAAGTGAACAAAGTATGTTTTCACCTGCATTCAAAGTTCATCACTTCTATCATTAAAGGTGTATAGCATTTTTCACCATGGATCCTTTGGAATTATTTTGAATCATTGTTTTGATCTGGGTAGCTATATCTTTCACAGTTGCTATTACTACATATATCATATACTATATATATATATAGTATATAATATTATTATATATTACTATATATATATTATTATTTTTCCTGTTCTACTCACTTCTCTTTTCTTTACTTCATGTAAGTCTTCACATTTTTAAAAAATCTCCCTGCTTCTCATTTGTTATCATGCAATAGTATTCCACCACAATTATATACCCCAACTTGTTCACTTATTCCCCAGTTGATGGACATCCCCTTTATTCTCTAATCTTTGCTATGTCAAAAAGAGCTGATAAAAATATTTTGTACAATAAGGGCCTTTTCCTTTCACTTTGATAAACTCCTTGGAATGCAGAACTAAAAGTGGTATTGCTGGGTCAAAAGATATGCACATTTTTATAGCCCTTTGGGCATAGTTCCAAATTGTTCTTCAAAATAGTTGGACCAATTCTCATGTCAAATTTCTATGCTAAATGTCTGTTATTTCCCTAAGTCTCTTCTGATTTTGTCTTATGTCTGAATGAACTCACACATATCTCTTGCTCTCTCCAAATATTCTCCTCCAAATTTCTTATATTTTTCAGATTGATAAATGTTTTTATTATGATAATATTAAGGATGTATTAGTATAGCATATTGATATGCTTAATCACACCCTCCCATCAGAATATATTCTTGAAGATAAAGATTGTTTCTTTCTTTAAATTTGTATTCTTGGGGCTTAGCAAAATGCTTGGCACATAGTAGGCACTTACTAAATGTTTGTTCATTAATTTATTATTATGCAATGCTTCAGCTGTTTTTTTTTTCATATCTTTTCAATAATGTTGCAAAACTGAGAGGATGACAGAATCCAAAAACACTTACAGAGTTTAGACTACCAGGTTAAATTTAGATAGAATATATATCAACATCACAAGATACATCTGAATATCTGAAAATGTTTGGGGTTTTTTGCAGAATTCACATTAACATCTGGTACTATTATCTTACCTACTGTTTTCCCCTCAGGACTCCTGGCCCTTGAAGTCCAAAATATCACTGCATCTTAAGTATTACTCCACCTTTCCATTTGTGTTACAACTAAGTCATCTGTTATGTTTCCCTCAATTAGAACTTAAGAGTAGGACCTATTTCCCTTTTTCTACTTGTATCCCATGTTTTCAAATATTGCTCAATGCTTAGTAAGTGCTTAATAAAGGCTTTTTCATTTCATTCATACCATTCATTAGTCTATATCAACCAAACCTCATTTGTCATCAGTTAATTGCTATTTATCAATGCCTTTAGTATTAGAATTATAAGTGGTCATTGGGGTCAGAAATGTGGCATAGTAGATAGTGTGGGGTGTACAGTCAGAATGATATATCTTCCTGAGTTCAAATCTGACCTCAGAAACTAATTGGCTTTGTGATGCTGGTCATGTCACATTTGACTCACTTTCATTCTCTGTAAAATGATCTCAGGAAGAAAATGGCAAACCACTCCAATGTCTTTGCCAAGGAAACCTCAAATGGGGTCATGAAGAATCAGATATACAACTTCACCAATAGTGCATTACTGTTTTAATTTTCCTATATCCCCTCCAACATTTGAATTTTCCTTTTCTGTCATTTTAGTCCATCTAATAGGTATGTGGTGATAGCTCAGTGTTGTTCTATTTGCATTTTTCTAATCAATTGTGATTAAGGACATTTTTTCATGTGACTATAGATTAACTACTCTCTCTGAAAAGTGTCTGTTCATATACTTTGACTATTTATCAATTGTGTAGTGAATCTTATTTCTATAAATTCTGCTCACTTTTCTATGCCCTTGAGAAATGAGATCCTAGAGAAATTTGATATATTTTTTTTTCACAATAATGATTATGAACTCTGTATCTCCTTCCATCCTATTTTTAACTTGTTTATCCTACTCTCTGTCCTTTCATCCTGTTCATTTTAAAAAATATGTTGCTTCTGACTTTTACCTCCCTAATCAAACCTCCCTTTTATTAGCAACCCATCTTCTCTTATCTCCTTCCCCTACTACTTTCCTGTATGTTAAGATATATCTCTATGTCCAACTGAGTGTGCATGTTCTTCCTTCCTTGAGCCAATTCTGATGAGAGTAAGGTTCAGATGCTCCCCTGAAACTTCCCACATCATCTCCTCCACTGTAAAATCTCTTTTGGACCTCTTTCATGTAAAATAATTTATCCCACTTCACATTCTTCCAGTGCTTTTTGTCCTTTCTCACTCCTTAATTTGATTTTTATAAATAATTACCCCCTCATATTTAATTCAAACCTAGGTTTCCTGTATATATATATATATATATATATATATATATATATATATATATATATATATATATATATATATATATATATATATATATATATGTATATATATATATATGTATATACATATATATATGTATATATATATACATACATATATATATTTCTTGTAACTTTCCTAATAATGTTGGAATATAAGTAGTTTAACCTTATTGAATCACTGATAATTTTTCTGTCCTGTTTATCTTTTTCATGTTTCTTTTGAATCCTGTATTTTAAAGTCAAATTCAAATCCGGTGTTTTCAATAGGTCCTCTATTTCCATGAATATCCATTTTTCCCCAGAAAATTATACTCATTTTTGATAAACAGGTGATTCTTTATTATAGTCATAGCTTTTTTGACGTCTGAAATAACATAATCCAAACCTTCTTATCCTTTCATGTAGAAACTGATAAATTTTGTGTTATCTTGATTGTGGCTCCACAATATTTGAATTGCTTCTTTTAGGCTGCTTGCAACATTTTCTCCTTGACCTAGGAACTCTGGAATTTGGCTGTAATATTCCTAGCAGCTTTCATTTGGGAATCTCAGGAGTTACATGGTAGATTTTTTTCAATTTCTATTTTGCCCTCTGGTTCTAGAATATCAAGGTAGTTTTCCTAGATGAGTTGTTGAAAGATTATTTCTAGACTCTTTTTTGAACATGGCTTTCAGGTGGTCCAATAATTTTTAAATTATCTCTTCTGGGTCTATTTTCTAGGTCAGTTGTTTTTCCAATGAGATACATGATGATTTCATCTATTTTCCCTTACTCTTTTGATTATTTTTACTCTATCTTCATGTCTTATAAAGCCATTAGCTTCCATTTGCTCAATTCTGCTTTTTAAGGAATTATTTTTGGAGAGGATGCTAGGAAAATGACAGAGGAGGTCAGAAAATTTCAAGTTCTCAAGATTTTCCCTCACCAAGGATATAAAATAACATCTCTGGGCAAATACAGAATGGTGAAACAAATAATAGTAGGGACAGAATGAGAGTTGTCTTGGGACAGTGATAGAAGACCTGAAGAAAAATCCCAGGACTAGATTTCCTCCCTGTGAAGAATAAACACCCCCATGCTAGGTTCCCTTTAACAACTAGCAGAAAGCTGCTTAAACAAGTGGCAAGCCCTGTGGTTAGTTAGTTAGTTTGAGAGGCTGCTTCAGTCCTAGCCCCGCCCCCCACCCAGGACAGTGACAGGAATCGGGTTTCTGACCTAGTGTATTGTTAATGTATTTGTAATGGAATGAAAAAATCTTTCCCACACATTAATAGGCCTATGTTACCTACTTAAGTCACATTGTCTGTGGTGGGACGAGCTTACTGAAAGGGTGGAACAAGAAATGGTGGAGAAGGGTGTTATAGGAAGAGGTGGAGGTGGAGCAGAGCTGAGAGGAAGTTGACCAGACTAGTTAGAGGTAGGAAGGACAGAGAAAGAGCATGCAGCTGGATGTGAGTGAGAGAAAGGCATTTTGCTTAGAGGAGCCTGTTTGTGGGAAGGCTTCATAATGTATATAGACTGCTTGGTTACTATGATGAATTTTTTTGTTGCTATGACGCATTTGGTTTTCTGATGTTTGAATAAATGTTTTAGTTCTGTCTTCCATGTGGAGAATCTGTTGTATTTTGTGATTCAGAACTGTGCTGGCATATTCATAGTTGCTGTCAGTGCTGTGAATATCTCATTAGTGCTATGCTACCTGAGGAAGATCTAGGCAACCTCTGCCAACAAGGAACGCCAGACCTAGCTGTGCTGTACATTGCATCTGGGGTGAGAAGGAACCAGCACATGTCCTATGAGTGCAGAAATAGTGGGGCAGAAAGTCCCTGACTTTCTTACAGGAGACTGGAGGTTTTGATTTGAGATCACAGTCAGAGGGGAGAACTGAATGGAATCAAAGGCTGGAGGCACCATCTTCTCCACCCCACAACTAGGGGTGACTGGAAAAAGTAAATTATTTTTAAAAATGCACAGTCAAAGGAGATAGAATCCAACCATAGAGAGATACTATGGAAATAGAGAAGACTGGAGTTCATCTTCAGAGGGGGATACTGAAGCAAAGAAACCTTTTTCTACTCCAGTGAGTAATGTCAAATGATCACCTGCCTGAAACGAATTCATTGGAGAACTTTAAAAAGACTGTAAGTATCAAACAAAAGAAATAGAGGAAAAATCAGAAAGAAAAATAAGAATAATACAAGAAAAACAAGAAGATTAAATCAAGAAATTAAACCAATTAGAAAAGGATACCTACAATCTTAAAGAAGAAAAAGATACTTCAAAATCAGAACTAGGCAAGAAGAAATCAGCAAAGTTCTGAGATGCATACACACACACAGACACACACACATGCATACATGCATATACCCATGTACACATACACATACACACATATATGTATATATGTATGTATGCATATGTATGTGTGTATTTGTATTTATTTTCTTCAGAGAGCTTTTGTACTTTTTCCATTTGATTAACTCTACTTTTTAAGAAGTTCTTTTCTTCAGCGAAATTTTGTACCTCTTTTTTCCACTTAGTCAATTCTGCTTTTCAAAATATTCTTTTCTTCATTGTATTTCTGTATCACTTCTAACAATCAGCATGTTCTTTTTCTAAGGTGATGTTTTTCATTTTTTTTTTGCCTCATTTACCAAACTGTTGATTAATTTTTTTCTTGTATCATTCTCATTTCTCTTCCAAATTTTTCCTCCAGCTCTCTACCTGATTTTTAAAAATTCCTTTGAAGCTCTTCCATGGCCTGGGGCCAATTCTTTGAGGCTTTGAATGTAGGACTTCTGACTATGGTGTTTTTTTGTTTTCTTTTTCTTTTTTTTTTCTTCTGAGTATGTATTTTAATCTTCCCTATCACTATAGTAACTTTCTGTAGTCAGGATGTGATTCTGCTGTTTGTTCATTTTTTAAAATGATTTTCTTGACTCTTAATTCTATGCTAATAAGGGGTTCTCATTCACTGTGGCTGGAATTGTGAACTGATCCAACCATTTGGGAAAACAGTCTGGAATGTTGCCAAAAGTATTATTAAACTTCTAAACTTTTTGACCCAGCAGTACCACTACTTCGTCAATTTCTGGAGATGGTTAGGGGAAAAAAAAATGAAAAGGAGCTAGATGTTCTTAAATATTTATACTGCTCTTTTTTTTTTCCCAGCAAAGTACTGGAAATTGCAGAGATACCAATCAATTGGGGAATGGCTGAAAACATTGT
The DNA here is from genome assembly GCF_028372415.1 of Notamacropus eugenii. Taxonomy (NCBI): domain Eukaryota; kingdom Metazoa; phylum Chordata; class Mammalia; order Diprotodontia; family Macropodidae; genus Notamacropus; species Notamacropus eugenii. The sequence goes on along the minus strand of NC_092874.1, from coordinate 144,749,374 downwards.
AATATATAATTGTGATGGAATACCATTATGCTATATTAAACGATGAGCTCAGAAATTCATGGGAAGACCTGCATTAAACAGTGAAGAGCGAAATGAGCAGAACCAAGGGGACATTGTATGCTGTAACAGCAATATTGTTTGAAGAAGATTTTGAATGAAAAGGTTATTTTTAATATTAAAAATACCCAAAGTAACTATAAGAGGCATAGGAAAAAAGATGATATTTGTGTCTAATGGTAGCCATCTCTAGGGTGGGGGTGGAGGAGGAAAAACTCTACGTGACAATTTTGTTGTCTATTTGAAGGGACTAGCAAGTTATATGTAGCAGATTTGCTGTTTCATGCAAAATCATCATTTTTTATTATACTATGTTATGGAAATGCTTATTTCATTTCATAAATTAAAAATAAAATTTAATAATGAAAAAAATAAAGTGAGGCTCTGCTCCCAGGGTGGAGTGGGTTTTGTCCCCAGCTTCAGGGTTTTTGTGTGCAGCTGTTTTCAGTGATAATTCTGGGCACCTGTAAGTTTTCGGATTTTCCAAGTTGGTATGATCTAGGGAGATGTGTGTTTACTACTCTAGCACTGTGCACTGACCTGTGAGTGACCACAAGAACTCTTTTCCAGCACTGTGAATAGGGTCCAAGTTTTCCTGAGGCATCATTCTCTGGTGTGCTAGTTCTACTTCTTGTCCAGGGACTGAGACCTGGGAATGAAACTCAGAACTGGGTGATCCAAGTATAGGTAATGCAACAGAGTCCTACTCCTGGTGTCAACAAAGGTGTCCCATAACTCAGGAAGTCCTTACCTTTTTGTCACCATCTTGTCTTTTCCCATCCAGATTAAATTTCATATATGTGTGTATGTATATGCACATATACATGCATATGCATACATATACATATAAATACACACATATACACACCTGTATACACACATATATAGATATAAATATATATACAAATATATCTAAAATATGTATATGTGTGTATATATGTATATGCACACAAAAATGTATAGAAAGGTAGTTCTTTGTAATTATCATTCCCTGGGAAAGACTTTAAATTTCTTGTATCCTATTATTCACTTCGAGTTATGGGCAGAGCTTTGCTTTTCAGTCAAACAGAACTGCTAGCTAGATTGTGTGGTACCCAAACGTAGTATCAACATGTCTTTATAAGAGCATTTCCCATCCACCATGCACTTCCTTCTTTAATTTTCTTTTCTTACCATCTTTGGTATAATTCAAGGTTGAGTTCAGGGAGCATTTCCTTAAATTAAAACAAAGGTTTTCCTGTTTCATCCCTTTGTTAGTGCTTTTTGTCATCAGAATTCTTCATTTAGCTTATCATTGTGTAATGCAATGTTTCTAATGAAAAAGGACTGTTTAATTTATCTTAAACATCCACTTCAGATTTCAAAGGCAGTCACCTAAATCTGGTATACTGAAATTTGGTAAGTCTGTGTTCACAATAGCTTTATCATTCATAATTTCATGCATTTGGAATTCTTTCCCTTTCTGGGTTTACATTTAAAAAAATTTTTCTTCACTTTGTGTTTTATTTTTCCCTAGTTCATTAAAACAATTTTTGAAACTTGTTTTTAAAACCTTGAGTTCCAAAATCTTTCCCTTCCTCCCACCTCAACCCCCTCATTCAGAAGGCAAGAAATCCAATATCAGTTATACGTATATAGCCAAAATAGTCATGTTGTGAAAGAAAATAGAGAAAATAAAAACTCAAGAAAAATAAAATAAAAATCTGTATTCAGACACCATCAGTTCTTTCTCTGGAGATGGATAGTATTGTCCCCATCATATATCCATTTTTATGATCTCTTTTGAATATAGACCTAATAGTGGTATTTCTGTTTCAAAAGTTATGCAGAATTTTATAGCTCATTGGATATAGTCCTAAATTGCTTTCCAGAATGCTTGGATCAGTTCACAACTCTAACAGCAATGTTTTTCTGCTCGAATTTTCCCACATCTCCTCCAACATTTATCATTTCCCCGTTTTATCATATTAGTCAATTGGGTAGGAGTTTCAATTCATGAATTTGAGAACTGTTTGTTCATATCCTTTAGCCATTTATCATTTGGGGAATGACTTGTCTTATAAATTTGACTCAGTTCTCTATACATTTAAGACACAAGGTTTTTATCAGAGATGGTGATAGAAAAAAAATTGTTTTCCAGCTTTCTGCTTCTCTTCTAATCTTGGTTGCATTGACTTGTTTGTGCAACACCTTTTTAAATAAATGTAATCAAAATGACCCATTTTGCATTTAATGTTTTCTGTCTCTTGTTTGGTTTTAAATTTTTCCCATCTCCATAGATTTGACAGGTAAACTATTCTTTGCTCTCCTAATTTGTTTTTGGTATAATCTTTTATGTCTATATCATACACCCATTTCAACCTTTTCTTAGTTTAAGGTGTAAGATATTGGTCTGTGCCTAGTTTCTGCCATAGTATTTTCTAGTTTTCCCAGCATTTTTATCAGATAGCAAATTCTTGTCCCAGAAGTTGGAATCTAGAGTTTATCAAACAGTAGATTACTCATCATTGAATGAAGTGTGTTATGTACTTAATCTATTAGGCTTATCCACCTCTCTATTTCTTAGCCAGTACCAAATTGCTTTGATAAGTGTTGCTTTCTTATTCCTTTATAATGCAGTTTTTGATCTGGTATGACTAGGTGATTTTCCTTTACATTTTTTTTTTCATTAATTCTCTTGATGTTTTGTAATTTTGTTATTGAGGGAAACTGGGGAGAGCTCAGACAACTTCCTAGCTTCCCTCAAACATCTTGGATCTATCTCTGAGGTCATGTAAGTCTTTCCAGGTTTTTCTGAGAGCAACTTTTTCTTCATTTCTTATAGTACAAGAGTATTCCATCATAATCAAGTACCAAATTTTTTTTTTATCTGTTCACCAACTGATATATGTATCCCCTCAATTTTCACTTCTTTGCCACCAGAATTTATTTGTACATATAGGTCGTTTGCCTGTTTTCTTTTAATCTCTTTTGGGATATAGATCTAGTAATGATATGATTAGGTTAAAAGGTATGATGGTTTTATAGCCCTTTGGGTATAGTTCCAAATTGCTCTATAGAATGACTGAATCAGTTCACAACTACATAAACAATGCATTAATGTCTCATTTTTCCCTACATTTCCTCCAACATCAGTAATTTCCCTTTACTGTCCTATTTGCCAGTCTAATACATATGAGATAATACTTCAGAATTGTTTTAATTTCTATTTCTCCATTCAGCAGTGAAAGTCTTTACAGAGATACTTCTAGGGCCTTGTAAGTTTTAGTTTTTCAAGATGGTATGATCTAAACAGAGCTGTATTTATTATTCTCCTGGACTGTGCTCATAATCACTCTTTTTTACCCTGAAATTGAGACAAGGGTCCCTGCTCCACCCAAAGTCTGGTGTAGTAGTGCTCCCCCTCACCCTATGGACTTCCACCCAGGACTGTGATCTAGGTCTGAGTGTGGCCTCACTGCCAGTAAAGAGATCCCTCTAATCTCTTTCTGACCAGTAGTTTGACCCCTTACCATCTATAGGCTGAGAGTTCCAGAAACAGTCTCTACTAATGATGATTCCTTAGCCCCCAAGCCTTGATCCTGGTTTGCGGTGTCCAGAACAGTGCTAGACTCTGGTCTCCTCTCAGTCAGGTGTGACAGAACTTTCCTACAAATCTTCAAAGTTTTCTTTGGATTCTGTGAGCTGAGAGGTCTGGAAACTGCCACTGTTGCCACTGACTGACTTGCCCCAGGCCAGCTCCTGATTTATTAGGGGCAGGTCTGTGCTGTCAAAGCCTGTGCTGAGCTGCCCTCCTGTCTCACCCTGGTACAACATACCATTTCTGCCAACTTCGTAAGTTGTCTTGGGCTGGAAAATTGTTTTTCTGCCTCTTTTTGTGAGTTCTGCTACTTTAGTATTTGTTTGGAGTCATTATTTAAGGTGCTTTGAGGGGCTTGAGGGAGAATTCAGGTGAGTCCCTGCCTTTACTCTACCATCTTGGCTTTATCCCTCTCCCTTCCTCATCACCCATTTGGGTTTTCATTTCACAGCATTTCATGTTGTTTGTTTATAGGTGAACAGAATAAAAAGAAGTTTGAAATTGGCTTGCACAGTTCCCATTCTTTCCCAGAGAAGAGAATATTGGAGATTGTTTTCTCATTCCCTGAGATAGAAAAATTAAATATTCAAACAAACTAGTAGATCAAGGTGGTATAATTCAAGATAAAAAGAAAATTTCCATGAAGTCAAATTCAAAGCTCCCATATATATTAAACCACATCAAGAAAATTAGTAAACCACATTTTGAACAACAGATCTGAATTATAACTGATTTAAATAGATATGTGCTAAATGGAGAATAGAAAGCTTTTATTGCTGGTGTTTGAAAGGGAGATGTGAAAAGTCTAGACCTTTTATTTCAAAACTATAACAGCTTCTCACCTGGAAATTACTTGGAACAATGTAGAATGTTTATTCTTTCATAATTTATGTTAGAGAGATACTAGAGATTAAATGAAGAAACTCTGGTCAGAATTAAGAGGTGTCAGAGATAAGATTTGGGCTCAGGTCCTTCTGACACTAAGGCTGGTTTTCTATCCACTGAAATTCACCAGACTGCTTCTTACCACTAATTACACCACACAGTTAAATCCCAGTTTATATAAGACATAAAATTCATTGTGGAAGAGTCTATTTTAAAATGCATCAAGTTACCATTAACACTAGTTTCAAGTTTTCATTCTCTATTACATCATAAAGGTCTTTGAAGGTTTTTTTCTCCCTTTTTTATTTCCTTAATCACATAGGTTCTGAATAAAAAAGAGCTCAGATGTAATTGAAGGCTAGAAATACCATGCTTCTTTCCCCCTTTTAAACTCTCATATCATAAAACAGGAAAACCAATTTAAACTAGATTTAGAAAATAAAAAGTTGCTCTTTGCTTAGTTTAATCCCAGAAAATTTTATATCAGAACAATAAATCCCTGAAAATGTAGGCTTGCAATAGAACCTTGTTAAATATTTAATCATAAGAACTAGGACCATAACCGTAAGCAGCTTTCCTTAGTCTTATTTATTTCAACAGTAGCTTTTATTCTTTTGTGGAATAAAATAAATGATGATGCACAACCACTCATATGCACACATATGTACTTAAAAATGCTTCTGGCCCTGTGTTAGGTTATACAGAACTATACTGCCTCTTGTAATAGTTCATTTCAATTGATGGCAATAAGAAGGGTTTTTTCCCAAGAGTGAAAGATAGACATATGAAGGAAGCAGAATGGTAAAGGATTGTCCTGTGGCTTTTGATAAAACTATTCAAAAATATAAATTGCGGATGCTAGAATAATTGATAGGTACAACCCATTTTGCACAATATACAACAAATCCAAATCAGTCACTCAGAGTTGTGTCTGTATAATTGTATAAATGATAATAGAAAGAAAGGTAAATTCATTTTTCTAAAAACAGTATTTCCTTTTTTTACCCAGTTACATGTAAGGAAAATATTTAGCATTCATTTTGGCAAAATTTTGCGTTCCAAATTTTCCTTTCTCCCTTCCTCCCATTACCTCTTCTGAAAATGCTAGGCAGTTTGGTATAGATTATATATGTGTATTCATGTAAAAAATATTTTCATATTAGTCACATTTGTGAAAAAGAAATAGATCAAAAGAAAAAAACATAAGAGAATAAAATAAGTGAAAAACAATGCTTCTGTCTATATTGATTCTATCAGTTCTTTATTTGGATATGAATATAATTTTCTTTCATGAGTGCTTTGTACTTGTCTTGGATCTTTGTGTTGCTGAGAAGAGATGAGTCATTAATAGTTGCTCATCGCACAGTGTTGCTAATACTACTTTTAATGTTGTCCTGATTCTGCTCATTTTATTTTACATCAATTTGTACAAGTCTTTCCAGTTGTGGTTGTTGAAATCTGTCTGTTCATCATTGTTGATTTCACAATAATTTTCCATTATATTCATTTACCACAACTTGTTCATGCATTCCCCAATTGATGGACAGCCCCTCAGTTTCCAATATTTTACCACCCAAAAAAAGGGCTGCTATAAATATTTTTGCACATGAAGATCCTATCCCCTTTTTGTGATTTCTTTAGGATAGAGACTTATTAAGTGGTATTACTGGCTCAAACTTCATGCACAGTTTGATTGTCCTTTGAGCATAGTTCCAAATTGCTCTACAGAATGGTTGGCAGTGTACAACTTCACCAACAGTGCATTAGTGTCCCAATTTTCCTACATCCTCTCCAACATTTATCATTTTCCTTTTTGGTCACATTGGTTAATCTGATGGTTATGAGATTGTATATCCAAGTTGTTTTAATTTGCATTTCTCTAATCAAAATTATTTTAGAGTGCTTCTCTATATGCCTAAAGGTAGCTTTGATTTCTTCATCTGAAAACTGCCTGCTCATTTCCTTTTGACCATTTATGAATTAGGTAATGGATTGTAGTTTTATAAATTTGACTTAGTTTTATATTTATTTTGAGAAATGAGGGCTTTGTCAGAAAAACTGTCTGTAAAGATTGTTTCCCAGCTTTCTGCTTTCCTTCTATTTTTTGTTGCATTGGTTTTGATTGTACACAAGTTGGTTTTTTTTTAATTTAATATAATCAAAATATCTATGTTATATTTTGTAATATTCTCTGTCTCTTGTTTGCTTATGAATTCTTCTCCATCCCATATATTTGCTTAATTTACTTAAGATGTCACCTTTTATGTCTAAATCATGCACCCATTTTTACCTTATTTTGGTAGATGGTGTGAGATGTCAGTCTGTATCTAGTTTGTATCCTATTGTTTTCTAATTTCCCAGCTGCTTTTTTTGTAAAATAGTGAGTTCTTCCCACAAAAATCAGGGTATTTTAAACTCCAGATTTATGAAACCCTAGGTTACTGTGGTCACTGACTATTGTGTCTTGTGTACTTAATCTATTCAACTGATCCAACATTCTGTTTTTTAGCCAGTACCAGGTAGTTTCAATGATAACTGCTTTACAATACACTGTGAGGGAGGTGGAGCCATAATGATGGAGTAAAAGCAGAGACTTGCTTGAGTTCTCCCCCAAACCCTTCTGTGAGGTCTAGTGTTGCTAGGCCAGCTTCTTTTGTATTTATTAACATTAATTCCTGAGATATCTTGGCCTTTTGTTCCTTCGGAGAAATTTTGTTATTTTTCTAACTCTATTAAGTACTTTTTTGATTGTTTGATTGGTACAGCACCGAATACACAAATTAGGCAGGATAGTCATTTTTGTTGTATTGGCTGGGCCTACCCATGAGCAATTGATATTTTTCCAAATATTTAGATCTGACTTTTATTTGCATGAAAAGAGTTTTGTAATTGTGTTCATGTATTCCTGAGTTTGTCTTGGCAGGTAGATGTCTAAGTATTTTATATGATTTACAGTTATTTTTAATGAAATTTATCTTTCTCTTTTTCCCTGGTTTTATTGGTCATATTAAGACATGGCGATGATTTGTGTTGGTTCCTTTTATATCCTGCAACTTTGCTAAAATTGTCCATTTTTGGAAGTTGTTTTTTTTAGTTGATTCTTTAAGATTCTCTAAGTATACTATCATATCCTCTGCAAAAAAGTGATAACTTTTCCCCCTCACTACTTATTCTAAATCTCTCAATTTCTTTTTCTTCTCCTGTTGCTATAGCTAATATTACTAGTACAATACTGAATAATAATGGTTATAATGGGCATCCTTGGTTCACCCCTGATCTTATGGGGAAAGCTTCTGTTTAAGTCCATTATAGATAATGATTGCTGATTGTTTTAAATAGATAGTGCTTACCATTTTAGGGAATGCTCCATTTATTCCTATGCTCTCTAGTGTTTTAGTAGAAACTGGTGCTATATTTTGCCAAAAGCTTTTTCAGCCTCTATTGAGGTAATCATATGATTTCTGTTACTTTTGTTACTAATGTAGTCAATTATGCTGATAGTTTTCCTAATATTGAGCCAGCCCTGTATTTCTAGTATAGATCTCAGTGGTCATAGTGTGTAATTCTTGTGATTTTATTGCTGTAATTGCCTTTCTAGTCTTCTGTTCAAAAGTTTTGTAGTGATATTCATTAGGGACATTGGTCTATAATTTTCTTTCTCTATTTTAGTTCTTCCTGATTTGGGTAAAAACAACATATTTGTGTCACAAAAGGAGTTCTCCTTTACCTATTTTTTCAAATAGTTTATATAGTACATGAATTAATTGTTCTTTAAATGATTGGTAGAATTCACTTGTGAACTCATCTGGCCCTGGAATTTTTTCCTAGGAATTTCATTAATGGCTTGTTCAATTTCCTTTTCCAAAATGGGATAATTTATGCATCCCACTTCCACATCCATTAATCTAAGTAATTTATGTTTTTGTAAATATTCATCAATTTCTTTCAGATTGTCTGATTTGTTGGCGTATAAGTGGACAAAATATTTCCTAATAATTGCTTTAATTTCTTCCTCATTGATGGTGATTTCACCCTTTTCATTTTTGATTTTTTCATTTTTGATACTGTATATTAAACTTTCTTCTTTTAAAAATCAAATTAACTAATGGATTATCTATCTTTTCTTTGTTTTTTTCCCCATAAAGTCAACTCCCAGATTACTTATTAGTTCAACAGTTCCTTTTTTCCCCTTTTAGTCTTATCAATCTCATCTTTGATTTTCGGAATTTCCAATTTGATGTTAAATAGAGAATTTTTAGTTTTTGTTTTCTAATTTTCTTTTTTTAGTTGCATTCCCAATTCTTTGATCTTTTCTTTTTCTCCATTTAGTTGTTTTAAAAATTCAGTAAAATAAAATTTCCCCTAATTACTACTTTGGCTGCATCCCATATATTTTGTTATGCTGTCTGATGATTTTCATTGTATTGAATGTAATTATGGATAATTTCAATGATTTATTCTTTGACTGTTTTCTAGGATTAGATTATTAAATTTCCAATTAATTTTAATATATATATATATATTTCCACCGTCTTTTACTGAATGTCATTTTTATGGCATTATGATCCAAAAATAGTTCATTTAATATTTTTGAGTTTTTTTGCATTATTATTTCATTAGTATAGTGAAATCCCAGGAGTTTAAGGAAGAAGGAGAGATACTCTCTCTAACAAAGCAGGTTATGTAATATTTTCATTGATCTTTAGTGGTAAAAGTCATTTGTTCTTTTACTGTGGATCATCCATTACTGTTCTTAATGTACTGAAGGATTGTGTTTTACTCATGTGCATTTACTCCATTATCCTAGTCTTGATCTAGCTTGTTCTCATAATGAATTTGTAAAGATTAAGAAAATGAAGACATATGAATTAATAGTTGCTGGTGTCTTCTCCTATCTAATCTAATCATTGAATAAACTATTGTTTGCTACTAATTGACCATTTATCAAATCTGAAAAATTATCTTTTGAGTTGAGCCATAGAAATGCAAATAAATTCATATTATATTTGAAATATATTAAATATCTGTTTAAAATGAAGATGAAAATTCATATCCTAAACCCTGGAGCATATAAAAATTGATTACTTAATATAGGATAGTCAATGAGAGGCTATTCATTTTATGTGATTAAGAATGTTGAGCACACATACAAAAACAACAACTGTTTATCATAATCTGAGTTCAGGTGGTATTCAGATAAACCAGATGGAGACAAGCTATGATTGAAAATCCAGAAAGTTCCACAGGGTCAGACAAAAATTTCTGGTTTGAGTTTAAAAATAAAGTCAAAATGACTTTATTAAATGGATGGATAAGCATGCAAAAATACAAGTATTTTGCACTTATTAAAATGTTAATAGTTACAAAATCTTAGTCTAAAGGTAGGCCCTAAACTTGGATATGTGGGCAGGTGGAGAATGGGTATGACCAGACAAAGTAAAAATAAAATCCCATATTCAGAGTCTTAAATTCCAGAAGGATTGGTATAAGCAATTGACAGAAGTTGAGGCAAATTTCAAGTAACCAGCAGTTAATGAAGGAAGAGTAGTCAACATGGTAAAGTTCTCACACATCTTAAAAAGCCAGTCATGGGAAAATGAGGAACCTAGATACTGGTATGAAGTTAAAATCAAAGTCAGTAACTACAAAGCTAGATTCAAAGTACACATTCAATTCCTGAGTAACTTGGAATTAAGAAAGAACTATTACTGGGTAACGAATCACAAGGTGGTGGAGTAGTATTAAAGTTAATTTGATGCTCATACTGTAAGCTATTGGCACCTTATATAGAATGAGTGTTGATGCCAGAGTCTATTGTTGTTTTTTTGGGGAAGGGGGGTTATTTGCTTGTTTTTATAGTACGAAGCCATTGAAATTTACTGAGTTGAGAACTAGCATGGTCAGATCTGCTAATTATGAAAATCACCATTCAGTTTATTGAATAGGGGGAAAACGTGCTTTGTTTTGTTTTGTTTTTAAGTAAAACTAAATGGAAAATCAGAATTTGTATTTTTTTAAGAAAAAAATCATTTTTTTATGAAACCGAAAATTTCTCCTACAATTCATTCCTTCTCTGCCCAAAAACTTATTTGAAGTTGAAGTCTTTAATCTCTGTACTTTCTATGACATGCCTTAGAAAATTGTTCACCCTGGAAGCTAATTTCTACCTGGACTTCACAGCTGGAAATAACTCTGCCACAGTTTCTTTCTTCTCATAGTTTCTTCCCAGAATGTCTCTTTTGAGTGGGATGAATTGCTAGTTATTTCTTTATTCCTCTCCAGGTTACTGTCATAACTCTGGATTTTCTCTACCAAGCACTATTTGCAGGTAGTAATGTCTTTAATTCCTCGTTCATCTTTTCGGATAATTTTATAAGTTGTTTTTTACAATTAGAATGTAAGTTTCTTGAGGGTAGAGTCTGTCTTTCTTTCTGCTCATATTTCTATTCCCACTGCTTGAAACAATGCCTGGCATGCAGGCTTCATAAACACATATGTGTTTAATAAATGTTTATTGATTTGGTGACCATACAATATAACCCACATTTTTTAAAGGAAAAAGACCATAAAGATAAAGAAAAAATAAAGAAAACAAACACATTTTGAAAATCTGAAAACATATGCAATATTCTATACCTACGTACATATCACCTCTGAAAGAGAGTGGAGGGATATATCTTTTCTCTCTTCTTTGAGGCCTTGTTCCTTACAATTTGCAAAAACCATTTTTAAATTATTTTGACATTCACTTTGACTTAATAATCTTCTTAGCTTTGCATATATCCTTTGCCACAGTTCATATTAATTTTGCCTACTTCTCTCTAGTCATCATAATCATTGTTTCTTTACACACAGACATTTTCAACTGTATTTATGTACTACATTTTGTTCCAAAATCAATGGTCATTTATTTTATTTCTAATTCTAGGCTATCACAAAAAAATGCTCCAATACACATTTCAGTTTATATGGATTTTAATTTTGTTTTTGTTTGTTATCATTGACTTTCTTGAGGTATATTAGTAGCAATAGGACCTTTGGATTGAGATATATATATATGTATATGTATATAATCTCTCTCTATATACATAGATGTAGATATATAATATATATATATAGAGAGAGATTTGTACATTTAATTTTCATGATATCAAATTGCTTTTCAAAATGTTTTCTGTTAGTTCAAAGATCCATCCACAACGCATTAGTGTGTCTATTTTTCCACAGTGCCCATGAATTTGAATATTCCCATGTTATGTAATTTTTGGCAGCTGACTGCATATGTAGTAATAACTCAAGACTGATTTCACTTACATTTCTCTTTATTAGGAATTTGGACCATTCTTCCATGTGGTGATTAACAACTTGTAATATATTTTTATTCATTTTTGTTGTTGTTTTTGGACAGTTTGTCTGTATCTTTTGACCATCAGGGGATCACATTTGCTTATAACTTTCTGTTAGTTTTCTATTTTATCCTATATTCTAAACACCTGAAATTTGATACATTGTCCTCATTTACCCCTTTCCCTTTTACTTTGAGGTGTATAACAACACCACCACCAACAATTTATTATTATTATTACTCTTACTATTGGTGTTATTAAATATTAAACTAATATCCATTCATTTATGGTAAGACTTGATTCCATAGTTTGGTCTAGTGTCATACCTACTGACAGGTGCTAAGTGGAACCAGTTTCCATTGTTATCATAATTATAGAGAAGGATGACAAGTAGACATAGCCATTGAGTTTGATTCATTTTAACTGAATTTTTGATCTATCTAACAGCCTCATATCAAACAAAAAGATCAATATAGTTTCTTCATATTGGTAGACTTAGGATAAGGAAGAAATTATTTGACCCTCAATTATTTAAGATTATCATCAATGACATAGAATATATAAAATGATTATAATATTCAATAATAAAATATTCAATAATATAGATAATTTAAAGTTGTCAGAGAGTTCTAACATTGTATCACAGAGTCAGAAAATTTTAAAAAATCTCAATAGAATAAAATATTGAACATAATCTAACAAGAATAAATTATATAATCAAAATTGCAAATAATTTTGTAAAATGGGCAAAATAAGGGTAATACAGAACTGCAAGTTCATGTCTTGAGATAATTGAATAAAGCAATGATGGGTGGGTAGTGAATTGAATCATTATATTCATATTTTATATGTATATGTATGTATGCATATATATATATATATGGGAATAAGGAATGAATTGCATACACACACATATATGTATATACACATATCTATGTATATATAATTTCATTATGTTTACTTATTTGTGACAAGAAAGTACTACCTGTAGTTGATGGGGATTTGCATGAAAGGGTGGGACTCTCAGGAGCCCATTTCCATACACAAGGTAATAGAAATTTTGATAGAAATCAAAGACTTAGAAAAACAAATATACTATGATGTTTTATTTGTAATAAAAGAAATATTTAAATGTTATATTACATAATATCTATGACTATTTTTTTCAAGATATTAAATGAACTGACAAATAAATAGCAAAATACAAAAGATAGAATGCTTTCTATGTTGCAAATTAAGTGAGGGAGTGATTTAAGTATAAAAATGTAATAGTCCTTTTTTGGAAATCCATATTTTAAGTACTGATAATTTTATATGAAAACAACTGCAAAAAATAGTCTACTTAAAACAAAAATAAATGTAGATTACTCCAGATCTAGATATACAAAAATAAATGTAGATTACTCCAGATCTAGATATATCTACATTTCTATATTCTTCCTTAAAAGCAATAATACTTAAATCTCAGTATCATCATGGATTATAAGATGATACATTCATAATGAGAAGGCATCACCAAGGTTTTCTACACTAACACCATTATTTTTCATAAAAAAAAAAAAACCCAACAACAAAAAACAAAGTCTATAAGAGTTAACTGACTAGGGCATGGTAACCTAGGCAGTAGGTACAACTGTGCTGTGGTTCAAAGGCACTGTATCAAATGCAGTCCTTTGATTATTGCTAATTCACCATTGCCATATTTAGAATTTTCAGGAACCTCAGAGACCATCTGGTTTACTACCAATTAAGTATGCTTCTCTACTACCACATATGCCCAAAGTGGCTATTCTTTACCTAACCTTTCTTTGAAGACCTCCAACAAAAGTAAAGCTACCTTCTGAGGTATTTTCTGAGGAGACCATCCAATTTTCATGTAATTCTAATTGTTCAGGATTTCTTTGTTTCTATTCACCAAATATAAATTTGATTCTCTGTAAAACTATCAGTTTCTCCTATAGAACCAAGCAAAAAAAAAATCTGTATTCCAAAACACAAGCTTCCAAATATTGTCTATCATGTATTCTCCAAATCTTCTCTTTACTAGTAGAAACACCCGCCATTGCTTTATCCAATTATCTCATGACATGAACTTGAAGTTCTGCATTACCTCTATTATTGTCCATTGGGCACAAATACTTACATTTTTGCTTACAAAATTTATTCTTGTTAAATTAACTTCAATATTTTATTGTATTGAGATTTTTTTAAATTTTATGACTCCATAATCCAATGTTAGATATACCTGAAAACTTTAAATCAGTATTAACTGAATATTATAATCTTATATATGTCATGCCCTTAATGATAATCTTAAATGATTGAGAGTCTAGCAACTCTCTGTTAAAAGTAATTGTTCAAGTTCAGTTTGGGGGCCAACAATCAAACTAGTTACAAATATACCTAAATATAATAATGGCTCATGTCTCATCACCCTTTTCCACTAGAATATGACATTTAATGGAATGCCTTGCTAAAACCTAGAAAGACTATATCTACAGTGTTTTCCTAATCTACTAGTTTTATGGTCCTGTCAGGAAAGGAAAGGTAGTTAGTTGGGCATGAACTCTTCTCAGTGAAACCATGCTGATACTTTAAGAGCTTCCATTTCTCTTCAAATATGAACTATAATTAATTTCATACTATGTAATGTAATTTTCCAAAACACATTAATAAATATATTTTAAAGGCAGACCCTCTGCTAGATGATGGGATACAAAGACAAAAATTAAATAGTCTCTGTCCTAGTAAACTGACAGTTGACCTGAGGGAGGTGCCATGTATAGGTATAGGAGAGAAGGAGAGAGAGAGAAAGAGAGAGAGAGAGAGAGAGAGAGAGAGAGAGAGAGAGAGAGAGAGAGACAGAGACAGAGACAGAGAGACAGAGAGAGACAGAGAGACAGAGAGACAGAGAGACAGAGACAGAGACAGACAGACAGAGACAGAGACAGACAGACAGACAGACAGACAGATGGACAGACAGACAGAGACAGAGAGATAGAGAGAAGTGTAGTCACTTTGGGTCAGGACATAAATAATCATTTGACAAAGGATGGTATATGGAATGTCAAACCACTGTTAGTAAGGCGGAGAATCATAAGAATTTGAAAAGCATTGATTAAATGCTAACTAAATGTTTATTGTATGCCACCCAAGCAGTTGTGTGGCACAGTGGATAGACTGCTGGTCCTGGAATCAGAAAGTCTCATCTTCCTGAGTTCAGTTCTTTTCTCAGATACTTACTAGCTGTATGCCCCTGGGCAAATCGTTTTACCCTGTTTGCCTCTGTTTCCTTATTTATATAAAGAAATGGCAATCCACTTCACTATTTTTGCCAAGAAAACCACAAATGGGGTCACAGAGAATTGGACATGACTGAAAAAAGACTGAACTGAATAGATGTTCCAGGCACAAAGGTAAGGTATGCGAAAGCAGACACAGGCAAAAATATATAGTCATTCCTTTCAAGGAGAGACTACATTCTAACTGAAAAGAATTCTTAAAATAAATCTAAAAGCAAAAGTAGAAGAAGAAGGTACTTCCACAAAGGCATGATGGAGAATCACAATAGAGCACAGTCTAGCGAGAAATGAAGAGATGACTGTCTTGGCTACCCTTCTTAAATGGAGGTTCTATGGTAAAATCTTGTTTTATTTTTTGTTTTCTGGAAAAGGTGAAGGGTTATAGAATAGACCACAGACAGTTTAGGTAGATTGGTGGTAGTTGAATCATTGTACTCAAGAATGAATTTGGGAGGTAGTCTTTAGCATATTACTCCTGTGATATGTTTGATTCTAGGCTACTTAATATTAACATCAATGACTTGAATAATTAGGTGTGTGTACATGTATACATATATACATACATATGTATGTGTACACATATATGCATACACATGCAAGAATATATATGTATATGTGCATGTATGTACCTGTGTATCTAATTTACAGCTTACAAAAAACAATAAATAACAACAACAAAACATTTTTGCTGTCTTTCCTGAATGTAACTTTTATTTAACCTTCCCCTGCCCCTATGCCTAAATAGCTTTGAAGGGGAGCTGCTGAACCAGTGGGAAACATTGTCCCTAATTCTACCATCATTTCAGTAAAGAGGAATAACTATATTGTTTTTTTTCATTTTTGAAAATTCTAATTGATCACTAAACATTTCCTTGACTATAGAATTTCCTGCCTACCCAAATACAGACAAACCTAATCAAAATTATGAAGTAGAACTTTTTTCATATTCCATCTTTCTTTTGCTATTTTCCTTTCAGTGGAACTCCATTTTCTTCTCAAGCCTCCCTTAAACTCTTCCCTTCCCCTGGAAGCAAGTGTTCTCTTATTGATTCTGGCAGCAAAAGGAATATTACTATGCTTTCTTTCTTGGAATTATCAAATATCAAACATTGATTAAACACCCATTGTGTATCGAGGCATTGTGCTATGCACTAGCAATACAAATATACAAAGGTAAAAAGTTACTTTTCTCAAGGATATTGCAGCTTCTCTGAAGAGACACCATGTACATATATTAGCATATATAAAACATATTAAAAATATAGAATACAATACACTATAATACATAATATAATAGTACATAATGTAAGGTTATTTCATCAGACATATAGCTACAGTTAAGGAGATCACATATAGCCTCATGCAGCATAAATCATTTGAATTAAACTTTGAAGGAATCTAAAAATTATAGAAATGAAAGGCATGCATTTGAGGGTTAAAGAATGGGCTCTGCAAAAGCAGAGAGAAGAGAAAAATAATATCATTGATAAGGAACAGCAAGAAGACCCATCTGGATAGATTAGAAAATAGGTGAAGGGAAGTGAAATTTACCAATTCTAGAAAGATAGACAGACAAGCTACAAAAGGCTTTAAAAGTACAAAAAAAAAAAAAAAAAGGATTTCTATGAATGAATTAGTGTAAAAAAGGAAACTGCATTTATTAATATCTTATTATGTGCCAGAACTGTGCTAATTCCTAGATAGAGTTTGAAAGACAGAGATAAAGAGAAATGAAGAGACAGAGAGAAACAGAAAGAAATGTGTTTATGTATATGTGTGTGTATAAAACACTTCCATTTGTATGTAGGTTGTGTATATATATATATATATGCATACATACACAAATACATATGTACATACAGTATCTATCAACACTGATGACATGCATGTATATATATGTATATGTATGTGAATATATAAGCAAGGTCAAGTGTAAGTCATGTCATCATTTCTTTGATGGCATGGTCTTCTTCAGCAACAAAGGAAGAACACAAAAATCTGTGAGTAGACACAGCTGCTTGAGTGGGGACCCAGCTAGCTGGGTAACTCAGCTCTTTCTCTCTTGTCTGTCTATCCCTCCCTTTCCTTCTCCTCTGCAAAGGAAGGTAAATTTGGATGGCCAAGAGATGTCCAGTTAACTTGGGTTTTACTGGCTATATGTTTCCTTCCCTTCCCTTTCCTTCCATTCCTTTACTTTCCTTTGTCTTTCCTTCCTAAAACCTTAAACCTACAGCACTCTGAAGCTCACACATTGGAAAACAATAGGCACCTGCCTAAAGGCCCTCTTCTGGACCCTCCTGGCTTCAGAGTGACTATCAATAGTAATTGTTGCTGTTTCCCTCCCTGTCTGATACCTTCATTTTTCTTTGTCTCATTAAAGGGGCCACCCCCTGGATACTTCTTAAATAGGCCTATTCAATGAATGGGTATTACTTCACCCTAAGTGAGTATCTGAATAGAACTTTGCCTAAAGAGGCCAAGATCTCCCAGTGTATCCTGGGTCATCTCCAGTCATCCTAATGAATATTTGGTCATGGGATTCAGATGGATCTGGAGGAGAAGTGAAGTTGGTGAACTGCACAGCCCTCTCTCACTCAAAACAAAGTCAAGTGCAAGTCATACCATCATTTCTCTGATGGCATAATTTTCTTTGGCAATTAACAAACTCAACAATAGCAACAATACACACACGTATATACACATACATATACATACACACACACAGTTTGTGTGTGTGTGTGTGTGTGTGTGTGTGTGAATGCTGACCAGAGTTTTGTTCAGATGTAACACTAGGTGACAGGTGGAGAGACAACCTCTTTAGTTAACTACATAGAATATGAAGCTAAGGCATAATCTAGCTTCTAAGGTTTAGTCACTAGATATAGTGGGATAATTAGGTCTAGTTTGCATATATTCAACAGTTAATCAATAGTGCCTTAGGGCAGGACCTGCAAACATAAATGAATAGTTTCTTTAGGGCCTGGTACCCAAATGATGAAGAAGTCTAGGTCCCAAGTATAAAGCTGAAGTTGGTACCAAGCAGCAGGTAACAGATAGTTAGATGGCCTAAGTTGAAGGCTGAAGAGAATATGAAGGTGAAGAACCATCCAGAAGTAAAAAGGAGCCAAAGGACATTATTGGATAAGGGAGTTACAAGGTCAGACATATGCTTTAGGGATCTTATTTTGTCAGCTGATTGGAAGATGTATAAGTTAAGAGATGAGTTATGGAAGTCAGTCAGGACTCTATTGCAGTGAAAGGTGATAGGCTTTGCACTGTGATAGCTGGGGGAAAAAAAGGGAGGGATTTTGAAACATTTTTTTCTCTAGACTGCTCTTCTCTTTCAAACTCAGTTATACTATGACTAATGTTGGAAATTTAAAATACTGTAGTAGACATGAGATATATATTTTCAACTTTAGGTGATGGTGACATTGAATTTTCCTTCAGTCATGCTATGCAGGCAGCTGTTGAGACAGAGACAACAACACACACAGAGATGAATACCTGGTGCCTGAGGTGTCCCTACTGAAATAGTCAGACTGTATTCATTCTGGAAATAATTATGTTCTATTGGTGACTTTGCTGCTGTGTCTTTCCTAAAATGTTTTCTGTCTCCTTTTTATCTTTAGCTCTGGGTACAGTCTGACTTAGCCCATCCTGCAATTAGTTCATGCTATCTGATTGATTGTTTCCTGAATGTCCTTAGTTTCTGTAATTTTCAGACTCTTCTGATGTAAATTGCCATATCCAAAATATTTTACATTTGAAGATTACATTATTCTTTCTTGTTCCAAATTACACATAATAATCATTTCTGATTAAAGAGATACTTTTCAGCCTCTGCCTCCAGGTGTCTTATGTCTTTGGTTTCCTCCAGGTGGAGATGAAGAAATCTTCCTAAAATGTAAGAGTTCAATGTAGGTGAGAAAAAAAAATGAAACATTCCTTAAACAAGTCAAGGATTAAAGAATGACATCCTGATCACAGTTCTTGTTAGCTGTCATTGGTAAAAAGACATAACAAATTCTATTAGTTCCAATCTGATTTGTTCTCATCTAGTCTCATTATTGAAAGTCTGCTAAACTCACAGTCTTAGAATGATTAACATCATCTAACTTTCGAAGTTGGACAACAAAGCAGGGATGGAAATTTTATTCTTTACTTTAATTTGCTGCTCAGTTCAATACTAGAGTGTCAAATATTTATTTAGTATATTACCGTAGACAAAAGCTGGTGGGTAAAGAAAACATATCTGTTGATTGTTAAATTCAGGAAATCATTGATTTCATTCTTCTCCTCATGCTTCATTTTCAGAGAAGGGAAGAGAGAAACTCTTCCTTTCTTTATGATCCTCAACATGTGAGCTTGTGCAACGCTAACATATTCACAGCACCTATGTCAGCCATGAATATGCCAGCTCCGTTCTGAATCACAAAATATAATAGACTTTCCACATGGATGACAGAACCAAAACATTTATTCAAACACCAGAAAGCTGAATCCCAACATGAGAAAACCCAATCTATTATAGAAACAAAGAAATTTATAAACAGTAACAATGCCGGGGGCATCACTATCCTCAAACCTTCCTTCTATTAGGCTTCCCACAAACTGGATCCTTTAAACAAATCACAAACAGACTCGCTTAAACAACATCACAAACAAGCTCTCCCACTCATGTTAATTGCTGCCCTATTTGCCTGCTTTCTCTGTCCTTCCAAATTTTGACTAGTCTGACCAACTTCCTCTTAGTTTTGCTCCAGCTCTGCCTCTTCCTGTTCCACTCTTCCTACTCCACACCTCCCTGTTTCATCCAGACATGTCACATGGGCCTATCATTAATGAATGGGAACAATCTTCCCATTTAAATTGCCATTACAGCTTGTTTGCCTGACCAAGCAGAGGATTAGTGAGATTTCCATGTGATTATATCTCCAGCTGCCTACTGTGGTGTAGTGGACAAAGAACTGTATTTAGAGTCAAAGGATCTAAGTTCAGATCCTATTATCTGCCAAAAACTTCCTGATCTACCTTGGATAAGGTACCTACCCTCTCTAGACCCAAGTGTCTTTCTCTATAAAATGAGAGAATTCTACTAAATTGCCTTCCAGTTTATGATTTTATGGTGAAACAAAGTGTCATTCTGATAATATATCTTTGGGGAGGCCTAAAGTAGTCACCTCAGTTTCTTTATGTAATTACAGGATATCATAGAACAAAGCATCAAAACTTTATGGGTGAGAAATAACACTGACTTAATTCATAACTACTTTATATATAAGAAATGTGTGGATTCAAGTGCTGCTTCTGATACTACGATTTGAGTGACACTGTGTGAGTCATTTAACTCCTTCACAACCGTTATTGCAATCTTAAAACTGTAGATAACAGTTGACATGTTCCAGTAGAGAGAGCCTCCTTTCGCACCAAGAATTTTCTTATTGCTGATGAAATCACTGGTTAAGAACACTGCCTGGGGAAACAAAAGACAAATATTGATTGAAAAAAATGGAAAAAGAGATAAAGACGTACATATTGATTTTTGTGTTTATTTTCAAGTGGGGAACACAATCTAATTTGGGGTAATGATTTGCTCTTGGAAGAGAATGACCTCGGTATTAGTTTTGGTTCTATCATTTATGAACAGTAATGTCCCTGGGAGACCCCTTGTCCTGACAAGTCTTCTTCATCTCACAGAACATATTTCCTAATCTCTAAAATGATAACCTAATCTACCTTACATTTATTGTAAGGAACCATGGCACTGTACATTGCAATAAGTTACATAAATGTGAGGTTTTCTTCTCTTAGGAAAACTTTATTATGACATGTGCTTAGTGAAAGGTGTTTTATGTTTTGGAGAACATGAATCAATCCATATTCCATGAGAATCTTTCAGATGACCCATATGAGGGAAGTGTTCTACTGCACTATTTACTGAGACTGTAGAATTAGGGATGGGCAGAGTTATAGATTTAGGTGAGGATTTGGGAGTCATGCAATCCAGTGCTTTCATTTTACAGATGAGGAAACTGAGGACCAAAGAGACATGTTGACTTACCTAGAATCTGAATCAAGATAGTCATTTAAGCCATATGTCCTCTTAGATGCTAATCTTAATGTTAATTACACCACCATAAAAAGATATCACACTTGCATTCTACACTAACACATTTAATATGATTCTGTTAACCTCACTGAATTTAAAAATAACTGAATTAGAAGTTAATTTACATATAGAACAAATATATTTGTCTATAGATGCATTTGATTTCCTGGATTTGATATAAAATTAAGAAGGATTTCAGAGACTTTATCTTGGTCATGCCTATGCAATATGAACATTTCTGACTATTTTCATAATTTGGTTGCAAGAAACCCTTGCCTCTGAACATATCTTGGAGAAGAGAAAGGATCAGTATTTTATATATAAGATAGGACATCAAATAGATGAAATACATAAATTGAAACTAGCTTTTAGCAAAGGATAAGACTAGAACTAGGACTTCTTTGCTACAGGGAGTTCACCATTAAGTAAACCCATTCTACCAAATAAGGAACACTTTATTTGCAGTTTATCAGTTTGGAGAGTTGCCTAGAGCACTGAGAAATTAAACAATCTTTGCCATGTCATGTAGCAGCTTTGTGTTAGACATGGGATTTTAACCCAGGTCTTACTTTCTCTGAAGTCAATTCTCTAATTCTGTAGTAGATCCTACGATTGAGAAATTTTTATTGAATCTATTTCTTAATTCATGATTTTCTTTGCCCTAACAGGTTGCAAATCATATGTCAGATTAAAGTAGAAAAATGAGGCAATAATAATGCTTTTAAAACTCTGACCCAAAGATATTCCTACCTAAAATATATTTAGGTTTTCCATGGTTTTCTCTAAACATGCTGATATTTTCAAATGACAATTATTCCATTTTCATAGGTATCCACTTTACTAAAAGGTCACAACTATTTCATATCTTCTTACCTTGTATAATACTGTCTGTAAATGAAACATGAGTTTTGCGAAAACATATTTTTCCACTTTTGCCTTCATACTCTCTATTATAGGTAGTAAATATGTACTTGTCTATTTATTATATTGTCTCTTAAATGTTCCATAAATGATGTCCACGAAGACGTGGCTACCTTTGTTTTAGTCTCTTACTATATCAAGGATAGCAAGATATCATTATGATATTCCATTTGTTGTCTCAATCTTGATACATGAACAATCCAATTAATTCTTCAATCATACATATTTTTGATAACTAATATATTGTCTTGTGCTCCTTCATCAAACATCATTATTGGCAATAGAGATAGGCCCCAATAAGTGTGATTAATAAATCCTGTGAAGTGGTCATATGTATTTTAAATAACACTATTCAAAGTTATAATTATATTAAAAAGATAATTGGTTCCAACCCAACGAGAATATGTAATGCAGACTTGAATAATATGAATACTTACTGGGATTATCATTTATACTCAAAAGATCTACTTGATATTTAAGTTCGCTGCAGGGATATTAGATGGACCTGTGAATTCATTGTTATGACTTAATTCTGAATAATGAAGTTACCTCTACTAATGTATATTAGCTCCCTATTCTGCAATTCATAGTTTTTAAAAGTTATTTCTAATACCTATATCATTATAATCTGTAAGAGTTGTCTAGAGCATTGAGAGTTTCTTGTCTAGGGTCATACAGCCAGCATGTTTCAGAGATAACACTTGAGTCTGGGTCTTCTTGACTTCAAAACTTATTCTCTAGCTATACCTTTACACCTCTATAAATCTTACTTTTACTCTTTAATTTTTTCTTGTTGTTGTTGTTGTTGTTGTTGTTTTTTGGGGTTTTTTTGTATTTTTATGAAATCATAATGTTCTACAATTCAAGTCCATTTGGTCTTACCACAAGATCCCAGATGTTGAAAGGATAGTCTTTGGTTGCAGTAATCCATTTGAGATCACTGTTTTGCAAATTGCGTCAGGTCCAATCTCTTCCATTTCTCTTAAGGAACAGCTTATGCTACAGTTGAATTCCCTATCAGCATCAACACTCCGGGAAAATGACTGTTCTACCAAGAAAGTCTAACTAAAATAATTTTGTATAAGTGACCCTGAACTCTATTTTAGACAAATAATTTTGTTTTCCTTGAGAACTACAGAACAAAACAAGATCAAAGGGGAGGTAAAATAGTATAGTGTAAAGTACACTGGATTTGTAATGAGAGAACATAGGTTTAAATACTGTCTCTGCCAGTTGACAACCTGGGACACCTTGAGCATCTTGTATCAGGAGGTCTGATTTTCCTGATCTATGGAATGAAGTTTCTGGAATCAGTTAGAATCTAATATTAATTTCAGATTTAATACGATGTTATGACTTTTAAAATGGTAAGACAATGATAATGTGAAGGGAGAATGTTTGGTTTAGCACAGGGATTGAAAGTGAAAATATTAGGTGGTCTATGACAATGTATCCGATACTCAATGTTACTATTTTCCTCTGGGTCTTCCATGCCCCTTTCTCCAGCGTTGCCTTTGGACTTTTCATATAAACTTTATGGTAAAATAAATCTGTATCTCGAGTATGCTATCACTATTAAATTTAATAATAGATTCCCACTATCTGTTCTCCTCATGAAGAATAGGACATTTTCTTTCCTGTCATTTTCTCACATTTCAGTAACACTGCATAGAACACCTAAAACACACACACACACACACACACAGTGTCATTTTTTATTCATCTGAAGTTGTTTTCATATTTCAACTGCCACAACACAAAAATTTTAGTTTTGGTTAGCAATAAAGAGAGATTAAAAATATTGAATTATTGCAGATGCACAATGCATCTTTGCAAGGTCTAGACAAAATGGTGGACATTTCTCATTCAACCTCTTTAACATTATGTATTTTGTGTCAGTACATAGAATGTGTGTAAGTTGGAAAGATTTATTGTTATATTGGCATTGTTATATACCATTACCATCATCCCATGAAATGTGCAATGTATTAATTGGGAGGAAAGTCCTCTACTTAGAATATTAATTAATGAAACAGTATATTCTGCTTAATTTGCATAACTTTCTAGAAGCTTAAATATGCCAATAGAGATATTATTTCAATTATTAGATGTAGTGAACTAGGGTGCAGTGCATTTTAGAAGAAACTAAGCCAGATCACTGACTATTTTAATTCAGTTTAATTCTAATACAGGAATAATAAAGCATTCTAAATGCTATTAAAATAATAGTAAAGCATATATTAAGTGTTTACACACACATATATCTCCATACATGTTAGGTTTTATATATGTTTGTATATAATTCAAATAAATATATACATACATAAATGCATAGTACTCATATGCACATAGCTATGTATGTATAGTGATAACACATATACATATATGTATATATATATATACACACAAACATAGCTTTATATGTATGTCTTGACAGACAAAAAGACAGAGATAGGCAGAGATGAAAGGAGAAAGAGAGGCAGAGAGAGAAAGAGAACACAAAACCTGGCTTTACCGTTTGCTTTTGAACGCTTTTTTCAGTCCCACCTCTAACACATTAGTTGTGTGATCTTAGACAAGTCATGGAGTTTCTCAATGCCTCAGTCAAGTCCTTAAGAATATTAGTTGTGTATAATATAATAATTTACATTCTTGGAAGAAGTTTTCTTCCAGGATATACCTCTATCAGTGAAATCCCAAATCTTTCCTGCTCCCGCCCCCATTAAAGATATGCAATATGTGTGTGTGTGTGTGTGATTGTGTGTATTTTCCCTCCAAATTCTTTATGTATATACAAGCATTTATATATAATTAATGCATACTGATGTGTACACGCCCCCCCCGCACACACACCCCTAAACCTTCAAATGACTCTACAACCACATGAATTTGAAATTTCTCTCCAAAGATACATATCACAAATGCTCAATTCCTGGTGATCCTGCTCATCTCTTGGTCATCTTTTACTATAAGGTTAATCCATGATGCTTTCCCAAACCACTCTGGATACATTCTTTCCTTTGCCAAGACATTTGCTGGGTATCAGTTGTATATCCTGTCTTCCTACCTGTGAACCTTTCTTGTCTTCCTAACACATAATTCTTGAGTGTTATCTACTCCTGTTCTTCTTCAAAGTATCTGGAACCAAAAAAATGATGACATTTATTGACTTATTCAATTAACTTTAAATAGTTACATATTTAAAAGATTATTACACTATATAATGTTTTGCTGAAATCGTATGTTGAACATGTTTATATAATGAGTTAATATGGTTTTGACACATATTCTTCATCCTTTATTATGAAAGCTTATCACATTAGATATCAAGTATACTTTTAAGTTATTTTATTTGTTTGCAATGTTTGACAATAATTTCCATATATCCTAGATTTTTTTCCCCTACCTCCCCCTCATTCCCTCCTCACTCCCTCCCTGAGATGGCATACAGTCTTATAGAGATTCTACATGTACTTTCCTATTAAATACACGTTGCATAGAAGAATTAAAATGAATGGGAGAAACCATAAAATAAAGCAAAACAAAACATAATACAAAAGAAAATGGTCTGCTTCAATCTGCGATCCAATTCCATAGTTCTTTTTCTGGATATAGAAGGCATTTTGCCTCGAGTCCATTGGAAATTTTTTAAGTCCATCATTTCAATTAAGTACAAATTCTACCAGAAAAAGTCCTTGTACACTGTGGCTGTTGCTGTGCACAAAGTTCTCCTAGTTCTGGTCCTTTCACTCAGCATCAGTTCATATGAGTCTTTCCAGGCTTCTCTGAAGTCTTCCTGTTCATCGTTTCTCATAGCAAAGTAGTATTCAATTACATTCATATACCACAACTTGTTCAGCCATTCCTCAATTGATAGGCGTCCCCTTGATTTCCAGTTTTTGGCCACCACAAAGAGAATTGATATAAATATTTTTGTACCTGTGGGAGCCTTTCCCATTTCTGTGATCTCTTTGGGATAGAGTCCTAGTAGCTATATTTCTGGGTCAAAGGGTATGCACATTTTTACAGTCCTTTGGGCATAGTTCCAATTTGCCCTCCAGAATGGTTGGATGAGCTCACAGCTCCACCAACAATGAATTAGTGTTCCAACTCTGCCACATCTTCTCCAACAATTATCATCTTCCTGTTTTCTCATGTTTGCCAATCTAATAGGTGTGATGTGGTACCTCAGATGTGTTTTGATTTGCATCTCTCTAATCAATAGTGATTTCGAGCATTTTTTTCATATGATCATAGATAGCTTTAATTTCTTCCTCTGAAAACTCTCTGTTTACATCCTTTGACCATTTATCAATTGGAGAATGACCTGTATTTTTGTACATTTGACTAAGTTCTCTATATATTTTAGAAATGAGACCTTTATCACAGACATTAGTTGCATAAGTACTTTCCCAGTTTTCTGTTTTCCTCCTAATCTTGATTACATTGGGTTTGTTTGTGCAAAAACTTTTCAATTTAATGTAATCAAAATTATCCATTTTGCACTTCATAATGTTGTGTATCTCTTGTTGGGTAATAAATTTCTCCATTCTTCATAAATATGACAATACACTCTTCCTTGCTCCCCTAATTTGTTTACAGTATCAGTTTTTATACCTAGATCACGTGTTCATTTGGGCTTCATTCTTGTGTATGGCATCAGGTTTTGGTCTATGTCTGGTTCCCACCACACTGTTATTCAGTTTTCCCATCAATTTTTGTCAAACAGTGATTTCTTATCCCAGAAGTTGGGGTCTTTGGGTTTATCAAACAGTAGACTGCTATATTTATTGACTAGTGTGTCTTGAGTACTTACCATATTCTACTGGTCTACCCCTCTGTTTCTTAGCCAGTACCAAGTGATTTTGATGATTGCTGCTTTATAATACAATTTGAAATCTGGTAGGGCTAGGCCACCGTCCTTAGCATTTCTTTTCATTAGTTCCCTTGATATTCTGGACCTTTTGTTCTTCTAGATGAATTTTGATACTATTTTTTTTAGCTCTCGAAAATAATTATCTAGTAGTTTGATAGGCAGGGCACAGAATAAATAAATTAATTGAGGTAGAATTGTTTTTATTATGTTTGCTCAACCTATCCACAAGCCACTGATGTTTTCCACTTGCTTAATTCTGACTTTATTTGTGTGAAAAGGGTTTTGTAATTGTGTTCATGTAGTCGCTGGCTTTGTTTTGGCAGGTAAACTCCCAGATGTTTTATGGTGTCTACTGTACCTTTAAATTAGATTTTTCTTTCTATTTCTTGCTTTTGGGCTTTGTTAGTGATATATAAAAATGCAGATGATTTATCTGGGTTTATTTTGTAACCTGCAACTTTGCCAAACTTGTTTATTATTTCAAGTAGTTTTTTACTTTATTCCCTAGAATTCTCTAAGTATATCATCATATCATCTGCAAAGAGTGATGATAACTTAGTTTCTTTGTTGTCTATTATAATTCCTTCAATTTCTTTTTCTTCTTTTATTCCTACAGCTAGTATTTCTAATACCATATTGAATAACAGTGGTCATAAGAGACATTCTTGTTTCACCCTGATCTTATTGGAAATGCATCTAGCTTGCCCGCATTGTATAGAATGCTTGCAGATGGTTTTAATAGATATTGTTTATTATTTTTTGGAAAGTTCCATTTATTCCCGTGCTTTCCAGTGTTTTCAGTAGGAATGGGTGTTGTATTTTGTCCAAGGCTTTTTTTGCAGCTATTGAGATAATCAAGTCGTTTCTGTTAGTTTGGTTGTTGATATGATAAATAATGTTAATAATTTTTCCAATATTGAACCAGACCTGAATTCCTGGTATAAATTCTACCAAGTTATTAAGTATATTTTTGAATAATAGTCATTGTTTTTCAAGTCCAGCCTTGATTATAGCCTAACATGAATTAGCTATATATGCTTTTTGCATTTTATATACTACTTACAACCTATTTATTATTTTCCTTCTGCTTTTTATCCAACCTGATTCAAAAATCTGAAAGCAAGCCCCTTATAACAAATGTATAAAGGCCAGCAAAACTAATTCATAAATTTTACATTTCTAAAAAATATGTCTCATTCTATATTTTCATTACATCACATTTCTGGGAGGAGATTTAGTCCACTAACATCTTGTGATCAAAATTATAAAGTCTTTAAAAATTTGGCAATATTTTAAGCGTACAAGTTCTACTTCTGTTCCTTTCAATCTGCATCAGCTCATATATGATGCTGAAAATTTCTTTGAAACTATTTATTTAATGTTGTCTTTGACCCTCAAATATTGCATTTTATTCATATACCATAATTTGTTTAGCAGTTCCCCCAATTTAGCATACTTCTTTACTTCCCAATACTAATAGTGATATTTCTAGATTAAAGTATATG
The DNA here is from genome assembly GCF_028372415.1 of Notamacropus eugenii. Taxonomy (NCBI): domain Eukaryota; kingdom Metazoa; phylum Chordata; class Mammalia; order Diprotodontia; family Macropodidae; genus Notamacropus; species Notamacropus eugenii. The sequence goes on along the minus strand of NC_092874.1, from coordinate 144,720,790 downwards.
GACAGATTGTTGTGCTTTTGGGAAAATTGCTAGTTACTTTCCAAAAAGACTGTATTAATTCTTTGATTCCCCCCAAAATATATTTATATGCCAGTCGTCCTGTAGAACTGCTCACATTTTTATTTTTATGTTTTTGACATCTTCTCCAAACTTAATATTATTAGGTAAAACTTTCAGAATTTATTTAATTTTAATTTCTCTAATTACAAGTTATTTGGAACATTTTTATATGGTTGCTGATAACTTGTATCTTTTCCTTTGAAAATTTCCTATTAAAATTTATATCTTTTTCATTGTAGAATTCTTTCTGTGACATATGGCATTGTGCAAGGTCAAGTTTCAATATCCCATCTTTGAGCTATATTTTCTATAATTCTGGAACATATTTTCATCTCAATATATGAATACATTTTTCAGAATTCAGAATTCCTTCATTAATTACAAAACTCCAATGCTAACTAGAGATTAAAAAATAATAACCTAAACATTTTTGGGGGTGTGTTTTATGGTCTGATGTAGATGATCAAACTCACCTAGATTTCTGATGTATATAGTTAGCTTAGTCTTGAATTCAAAAGTGAATATCATCAGTTATGCTTTCTCAGTCTTCAGTTATTGTAATGTGTTGACCATGTCAACATATGTCCCACCTCAATTCCTATCAGTAGCTAGTAGTTTTTGTTCTGTTTTCAAATGGGTGCCTTTGCTATTCTTACATTAAGTTGCTTACACTGGTTTTTAGTGGAATCAATAACAAACTTTGCAGCTACCAGTTCCTTTGGAAAGTTTTTGCTTATTTTCTGAGGATTAATTAGTCTATTTCAAAGTAATAGCCTGTCTGATCTTGATATTCTATTGTACTGGTTGTGTCTGTGTATGTGTGTGTGTGTGTGTGTGTGTGTGTGTGTGTGTGTGTGTGTGCTTTTGACTGAAATTTATTTACAGTTTGATGAAACTGATACTCTACTTTACTCACCCTTTCAATGCTTGAGTTCCCCATATTGCTAGCTATCATAATATCTCCAGTGTTCATTGTAGTGTGTTCTTTAAAAACTACTTTGGAGTGATATCCATTTCAAAAAGCATGGAATTAAAATAAAAACAGTGAAACATGTATCTAACATGAAATGCAAGTATCATCTGTGAGTGTGGAATGCAAGTTTACCTGATTTCATCTCATCAAGGTCAGATGTTCTAAGTCCATCTGCCATCAGTAAAAAGTACACATACACACACATACAGACTTACACACACACACACACATACACACACATACGCATCATACTGTTGTCACAAAATGCAAATATATCATAAGTATTCCTTATTTCAAGTTATGAGAAAATTTCCTGATGCACTCAAATGTTGTGATTTGCCCAGGGTCACACAGTCAATTTGTGTCAAATGCATGAAGTAAATACAATTTTTTCACTCTTCAAGGTCAGTTTTACCATCACTTTGTTCTCTCTGTCTCTCTCTGTTCTCTGTCTCTCTGTCTCTCTGTCTCTCTGTCTCTGTCTCTGTCTCTGTCTCTCTCTCTCACACACACACACACACACACACAGACACATACACACACACATATACACAGTGTTTGTCTTACATGGCAACCTCCTTACGTATGAGCCTTCAGAAAACTGCCCAGAGATTTAGATATTATTATCATAATCTCAGAATCCTATCAAACATATATCTTGATCAAACACTAATGTGTTGCTTTTACTAGTTAGGTAAAAAATATATAATTTAAAGCAGATTAATTTAGAAAATTATCATAATACTCCCTAAATAAAAAAAAATAATCCTTGAGCACATTCTTCTACATATTTGGTGGGAAAAGTACATATACATCATGATAATGTCTGAGAATTATGTGGAGAGCACAAGTGGCCAGAAAATCAAGATAAATGAACCCATATAGGCATATATTACATACATATGTTTATATGCATATTTTTATAAGTACAAGCAATACATTTTTTACCTTCATTTCTTATGAAATTACTCTTTTCTCTTGGTTTTGTGAGTAAAAAATTATAAAAGCAAAAGAGCTGGAAAATCAAATAAATTCACCAATTGACTTGTTTATATGATATGAATTTGAGAAGGACTTTATTTTCTTTTTCAGTGAATTAACTTTTTTTCCACTCTTCTAGAACAAAACCTTAGCAGTAGCCTATAATGGAAAATGGAGTCTCCATACCATCACTCATAGAATCAAAAAGAGAAACCTTAACTTGCTATTATGTCCATTACTGATGAATACTATCAAAGATTGGATTTTCCATTAAAGTCTTATTGTTGGTCTGTTTTGTTTTGTTTTTCAAACAGTCTGACAGAACCTGTATATTCTACTTGTTTAGAACTAGTTTATTATTTCTTCTGTTTTTGGTTAATAATTTTTAGTAGCAAAGAGTCAAATTAATTATTCAATAAATAGTTTCAGTTTGGGATAAAGGCAGCCAAAAATCTTATCTTTTACAAGCTCATCATATAAAGACTAGGGAGTCACTGTGGTATAGTGAAAAGAGTCCTGGACTGAAATTCGGAAGACACAGATTCCATTCTTAACTGCCAATTAATATGACCATTTGGAGAAGACACTTAGCATGCCAATATTCTTCTTAAAATGAAGATGATAATGTGACTTCTGCTAATCCTGTTTCCCAGGAATGTTGTGAGAATTACATTACAAAATGTCTGTAAAGGATTTTTAATAATAAAAATAAGAATAGTAAGATATGAGTTCTTTGGGTTTCTCTATTACAGCTGAGTCTACCACCATCCTACTAGTCATCCAGATTCATAAGGTAGGACTCATTCTTGAATTTTTCTTTTGCTCAGCACCTCAATTTTATTTTTGGAGTCTTCTTCCCTCTCCTTTCTTCTAATAATTCTAGGCAATCATTCTTTCAAGGCTCTCCTATCTTTCCATCTTTCTCTAAAATCTCTCCCACAGTGATCCCATCAGTTTATGGGAACAATTATTATTTTTATTTAAGGTAACTCCCCATTTAACAATCCACAACTAAGATTTCTCCTGAACCCCAGTTTCACATTATCAAACACTTGTTGTAAATCTCCATCACCTTATTGGTATTTCAGAGGTACCCAGACTGGAATTCATAATTTTTCCAGAATCCAGTCAGCCTACAGACTTCTCTATTTCTGTTAAAGATAACATTATATTTACTACTGTGCATATATGTTATAACCACCAACATCAACTCTAAACTGTCATACACAACAAACATACACAAACACATTCCCTAAGTATTTTTATAGCATTAACTTTTGTTTTTTATGTGTATACCCTTTTTATATGTATACCCTTTTGTGTTAGCACAAAAAATGATTGTTAAATTAAATTGAACTGAAGTTATTATTTGTGGGCAACTATGCAGATCAATACAAAACAGTCATTTGCCATGCAAAAGTGATCTAAGACACCCTTTGCTTCTGTCACAGCTAAGCACATATCTATGCCTTTATAATCATGAAATAATATAACAACCCAAGGACATATTTACAGACAAGCCTTGTCATTTGTATAGGGATATTGAGGAGTTCCTTATATGGAATATTTTAGGGTGTTGTAACTCTATCCATCTTAAAATAATTCTTAAATTGGCTTATCTTATATGAAATTTCAACTAGTATTGTCATTTGTTTGAGTTAAGACAGTATTTCTCAGAAGACCATTATTATTAAGGAAAGAACACATTAAGCCATTAGTTCAATTAATGATGAAAAAGAGAACAATGGATCTAAATAGCTATAAATGTCAGCATTTGCTTATTATCTCTCAAGGCAATTAGGAGGGAGAATAGACATGCTCTATTAACTCCCTTACCTGATATTCAGCTAGTGTCTTCTTAAAAACTATATCAAGTGATACAGGAAACTCATGCTTAGCCTTAGATTATAGTTCTGCTGATTACACAGTAGAAGAATGAATTTTAAGGACCTGGCATTGATGAATCTAGCCCCAAGAGCTTTACTAATGAATGAAAAAAATATATAAGCACCTACTATGTGTCATTTACTGTGGTATACTTTGAGGATTCAAATACAAAATGAAAGAATCCATACCTTCAAGGAGTTTACTTTCCATCATAATCACTGCTTTAAAGTTTATCAAGAGAGACTTGGAAATGACTAAGCCTAAAATTCAATCCTACCAGTGTAGACCAGGACATCGATGATATCTATCATGTTTTTGCTTTTTCTGTAAGTTGTGTTTCCCACTCTCTCAAGGAGTTATTTAATGTATTCTATCTTGTGGGTTTTGAGACAGTCCCCTTTCTTCTTGTGAATTCTGGGAATCAACCTTTATTCATTCGAAGTCATCTTGGTAATGGCTTGTCATATTAGTCTTAATTTGTTTCACAGAGTTCTACCTGAATCATTTCAAAGGAAGCTTCTTTCTTGCAGAGCCCAACATTATAGAAGAAGTACAGAGGAAAGTATATTGGCTGCAGATTCTGAGAACCTGGGTTTAGATTCTGACTTGACCATTATGTTGTCTGGGTGACTAGAGGGAAAAAAAATCACTTATTTTTCCTAGGACTCAGGTCCTTCCTCTGTGAATTGAAGAGTTTTAAGGAGTTATTCTACAAAGCCCATTCCTACTATAAATTTTTGAACTTAGGTATCATGGAAATAATACTGACACAGAAATCAGGGGATAGAAATTCAAATTCTTGTTACTTAGCCTGTTTGACCTTGGACAAATTACTGCCCCTCTATGACTTAGATTTATCTTAGAAAAAAATGAAGCAATTTGGGTTAAGCAACTTGCCTGGGGTCACACAGTTAGTAAATATCTGAAGCTGAATTAGTAGATATTTCTGAGGAAATAAGATCCTCATGACTCTAGGTCAGTGCTTTATCCAACGCACTACCTAGCTACCCCGGTTTCCTCTTGGTAAAATGAGGAAATAGAAATAAAATGATCTCTAAAGTCCTTGAAGCTCTAAATTTTATGATACATTTGTAATGTGGTCAGGATTACAGTGAAGAGAAACTTCCTTTTTCTTAATTTTGCCTGTAGTTGACTTAGCAAACTTGAGCTAACATTTTAGATACTGATGTTGGTGTTTTGAAAGGGGGGTTTCCAGTATCTACTAACCTATAAATGGCATGCTACTTCTATACACATCAATGGCCAAAACTTTATAGCAGCATGCCTCGATCATGTAACTATTTTAAATTTGCATTTTTGTCTAGTTTATCTTCAAAAATGAGACAGTCCAGGCATCTACTAAGGTAAATGGTCATCTTTTGCTCTCTGAGAATGGACTTCTAGACCTTCTTTTCTAAAAGGTGAAATCCATTTCCTGGAAAGTAAATAAATAGCAACATTTTCCCCCCAAAAGTGGAAAGACATTGGAGGAAGCAGCCAATCAGTCAATCAGCCAACAAGAATTGATTTAGCTTCTCTTATGTGTCAGACACTATGATAAACACTAATGACAAAATACAAAGAATGCAATGCCTCTATCTCCAAACACCTTACTTTCTAGTGGAGAAGAGAAAGAACAAATACGTATAAAAATGTATGCAGCATACTGTTCAAAAAAACATACATACAAAACATATATGCATACATACATATATACATTCATATAAGTAAATTAGTGTTAGTAAAATAAAAGTTAAAAGGTAGCTTGGAAAAAAAGAAAATAAACTTAAAAAGTAGTTTGAGAAGGACAGCACCAGCAGTTGAGAGCATTAAGAAAGTGTTCATACAGGTGACATTGCCTGACTTTTATGAGTAATTGTTGAGCAAGCCCTATAAACTGTTAGTCTTGTTTACTTCCTTCAATACTTACAGAGGTATAAGATTTGATACCTGTGGAAACTCCCTCTATCAGTTAAAACTCAGACATATCCATCACTTTCTGATTTATTGTGATCTAAGTCAGCTGCTGGCCATTTTCTTTCTTATTAGCTTCTCTGCCCTTATTGTGTTTAGTTCCTGGACAGCAGATATGTATTCCATTTCCAAGCTAAAAAAGTGGTGGAACATACCAGAGCTGGTGTTTCACCGGAATAGCTCAGGGGTATGTGATAGGATTATAAAGTTAGATCTGGAAAGGATGGTGGAGAACATTCAGTCCAACATGTTTATTTTACAGATAAGGAAACTGAGACTCAAAGAAGTTAAGTGAGAATGCCCAGGACTGCAGAGCTACTAAGTATATGAGGCAGATTTTGAATCCAGCTTTTCTTGATTCTGTGCTATGTGTCTATCAATGACGTAGCATTAGAGAATTTTGGTAGAGGGCAAAATTAAATGATAAGAAGAAATAGCACTTCTTTTGTGGAAGACATCTTTGAGAACTCCTTTGAGCAGTCTACAGGCAAATTAAATGCTAAAATCCTGCATAGGAGCTCATTTATCATGATTTCACCCTTAATTCATGACATATTCTTAGGAATAAGTGACATTTTCAAAATGCTTTAATTACACCTATTATATTGAGGTACAATAGGGCTGTAAATGGTGTTTTCAGCCTTTTTTCCCAAAAATAACAATAGAAAATTTCACCAGTCATTAATATTAGGTTCTCATTTTGAATCTAATTTAACAGCAAATTTAATTATAATAATAACTGACTGAGGACTGTTTTATTGCCAGACTTTTTTTAGACATATTTTCTGAATTATAGAACTACTGGAGCTTTTCCTTTCCTGTTTTTTAGTATTTTAATATGTCTGAGGATGGTCAATTATTCAGCAAACATTTATTAAACACTTACTATGTCATGCGGTGTGCTAAGAGTTGGGCATAAAAAGAAAAGCAGAGTCCCTGCCCTCAAGCAGCTCATAATTGCATGATAAAAGATTAAAAAAGAACTTATAAGGTGGGGATGAGGAGAATACCTAGTAAAGCAGGAACATAATAAAGCCAATGGTAAATGCTGTTGTAACTAGCCACAGTACCCTCCTTAAATGGAGGATCTGTGAACTCTCTAATATCTATCCTCCACTGTCTCCAATCAGATGCCTTGAGGTGAGGGGACTAAGTAAGCAGGAATATCGAAATTGACATCATGTAGGATGATGAGTTGTGATATTAGATTTAACAATTTCTTTGAGTTCCTAGTGGAGATATTAAGGATTTACACAATATTTTATTGTTATAAAACTCTTTCTCATTTGTGTTCACATTTAATTCCCTTTACAACTCTCTGAGGTGGTACAGATCTCTCTCTCTCTCTCTCTCTCTGTCTCTCATAAGAGACAACCAAGACCCATTTACAGTAAAGTTGTATGCTCTTGGAAGTAAGACAAAAGGGAGAAAAGCAGTTCATAACCAAGAAAGCAATTAAATCTCTTCATCATTTGGTCCTCTCCTTGCCTTTCCAGTCTGTTTATACCACAAACAGGCTACAATTTAGCTGTATGGGTATAATGTTAATACAGTTAGAAGATCTTCTACACTCTTAACACATGGAGTTTTTGCTCACATGGAGCCTGGATCATATAGAGCTCAGACTGGGAGGAGCTTGCCCAAGGAGGAGAGAGAGAGAGAGAGAGAGAGAGAGAGAGAGAGAGAGAGAGAGAGAGAGAGAGAGAGACAGAGAGACAGACAGAGAGACAGACAGAGAGACAGAGAGACAGAGAGACAGAGAGAGACAGAGACAGACGGAGACATACAGAGAGAGAGAGAGAGCATGAGCACAGAGAAAGCAGATAGAATAGAGAGAGAGAGAAGCAAGCTGTGAATGGGTGGAGGGAGGAATTTGTCTAAGGGAACTTGATTTTGTGGTGCTCACTGCATTAGTGATAAGTACCCTGTTAAATATTACCTCCTGATATTATAATGATGTTCCCCCAAAATATTTTGGTTTTATCTTTGAGGAAGAGAGTTATTTATATTTTGTGAATTTACCCTGGAAATATGCATGCGTATTCATAGCAGCTGTTATGGATATCACATTGGCATTACAACTGGCTAACATACTGTTCCTTGAACATGGCCTCTATATCTTAATTGATGTCATTTCACTAGGCTTTCCCCATCTCTAGAATAATTTATCATCTCTCTTCAATATCTTGGTCTCCATGACTCCCTTTAGTAATCAATTCAGCTCTTACCTTCTGCAGGTCTTCCCCAGTCTTCTCCATCTATTGATTCCTGACCTTTTCACATTACCCTCATCTACTCTTTACATATTTCATATTTAGCAATATCCATGTAAGTTATTTGAATGTGTTCTCACTGAATGTAGACACCATTTTGTTGTTGTGATCATTGTTCTTAGTTTTTTCTTGTATTTGCAGAACTTATGCCAAACAAATACTAAGAAGTCAAAAAATGCGCCTAGGATGACAGACCTAGTAAATGATTGAGGTGGCATTTGAATTTTCCTGACTCAAAATCCAGTTCCCTATCCTCTTCACTTCACTATGTTGATTTCTTTGAGAATTTTGGTGTCAGTTTGGGACCATTGCTGAGTCTTTTATCAGTGATGCAAAAATATCTCAGATTTAATTATCTTTACTATCTTTTCTGCATAGTAGATGCTGAATGGTTAGAACAATGTAGTCATTATGATAACTGAACTAATGAGGCTCACTTTGTTATTTCAGTTATTAAGAGAAACACAAATGATAGTGTACTTGTTCTCACTTGATTATTTTCATCTATATCCATATACTATAAGGATGATTATGTGACTATCTAAGATTTAGGAGAGGTTGGGTAGGCCAGGAGAGTCATCACCAACTCAGCTCTGATCTTAATTCTCAGAATAAGTGCTTTGCTTCCCCTTTTCACTTGGCATTGTCTGTAGACAATTGCATCAAAAACAACAACAAAAGAGACTTCATAAGTAGAATAAAGTTCAAAAAATAACTGGTGAGAACTCTAAGAGCCCTTCCTGCCTACCTTACCGCCAAGAGAACAGTGAAAGTATAGACCTATTACTTTCCCATCTTCTATTTAAACTTGTCCAATCCATTCAAGGCTCCACCCACACAATCCTCCTCTAATCTACTTATCTATCAGTATTTACTATATTACAACCAGAAGATCCTACCTTGTATTTTATCCTCTCATCCTACCTCCTCCCATCTCCATGCCTTTGCTTTCACCGTCTTACACGTTTGGAATAGACTCTCCAGTTGTCCTATATGTTTCTTTCTGTTTAAACCATTTATTTCCTCTAAGGCCAAATCCTCATGCCACTTCCTCCATGAAGTGTTCACTAAGTAGAAAAGTAAACTCTTCCATCTCTAGTTCTTCATAGCACTTTGCCTCCTGACTCCTTTGATCTTATCATGTATGTATGTATGTAGATTTATGTATATATACACACATATATACAAATATACATCTATGCATACACACAAATGCATATATACATATATGTATATATACCTATATATACATGTATACATATAGACACACACACACACACATATATATACATACACACACATATGTGTGTGTGTGTGTATCCCTCCTTTCTACCCCAAAAGACTAATAACCTATAAAGAAACATAGTGGGGCAGGATATCCATCTGGAGCTAGAAAAACCACAAAAGCCATTGAGTCTAACCCCTCATTTTTCAGATGAGAAAACTAAGGCCAAATGATGTTGAAAAATTTATTTGACTAAGGTCATCCAGTTATGAAATGTCAGAGACAAGATTTGAATGAAAGTTTTCTCACTCCAAAGACAGTACTGTTTCATTATCACACATCAGTGAGAAGTGAGACAACTTTTTAAAAAATCGTTCAGTCTCTAACACAAATGCCTTATATAGAAAAAGCATTTAATTTATTGAATTTAATGGAACTGACTCCAGAAGAGGCCTATATACAAGGTTATAGGTTTAGTATTGATTGGACTTTGCTAAGTACATTGAGTAGAAGAGGTTGTGTATAGTATAAAGAAAACTGGATCTAGAGCTAGAGAAATAGGAGTTAAATTGAGTCTTTATCATTTACTTCCCACATCATCCCATATATGTTATTTAATTTCTTTTAGTCTCTCAACTTCAGTTTCCTAATTTGTAAAAATAGAATAGGTTGGATTGGATAAGGAGGTCTTAACCTTTTTTTGTTGTTGTTCTCAAGGTGCCTTATAGCAGTCTAATGAAGTCACTAGAATCTTTCTCCAAATAACACTTTTAAAAGCATTAAATAACATACAGAGTATTGACAAAAGAAAACATGAGTTATGGAGAATAACAATTTCTCCCCATCTAAATTCACTGGTACCAAGTGAAAAACCCCTGAAGTAAATTATCTCTAAGGTCTCATATATCTTTGAATCTATAAACTATTTTTTGAGTGGGAGAAAGGTTTGTAAATTTCTCTCAGTACATAATGTATACATTTTATTATTCATGATTATACATTGATTACATATCATTATTAATATTGAATAAGACATTCTATTCAATTATTTATGAAATGTCATCTTAAAATCCCTAAATGAACTGGAAACTAATAGAAAACCCTCTCCCCTCTGCAACTTAAAAAAAAAAAGGGAGGGAGAGAAAGCACTAATATATTCACTTGGGATCAGTGTCCAGAGGAATAATGCAGGGATTGTCAGAGTTGATCTTTATTTAACAATGTAATCACCTGGATTCAGAAATAAATGAAAATTAATTACATTTGCATATGAGATTACATACACCAGGAAAATTTATACATGACAGGCAATATCACTAATCAGTGAGAGGCACTGAGGGACCATTTTGCAAGAATTATTCTTTCCTCTAGATTTCTTGATTGTCTGCATCACTAAGAATTTGTTTTTCTACGGGACTTTTACTCAGAGATCAATCCAATCTCTAGGGTCCATTTCTTTCTAATCTTAGCAATAATAGCTGATATTGTTATACTATGTTAAAAGTGTTTCACTTACTCACCATACCTCTGTGATTTAAATATTATGAGTATTTTCACCACCATTTGCTTATAGGAACATATGAGTTCAGTTGGGGGGGATCTAGGGTTGAATATAACTATTGCTCATGAGCCCATCCTTTGCCTACTTCCTTCTTTCTATCATTCCTTGAGTGATGCAAATTCTTGAACAAGAAGTCATTCTTGAGTTTTCCTTCTCTCACAACCCATGTTCAATCATTTGCCAAGTATTACTGATTCCAAGTCTTCAACATTGCTCACACTAGTCCCCTTCATTCTATTGACTCTACAACCATGCCAATTGAGGTCCTTGTTAACTCTATATTGAACTATAGACTATATTGAAATAACCTGCTGGATAATCTTTCTGACTGTAGGTATTCTCGTCTCTGTTCCGTTCTTCACATAGCTGATAAATTGATATTGCCAAAACACCATCTTTGCCCTCTATCTTCCCTCCTACAGATGCTTTGTAGTTTTCTGTTTCCCTTATGATTAAAAATAAGCTCCTTTGTGACACTTAAAGTCCTTTAAAATCTAGTTCCTGCTTCCATTTCTGGGTTGCTTCAATATCATTCCACTTTTTGTATCTTACACTTTAAACAAATTAGTCTACTTTCTGTTCCTTGTCACTGACCTGGAATGTTGTAACTCTACACATTTTTATAGCCTGACTGTCATGCTTGGAATGCTCTCCACTTCTGAGTTTGGGAATCCTAAACTCTCTTACAGGTTCAGCTTAAGTTTTACCTACTTCCTGCCTGATTTCCTGAAGAAGATATAGTAGCATTTCCCATCTTCTGCTTTAACTGACAGGCTGGGGCTCCAGAGGGTAGGTACCACTCCCAAATACCATGACAAAGAGTTAATTGAAAATATACTGTGAAGAATCTCATTCACTCCTTCTCCCAAATACACATAGCATCCATTGGAGGAGTGACCATAAACATAGATCATAAGAGTGGGGAGTCACATGTGTAAGAAATATGACAATGTTTAACTTACAACACCTGCTCTATAAGTCCTCTCTATGTAGATATTTCATGCAGAACACTTGTTGTTGTTGTTGCTTGTTCATCACAGAAGAGAACAACCCTTTAAAAAAGGAAAATTGGACAAATGTGAAAGGAAGCACAAAACCTAACTGGGAAAAGTGGACAAATGGAAAAAGAAGTGCAAAACCTAACTGGAGAAAATAACTTCTTAAAAAGAACAATTGGGCAAATGCAAAATGAGATCCAAAAATCAACTGAAGAAAACAATCTCTAAAAAATTAGAATTGGGCAAGTAGAAGCTAATGACTTTATGAGACATCAAGAATCAGTCAAACAGAATCTAAAGAATGGAAAAAAATAGAAGAAAATGCAAGATATCTCATTGGAAAAACAGCTGACCTGAAAAATAGATAGAGGAGAGAAAATCTAAGAATTATTGGTCTGTCAGAAAGTTATGATGAAAGAAGAGACTGGACCATATTTTCCAAGACATCATCAAAAAAAACTGACCTGAGGTCCCAGATCCAGAGGGCAAAATAGTCAGCGAAAGAATCCACTAATCACCTCCTGAGATTCCAAATGGAAAACGTCAAGGAATATTGTTGACAAATTCCAGAACTACCAAGTGAAGGAGAAAATACTGTAAGCAGTCAGAAAGAAACAATACAAATATTCAGGAACCAGAATCAGGATCACACAGAATCTTGCAGCTTCTGGTTTAAAAGATAGGAGATATTGGAATAGGATAGTCCATAAGGCAAAGGAGCTTGGACTACAGCCATGGATCAAGTGGCCAGTAAAATTGAGCACAATATTTCAGGCAAGTAGGTGGACATTCAATAAAATAAGGAATTTCCAGACCTTCCTGATGAAAAGGGCAGAGTTCAACAGAAAAATGATCTTCAAATACAAGTTTCAAGAGCAGCATAAAAAGGTCAACAAGGGAAAAAAAAAAACTTGTTATTCAATAGAGGAAAACTGCTACAACCCTCTAAGGGAAGATGATACTTGTTAATCTTGATAATTGCATATTAACTATGATATTTAAAAGGGATATACATTGATAGAGGGAGTGAGTATAAATTAAATGATGTGATGATAAAAATGTGACTTAAGGGCGGAGCCAAGATGACGGAGTGAAAGCAACGACTCACCTAAGCTCCTGGAAAAACTCCACTGGATATCTCTGGGGGGAGAGTCTGACCAGACTTTGGAGGTGTAAAATCCAGTGGGTGATGGACTTTGACGGATTCGGAGCCCAGGCTGGACCGGAGGGTCCACGGGAGGGATCTGTTCCACGGGGGTAAGACCCCGGCGCACAGCACAGCGCGGTCAGCGCGGCAGGGGGGAGGGGACCAGAGGAGCCCGAGAGTGGCGGGCAAGACCAGCGGAGCAGGAGATAAGCCAGGCCGAGCGGGTGAGAGCTGCTGACTGCCAGACATCAGCGCAGCAGCCCTTGAAATCTTCAGCCTGAAGACGGACTTCGGTGGGTCACTACTTGAACTTCCAGGAACTGGGATGGCAGAGTGATCAGTAAGTGCTCTCTCCTCCCCCCTAATGACCCTGAGGGAACCATAAAATTCTTCCCCAGATTAATCCTGGATCAGCGGGAACAGCAGAAGGGGGCGGGTGGTCTCATAACACCAGAGGCTGGAAAAGTGGCAAAGGGGGATTCTTCCTACTGTGGTGGAGGCGATCTGGAGGGACAGATGACCCAGGGCAGAGAAAATTCGCACTGAGTCCCAGGCAAGCCTCAGAGCCGGGAGACGAGCCCCAGGAGGGGCGGGAACACGCGTTAGCTTCTAGGCGTGCCCCAGCCCTCCAGGGGAAAAGGGAAGACAATAGGGAAGCTGGGATGACCATCCCCTGACCTTGCCTTTGCCTCAAGTCAGCTGAGGAGATAGCCTGAGACCAGACCACACCTCCCACACACCTAACAAGCTAACTCCAGGGTTGATCGGGGAAACAAAAAACAAAAGCCTGCTTTTAGCCCAGACACACATCAGCTCAACTTAAAGATCTGTACGTTCTGACTGGAAGAACCAAAAGCTACAACACTCAGCCAACATCATGAAATGGAAAAAGCAGACAAAAAGTGAAAAAACCATAGAATCTTTCTATGGGGATAAGGACCAAAACACAAACACCAAAGAGGTTAGAGCTGAGACTGTACTTCCATCTGAAACCTCAGATGGGACTATGAATTTCTCGCAAGCACAACTTGATTACCTGGAACGTCTGAAGAAGGATATAAAAGAAAAACTGGTCAATGATTTTAAAACTATAAAAAAAGAATTCACTGATGAGAACATCACCCTGAAAAAGAAAATTGAAGAAATGGAAAAGGAAGTTCAAAAATTAACTGGAGAGAATAATTCCCTAAAAGGAAGAGCTAATCAAATGGAAAAGGAAACCCAAAACCTAATTGGGAAAATTGATCAGATGGAAAAGGAAACCCAAAACCTAACTGGGAAAATTGGTCGATTGGAAAAAGAAGTACAAAAATTAAATGGAGAAAATAGCTCCTTTAAGGGAAAAATTGGTCAGATGGAAAAGGAGATGGAAAAGCTAACTGAAGAAAACACTACGATGAAGATTAGAATTGGGCAAGTAGAAACTAATGACTCAATGAGGCAACAAGAATCAGTCAAACAAAATCTAAAGAATGAAAAGATAGAAGAAAATGTAAAATATTTAATTGGAAAAACAACTGACCTGGAAAATAGATCCAGGAGAGAAAATCTAAGAATTATTGGCCTGCCAGAAACCCATGATAAAGAAAAGAGTCTGGACAATATCTTCCAGGAAATCATCAAGGAAAACTGTCCAGAAGTACTAGACTCAGAGGGCAAAATAGCCATCGAAAGAATCCACCGTTCCTCTCCCAAAAGGGATCCAAAACTCAAAACCCCAAGAAATATAGTTGCCAAATTCCAGAGCTATCAAGTGAAGGAGAAAATACTACAAGCAGCCAGAAAGAAACAATTCAAATATCAAGGACACACAGTCAGGATCACACAGGACCTTGCAGCTTCTACATTAAAAGATCGAAAGAATTGGAACCCAATATTCCGTAAGGCAAAGGAGTTGGGACTTCAACCAAGGATCAACTACCCAGCAAAGTTCAGCATAACATTTCAGGCAAGGAGAAAGTCATTCAACGAAATAAGGGATTTCCAGAGCTTCCTGACCAAAACACCAGAACTCAATAGACAATTTGATCTTCAAATGCAGGTCTCCAGAGAATCATAAAAAGGTAAACAGAGGGGAAAAAACAAAAACAAAAACTTGCTACTCAATTAGGGCAAACTGTTTACCTCCCTATAAGGGAAGATGATACCTGTTAATCTTGAGAACTGTGCAGCTATTACGATAAAAGGGATATATGTAGAGGGAACGGGCATAAAGTAAATGATGTCATGTCAAAAATATGATTTAAGTATGAGAAGGGAATGTAATAGGAGGTGTGGAAAGGGGGAAGCAGAAAATGGCAAATTATATCACAGGAAGAAGTACAAAACTATAGTAGAGGGAAGGAGGGGAGGGAGATGAGCATTGTTTGAGAGGTACTCTCATCTGATTTGTTCAAAGGAGGGAACAATAATCTTAAGTAGATAAGCCTAACTAGCTCTATAGGTAGTAGGAGGGGAAGGGGGAAGAAAGGGGAGGGTGGCTAAAAGGGAGGAAAGAAGCAATAAGAGTAAAGGGGACTAAAAGGGAGGGGGGTCAAAAGAAGGAAGGGAAGGCTGCAGGAGGAGGGGGAGAAAAGTGAATACTATTGAGGAGGGGAAGGGAGACGGGAGAGCTAAAAGCACAAATGGTGGGAAAGAGGTTGGAGGGAAATACACAGATTGTAATCATAACTGTGAATGTGAATGGAATGAACTCTCCCATAAAACGGAGACGGATAGCAGAATGGATTAAAAGCCATAATCCAACAATATGCTGCTTACAAGAAACACATTTGAAACGGGGGGATACACATAGGATAAAGGTCAAAGGATGGAGCAGAATATATTGTGCCTCAGCTCATGTAAGAAAGGCAGGAGTAGCAATCCTAATCTCAGACAAAGCAAAAGCAGAAATAGATCTAATCAAAAGGGATAAGGATGGAAACTATATCCTGCTAAAAGGCACCATAGACAATGAAGCAATATCATTACTAAACATGTATGCTCCAAGTGGTATAGCATCCAGATTCTTAGAGGAGAGGTTGGGGGAGTTGAAGGAAGAAATTGATAGCAAAACTATACTAGTGGGGGACCTCAACCTGCCCCTCTCTGAACTCGATAAATCCAACCTCAAAATAAACAAGAAAGAGGTTAAGGAGGTAAATAAAACTCTGGATAAGGTAGATATGATAGATCTTTGGAGAAAATTAAATGGGAATAGAAAGGAATATACTTTTTTCTCAGCGGTACATGGAACATTTACAAAAATTGACCATGTACTAGGACATAAAAATCTCACAATCCATTGCAGAAAGGTAGAGATAATCAATGCATCCTTTTCAGATCATAATGCATTAAAAATTACATGTAATAAAAGGCCATGGAAAGAGAAACCAAAAATCAATTGGAAACTAAATAATCTAATTCTAAAGAAGGGTTGGGTTAAAGAAGAAATCATAGAAACAATCAACAATTTCATTCGAGAGAATGACAATAGTGAGACAACATACCAAAACTTATGGGATACTGCAAAAGCAGTTATTAGGGGAAGTTTTATATCTCTGAATGCTTACATAAATAAAATAGAGAAAGAGGAGATCAATGACTTAGGCTTGCAGTTGAAAAAGCTAGAAAAAGAACAAATTGAAAATCCCCAAGTAAATACCAAATTAGAAATACTGAAAACCAAAGGAGAGATTAATAAAATTGAAATTAAGAAAACTATTGAATTAATAAATAAAACCAATAGTTGGTTTTATGAAAAAACTAATAAAATTGATAAACCTTTGGTCAATCTGATTAAAAAAAAGAAAGAAGAAAACCAAATTACTAATATTAAAAATGAAAGGGGTGAACTCACCTTCAATGAGGAGGAAATTAAAACAATAATTAGAAACTACTTTGCCCAACTTTATGCCCACAAATTCGATAATCTAAATGAGATGGATGAATATTTTAAAAAATACAAATTGCCCAGATTAACAGAAGAGGAAATTGAATACTTAAACAACCCCATCTCAGAAAAAGAAATTGAACAAGCCATCAATGAACTCCCTAGGGAAAAATCTCCAGGGCCAGATGGATTCACAAGTGAATTCTATCAAACATTTAAAGAACAGTTAATTCCAATACTACATACACTATTCTTGAAAATTGGGGAAGAAGGAGTCCTCCCAAATTCTTTCTATGATACAAATATGGTTTTGATACCCAAACCAGGAAGAGACAAAACAGAGAAAGAAAATTATAGACCAATTTCCCTAATGAATATAGATGCAAAAATTTTAAATAAGATTCTAGCAAAACGAACACAGCATCTTATCACGAGATTAATACATTATGATCAGGTAGGATTCATAGCAGGACTACAGGGCTGGTTCAATATTAGGAAAACTATTAGCATTATCGATCACATCAACAACAAAGCTAACAAAAACCACATGATTATCTCAATAGATGCAGAAAAAGCTTTTGACAAAAAAAATGTGACTTAAGGTTGAAAAGGGATTGTAACTGGAGATGTTAAAAGGAGAAAGTAGAGAAAGCTAAACTACATCACAGAGAGAGGCATAAAACATATTACAGTAGAGAGAAAAGGGGGTGGGGGATCAGCACTGTTTGAAATTTACTCTCATCTGATTTGGTTCAAGGAGGGATCTAATTAGTTCTATAAGGAGTAGGAGGGGAAAGGGGAAAGAAAATAGAGGGGAGGCAAAAAGGGAAGGAAGAAGTAGTAAGGGAAAAGGGGAATAAAAATGATGGAGGCTAACAGAGGGGTAGGAAAACTGATGGAGGTAGAGGTCAACAATTAAAACTCTATTGTGGAGGGGAAGGGAGAACTAGAAGCATAAACAGGGGGTAAAGAGGATGGAGGGAAAGACACAGTAATCATAACAGTAAATGTGAATGTGATGAGCCTTCCCATAAAACAGAGGCAGATAGCAGAATGGACTAAAAATCATAATTCAACAACACGCTGTTTACAACAAACACATTGGAAGCAGGCTAATACATATAGGGTAAAGGTAAAAGATCTTGGAGCGGAAGCTATTATGCTTCAGCTGATGTAAACAGAATCAGGGATAGCAAACCTAATGTCAGACAAAGCAAAAGCAGATACAGGAAGAAAACTATATCCTTCTAAAAGGCATCATAGACATTGAAGCAACATTGTTACTAAACATAGATACACCAAGTGGTATAGCATCCAAACTTTTAAAGGAGAAGTTAAGGGAGTTAGGGGAAGAAATAGATAGCAAAACTATACTGGTGAGGGACTTCAATCTCACCTTCTCTGAACTTGATAGATCTAACTTCAAAATTAACAAGAAAGAAGTTAAGAAGGTGAATCGAACTCGGGATAAGGTAGATATAATAGATCTCTGGAAAAAATGAAAGGTGATAGAAAGGAATATATCTTTTTCTTAGCAGTACATGGCATGTATACAAAAATTGACAATGTACCAGGGCATAAAAACCTCACAATTCAGTGCAAAAAGGCAGAGATAGTCAGAGCATCCTTTTCAGATCATGATGCAATAAATATTATATGTGATAAAAGGCCGTGGAAAGATAGACTAAAAATTAATTGGAAACTAAATAATCTAAACTTAAGAGTGAGTGGGTTAAACAACAAAACATAGAAACACTCAACAATTTCATTCAAGAGAATGACAATAATGTGACCTACCAAAATTAATGTGATACTGCAAAAGCACTTCTTAGGGGAAATTTTATGTCACTGAACCTACATGAATAAAATAGAGAAAGAAGAGGTATATAAAGTAGGTATGTATATGAAAAACCTAGAAAAAAGAAGAAATTGAAAATTCCCAAGTAAATACCAAATTAGAAATACTGAAAACCAAAGGAGAGATCAATAAAATTGAAGTTAAACTAATAAATATAACTTTGAGTTGGTTTCATGAAAACCCCCCAAAAATTGATTAAATTTTGGTCAATTTGATTTAAAAAAAAAAAAGAAGAAAACCAAATTACCAATATCAAAAATGACAGAGTGAATTTCTGAGGAGGAAATTGAAGCAATAATTGTAAATTAATTTGCCAAACAGTGTGGCCATAAATTTGACAATCTAGGTGAGATGGATGAATATTTCAAAAAAATATAAAATATCCAGATCAGCACAAGAGGAAGTTGCATACTTAAATAACCCCATCTTACAAAAAGAAATTGAACAAGCCGTGAATGAACTTCTTAGGAAAAAAATCTCCAGGGCCATATGTATTTAAAAGTGAATTCTATGGAACATTTAAAGAACAGTTTATTTCATATATATATATATATATATATATATATATATATATATATATATATATATATATATATATATATATATATATATATATATATATATATATATATATAATTATTTGGGAAAATTGATGAAGAAGTAATCCTCCCAAATTCTTGTTATAATAGAAATGTTGTCCTGTTGCCTAAACCAGGAAAAACCAAAACAGAGAAAGAAAATTATAGACCAATTTCACTAATGTATATAGATGCAAAAATTTTAAATAAGATATTAGAAAAAAGAATACTTCAATTTATCATGAGAATAATATATTATGATCAGGTAGGATTTATACCAGGATTGTAGGGCTATTCCAATATTAGGAAAACTATCAGCATTATTGATCATATCAACAGTAAAACTAACAGAAACCATATGATTACCTCAATAGATGCAGGAAAACACTTTTAACAAAATACAACATCCATTCCTGTTGAAAACATGGAAGAGCATAGGAATAAATGGAGCCTTCGATAAAATAATAAGCAGTATCTATCTAAAACCATTAGCAATCTTTATATGTAATGGGGCCAAACTAGATGCATTTCCACTAAGATCAGGTGTGAAACAAAGTTGTCCATTATCACCATGATTATTCAATATGTTACTAAAATGTTAAATTTAGCAATAAGAAAAAAAGTAATTGAAGAAATTAGAATAGGCAAAGAAGAAACTAAGTTGTCACTCTTTGCAGATGACATGATGATGTACTCAGAGAATCCTAGAGAATCATGTAAAAAGCTACTTGAAATAATAAGCAGCTTTGGCAAAGGTACAGGTTACAAAACAAACCCACTTAAATCGTCTGCATTTCTATATATTCCTAATGAAGACCAAAAGCAAAAGATTGAAAAGCAAATCCCATTTAAAACTACATTAAGAGGGAACCTGGGAGCAGCAACCTCACATCTAACTCAGAACTTTTGCAGTCTAACCAACTACCCCCCCCCCCCATATACCCTCCAGAATGGCATCAACTGTCAAGGATCAGTTTATCTTGAATATTGTAAAGGAAGACCAGATTCCCCAGAACAAGATCACTATTGTTGGGGTTGCTGCAGTTGGCGTGGCATGTGCCATTAGTATCTTAACAAAGGAATTGGCTGATGAACTTGCCCCAGTTGATGTAATAGAAGACAAACTAAAGGGAGAAATGATGGATTTCCAACATGGCAGCCTTTTCCTCAAAACATCGAAGATTGTTTCTGGCAAAGATTACAGTGTGACTGCAGACTCAGAACTGGTTATTGTTACAGCTGGGGCACGTCAACAGGAGGGAGAAAGTCTTTTTAACTTGGTGCAGCATAATGTGAATATTTTAAAATTCATCATTCCTAACATTGTTAAATATAGCCCTAATTGCAAGTCACTTGTTGGTTCCAATTCAGTGGATATTTTGACATAAGTGGCCTGGAAGCTAAGTGGTTTTCCTAAAAATCGTGTTATTGGAAGTGGTTGAAATCTGAATTCTGCCTATTCCATTGCCTAATGGGGGAGAGACTTGGTGTCCTTCCATCGAGTTGTCATGGATGGGTCCTTGGGAATCATGGAGACTGCGGTGTTCTTGTGTGGAGTAGTGTGAATCTTGCCAGTGGGTCTCTAAAGAACCTGTATCCTTCTTTGGGAACTAATGTTGATGCAGAGAATTGGAAAGATGTTCATAAACAGGTGTTTGAAAGTGCTTATGAAGTAATCAAACTGAAGGGCTACGCTTCCTGGACCATTGGCATGTCTGTGGCATATCTGACAGAAAGCATTATGAAGAATCTTAGGAGAGTGCATCCAATTTCCACCATGACTAAGGGCCTATATGGCATTAATTAGGACATCTTCCTTAGAGTCCCATGTGTCTTGGGGCAAAATGACATTTCAGATGTGGTGAAGGTCAGCCTGAATTCAGAAGAGGAGAGCCATTTAAAGAAGAGTGCAGATACTCTTTGGGGAATCCAGAAGGAGCCGCAATTATAAAACCTTTGAATGTGCTGCCATTGAGAGAACATAACAGAGGTTGAGCGGTTATGTATGAGCTGCTTTTCAAATAGGCTAAATCCTTCCTCTGATTAGCGACTAAACACCAGAAATGTTAAACCTGTGAACACACTCTAGTTTCTCCCTAAAGTTAGAAATGGGGAAGAGAATCCTGTTGTAGTTATATTTAGCATATGATGCTGGATAAGACTTGTATAGACTCATTGGTTGGTGTCAAGTAGAACCAGTGTCCCACAGGTATATAAACGACTTGCTTTTTATGTAGGTGCTACAGGTTCCCTTAGGTCCAGAAGACAACACTTTCGTTACAAAACACCACACAGTAGTAATTCTTTATTGATGTATTGATTACTTTTGTGCTCCCCTCCATTAGGGCAGTATAGCATGGCCCCATGTATCACCTTTTCAGAGGACCTGATTTTTGTCTGTCTACATATATACATGTATATATAAAATAAAATATATATCAATTATTGTAAATTTCCATATTACGTAAAAAGATCTGTATATGTACAACAACACAACCAATTTCTCAAGTGTCATACTAACCCTAAATACTGAATAAACAACAAATAACTGATAAAAAAAACAAAACAAAACTGTGAGCACTATAAAATATCTGGGAATCTATCTGCCAAAACATCCCCAGGGATTATAAGAGCACAATTACAAAACACTTTTCACACAAATAAAGTCAAATCTAAGTAAGGGGGAAAACATCATTTCCTGGTGGGGAGGTTGAGCTAATATAATAAAAATGACAATTCTACCTAAATTAATTTTCTTGTTCAATGCCATACCAATCAAACTACCACATAATTATTTTCTAGTGCTAGAAAAAATAATATCAAAATTCATCTGGAAGAACAAAATACCCAGAATATCAAGGGAATTAATGAAAAGAAATGCTACCTAGCCCTACCAGATCTCAAATTGTATTGTAAGCAGCAATCATCAAAATCACTTGGTACTGACTAAGAAACAGAAGGGTAGGCCAGTGAAAAATGTTAGGTACTCAAGACACAGCAGTCAATGAAAATAGCAATTTACTGTTTGATAAACCCAATTACCCCAGCCTCTGGGATAAGAACTCACTGTTTGATAAAAACTTCTGGGAAAACTGGACAACGGTGTGGCAGAAACTGGGCATACACCAATGCCTGACACTGTACACAAGAATAAAGTCCAAATGGATGCATGATCTAGGTATAAATGAGGGGAGCAAGGAATAATGTATTTGTAAGATTTATGGAGAAATTTATGACCACATAAGAGATAGAGAACATTATGAAGTACAAAATGGATAATTTTGATTATATTAAATTGAAAAGTTTTTGCACAAACAAACCCAATGCAACCAAGATTAGGAGGGAGACAGAAAACTGGGAAAGAATTTTTGGAGCTAGCGTCTGTGATAAAGTCCTCCTTTCTGAAATATATAGAAAATTGAGTCAAATGTACAAGAATACAAGTCATTCCCCAACTGAAAAATGGTCAAAGGATATGAACAGGGAGTTTTCAGATGAAGAAATTAAAGTTATCTATAATCATATGAAAAAATGCTCTAAATCACTATTGATTAGAGAGATGAAAATCAAAACATTTCTGGGATACCACTTCACTCCTATCAGATTGGTTAAGATGACAAAACAGGAAGATGATTAATGTTGAAGAAGATGTGGCAGAGTTGGAACACTAATTCATTGCTGGTGGAGCTGTGCGCTGATCCAACCATTCTGGAGAGCAATTTGGAATTATGCCCAAAGGGCTACCAAAATGTGCATACCCTTTGACCCAGTAATATCACTTCTAGGACTGCACCAAGAGATCATAAAAATGGGAAAGGCTCCCACATGTACAAAAACATGTATAGCAGCTCTCTTTTTGGTGACCCAGAACTGTAAATCGAAGGGATGCCCATCAATTGGGGAATGACTGAACAAATTGTGGTATATGAATATAATGGAATATCAATATGCTGTAGGAAATGATGGACAAGAAGCCTTCAGACAAGCCTGGAAGGACTTGTAAGAACTGATGCTGAGTGAAAGGAGCATAACCAGAACATTGTACACTGCAACAACCACAGTGTCTGAGGAATTTTTCTGCTAGACTTAGTCCTTCACAGCACTGTAAGGAACTAAAACTTTCTCAGTGGACTCTGGAGGCAAAATATCTTCTACATCCAGAGAAAGAACTGTGGAATTGGATCACAGAATGAAGCAGAACATTTTTCTCTTGTGTTATGTTTTGTTTTGTTTTGTTTTTTCTCGTGGTTTCTCCCATTCATTTTAATACTTCTATGCAACGTAACCAATTAGAAAATATGTTTAATAAAAATGTATGTATAGAACCCATAAAAATTAAATTAAAAAGGATTTTTATTTAAGGAGTCTTGTAAAATAGCACTGAAAACTGTTTGCATTGTTCTGAACTTTGTAACATAGTCTTGCTGCTATCACAGCTATTTCCCCCCCTCTTCTCATGATGTATGATATTTTTATTGGTATTTCATTTTCTGTGTTCAGAAATTCTAGTCACTTCTCCTCTATAATTTCCTGCACTATGTTAATGATGACCTTCTTACGATCTTCTAAAAGATATATAATCCTTAACTTGCCTCTATGCATCCTTTCTTCAAGATCAATATGTGTTGTATGAATGAGGAACATATTTTCTAAAAATGTTGCTTTTGCTGTTTCTAAATTTTGTTTAAGATGATAAATGTTGGAGAAATTGTGGGAGAGTTGGAACAGTAATTCATTGTTGGTCGAGTTGTGAACTGATCCAACCATTCTTGAGAGTAAATTGAAACTATACCCAAAGGGCTACAAAAATATTCATACCCTTTGACCCATCAATATCATTTCTATGACTGTATCCCAAAGACATCATAAAAATGGGAAAGGTTTTCACATCTACAAAAATATTTGTAGCAGCTCTCTTTGTGCTGGCCAAATCCTGGAAATCAACGGGATATCCATCAATTGGGGAATGACTGAACAAATTATGCTACATAAATGTAATGGAACACTATTGGGCTATAAGAAATGATGAGCATGAAAATTTCAGAGAGACCTGGAAGGACTTACATGATATGACACAGCAGAACCAGGAGAACTTTGTTCACAGAATTGGATCACAGAATGAAGTAGACCATTTTCTCTTGTGTTATATTTTTGTTTTTTTTTTGTTTTCTTTTATGGTTTCTCCCATTTATTTTAATTTTTCTGTGCACCATGCCTAAGGTGAAAGTGTATTTAATAGGAATGTATGTGTGGAAGCTATACAAGATTGCATACTATCTCAGGGAGGGTGTGGGGAGGGAGGAGTGAAGGAAGAGAATGGAGGGGAAAATCTAAGATATATGGAACTGATTACAGAAAACTGAAAACAAATAAAATAAATAAATAAATAAATAAATGAATGAATTTTGTTCAGTTCTTTATATTTGCATTTCCCAGTTTCTTGTTTTTCTTTTCTTTTTTGAGCTGGTCCATAGCAGACTCTACGTTTTTCTACTCTATACATTATTTTTGCTGTGCCGTAAATTCTACTCTCATAACTCTCAGTTTTTCTTTTGAACCACTCAAGAACATCTTATTGTGGCTCCATTTTCTCCTTACAATCCACAAAGTCCTCTGCTTTACTAAGTGTTGTATTTTTTTGTTCCAGTCTTTATTTATAGATACTTGAACTAGTTTACAAGATATGGTAGCTATATTTCCTTCTGCTGATAATGATTTCCCTTTTGATTTATCTGTTGCAGGTCTTCTAGTTTCCTTGTTCCTGGGATGTTTAGTAAGTTCATAGAGTAAAGTGGTAGCTCTTTGGAGTTGCTCACATCAGCATAGGCAATTTATAGTTTTGCAGTGTTGGTACTATGGGGTTGCCTGCTTGTCACTGGCTGTCACATTTTTCTCTGGCTTCTGTTTCTGAAGTGCTGTCTCAGATCTGACTATCTGTTCCATCCCAAACAAACTTTCATCAGTAGGAGTTTGTGGAGAAAACTCATAATTCATGAGTCAATAAAAACGAACATTTTAATTTTTGATGTTGATACTATATTTCTTTATATTCTTAGATACTGCCTTGCACTAGGCATATGATTCTTATGATAATGATAGTAGGAAAAAATAAATAAAATTCCTTGGATATGACGTTTGGTTAGAGTTTGGGTTCAGGTAGCATTTAGGGTTAGGGTTACGATTAGAGTTTAGGGAACACTCATGTTATTTCATTGAAAATATCTTTTGCCTCTCTTCTTCTGTATCCCTATTTCATAGGAAGGATTTTTACCAAGGCAAAACCTTCTATGTTCACCCTTTGTCCCACAATATGGCATAATTCCCTTCAGATTGTCACCTTTATCATCTCTGCATTCTCAACACCCGTCAATCACAAATTATCTTCTGACTTCAGTAGTGAGTGCCATTGTCTTTCCAGTCAACCAGGCTTCAACCTAGCTATCATTCCACCCTTTTCATCAAGTATCAAATCTTTTTTCTCCCTTCATAACTGTTTGTATATTTCATATGTACTCCCTTCTCTTCTCTGACATTGACACCACCCTTGTTCAAACCTTTATCATTTCTTACATGTTGGTTCCTCTACCTCCAGTCCCCAACCTCTTTCTTTTTCAGTACATCTTCGACTCAGGTGTCAAATTGATCTTCCTAAAGTATGAGTTTGATCATGTCACTCCCTTATTCCATCAACTCATGTTCCCCTCTCTCATTGACCATAGGGTTAAATATAAAATTCTCTGTTTGCCCTTAAAGCCCTCCTGACCCCTTCCTATCTTTTCAGTGTTCCACTCCATGCTTCTGCTACCCTTTCATATTATGTGTTCCATTAAAACTGGCTCCCTTGATGTTTCTCACAAAATATATTTGATCTCATAACTATGGACATTGTCATTTGTTGTTCCCTAAGACTGATTCTCTCTTCATCTCCAACTTCCAACTTCCCTAACTTCCTTCAAGTCTCAGGTAAAATGCCACCTTTTGCAAGAAGCCTTTCCTTGTCTTTAATGCTAGTGCCTTCCTTCTGGTGACTCTCACCAATTTATCTCAAATGCCTTGTACTTTGTATGTGTTTGCATTTTATCTCCCCCATTAAACTGAAATCTTCTTGAGAGCAAGAAATATCTTTTAGCTTTTGTTGTATCTCCAGTGCTTATCATAATCCTCAAAACTGTTAACAAATGTTTACGGACTACTTCAATGCTGCTAAGAAGGTTGATCAAGTTGTATGTATTATGCATGCATGTATGTACATGTGTGAATATATGCCTATCTAATCCATCCTTCCATTGCTTCCATCACAATGCTGCAGAGACAATTGTTATTTTTTTAAATTTAATTTTAAAATGATTGCCACAGCAGTTTACTATCTTTGAAAACAAGTTGCAGAAAGAATTATGGGAAGATTGTTATAGAGAGCAGAGTTGCATATTTTAGTGCCAGGGGAAAGAGGACACCTGTAGTTTGCAGCCATTGGAGAGACCATGAGGAACATGATCACTTGTAGGACAGTGTAACTGGGGCCTCTAGAATCAGAAACTCAAGGAGGTAAATAATTCCATGAAAATAAAATTGGGTAAGTGAAAGACAATGACCTTCCAAGACACAAAGAAATAAAACAAAATCAAGAGAAGAAAAAAGAAGAATATGTGAAAAAATTTCATCAGAAAAATACAACTGATTGGGAGAGCATATTAAGGAGAAATAAGATAGTTGAACTGCCTGAAAATTATAATAAAAATGATGATAACATGATACAATATTACATGAAATTATCATGGAAAAGTACCCTGAAATTGTAGAACAAGAAGGCAAAGTAGACATAGAAAAAAAAATCTACCAATCAGAACTTGAAAGAGATTCCAGGAAGAAAATTTACAGGAATATCATAGTCAAGCCTCAGTTCTCCCTGGTTAAAGAGAACATATTGGAAGCAACAAGAAAAAAAATACTATGGAGCTACAATCAGGATTACAAATGAATTAGGAGCTATTACCTTGAAGAGTCATAGATTTTGGAATACTATATTTCATAGAACAAAAGAGCTGGGGTAATGACCCAGCATAACTTACCCAGCCAAGTTCAGCATAATCCTGAAAGAAGAAAATAAAAGGATGTTTAATGAATGGAAATACTTTCAGGTATTTTTGACTAAAAACAGCAGAGCGTAAGGGAAATTTTTAACATAAAACATGCAGGAGAAATATAAAGTAAACATTAAGAACCAACTATAAGGGACTTAATAAGGTCAAATTGTATACTTTTAATATAAGGAAACATTATCATTTCTTTTATGGCTCACTTTTATTTGGATGATTTGAAAGAAAAGCTTTGGTTTAGCTGAGTATGATGGGGTGATTCTAAAAAACATGAATCTTTGTAGGGAGAGATAAAAAAGAACATTTATTTCATACAAAAGAGGTAAAAAAAGGAAAAGCTAATATAGAAGAAACTAAAAGGGGGGAGGGTGGGTAGTGATAAAACCTTACTCTCATCAGGACTGGTTTAAAGAGAACAAGACATTCATATATACATAAATAAATATATATATATATATATATATATATATATATATATATATATATATATATATAAAACACACCCATATATACCTATGTATATGGTGTATGCATGTATATAAATTTACGAATATATATATATATAAACACATGCATACATACACACACATACATACACACACATACATACACACACACATATAGTCTTCTAAATGTAGAAAGAAAAAGGAAGGAGAGGATATAGGGTAGGGGAGAAGAAAGAGAGGGATTCAGAGGGGGGAAGGGGAAAGAGTAGGTGAAGAGGATAAGAGAGATCTTCAGAGGAGGGTAGGTTAAGAAATAGGAGGGCAAGGTAGGAGGTTGATGTAAAGAAGAGGAGTCAGGAGGGAAGAAAATAAGAGATACACATAAATATAAAATAAAGATGATTAGCAGAATTTAGTAGGGAAAATAGCAGGCATAGTAATTAAGATCTCAGACACAGTTAAAACAACAACATATTTACTTAAAACAGAAAAATACACTTCTTGTCAGCTATATTAATCAATATTGTTTTGGATTATTTAAAATAACTAGGCCGTATGATATTGGAATATTGCTATGTTGTTGAAATTAATAAGTTGGTGAACTCAAAAAATATAAAAAGACTTGGACCTATGAAGGACTTACCCACCCTCAGAGAAAAAGAGGACAAACAAGTATGGTATGGTCTTAACTATATGCATATAAATGCATAAGTCTATATATGAGTAAGATCATAGATATCTAAGTATATATATATGTATATTCATATGTATTCATGTATATATATATGCATGCATGTGTGTATATGTGCAGTAGCAGTTTATTATATAGCTCAACTAAATAAAAAGAATGGAGGAAGAGAATAAAAAAAATAGGGTCAATTTGTTCCTGGTGTTTGCTTTTGTTTCTTCATATGTCCTTTACTTTATTTCAGCAATTTATTTATTTATTTATTTTTAGTTTTCAGCATTCATTTCCTTAAGATCTGAGTTTTATATTTTCTCCCCTTACTTCTCCTCCTGCCTCCCAATAATGGTGTGCAATCAGACATAAGCTCTACTTGTATATTGATATTAAACATATTTTCACATTAGTGTAATGGTAATTGAAATGAAAAATCTTTCCCATTCATTAGTAGGCCCGTGTGACCTGCTTGGGTCCCATGGAAGTCTGGGTCACATGGAGCCTGTGATGGGAGGAGTTTGCTCAATGGGTGGAACAGAAAGAATGGAACAGGATGAAGTGGAGCTAGAGCAGAGCTGAGAGGAAATTAGTGAGAGAGCAGTCAGAACTGAAGGATGCAGGTAAGCCTACAGCTGGCAGTGAGTGTGAAAAGGGTATTTTGTTTAAGGGAAGCCTGCTTGTGATTTGTTTAAGGGACCTCGTTTGTGGGAAGCCTCATGGCGGGAAGGCTTGGGGATGACATTGTCCTTTTCATTGTTATTGTGTACAGTTTTTTGTTACTATGATGGATTTGGCTTTGTGGTGTCTCAACAAATGTTTTGGCTCAATATTCCATGTGGAGAGTCTGTTGTATTTCGTGATTAAAATTCCACCGTGGTATTCCTGAACACCTTGGGTGCTGTGAATATCACATTGACACTATAATTAGTTACAATGTAAAGAAGAATTAGAACCTAATGGGAGGAATCATGGTGTTTCCTCTTAGTGAATTGATTCTCTCAGTTTCCTCCACAGAGTGAATATTTTTTTTTAATTTCTAAACCCCTATGCCTCCTGCTTTTCTTCTCTGATAAAATGAGAACAATTCTCATAAATTCATTATATTAATTGATAATTCATATTCCATTCTTTTGAAATCTAATTAAAGAATACAGGGGAGTGCAGTGCAAAACAGATGAGATACCAGTACTATTTCTATCATCTCCAGTAAGCATTCTCTGATTTTCTGCTCTCACAGTCATCTCCCTCTCATCATCACCATCATTTGGAACTCCTATATCACTTACTAACCACGTCACTTATTTTGGTACTTAATCATGTATTATCTTGCATTATTTATTTGCATTTCCTATATCTGTCTTCTCTTTCTACCTAGATTAGAAACCCCTGAAAAGACTCTGTTTATATTTATTTTTATCCTTTTTTTATGTTAAACACAGTCTGTGTAAGAAACCACAATGAAAGAATGAAGGTCAGAGCTAGTTTGTGTATTCCTGTGAATTGGACTTTGGTTTATTCTAGGAGGTTCAAAGTGACCCTGTAACCCTGAAACAAATGGAACTAAAAGATCATCTTCTTCTCCAAGAAATCTGAAGGACTGATATAATGTCCTAGAAACATGAATTTCTTTCTTCATTCAAACAAGCATTTATTCATTCAATAAGCATTTATTAAGTACCTAGCATGCACCACACATCACAGTATACCATACAAAACAAGAAAAAGAAAATGATACAATCCTCAAGGAGCTTGCATTTAATTTTTGAGGAAAAAAAGTCAATAGGATTCTTGGTATATACTAACATTCTCAATGCTCATTTATGATTGATTTAGCAGTTTCTGGAGTGGAGAAAGACTTCATATTTGCTAGGACATTTACTTGACTTTCTCTTCAGGACTGACCTTTCATAATTAGTATAGTAAAAGATATTGGATATGATCACCTATCGGTGGTGCCCTGCCAACCTAAACAATTGTTCTGTTCAGTCAGAGAATTGGGTGATTCAGTTCATAAAAGGAAAACCAGTCAAACTCATCAGTCCAACAATCCCAAGTATCTAAATCTAATAGCTTACAAAAAAATGATAGCATCATCAAAAATCTCAATAAATATCTTATCAATTTACCTCCTACCTCCAAAAAAATAAAGGCAAATCTCAACTCTGGGTTAACTAAGAGAGGAATCCTGAAACTTTGGTCAACCACTGAAACACCTATTATTCAGCTTTCTCCTCTGTAAAAATGAGAAGCCTTACTACATAACAAACAAAGGCCTACTTATTTATAAATTATTTTGATTCTTTTAAGAGAGAGCAGTATAACACAGTAGGTAGATGGGCGGTCTTAGAGTTAGGAAAACATGTGTGCAAGTATTGCATCTGATACATCATGGTTGACACATCACTGCAGGCAAAGCATAAAAATTTTCAGAGTTCCAGGTTCTAAGGCTCTAAATTACCAATAAATTGTATTTGTGGGAAAATTTACCATAATAGGATGTATCAATTGGACAATTCACAAATCCAACACTTCCCTCTCCAAAAAAGAGATCTGATGAAGTGCAGTATAGAGAGTTACACATCTTGGTCTTTGTATAGCAGATAATACTGAATAAATTAGAACAGAATTGATTTTTCCTTTGAAATATTAATGGCAATTTGTTTTCCATGAAAAATTGTTGTAGTCGGTAGTTTGGTTGACAGTTTTGATCAATTGTTAAAATAATTCCAAACACCAAAAAGGCATTGTTCAAAGCTGATGTTTTCGGTCATCTAAGTAAAATACAGTTTTTCTTGCATATCAAATTGAAGCTATTTCATGGAATTCTTGATGAATTTTCCTTAATTTTAGTCATATGAATATTTGTGTGCTCGTATTATTGGAGTAATCCATTTTTATCAAAGACCACAGAGGACTTTAAAATTCAGAGCTTTAGAACTGAACTCTCAGTCCTAAAGTTGTTAATATAAAGTTATTAATCTTCCTATAGCTGTCCATTGGGAACAAATTTGTCTCTCTGTAGTTAGCCTGGAGATAGTGGCCCTAACATCACAATACTTTGGAGTTTGAACTGTACTTTGGGCTTCCCTTAGTTCATATAGTTCATATGTGAAATGTTTTCAGTTTTACGATAGTCAAGACATTAGCTTAACACATTTTGTCTTGAATATGACATTTTTTTCTTGTTCTAGAGAAATATATCATAGTGATTAAGAACAATTGAAGTGCTCAAGTAACATTTTCAGTGGCACTTTGTTATAATCAACAGTGTGTCGAAATCAGCTCAAACCAATTCAGAGAACTGATTGTTAAATCGTAAGTGCAAATCTTCACACCTTGGAAATTGCAAAACACTCGAAGTAAAGATGTTTTTTACACTGTTTAGACAAGAAATTGAAGAAGAAATTACTAATAATACAGACTAAACATAAAATATGTCGTGTGTATGCAAATATATGCACATGTACACACATATACATAGACAACACATGCATAGATATTTGTGTATATGAGTACACACATATATACATAAATGTGTATTATATGCATATGTATGTACTTTTTCTGGAGTGCCAATTAGACATTTATCAAAACGCCACTGGCTATAGTGAATAGCCATGCACTTGACATCAGAATGACCTAGATTTGTATTCTGTTTCTGATAATTACTGGTTTTCAGACCCTGAGAAAGACATTTTTTTTTCTTTCTACCTTAGATTTCTCATCTGTAAGATCAGGATTTTCAACTTGATTGCTTCTAATATCTCTTCCACTTTTCTATTCCTCTTCAATTCTGCCCTCTGTGGTTACTATAAATTTATCCTACATAAATCTTTTTTGTATATAGCTGCTTAGACATTGTCTTTGCCAATAAATTAGAAGCTTCTGGAGAATTTTTTTTTACTTTCTTTTTGTTCTCAGTATTTAGCACAATGTAAATTCATAATAAGCTCCTAGTGCAGCTAGCAAATTAATATAGCATATAGTGAGCATATAATAAATGCTTTATTGGATTGACTTGGCTTGACTATCATCCGTCAGTTGTCAGTATGAAATATTTTCTTACCTTTGGGTGTCGGAAAGTAGAGAATAAAAAGAAAATCATACATCTCACCACTGGGGCTTTTCTAATATGGATGATGAATGGATGTTTCCATTCCTCAGAGCAGTAGGCTATCAGAACTTGAGAGCATTGAAGGAAGCATTTGGGACATGGTGGTTTTTCAAGACTTTTGTATTTGTTTTATCTTTCAGAACTTATCCCTTTGCTAGTATCCTGAACAGAATTTGCTGTAGTTTTGTCAATAGGAGAGGCTTATTTGCATAAAGTTTGGTTTCCCATAAGACCCTGTTACCAGATTGAAGACATCTGAAAATATTAGTGAAAGGATTGTTCACCGTAACTATTGTTTACACCATGATTGAAGTTAATTAAAGTTATAATTCTAGAAGGATGCATGCAAACCCAGGTAAAGAGATCAGAATTATAAGTTTGATGTTATTTGATCAAGGACCAAATCATAAACTTTATGAAAAGAAAAAAATGGTAACATCTGCTAATATTTACGCTGAAAAGATTTCTATAAACTTATTCTTTCCGCTGTTTATGAGAGAAGTCATAAGTTATGATACTTTTTAGAGATTAAAAAATTCCAACAAGCTTAAAATATATTTCTTACAACAAAATTAAATCACACTCTCATGTACTTGAAGTCAAATTGTTGTATGTGCCAAATTCCTTAATAACATAAAAGCAAATATTAAAATGTCATTCATTACACTATGATCCCATTTTACCTAAAAGCTAGTGATGAATGTACCTCTTTAACTTTTACTTAAAGGTAAAATAATCCTTACATATTTTATTTGTCACAATATCCAAGCATCTGCACTTTTTCTTTAGCAATATTTTTTCCTCATCAGTCACTTTTTTTTGGCCTTCATTTCCAAGAGAATTGTCAGTGTGATTGGAATTTGCTAGAGCTAACCTGAAACTCTGCTTATTGAAAAGGGTCTTTCCCTAACATGCCAAAAGTTGTCATTTTAAGCAGAACCATTTCTCTCTTTTCATTACAGATCTATGGATTAATAAAATGTGGGAGACGGGGATTCTATGCAAGTTATGAGAAGAAAATGGGATTTTTGAGTAAAGAGAACATTTTCAGTTGTGATGGCTTTATGAGATACCATACATTCTAAAGACTCTCATAAGTGCAGGTGCACAAGCATGATTCAGACAGTTCAGATAAGATACAGAAGTAAATAACTGATTTTTAAGAAAGTGCAGCTTATATTACTTGCACAGTAAATCTGTTTATTCCTAGCAGGATGAAGCAATTTCTTTGCAATTTTATTAATCTCCCATCCCTTTTTCTTATCTTTTAAAACCCATGTAAACAAATGAACGGCATTTCAGGACCAAATTGCAACGCATACTTTCTAGTTCATTATTGTACTCAGCAGTCTTTTGATCATTCTTCAAGAGAAGTTCTGACTCTGGGTATCTTTGGGCAATTAATGAAGCTCATTCCTGATAAAGGTGCATAGTGAAATATGTAAAGTAGCTTCTTTTGAGATGCTTAATTGAAACAAAGTACTCACAGACCCAGTTTTGGAATCACCACTCCATTGTCACTGATTTTGTATAATCTCAGTTTATCAAACTTTTAAAATAGAAGAAAAAATCATAAGGAAAGAGATGTAAAATCTGAAGAAACATAAAGGTCGTCCAGTCCAATTCTCTCATTTTGCAAATTTTCCTTTGACAACATTATCAATATAATTATATTGATACTTTTTTTCTCTCCTCACTGAAATTTCTCCCCTTATCCCTTCTTTCCATTCTCAGAAAATTATCTCATAAAACAAATATGCTGTCTTGTAAGGGGAAAAAAGGGCATAAAATCAGCAAATATTTCTTTCACCATTTTGTTTGGGCATGTAGCAATTAGACTTATCTTAATGTTCTGAAAATCTTGTGTTTGTATAGTCCTTCAACTGTTTACAACCCCATTTGGGGTTTTCTTGACAAAGATACAGGAGTGGTTTGCTGTTTCCTATTCTATCTCAATTTGTGAATACAGAAACTGGTACAGTGTTAAATAACTTGCCCATGGTGTATCGCCAGGAAATATGCACAGCACTGGTGGTGACTATGAATATGCCAGCATAGTTCTCAATCACAAAATATAAAAGAATCTCTGTACAGAAGGCAGAAGAAAAACATTTATTTAAGCACCAGAAAGCCAAATCCCAGAGCCAGAAAGCAAATCCATCATGGTGAACAAGAAGTTAATAAACATGATCACAGCAGAGGGCAAAGCCATTCTCAAACCTCCCCTCCCTCAACCAGGGCTTTTTCACCATCAACTATCACTATGTGTCAGTTGGCCTGTGTTCTTTCCCTTCTGACCTGACCCCACTCATTCCTCCCCAGTTCCACTCCACCCTTCCTGTTCCACGTCTTCAACCTGCTCCTTCCACCACATGTGACCCAGCCTTCCAGGGGATCCAAGCAGATCATATGGGCCTATTAATTAATGAGAAATATCTTTCCATTTTAAATTACTATTACAATCAGTCCCAAGAACTTTCTTATTCATTATATAGGTCAGTGGGGCAACTGGTATTAGAAACATCCCACCATTCTCCCTCAACAAATGGGAGTCCAAAATCTTGGAGTAAAAGGTGAAAATTCCTTCTTCCACAAATACCTCCTGCAGAGATTGGACATAGAGTTGTCCCTACCCCAAGAGGTCCCATTTGAAAGATCAGTTCTTTAGCTGTCATTTGGAGTTTGATCAACTTCAGGTCTAGAAGTGACACATCACCATCATGGATAGGAGGTAACATTTGACTTAAGCCATCAGGCATCTGCAGATGGAAGGTACTAAGCCTATAGGAAATAAATCTAGGAAATAAATTTAACAGATGAAAAGACAAAAAACAAACAAACAAAACAAGGAAACAATAACCAGAAGCAGGGTAGATATACAGTCAGCTGTGGTTTTAGAGTCCATAAACCCACTATCACAGCCTCATTCACAGTAGAATATATGAGCGAAGGGTACAGTGTGGTAATCATCTCCTCCTGAATAAACAACATGGTATTTTCTTTCCCATGTGCTATAATTTCTGCAGCCTTTGGAATGTTGTCTGGTTTCCATTTTACCCACACTTTGGCTCCCAATTTTATTCTATCAGTAGAATCCAATCCTTCAGTTGCCCTGTTAGTTGTTTCAGAAGGAGGGTACATTTTCACAAGTGATCTTGTTTCACAAGTAATAATAAACACTTAAACTATTCTAAAACAAAGTTGTATGGGTCTATCAATTAAATTTTGGAATCTGTCACTCCAGTCAATACATGTATTCCTCGAGCTGCTAATCCTAATCTGAGCTGCAGTTTGACCAACTTCCTATTCTCCCTGAAGGTGCAACAAACTTGGATACAAGGGTTCAGCAGTATCTGTAGGGACAGTTCTTACTTCTCCATTTTATCTAGTGTCAGTCCCTTTTCTCAGTACATTCTGTATAGTTCATTAATTGGAATACCATCTATGCTTCTAAAATCTACCCCTGATCTCAATAAAGCAGTAAACAATTCTCTCCTTCTTGTGCTTTTAAGAACCTGTGAGAGCAGGCCCTCCCTCAACATACCCTGTATATGTTGAGGTGCTTACTGTTACAGATGGCTTCCAAAAATTGAGCAAAAGAATGAGATGCTTTGATGAGCTACCATTGATCTTTCCTTCAGAGATTCATCATCTCATGTTGAGTTAGACTGTCTTAAGGTGTTTACCTAGTTCCATTTGGGTCAATATTTCCCTTAACATGCTCATGATAGCACCCTTTAGATCGAAATCATGTACTCACTTTAACCTTATCTAGCTAAACACTGTTAGATGTTAGTCTATACCTTATTTCTACCAAACTCCTTTCTAGTTTTCCCAGTAATTTTAGTTAAATAGTGAGTTAATGCTCCCAAAGCTTGAATCTTTGACTTTATCAAACAGTAGATTACTGTGCTCATTTACTACTGTATCTTGTATGCCTAAACTATTTACTTGGATCCACCATTCTCTTTCTTAGTCAGGAACAAATTGTTTGGT
The DNA here is from genome assembly GCF_028372415.1 of Notamacropus eugenii. NCBI lineage: Eukaryota > Metazoa > Chordata > Mammalia > Diprotodontia > Macropodidae > Notamacropus > Notamacropus eugenii. The sequence goes on along the minus strand of NC_092874.1, from coordinate 144,684,070 downwards.
GATTATAGCTTTGCAATACAGTTTGATATCTAGTATTGACAGATTAACTTCCTTCATTTTTTTATTGATTCCATTGATATTCTTGAACTTTTGTTTGTCCAGATAAATTTTGTTACTATTAAGTCCAATTTTATGAAATGAATTTAAGTAGTTTGGTTGGTATGGCACAATTAGTGCCTTTACATAAAACTTAACTGCATTGCTCTGAAAAGCAAGAATATTAATGAATGATCCAAATGTGATATTGAAGGTTATTGTCAAGGGAAAACCTAACAAAAATTTAAAGAAAATGATCCTATTTTTGGATGTGTGATATATGTTTTTGCCCTTTCAGCAAGTCCACCTTAATGTTTTAACTTTGATATGACTTAAAATTACATTAAACTTTTCATTTTTGACTTCCCATTAGGCAGTAAAGAGTTATACACTTGATTTAAACAGAGATGGGCAAACAGAAATAACTGACATGAGAGACATATCTTGACATAAAATAGAAAAGCAAGAACTTCGTTAACGTTAAAAAGTCGGGAGTCCAAGAAACATATCCCATGAATAAGCTTCAATCATTTCTAAATCTTAAGCCAGCTTGTTTAGGGAGACAAAGGAAGGAGAAGCAAACAAGAGTATATTAGTTCTTACGATAGACCAAATACTATGTTAAGAACTTTTTCAATATTATCTCTTCATTCTCTTAACAACTTTGTGAGTTTGATGCTATTATAATGTCCATTTTACATTTGAGGAACCTGAAGTGGACAGAACTCACATGTTTTATCCAGCATCACATAGCAATTAAATGTTTCAGATAAGATTTGTATTCAGATATCCTAAACTTCAGATCAACACTTTGTCCACGGTACCACTTAGCAAACTACATGTTTCAAATATTAATTACTTTTCTTAAGGATCTATCATGCAATTGGCAAAACAAAAGGTATCCTACAGACTGCTTTCACATATGGAAAGTAAATTAGAACAATATACAGAATAACTAAGATAATGCAAATTTAAATAATACCAAAAAGTGTAGAGTCAGATTTATTTCCATGACTAGTTTGATCCAGAGGAATACATTTACTTTTCCTTGGTAAAAAATAAAGTGAATAAAGCACTGTAATTTGAATCAAGAAGATGAGTTCATATTCTTCCTCAGATAATTATTAATTATCTGATCCTGGAAAATTATCTCAAGTATTTTCTGCCTCAGTTTCTTCATCTAAAAAAAAAAAACCCAGGGTTACTATAAAGATAAAAGGAGACATTTGTATAATACTTTATAGGTTTTATATAAATTTACATAAATGCTGTTGTTCAGTCATTTTAATCATGTCAAACACTAATGACTGCATTTGGGTATTCCGTGGTAAATATACTGGATTGGTTTGTCATTTCTTTCTCTAGCTCATTTTACAGATGAGAAAACTGAAGCAAACAGGGCTAAATTACTTGCCTAGGATCACACAGATAATAAGTAGCAGAGTCCAGATTTGAACTCAGATCTTCTTAATGCCAGGCTCAGCCCTTTATCACCTGTGCCACCTAGCTGCTAACATATAAATGTTAGCTATTATTAGTTGCTTTTTGTTGTTTGTGGTGTTGTTGTTACAAAGGACTTTTCAATAAGGAGGCTATATTGGGACATTATTGTACCTCATGAAGATATTAATAAATTTATTTTAAGGAATCAAAAATATAAGACAAATTGTCACATGATTTAGTACAGAAAAATAAGAAAACTAATATGACAAAATGTCTGGATAATTTTGTTTAAAAAGTCAGGTACATATCATGTAATGGCACTGAAATCATTGTTCTCACACTCTATCTGTCTATCCCTATATCCACAAATAATTTCATTATTCTGAATAAACAAAATGATAGATACAGTTAAGAAGCAGTTTTTGTTGTGGGTTGTTGTAGTGAGTGGGATGCAATGGTAAAAGTTGGTTTTAACCAATATAAAAAAAAAATCAAAAGTGGTGCAAATGATTGTTCATGTCAAAATGATTAACTGGGCATACCCATATTCAACATATTCAAATACCTAGAACAGTCAAATAGTTGGAGAAGTTCAATGAAATAAGATATTCAAAGTAATCTTTCATCATCCAAAGCCAAGAATGGTTTGTTGAAATCGTAGATTTTTCAACTTGCTTCTACTCCTATGTAATTGGTTCTTCAAAATTATGACTAATAGAGGACATATTCTGGCAGGTTCTATGAATCTGGAAATACTTTTTGTTTGTTTTTGTTTGGTTTTTGTACAGTTGAAGCAACATATTTGCTACTTAAGAACAAGCATAGACAAATAGGTGGCTTAAAGTCATAAATCTGGCCACTAAGCCCTGAAGTATTTCCCCACAGTGAGCAATGAAATAGATAAAATATAAAGTGGTCCTCAATCTGCATATGTCCCTTTCACTTACATAGTGAAAATGATACAGTGAAAGAAAATTGGGAAATTGTGCTGAGTCATATATATTTAGAACATTTACAAATATTAAATCAACCATGAATATGTTCAATGTGAGAAGGCTTTTGGAAAATAAGATGCTGCAATTCTTGAGCAAAGTGAATAACCTCCAAGTCAATGTTCTTGTTATAAATGAAACCGGAAGCACTAAGAGATTATAGTTTAATGAAAAAATTATTCACATGATCTGAGAGAAGCAAATAAAGGTTATACTTCATTATGTGCCTCAAAGGAACAAGTATTCTCTCAGGTAGGCATTGATTGCAATTTTTTCTGTGACCCATTTTACATGGGTCACAGATAGGGAAATTGTGAATCAGCTTACAAGTCAAGTTGTTTTGTTTTGTTTTGTTTTGTTTTTTGAGATCAACAGCTACCCCAAATGCTTAATCTAACTGTCCACAAAGTAAATTTCAAGTGGATAATGTAATCACTCATATCTCTCGTGGTTTTCCTTCTTTACATATATATATATCTTAGGCAGACACTATAGATAAAAGAGAAACTGGACACAGAGTTACTAAGATGGTGAGAGGGAGTTCAATTTGCTATTTTAGAAATTGTTTAAGCAATTTCATTGATTCAGACTTACTCTTGGAAAATAAACTAAATAATGATATAATCTTCTTTTAACTCTGATAATGTTCTTGTGATACAACATAGGTATAAGTTAGGGACCAATATAATCTTTTGTGTTTAATAAAAATTGTTTCTGATCCCAAAGGAATAAAAAAGATGATGATACACTTATGTTGGCTGAATGCTACAGATGATTTATGCATCAAAAGTAATGTAAAATATATTATCTAAGAATTCTGTACTTAGAAAAAGAGGAAGAAGAGTTAGATTGAGTTGTACCAAGACCTAAATAATGTCAACAGCTAAAAGCATTTTAGGTAAACTGCCTATTGGAGAGTTATATGAAAACATAGGCAAGAGCAACTTAGGATAAGACAAGATGAATGTGTTATGGTCTCCACTTGTGGAAGGAGTAGCCATACACATAATGCCATAGATACTTAGAAGTATTTAACTATGTGCCAAAACCAGCAACAGAAAATGAAACTGAATAAAAATGAAGTCCCAAGAAAAGTGTAATATCTTCCAAAACAAATGAACATACTACTTGACAGGTAGTGTGACTTCAAAGAGAAGGCACAATAAAGGATGACTAAATATATGCTTGAAATAATAATTTGATATTAAGAAATAAAGGAGACTACAGTGAAGATTACTTAGAAAATTCATGCCTTTATATCAGAAATGTGTTACTCTAAGCAGAGAGTTGAATGTCATTGGATGAATAATGTGAAAAGTACAAAAGGAAAAAGTCCTTAATTCTGTTTATCGCCATTTCTTTGAGAGGTTTAACCAAATAAAACAATTCAAACAGTAAGAAAAAAAAGAGTTCAGAAACCACATGAGTCCATACTGAGTAATGAAACATAAAAGCCAAAGGCAACAATAGTTTAAAATACAAGTTCATTCATAAATATCACTGAGAAAGGTGACAAGATAATGAATAGTATCACCTCATTAAACAATGAAATATAGCAAAGAATCCAGTGAGTTTGCAGTATGCTTAACATAAGAACCAACTAAACTACATATTTTCAATAGTACCATATGTGAAACTAAGGATGAAACAGAGTAGATTTACTTGAATTTTTATAACAATCTTTTGTCATTATCAATGACAGTGGAGCTACCACATTTGGACATGAACTACATTTGGTCAGACATCAAATTGCTTTATATATTTTATGAAGAAGTATCTAATATGAGATAAGTTTGGGAAAAACAGCCTAACCTGACCAAGGACATTCAAAATAAAAACATGATGGAAGTACTATAAATATTAAAAGCATTTTCAATTTAATTATCAACATATCCCAGTGAGGGGAATGATTCCAAAAGATTGGGAAAGATCACAGTATTATTGTCAAACACAGTTGATTGTAAAGAGAGAAGCAAGTATTAACATATTTCTTATCTCTTCATCTCTATAAAGGCTTTATGGATATGATCTCTATAGAGTTCAGGATGATGAAAAAGTGAGGAGAGAGAGAGCCAGGCTTTACAGACCATTTTCAAAGAATACTCTATCTTCACTTTTGCACAATTTACTTGGAGGCATAACAAATATAATATCTCATTGTGTTTATTGCTTGTTTAATCATAAAAAAAGATGACTGGGTAAGGCATGTAATAAATGTATTTATTTTAAAATGTCCTTTATGTATAGGCTAAGGTCATACCGATTACTACATAGATCTAGCAAAATAGCAAATTTTGTGTGAAATCTTTCTAAAACTATATAATTGGAACTGGAAATAGAAATATGTTTCCTCTTTAAAATATTTGACAACATAGTTGAGAATATCCTGGACAAATTCCAAACAGAAATGAAATTCCTTACAGAATGAAATTTTCCTGATACTACCATTTTCTATTGGCATTATAGTGATTGTACTGAGTCCCAGAGTATTGTAGGCTCTATTCAATGATATCCATGGTGGCACAAAAGGGTTGGCTAACAATCATACTGAAATAAAAGATTGTAGATATATACATATGTATGTATGTATGTGTGTGTGTGTATCTTTTTTTTCTGAAAAAAATGGAATGGAAAGAACATTGTCTTAATTCACTATTACATATATCATAGTCTGATCCAGTTAATGAATGTTGAGCAGGCCTCAAATTAGAAAATGAGGTCAGGTTGGATCAAATTTGAAAATTATATAGTGCTTTTAATCATTTCAAACTGGAAAAACCTACCTTATTAAAAATAATATTCTCCTAATGACATTATATTAATGAATTATATATAAACTATCATAATCACAGAAGAATCAAAATTTGGTGTTTACTTAGATTTTGAGAACTTTTATTTACAGCTTAGGACAAGAATTAAAGAGGATAAGAAGATACGAGGTTAGGGCATAATTTCTCTGATGGAGGTTATAGCTTCATGGACTAAATAATAGATTCATTAGAGTATTGAAGTAACTGTTATTATTTAACCTAACCAAAGTCCATAGGGCCATAGCAGTAAATATCCTTACTCACAGACAGATCCTAGGGAGAAAATAAAAACATACTGCATCCATAATTGAGAGGTAGTTCTACATTGAGTCAAGTGGTAAAATAAAATTGATCTGTATAGGGTAGGAAATTGTGGAGCTAAATTTCTCTCTCTCTCTCTCTCTCTGCATATATATATACATATATATGTATATATATGTATGTATGTATGTATGTATGTATATATGTATGTATATATGTATCTTCCACTGGTCAATTTATCACTGAATCAGGCAAAAAATAAAAAGACACCACAGACATACATGGTCATAGGTTGCATTTATAATCAACATCTTGATGAAAAGGACAAATTGCAATTAATTCACATTCAGTCATTATTGATCTATACAATGACAATCACTCACATATTTGGAAGCATTCAAAAGACTAAATATTACCTTTTCAGTGTCGTTCAAAATTATTACAGGTAGAAAATTTGAGTTTCTGTCTTACAACAAATAAAAATCTAGCAAGTTCATTAGTTTTTTGGATATTTCTTCTGGTGTGTTATAATTAGCTATTTGTGTGCTTAGAATGTTAATTGCAGTTATTATTTTTATCCTGCTGCTTGCTGTATGGAACTTTATATCGTTTCTTTTAGAAGCAAACTATTTAATAAGCCATCAGTGATCCACTTCATTATCATAAAATCCAATGTCCTTTTCCAGTTCTTATTTCTGACTTTCCTGCTCCCTTCAGCACTGTTAATCATAGCCTCGGTTTTGAAATCCTTCTTGAAGTATACTTTTCTGCATCACAGCATTCATGCAGTTCTCCTCAAATATTCAAATTGCTACTTTTCTATCTCCAGAACTAACTCAGTTTTCTTCTTGTTGTCCAGAGAAGACAACATTACTCAGGCTTCTTGTTCTTCTCTCTGAAAACTCAGGATCAAAGATGCTCAGTTTCATGGAATCTCAGAGGTTCCATATAGATAGCTGCCAAAAATAATCTCTTCTAAAAATTTCCAACAAGTGCTCCCCAAATATTCACTCAACATGTGAGTTTCCTGAAACATAGTGACCCAAAAGGGAAGCAAATATTAAGAGGAGACTGGATTTGAATAAAGATGTCTTCATCTGAAGTTAAGTATGTTATCCTTGATCTGTTACAAGCTCATATTTTGTCCCATGCTCTCCCTTGTCAATGATGTGTTTAGAACCATGAAATATTGACGGCCAGGGTAGAGTGCGGGTGACAAGATCAGGATAGACCTTTGGGGAAACAGTTCTTTGAGACTGTGCTCTTTATCATCCAGAATGGCTCTCCTTGCCCACTGATGTTGCTGTCTCCGTGAGACAAACAAGAGAATTACAGAAAACAAGGAATATATAAAATAGATGCCCTCTAGACTCACAGTCTTTAAGATGACTGATTAAATCACTAGGGTAGGCTTGCAGTTTCTGTCTATAAATACCCTGACCCTCAGATCAATAAATGGAGTTGGTCTATCTTCTCCCACCTCCCAAGTCTTTCTTCTTCACCACATCACGGAGCCATGTAGGGACACAGGCCATCTGCTACAATGAAAGGTCTGTATTTCTTTAATTGCACATCAATTTCACTTTGTACCATAATTATTTATCCTTTTACCCACTGATATACTGGTAAAATTTTAATAACCAGCTTCCCAGAAAATAAGAATATGTGTGTGATGTATTTTCTTAGTTTAATCTGCATTATTTACATTTTCTTTATATTTTTTTACTCAAGACAATCAACAAAACAATAAATAATGCTCTATCTTGTAGAATTTCACAATTTCTCATATGTAAATGCTTATGCTGAAAATTTGCAACTCACTTATGTGAACCAATATAATACTACTGGAACACAATCCTGCCTTTAAAACTTCTACTACAATGTAAGCCCAGGAAGGGAGAAAAAAAGATATTCCAAAAGTGTGGCATGGCATCAGCAATGGTATGGAGACAGGGATGTACAGTGTTTATTTAGAGCATCATGCTCACAATTTTCTTAAGGATATACATTAAGTTAAGGACAATACAGTATAATACCCCTAGAAAGATAGCTTGGAGTCAAAATGTTGAGAGCTGTGAATATCACGCTTATTTTGGGTTCTTGTTGGGGATTTTTGTTGTTGTATTTTAGGGTGGGGGTCAGGAGAGCCATTGAAAGTTCTTTGTTTTTGTTTTTAAGGCAAATGAAATTTCTACCTGTGAAAATCATGTCACAAATTTCTAATACATTGTAGTAATTGATTAATGAAATAAACTATTGTTTAAACCAATGAAGGGTTATTGTCATTCAATTATTCAATTAAAGAATCTAATTTCAAAGATTCTAGTAGTGGACAGAGTCTTGATAGTTTTTTCATATGGTTTTCTGAATTGTCTGATTTTTACCACAGTAATGACTTTCCTCTTTAATTAGGAATATTAAAATATCACACTCTAAGTTTTTGGTTCTCACACTTTGCTGAGGACACATAGTACCCAGTCTAATTAGATTATTCTACAGTGTGTTCTCAATCCTATGCAAATGCTCACTATGGTTATTTCCATGAAGATTGAAGAGAATTGGATAAACTGCTTATTTTATTTGCATAGGCAAAAAGCCTAGATTCTGTTTAAGCCGTTATGAATATTAGTAGCTTAGTAATAAATTGTGACTGCTCTCATTCCGTTGAAGTTTTTTTAGAAAACACATGGTTCCTTAGGGTTTTGCTAGCACTATTACCAAATCAATATGCTTGCCTTGACCTCTAAAAATATGACCAATTAGCAAGGACACTTAATGTAAGATGAGGAGAAGTGACTGGATATGGCATAATACATATGGCATGGAGGGGAGGGCACATTTGTGCTGGGGTGAGGTGACATAACAATTTTAAAACCCTCAGGTAGTATTGGTGGGAAGCTAGGTGGTATAGTAGATAGATTACCTGGCCTATAGCAAGAAAGACTCATTTTCCTGAATTCAAATCTGATGTTAGATGTTTATTACCTGTGTAACCCTAAGAAAGTCACTTAACCTTCTTTGCCTTAGTTTCCTAACTTATAAAGTGAGCTGGAGAAGAGAATGGCAAACTACTCTGGTATCTTTTCTAAGAAAACCCCAAAGGGACTCAGAAAGTGTTGTACATTGCTGAAAAGCAACAGAATGACAATAAGAGTTATTGATTCCTAACATGCCTAAAAGAAGGAAATCATGTAAAAGAATAAAAAAGATTCCTCTTTTCCAAGTAAATATGTCAAAAAAAAATCTAATGCTCTTGTATATGGTTCATGGTGATATGATGATTGGATCTAAGCTCAAAAAACATCAGAGTCTCCCCAGAAATATTCATGGAGTTTCAAAAAAAAAGAGCATTTTTGGAGAATGTTTATCTCCCTCCTTTCTTTGTAGAAGTAGGGATATTGGGTCTATGGTATGCCTATTTTTAGTCACTTCTTAGTTTTCCTCTTTTTTTTTCTAATTATTTTTAAAAATGAATGTTTTTTTGTTGTTGTTAGGGGTTTGGCAATTAGATATAGTTGGGAAAAGGTCATATAAAAATAAAATATATTAATATATATGCATTAAAAAAGAAATCAGTCTAGTAAACTACAGATGAAAAACCACATAAAAAATGTCAATCTACATTTTGCCATGCTATTATATGGGATGTCCATAAAGTTGATCCATTAGTATCATGAATATATATTACAGATGGACAATGACAGTGATCAAGAGATGAATAAGATAAGATAGGAAGAGACCAACCCACTGGAACTGGGTAGCATGTCCAATGATCCCAAGTTATTTCTTAGTGTAAAGGCCCATCTTTTCAAAATTTCTCTTTTATTAGTGAGGCTGAAGGATATAAATCATAGGAAATTACCATTTTCAAAGAATACAAATCATTGGTAACCTGTTGATTCTAAGTAGGATTCAACACATTATCAACAATGATGCATCAAACAGAATAGCACTCCATCTAGAACACACCAAAATCTGGCCTTAGACACTCCACTATTTGTATGACCTTGTACATATCAACTTATGTTTGCATCAATTAGTTGTTGTGAGGATCAAATGAGATAGTATTTGAGAAACACCGAGCACAGTGACTGGTACACAGTAGAAGTTATATAAATGTTAGCTCTCGTTATTATCTGTCATTGCTGTATTTAACTAGAAAAGATGTGGTGAATCATTTAGTGAAAATGAGAGATATTAAATGGGTTGGCAAATTGTTTCAAAAGTATCCATAAAATATTAAAAAGCTGGAGGAACCATTCTAACATATTGGACAGCTCTTCTATAGAGGATTTATGGTGAGTTCTTACACAGGATATGAATGTATAAATAGCCTATGATCTGTGCCAGTGGACGAAGTGAACATAAGAAGAGGTTAAGAAGTTCACTAATGGAACTTTATGACTTAACAATTAACTGCGAGATATAGAGAATATAAAATCCCCTGATCTTCATTTGATATTGATTCCCACCACCCAAAGAATCTGAGTTGGTAGAATAAAATAGAGTCATCAAATCTCTAACAGCTGAATCCAGGTATACCTTGAAATTATATAAGACTTTACTGACATTAAAAAGTATGAAACAGTGATAACAAGGACAAGGTATTCAAAGGCTGAGAAATCCACAAACCAATGAAGCGTTTTCTATTGATGAGTGCGTTCTCCAAGCATACCTTTTCCCAGATGATATTACATGTTGGTATGGGTGCTGATGGGATTCTGACACACTAGAATGATGGACTGAATCTAACAATATAAAATTAAATTGAGATAACTTTAAAGTCTTACATTTGAATTAAATGATAATTTCTCAGGGTGGGGAAAATATAGAAAAGAACAAATACCTATCAGAAGATGGTTGTTTTTTTAATCTAGTAATTAAACTACAAATTACGAATGAGTCAGTGTTGGGTTGTTGCAAGAGAAAATACTAATGCAATCTTAGGTCACATTATTGGTAATATAATGTACAGCTCTGAGGTCCTTGATTAATCAGTCATTCAAACATCAAACACGTATTAAGTTCCAGGTGTAGGGCATACAAGCAGGAATTCCATGGAGCCAACTCACACCAGATTAGGAAAGGTGGTTGCTAGCTTTTCAATATGAACATTCGCTTCTCTGAAACTGACAAACCCAGGCTTAATTTATTGCTTTGTTGATTGTCTAGGCTTATGATTGTGATATAAAAAAGGTTAATAATGTAGAATAAACTTGCAACATTTTTTCAGACAGCAGTTGTTTTACCAGCCCTGAATATGAAACAAAAATGAACCATTCCTTGCCCCCAAGAAGATAACATTTTATCATAGGATGACACATGTACTTGAATAAGCAATGTGTCTTTTGAATGGTGAGAGCACTAGCAACTGGGGATTAGGAAACAATTCTTTTGTGCTAAATGCTTATTATATTCTATTTGGAGTTCTGTGCTGATTATTTTGTGCCACAATTTATAAAGGGCATTAACAATCTGAAGAATTTATGGAGTAGGGAAAGTAGATCAGATGGAGACTTGAAATAATACCACCAAGAAGGACTGGTAAGGGACTTCGTATATTTGTGCTATGAGACCAAAAGCAGAGCAGAGAAGTGATAGCACTGTTCGGATATTTGAAAGACTATCAAATGTAAAAATTAGATTTATTCCACTTGCCCTTAGAGGGCAGATTTATGACCAATGGTGGAGAATAGATTTTACAAAAAATCAAAAACAAAAACAAAAACAAAAATAACCCTAATATGTTTGATGTGAGGCCAAATTTCATAATAATTCAATCTGTCTCAAAATGAATGCCAAAATGAGTGTTCTACCACGAGTATTTAGTTACTGAATCAGTGCAGGTATATGAATATGTCAAAGCAAGAGTGCCCATCTTTCCTGGAGAACATGACTTGATCTGGGCACCTTCTAGTGTCATATGTGTCCTAGCTATTTCCAGTAGGTCCATTTGTAAAAGACATGTACAAGCAGAGTATCCTAGTTGTTTTATATGTGTCCTTCTCCACTCGATAAGCATGTTAGGATTGTGTAGAAAATAACTGACCACTGAACAAGAAATGCTGTCAATTCAGTGGAATGAAAAAAAAGGGGGGAAATGGAAAGAAAACTTCTGCTATCCATCTCTTTCTTCCCATTCATTTAATGTTTTGAGAATCTTCACATTCCTTCTGGTGAAGGAGAGTTTCATTCCTACCCTAGGGGTTACCAGTGACAACTGGCCAAATATGTTTGAGAGCAACTGTGCTTTTCTAGGTGAGTCTGAGACTGGACTTTAAGTATCTGACTGTCTCTACTTCTTTTTGTTTCTTTCTTAAGAGAAGTTGCTAAACTACTCCTGGCAGTAATGATGCTAGAAGTTAAGAGCCTCTGTGCCTGAGTAGGTGGCCACTGAAACCAGTTCCCAGAAGAGAAAATGACTAACATCAGTATGATAAGCTGAGTAAGTTGTTTGGATGATGGCAATCTAAGAAAAAGGCAAAAATCTTGTTCAACATTCCCTTGAAGTATTTTACATTTATATATGTGATGTTTCACTTTCTCACAAGAGTATATAATAGGAGTTATGGTTTACTATATTTCTAAATAAATACTTGAGTCTTTTGTGTTTTCATTGTTTCTTGTTGGTAGAGAATACACACACACATACCTATATGTATGTATGTATGTTTGTGTGTATGACTATATATGTAAGTATATGTGTATATATATATAAATATGATTGATTTTTTGCTTTCATAAGTCCCTCTCTGTTTAATCAGTGAACAATTATTGATTAAGTACCTACTATGTGCTAGGCACTGGATTCATCCACTGCTTAAAAGTAAAGAATGAAAAAATAAATGATAAATTCCTAATGAGTTTACATTTTTAGTGGGGAAGGCAGAAAGAACATAGAAAATAAAACAAAAATAAAGTTAATGAATGCAAACATATAAAGTAGATAGATACCTGGTAGTTTGGAAGGGAGAGCTACAAGTTATGCATATCAGGAAAGGTTTCATGAAGAATATGTTACATAAGACGTATCTTAAAAGGAAGTGAAGATGAGATGAAGATAAGGAGGGAGTACATTCCAAGCATGGGGGACAGCCAGTGCAAAGATATGGAAGTGTAGTGCTATAAGTGAAAATTAGAGAAAAGAACAGTTTGGCTGGATCTCAGAATGTGGAATGGGGTGTGTCGGTCAATGAAACAGATAAAATCATTTGGGGACAGTTTGTATAGGGATTAAAATTTAAGCAGAGGTGTCTAAGAACTTCAGTGTCTTCCCATTTGCTATTTGGTCCAGTTCAAACATCACTCTGACATTAACATACATCAACTGGCTCCACATCCCAATCACATCTTAATTTCCCTCTAGAAGTTGGTTCTTCCCTCTTAATTATCATCCATAGCATCTGTTCTCTGTCTCTGTCTCTGTTTTTTCTTCCTTCCTTTCTTTCTCTGTTCATCCTCCCCTCCCTCCCTTCCTTTATCCCTTCCTTCAACCTTCATTCCTTCCTTTCCTTCTTGCTTGCTTCCTTTCTTCTTTGCTTTTATTCTTCTTTTCTTTCTTTTCTCCTTTCTTTTCTTATTTCTTTCATTCTTCCTTCTTTCCTTTGCATCTTTTACTTCCTTCCTTCATGAATCTGAGAGAACTGATAAAATCCTCCCAATTTCTTTTGAAAAAAATTCATTGGAACTTTCAGTGATAAGTGAAGGTATTCCACTGTATAAAGACGTATATAAGAAAAGAAATGAAAAATAATGAATATATTCAAACTGTAAACAGCAAAACATCCCAAGATTAAAAATAATTACATGTGTGCTTATAAACACATGTTATTTATCAGCGTTTATCCCATTCCAAAAGATTTGTATATTTATCTTAAAAGAGAAGAATCTATGTTGGGCTTGTTTTCTTGATTTTTTTCTTCCCCCTCTAATGAATACATAAGAAATATCTCTTGTAGTTATTTTGTGGTTAAATACATATATAATCACCCAGTGCAAAGAGTAGGCTAGCTAAAAAGTCTCCTGGGATTTGTAGTTCTTCACAGTTTGGGAAGAGAGAAAACTTATAGGACATCATTCCTTGAGGTGTAGGGTGGCAGGAGGCTTGACTGGTAAGGTGAATAATAAGGCTGCTTAAGAACAAATGAAGAGAGTAAGGTGGATGATGAGAGTAGAATAAAAGTGAAAGCCAGTTACCAGGACACTGGCAATTCCTTTCATTCTTTCACATTTCTGAGAGGTCACTTTTGTATAAACACACAGAAAACTGTGTGACTATTGAGGGTTTTTGTAAAGAGCTCAGAGAGAAAACCTAATAGGATGAAAGTGCAATCTTTTTAACAGTCCTGCCTTACTTCTATTTAACTTTCTGTGATTAATTGTGGTAGAACACTGTATTTGCTGGATTTTTTATGAATTTATAAATGGCTGTCAATGATTTTGTCCTTAAGTTATCTGTCGTTGTTTTTCTTTTATTATGAGGGTATGGGAGAAAAATGAAAGCCACTGGAGAGTCAAGGGGTCTTTCTTACAGCAAGTCAGGAAGCTAATACCCCAGTCCATTGCCAGAGTTCTGCTCTGTAACTGGAGGTATAGGCAGAAGCCATTTCACAGGAGCATCATGGTTATAAATCAAGGCACTTTTGCATAAATTCATCTCCTTAGATGCCAGCCTAAGTTACATACGTATATATATATATATATATATATATATATATATATATATATATATATGTATATATATATATGTATATATATGTATATACATATATGTATATATATGTATATACATATATATATATATAGTTAGCAGAGATATTGTTGTTTTGATTTGACTTTTATTACTTTTTATTAATTTATATGACTAGACCATATAAATTAATTTATATGGGCTAGACCAGACAGCTGTTGAGACATTTTACAATTCTTCAATTCTGAAAATCTGTCATTCCTATATTTCATGCAATTCATCCAATGAGTCCTTTCTTATAGCAAATAATATTATTTTGCATTGCTAGATGATAATTTAGCTTTGATTACCAATCATTGGATGTTTAGTTTGCTGGTTTCTGATTTATGAACTTTAGCACCTGCAGCTTAGAGTAATTTTTACAGTTAGTTCTGTATTTTTCCCTGTCAGCAACTTCTTTGGGCTGAAATCAGCTGGTAACATTTTTGTGAATCAGTTCATTTTGGAGACATAAATTTAATACATAACATAATTAAGAATTGATAATGATGAGTATTTTACACTTTCAGAAAAAACAACCTTGTAAGATAGGTAGTGTAGACACTGTTGTTCAAATATAAGGGATGGGGAAATTGATTCAGAGAGCTTAAAATCATATATCTGAGTGACTTCAGACAAGAGATCAAATGCAGGTCTTCTGGCTGTTAATCTAGAGGTATATTTGCCATACTACATTGCTGTTGTCGCTAGAAGTTTAGACTTATTCATTAAAACTAGCTACAATGTGGACACATCTCTGCCTCTGTCCCTTTTAAAGGCTTTGATTACCAAAAGTCAGAATCCTACACAGCCTCCGATATTTCACTGACTTCTCTTTTAGGCTCTGCTAAGGGGAAAAAGGGCAATCGAGAGGAGTAAGATATATCACTTAATGAATTGTTAATGACTGCATTTTGCTTCTTGAATGCTATCCTAAAAAAAGGGTTAAATTTGATAACTGAGATTCACAAGGTGGATGGAATTTTAGGAGGAAAGAAACATGAAAGAAAACATAATACTAATTAAAGAAGATTCCAAACATAACTGTCTTTAACTTTGGAATGCAGTATTTTAATTTACTTCGATTAGAGGGGTATTTAAGTATAATAGCTTATACTGATAGAAGATGACAGGTAGTAGATAGCATATATTCAGTACACAAGAATGTACATTGGGAAGTATCTAATGCAATTGAGTTCCACAATAGCAGAGCTGAGGGGTGAAACCAAGATGGCAGAGTAGAAGGACAGACCTGTAGAAGGTCTCCCCCCGCCCCAAGCCCATAAAATACCTGTAAAAAATGACTCTAAACAAATTCTAGAGCAGCAGAAGCCACAAAATGACAGAATGAAAGAGATTTCCGGTCTGAAACAGCCTGGAAGACTGACAGGAAATGTCTATCACACCAGGTTCAGAGCAGAGAACAGACCAGCCTTAGCCTTACAGCAGAGCAGGGGCAGGACTGAAGCAGGCTTCAGGACACAGCATCTCCTGCAGCAGCTGCAGTTCCCAAATTCCTCAACACACAGATGCCAAAGACAGCTTCAAAGGGCAAAAACTCTTGCACCTGAGTGAGAAGAGAGCAGGGTCTTCCCCTATCCCTGTCCCCAGACGGCCTCAAGTGGTGACAGCATCCATAATTTGAACCCTCAGCATAAAGACCTTGGGTGAATTGAGCAGTTGATCTGGATTTCATCCATGAGTGGTGGTCCTGGGGTGAGGAGGAGCACTAACTGGTGGAGCTGGTGGAGGTTCTGGACAGGGAATTCTACTCAAAGGTCTTGAGCAGAAAAGCTTGTGATTGCTGCCAGACCAGAGTGTGGGCCAGGAGAGGAGTAACTCTTCTCCATTGATGATGCCACTTTGGAGAAGCTGAGAACTTACAGATCCCTAGAGTATAACATCCTCATTGGAAAGGACTCAAAAGTCAAGTAACTGGCTAGAAAAATGCTCCAAAAAGGGAAAAAAATGAAGACCATAGAAAGTTACTTTCTTGGTGAACAGGTATTTTCTTCCATCCTTTTAGATGAGGAAAAACAATGCATATGATCAGATGAAGACACAGAAGTCAAAGCTTCTGCATCCAAAATCTCCAAAATAAATATGCAACAGTCTCAGGCCATAGAAGAGCTCAAAAAGGATTTTGAAAATCAAGAAAGAGAGGTGGAGGAAAACTGGGAAGAGAAATGAGAGCCATACAAGAAAATCATGAAAAGCAAGTCAACAGCTTGCTAAAGGAGACCCCCAAAATGCTGAAGAAAATAGTATCTTTAAAAATAGACTAACGCAAATGGCAAAAGACCTTAAAAAGTCAACGAGGAGAAGAATGCTTTAAAAAGCAGAGTTAGCCAAATGGAAAAGGAGGTTCAAAAGCTCACCGAAGAAAATAGTTCTTTAAAAATTAGAATGAAACAGATGAAAGTTAATGACTTTATGAGAAACTAAAAAAATTACAAAACAAAACCAAAAGAATGAAAAAAAAAGAAGATATTGTGAAATATATCACTGCAAAAACAACTGACCTGGAAAATAAATTCAAGAGAGGCAATTTAAAAATTATCTGACTACCTGAAAGCCATGATCATAAAAAGAGCCTAGATATCATCTTTCATGAAATTATAAAGAAGAACTGCCCTGATATTCTAGAACCAGGAGGTAAAATAAATATTGAAAGAATCCACCAATCAACTCCTGAAAGAGATCCAAAAAAAGAAACTCCTAGGAACATTGTGGCCAAGTTCCAGAGTTCCCAGGTCCAGGAGAAAATATTGCAAGCAGCCAGAAAGTAACAATTCAAGTATTGTGGAAATAAAATCAGGATTGCACAAGATCTAGCAGCTTTTACATTAAGGGATTGAAGGACTTGGAATATGATATTCCAGAAGTTAAAGGAACTAGGATTAAAACCAAGTATCACTTACCCAGCAAACTGAATATAATACTTCAGGGATAAAAAATGATCATTCAAAGAAATAGAAGACTTTCAAAAATTCTTGAAGAAAAGATCAGAGCTGAATATAAAATCTGAGTTTCAAACACAAAAAACAAGAGAAGCATGAAAAAGTAAGCAGGAAAGAGAAATTATAAGGTACTTACTCAAGTTGAACTGTTTCATTCCTACATGGAAAGATAATATTTGTAACTCTTAAAACTTTTCTCAGTACTTGGGTCATTGGCAGGATTATACACACACACACGCGTGCACACACACACACACACACACACGTGTGTGTGTATAAATACACATATATAGACAGAGGGCACAGGGTGAGTTTAATAAAAATAGATGATATCTAAAGAAATAAAACTAAGGGATGATAGAGGAAAATGTTGGGAGAAGAAAGGGAGAAATGGAGTGGGGCAAATTATCTCTCATAAAAGAGGCAAGAAAAAGCTTTTTTAATGTAGGAGAAAAGGGGAGGGGTGAGAGTCAAAAAAATGAAGTTTACTCTCATCACATTTGGTTTGAGGAGGGAACAACATGCACACTCAATTTGATAGGAAAACTTCTCTTACACTACAGGAAAGTAAGGGAGAAGGGGATAAGAAGGGTGTTGGCATGATAGAAGGGAAGGTCAATGAGAAGAGGGAGTAAATAGAAGTAAGCTCTTGAAGAGAGGGACTACGTCAAAAAAGAGAATAGAATAAATAGGGGGAAGGATAGGATGGAGGTAAATATAGTTAGTCTTACACAACATGGCTATTGTGGAAGTCTTTTGCATGACTGCACATATATAGCCTATATTGAATTGCTTGCCTTCTCAGTCAGGATGGGTGGGGAGGGAGGAAGGGAGAGAAGTTGCAATTCAAAGTTTTAGGAACAAATGTTGCGAATCCTTTTTACATATAACTGGGAAATAAGAGCTATAGGTAATGGGGTATACAAATCTATCTTGCCCTACAAGAAAAGAGAAAGATCAGCTGTGAGCTCTCCCACCCAGCATGCACTCGCCCTCCCCTGCCTCCAGGTGCGGCACCACCTCCTCTCTCTCTTAAGGGTTTAAACTTGCCACTTCCAAGTTCACCATGGATGATGACATTGCTGCTCTCGTTGTTGACAATGGCTCTGGCATGTGCAAAGCTGGCTTTGCCGGAGACGATGCCCCTCAGGCCATCTTCCCCTCCATTGTTGGGCACCCCAGACATCAGGGTGTGATGGTGGGTATGGGCCAGAAAGACAGCTACATGGGGGATGAGGCTCAGAGCAAGAGAGGTATTCTGACCCTGAAGTACCCCATGGAACATGGTATTGTCACCAACTGGGATGACATGAAGAAGATCTGGCATCATACCTTCCACAAGGAGCTCTGTGCTCACAGAAACCCCCCTGAACCCCAAAGCCAACAGAGAGAAGATGACTCATATTATGATTGAGACCTTCAACACCCCAGCCATGTACGTTGCCATCCAGGCTGTTCTGTCCCTGTATGCCTCTGATCGTACCACTGGTATTGTGATGGACTCTGGTGATGATGTGACCCACACTGTGCCCATCTATGAAGGTTATGCCCTTCCCTATGCCATCCTCCTTCTGGATCTGGCTGGCTGTGATCTGACGGACTACCTCATGAAGATCCTGACCGAGAGAGGGTACAGTTTCACTACCACAACTGAGAGGGAAATCATGCGTGACATCAAGGAGAAGCTGTGTTACGTCGCGCTAGACTTTGAACAGGAGATGGCTGCTGCTGCATCTAGCTCCTCTCTGGAAAGGAGCTATGAGCTCCCTGATGGTCAGGTTATCACCATTGGCAACGAGAGGTTCTGGTTCCCAGAAGCTCTTTTCCAGCCATCTTTCTTAGGTATGGAATCCTGTGGAATCCATGAAACTACCTTCAACTCTATCATGACGTATGATGTTGACAGCCGTAAGGATTTGTATGCCAATACCGTATTGTCTGGTGGTACCATCATGTACCCAGGCATTGCCGACAGGATGCAGAAGGAGATTACAGCCCTAGCTCTCAGCACAATGAAAATCAAGACCACTGCCCCACCTGGGCGCAAATACTCTGTCTGGATTGGAGGCTCCATCCTGGCGTCTCTTTCCACCTTCCAGCAGATGTGGATCAGCAAACAGGAGTATGATGAATTTGGGCCCTCCATTGTCCACCGCAAATGCTTCTAAATGGACTGTGTTTTTTAATTTTTTTTTTTTATTTTTGTCACAAGGGTGTGACATGATAATTGCCCCCAAAAAGAGATGAGATTGGCATGGCTTTATTTGTTTTTTTGTTTTATTTTGTTTTGTTTTGTTTTGGCGCTTGACTCAGGATTTAAAAACTGGAACGGTGAAGGTGATGAGCAGTCTAAGTATGTTGGACGCAAACATCCCCAAAGTTCTACAGTGCGTCTTCAGGACTCTTGATTGTATATTTATGTTTTTTTTTTTTAATAGTCATTCCAAATATTGTATAATGCATTGCTACAGAGAAATTAGCTCTGTAATGAGCTAAGTAACAAATCCAGATGGGGAGGGGGAGAGGGGGAAGGTACTAGTATTGCTTTACATGTAAATTAATGTAATCCTTTAAAAAAACCTTTTTGTATCTTCCGCCTTAATACTTGTTCCTTTTTTTTTAATTGTCAGCCATGTTGAATGTTCCCCTAAATTCCCTCCCTGCCCCCAACATAGATGTGAATGAAGACAAGACTTCACATTCTCCCTGTGAGTTTTATGAGACTGGTGCCAGTACTTGGGGGAGGCGAGGAGCTTTACCTGTATGCTGACTTAAGACCAGTTCAAATAAAAGTGCACACGTTAAAGAAAAAAAAAAAAGAAAAGAGAAAGATGAGGATAAGGGAAAGGAGGGGTGTGACAGAAGGGAGGGAAGAATGAGGGAAGGGATAATCAGAATGCACAGTGTTTTGGGGTGGAGGGAAGGGAAAGATGGGGAGAAAATTTGGAACTCAAAATCTTGTGGAAATGAATGTTGAAAAGTAAAAATAAATAAATAAATTTTTAAAAATAGCAGAGTTAAAAACTCTTTAATTATTAACATGAATATCACATAATGTTCCCCCTAATAACTAATAACACAATTATACATGTCAATGTAATATGGTTAGAAAAGTAGGGAAGCCCATTTTGCACTACAAATTAAAGGTACCATAATTCTTAATCAAGTTCTAATTTATTCAATCTTTAGTTGAAAGATGGTACAAGGAAATTTTTGTCCCACATGTTTATATAGCAAACTTGTACAACAGAGTAGCAATAGCTAGGACAGTGGTCATGCACAAGAAAGGGAAATTCAAAATGATCATTCCACAGAAAAGCAACACCACATAGACCTACATCTACACCTATATCTCTATTTCTATGTTTATCAGTATCTATAGCTATATCTACCTTCATCTATATCTGTGTGCATACACATATACATACAGAATTTGCATATAAACATGAACATTATACGTACACATACATCATATTCTATATGCGTACATGTAGTGCATTCCATGTACATGTGATATAGTATATATATCGATAGCTAGATACTGATATCCTGAATGGAGGAATGATGAGTCTTTAAGGAAGATCTCAAAAGTAGACCTTTTGTGTGAGTTTGTAGGCTTGGTGCAATGAATTTCATGTAAATTATATTATTCATGTTTCTTGGCATCAATCTTAAAACACTTTTGAATAGAAAATGCAATAATATTTTTTTCAAACTCTGATTAGGGATATAACATTCTGTAATGTCTAACACCTGACTCCATGAAAACAAGTGTATTATTTCAAATGACAAATAAATCAATTAAAATATACTTTGAGATGATGCAAAAATTTTGTATTGCAGGTAGCCTTTTGTTATCCAAATGAAAATTTACACTTCAAAATTCCTGAAGTAGTTGAGTAGAAGGTAATGAAATGTCTTTCTTTGTGCAAGAGAAAAAAAAAATAAGAAATCTAAATTGTTTATCTTTTGTTCTAACAGCTTGCCATTCTGCCGATATTTTCACTTACCATATTCTTTCCCCCACAACATAGATTACTGCCAAAGAGAATTCTAGTGGCATACAGACAATGGGTCCCTAGAGCAAAGCAAGAATCACACCCTCTTCATTTATCCTGGAGTAGAGTGAATATAATTAAACCTGATTCTTTTTTTGTGTGTTGGGAGGTTGGAGAAGGGTAAAAATGAATGAGTGTATTTCAACACTTCTGAAATCACATCACAAGAATAGACATTCCAAATTTTCTCATAATTACACATATAAACCATTTTAGCTGATTTACCTATATAACATTGGTTCCCACAGAGAGTATCTACATGCTGTAATTAATTCCAGAATTCAAAATTGCACACTGGCTATACGTCCTGACAGTTAATCCCTTAAGCATTTTATTTAAAAAACAACTCTACCTTTCTAAATTCTATCTTTGTCTCTGTGAGTGGTCCTGGATTTTTCCTATAACCTGTAACCTCATTAGAGAGACAGATTCTCTACCTTTAGCAGTTCATTTGGTAACAAAATCAGCATCTGTAGCAAAGTCATTCCTAGGGGAAGCTAGATAGAATGGTCAATACAGGTTTGGACTTGGAGTCAGGAAGATCAGAATTCAAATCCTGCCTCAGATGCTTAATAGTTATATAACCCCAAGGAAATCGCACCTATATTTGCCTCGGTATCCTTAATTTAAAAATGGGGGATAATAAAAGCACCTGTCTAATAGGGTTGTAGTGAGGATCAAAGAAGGTAATATTTGTAAAGTCCTTAGTTTGGCATCTAGGACATAAAGTATGTTGTTTAAATGGTTATTTCCTTTGTTTTTTCCTTCTAAGATGTAGCAAACTAGGATATTCTTCTTAGGCTCTGAGTTTTTTAGGAGCCTCACTTGGTGTCACCTTGTGGTTGGGCATCGATTCAGGTAGCCATTGGCAAAGAACAAGGCAGTAGCTCTGCAAGGTGTTGCTAAATAACTCATAATTATCTGGTGACAGCACCAACCCTCAACCAAGGCAGAGCAGATGAGACTGCCTTCCACATATAATTCTTAAGTTGCACACACTTTATTTCTTCATTTACCCTTCAAAGATGTCAATGGTCTTCATTTTTTTATACAACTCAATTCAACAAATATCTCCTGAGTACCTACTATGTCAAGTGATGCTGTATAAAGAACCTTGCATTTGAATCAGAAATATCTGGGATAAAGGGGAAGCTAGGTGGTGCAGCGGATAGAGCACCAGTGCAGGACCTGAGTTCAAATCTCACCTCAGACACTTGGCATTCACTAACTGTGTGACCTTGGGCAAGTCACTTAACCCCAATTACCTCACCCTGCATCATCTCCAGTCATCCTGATGAATATCTGGTCACTGGATTCAGATGGCTCTGGAGGAGAAGTTAGGCTGGTGACCTGCATAGCCCTCCCTCACTCAAAACAAAGTCAAGTGAAAGTCCTGTCATCATTTCTCTGATGGCATGGTCTTCTTTGGCAACGAAGGATGAACACACACACAATCTGGGATAATATGACTTTGTCAATTTTAATGTGTGCCCCCTTGAACAAGTAATTTCTTCTCTCTGGGCCTCAGTTCTTAATGCATACAAGTTCATCCATTATTTCCTCCCTCTGTTACTTGTTGCCTATGGAACTTTGGACTCATCTTTGAACATCAATTTCCCTATCCATAAAATGAGGACATTTGACTATATGGGTTATAAACTTAGTCCCAGCTCTAAGTTGATGTATTAAGATCCTATAATTCCTTTACTTAATCAATAAACGTGCATATAACCATACCGTGCATCGAGGACTGTGTTAAGTAATGGGGATGTTGCAGAGCTAGGTACAACAGGGTCAAGAATCTCTACCTTCATAGAAAAGGTGTAGAAAACAAATATATAATAAAAAGGTTTAAGTATAAAATAGGAGTCTATTACCAATTGGAGGAAATGAGGAAGATTTTATTTGGTCTTGGATTTAAAAGTTTATCTGAAATTGGGAAGGGAAGAGAATGTAGAAGTTAGAGCAAAGGCCAGAAGAGGCAGGAAGGAAGGGGCACTAGATATCACTCATTCTCTGGGACCTTCCTGGATCCTGCTGGTTGGTAATGGCTTAATCCTTGTGATGTTACATAGTACTTGTGATCAAAATTGTGTTAATATGAATAAGTATCTTAGCATCTCTAAGAAAATTAAACTCCTCAAGGGCAGAGACACCTCCTTATCAAACCAATATCTTTAGATCTATAGCTATATGTCACTGCTCTGCATATTTTGGCAGTTATTAAACATTTATTGCATTATTATGTTGTGATGAATTATATTGTTTCATTGTATTACATTTTATTTTTGTTAATCCTTAGTCTACTTTCATTCCTTACCCCCAATTTTCCCTCCTAGTACTATCTACTGTTTGCCTGAACTATCCTAGAATAGAAGAAAAACCATTAAATAGGTGGTTTGCCCTATTTCTTTAGTCCTCGGGGTTTGATTATCCATTTGGAAGACTGGTCATGAAATATTTACCCTTTCCACTCTGTTATGTGTTGATTTTTTTTGATAAACTAGTTTAACACATATTTATTCTGGCACACTATGTCAAATACTGACTGAAGTAATAAATGTATTTCAATCAATTTGTTTTTTTAAGGTAATACACACATGCCTTATTAAATATATATGTATAAAATATATACCTTATTAAATCTATATACATGCCTTATTAAATCTAAATCTATAAGCAGATAGGAAAGGAAGGAAGAACTAAACAGATGCTAGTGTCAAAAAAAGTGCTTATGTCCTAAGGATACAATCTTTTAAAAAGACACTCAAAAGACATTCCCTATTCTCAAGGAGATCAAACTCTTTGAAGAAATGAAATGACATATAACAACAACAAAACTAAAAAAATGATAGCTAGCATTTACATTGTACTTTATAATATTTCATTGTATCCTCAGAATAAACATAGGGGTTAGGTAGCTGTTACCTTCTCCATTTTACAGATGAAGAAATTTCATTCTTTGGTTCTGTTTTATAATTTATTGCTTTCTCATAAAGTTATTAGCCTCCATTTGCTCCACTCTAATTTTGAAGAAATTATTTTCTTCAGTGAGCTTTTAGACCTCCTTTTCCATTTGGCCAATTCTTCTCTTTGAGGCATTCTTCTCCTCATTAGATTTTTGGATGTCTTTTACCATTTGGGTTGCTCTATTTTTTAAAGTATTACTTTCTTCAGTATTTTTGTGTCTCCTTTAGGAAGTTGCTGACTCATTTTTCATAATTTTCTTGCATCATATTCATTTCTCTTCCCATTTTTCCTGTACTTCTCTTACTTTATTTTAAAAATTCTTTTTGAACTCTTCTGTGGCCTGAAACCAATTCATATTTTTTTCTTGGAGCCTTCTGATGTAGGAGTTTTGACTTTTTTTTTTCCTTCTGATTGTGTGCTTTCATCTTCTTTGTCACCCAAGTAAGATTCTGTAGTATGAGTTGTTTTTTGTTTTTTGTTTTTTTTATATTGTTTGTTTATGATCCCAGTCAAATACTTGACTTTCTAAGTTTTTGTCCAGGTAGGACTCTGCCTCCAGTGTAGGTAGGGGTGGGGTGGGTGTATTGTCCCAGGCTTCAGGGATTTTGTATCAGTAGTTCAATTCCCCACAGTCTGTGAACATAGACCTCTGGAAGCACCTGCCCTAGCTGCCACTGCTAGCACTGGAGCCTCTTCCTCCTCTGTCCCAGGGCTGGGGTTGAACTCCAGTCAAACTAGTTTCCACAGAGTTCTCCCACTGACCTTGTTTTCTGTGTTAGGTGTTTGTGGGTTGACAAGTCCAGAAAGTGCAATAACTGCCAGGAGTTCAGTCTCCTGAGGCCCACTCTGACCCTGTCCATGCCAGAGTGGCCCCTGATGGACTGACTGTGCGACACTATGCTCTACTTCCAACTTGGAGTGATCTTCCAGGCTGTCTGGGTTTGGAAATTTGTTTCACTCTATCGTTTTGTGGATTCTTCAGCTCTAGAGTTTGTTTAGAGTCATTTTAACAGGTATTTGGAGGGTTTTGGTGGAAGAGTGCAAGAAAGTCCTCCTTTCACTATGCCATGTTGGTTCCACCCCCTGGGAAGTGATTTTTGAAAGGCATGCTTTAGGAATTTTAGTCTGGTAACAATCAATACGTCCAATATGTTAGAAGCCAGAAGTATTAGAATATGAATACATATTAAGTGGCTACTGAAGCAAAAAATATTCAATAGTCCTCAGTGAATAATTGGATATGGACACAAGGGCAGGGAAAGAGTTAAGGGTGACTGTAAACTTTGTGGTACTGATATTATAGATACATTATTGATGTTAAAAATATTCTATTAGCATTATAATATTGGTATTTAGACAATAATTTTGAACATTAAGAGCTTATGTCTACATAACACCCTACTGTTTATAAGTATTTTATATATAGTATCCTATTGAACCTTTTTAAATACACTGGGAAGCAGGTAGTACAAACATTATTCCTCTCTTACAGAATGTTTTTTTTTTTTTTTAATTAGGCTCTGCCTAACCAGTCTCCTTCCCAAAAAAGAATGACCTTCATTTATAAGAATAAATCAGTAGTTCAGATTATTTCCAGAAAGTCTGGACCTAATCACTGGTGACAGACATGTTATTCACCCCCTGACAGAGCAGTGAGGGACTCAATTAAAAACACATCCTTCCCTTCCTCCCTACTTGAATGCTTTCTTCTATTTAGGGACATGTGGTGGACCCTACCTGGATTTAGAACCAAGAAATTACTCATCCCTTTCCTATGATACTAAAAATTAAGCATTTATCTCCAAATTTGTCCCTCCTTCTAACATCTCAACATCTCAGTTTCCATTAAGAGCTCCAGCCTTCCTCCATTTAATAATTTTCAAAAATTCAAGAGTCTATTCTGACTTCTTATTTTCCTTCCATCCTCATATGATCATCAAATTCTACCAAGTTTCGTTTTAAATCCATTAACATCACTGATATCAGGCTTTTCTTTTTAGTTACAGATGGATCAGAATTCCATTTTAATTTTCAGAGATAGACCTAGTAGGGAAAAGCTTAGATAGGCTGAATTGACAATATAACCACAGTGAAGTCACAGAGGTTAAATATCTTACCCAAAGTCACTCAGAGAGTAAGTGGCAGACCTGAACTTGAATGATGGTCTTCTGATACCAAACCCAAACCTTTTTCTACTGTGGGGGAAATTCTTTTCTTGTGCTAAGTGGAAAAATGAGGAGATCAGTTTTAATTATGTTGAGCTTGAGATAGTGCTACATCATTCACCTAGAAATACCTAGCAAAGAGCTTTAAATGTAAACCTGGAGTTTAGTGCTAGAATTCTTGATTTATCTAATTTGAGGAATCTTACATATTGGAGTTGTAACTAAAATCATAAGAGTATGTGGAATACCTGAAAGTTCTTTGCCCTCTTCTCAACTTTTAGCTCCTCTCTAGTGTCCCAGCTTATTAGTCTTTTATATGACTTCACTTGCCTCCCTACTCAGTCTCTGGGTGTTACTTTGCAGCACTTCAATTCTTTTTTGTTTGATAACATCCTACAATCCCTCTCCTCTTTCATCTTCCATTGTATCTGACTCACTATATTCCAACTATGGATAACCAGTATAATTTTTTTTTGCTTCTGCTTCCACCCCATGACTGTCTAGACTTGTTGGTTAAAGTCAAACAACCTATAATGATTAGGCCAAGTACAGCTTTGTACTGTAAAGTTTCATTAGGGCTGTCACCCCTACTCAGTGATCCATTCTGTTTTCACCTTTTAGATCTCCTATGTAAATCCTCGTGGCTCTTATTTCATTTCTTTTCTCTTCTCCTTAACTCTTCCCACCACTTAAGTTCTGGCTTGCTTTTCTCTTTGTACCTTCTCTCCATGGTTTTAACTACTGCCTCTATCTAGGTGTCATTTAAAATTATATCTCCATCCCTGATCTCTCTCCAAACTTTGGCAGACATTCACAATTGCCTGTTTGATACCTTTACCTAGTTGCCATGCCACCTCAAAGAAGAACAATGAAAAAGCTTCAAACTTTATCACATTTACCCTCAAACCTGTTCCTCCTTCTAATATTTCAGGTCCCATTAATAGTACTATCCTTCCCCCATTTAACAATTTTCAGAAACCCAAAAGTCTACTCTGACTTCTCACTTCCCCTCCACCTTTTATATCCAACCCATCACCAAATCCTATCAAGTCCTATATTAAATCCATTAATATCATTGATATCAATCTTTTCTTTCCAGTTGCAGATTAAGGAGACCTCTATTTTTAATGGAAATAGACCAACTAGGGACAAGTAGGAATAAGAGATAGGCTGCATTAAGATTGCAACTGCACTAAGAATGCAAGGAAGACACGAGCATCATTATATTAACTTTCTCTCAACAATGGTACCACTACCATCAGTTCCCAGATTCATTCCTTGTCTTGCATTGTTTCTTTCCCAAGTTCAGTAATACTGAAACCTTATCTACCTGAGAGCGACTCCCCCATGTTCTAACCTCTATGGCCCATTATTTTTTCCTTATCCACACTGCCCTCTCAATGTACCTCTATTGCTCTGCCTGACTCTTCTTCAACCTAACACTCTGAAATTCCTTGAAATAATAAAGTTGTCTTCATTTTAATCCTCTTCTTCTCATATTTGTTTCATCTTCTGATATTCAGAGTGATCTCTCCTCTCCTAAGTAACATTGCTTCATGGACCATTCTTTATAATCCTGATTACGCCTTCTCTCATATCCCACTGACATACTGATTCTAGAGAAGGAGTAAAGGTATTACTTTCACAACATTGCTGCTTCTAGACTCTCTCTTCACTGCCATTATCCATCATCTTCCCTACTTCTGAAGTTTAATCTAATCAAATTTATTATTCAATCAATATCCTCATGGCTACTGGTTATCGGCCCTCAGAACATACTAAATTCAGTGCCTGAGCACCTGGCTCCATAGTCTTTCTCTTCACTTGACCCTCTTTATTGTGCTAATAGTAGTGAGCATCACCGTGCATGCAGTCCTCCAGTAGTTAATGCCACCACTAAAATATTTTTACATGTTTTTGTCATGTTATATTTTTATTTTTGTAGGCTTAACACCTAGCTCACCGTTGAGAATGTTATGGGCATCTGATGAATGCTTATTGTTCAGTTGTTATTGCCCACACTCTGGTCAATTTTTGTCATTGCCTCTTACTTTATTACTTCCCTTCCTTGTCCATTCCCTCCTGATTCATCACAATATTCAGTGTGCAAAAAGCTACTAGAACAGTACTCCTAGTGATTAATTGTAAGCTTGTTTGAAAATCTACCATGGGTTACTACAAGAAGACAGGAAGATTTTTGGCAGAGTTGTAAATGAGATTGACTATTTTGTAAGACAATTTAGAATTCAGTAAGAAAAGTCATTAATCCATTTATATGTTCTACTGTAGCAATCTTAATATAAGAAGGTCAAAATAAGTGTAGGAAAAATATTTGCACTACATCTCAAAATATTCACAGCAACACCTTAGGCGGTAACAAAAAGCTAAAAACAAAGTGAGTATCCATCCATCAGGGGATGACTGAAAATCTAGAATACATGAATGTCATGAATATCATTGTATAGGGGAAAAAGGGAAAAAATCAGGAATTAATAGAAGCAGTTATAAGAATTAACAGAATAAGACAAGTAAAATTGGAAGAATAATATGCCCAATGACTAACACAATGTAAATGAAAAAAAATCACTAAAGGGAAAGCAAATTCTGAGTAATTGAAAAACCAATAATGGTACTAGAGAAAACACATAATTAAGCATACTATGCCTCAGGCAGCTCTCTATGTTTATAAGTTGAAAAGTAGGTACTGATCTCCACGGGTAGAGAGACTACTGTGATTACTGACACATTTTTCTGACAGTTCCCAGTGGAATCACAGGTTCAGTCCATATAGGATACAATAATTGTATTCTTTTCCAACACCAAGGGTGCTTTCTGGCAAGCTATAATATTATTGAACTAAATAAATCCTATTAAGTGGTAACTATGTGGCAGACCTATCCTAGGTTCTCTGGTTACAAAAATTAAATGGTCTCTAAAATCAATTAGCTTAGATAAAATCTAGGGGAAACAATAAGAAGATAGATAGAAAAATAAAAATACATAAAAATAAGTACAAGTTTTCAACAAAGAGGGATGTTTAAAAAGTAGGGGAGACATCGGGAAAGGACTCTGGAAGGAATAAACATTTCATCTGAGTCATGAATGGAGGTAGGGTTTATAAGAAGCAGGTTTTAGGGAGGAGAAAATCCCAGGGAAAGAGTAAAGTCTATATAAAGGCAGTGAAACAGAGAATAGAATGTCATGTTTAAGAAAAAGTCAATAGTTCAGATTATTTCCAGAATGGCTGGACCATTTCACTGGTAATGCAAATGTTAACCACACTCTGAGAGAGGGAGTTAATAATGTGACAGACTCCACAATGCATATTGAGACATATATTTTTGGACATGGCCAGTGTAGAAATTTGTTTTGCTTGTTTATGCATATTTGTTGCAAGTGTTTCATATTTCTTCATATTTGTTCTCCACCCCCTCCAGAAGGGAGAAAATAAATGTTTATTTATTTTTATCTAAATTTAAGTAGAAGAAAGAGTATGTAGGCAGTTTTGGCTAGAACACCGATTGCATGAGTTTAAGTAGTGGGAAATCAGTCTGGAAAGATAGGGTGGAGCAAAAATGTGAATATTTTAAAATTACAATATGAAAAGTTTGCATTTTATCCTAGAGGTAATGGAGTCCACTTAGGTTTCATTTGTAGGTGGGTGACACAATCAGGACTGTTCATTAAGAACATCAGTTTGTGATCCAACCATTCTGGAAAGCAATTTGGAACTGTGCCCAAAGGGCTATAAAACTGCGGCAAACCCTTTGAGCCAACAATACCACTACTGGGTCTGTATCTCAAATAGACAATGAAAAAGGGAGAAGAACCCACATGTACAAAAAATTTTATAGCAGCATTTTTTGTAGTGGGAAAGAATTAGACATTGAAGAGATGCCTATCTATTGGAGAACGGCTGAACAAGTTTTGGTATATGAATGTAGTGGAATAATATTTTGCTGTAAAAAATGAGGAGTAGGCAGATTTCAGAAAAATCTGAAAAGACTTATATTAACTGACACTGTGAAATGAATAGACCTAGGAGAACACTGTGCACAGCAACAGCAATATTATGTGATGATCAGCTATGAAGGACCTAGCTCTTCTCAGCAATGTAAGGATCTACGACAACTCCAAAAGACTCGTGATGGAAAATGCTATCCATATCCAGAGAAAGAACTATGGAATTTGAATGAAGATCAAAATATATTATTTTCACTTTTTTATTGCTTTTTTCTTTGTCATGTTTTATTCCCTTTTATTATGATTCTTTTTTCACAATATGAGTAATGTGTAAATATGTTTGACATGATTATACATGTCTAATCTATATCAGGTTGTTTGCTATCTTAGGGAGAAAAGGAAAGAAGGGAAGGAAGGAGAAAAAATGGGAAATCAAAATCCTACAAAACTGAATGTTGAAAACTCTCTTTACATGTAATTGTGAAAAAAGTAATACCATTAATTACAAAAAAAAGGAATATCAGTTTGTGCGAAAGATGTAGAAATGGAAGTCATTTAGACTACCACAATAATTGAGGAAGACAAAAAGTGATAAAAGCCTGAACTATTGTGGTGGAATTATGAGGAGAGAAAAGGGAATCAGATATTAAGGAGTTAGTACTGATAAAACTTGGCAATTGATTAGATGTGAGGGATGAGTGAGTATGACAAGTAAAAGACAACTGCAAGGCTGAAGCTGAATAACTAAAAAAAATGATCTGGACAGATGTATTGAAGTTAGGAAGAAAAGATTGTTTGTGGAGCAAAATCATGAGTTCTATTTTGGAAATGTGAAATTTAACACATCTTTGGTATATATAGGATCAAATATCCATATGGCATCTGTTGGGACTGGACTACATTAGAGGGAGGAGGACTAGATACATAGATTTGGGTCATCTTCATGGAGATGATAATTGAGCCCATGGGGGTTGATGAGATCACTAAAAGAGCTTGCAGAGAAGTTTTGAAAATGAATATCTTGGACTGAGCTCTGGAGAATACCCACACATAGGATGAATAAAGATAATGTTCTATAAAATGAAAACACCCTGAGGAGTGATCATTGAAACAGGGAAAGAGCTAGGAGATAGCAGCGTCACAAGATTTCAGGGAGAAGAAATTACACAGGATGAAGGGATAATCAAAAATATAGAGACATGAACAATGATGAGGACTGTGAAGGATTCATAAATTAATCTTTTTGTAACATTCAAAAACCAACTTTTGTTGAATGATGTAGTCAAAAATCAGATTGTGAGCAGTTGAGAAGTGAATGGCACTTGAAGGAGCGGGAACAATGTGTGTAGATAACTTTTTCTAAGATTTTTTTTCTAAGAAAAAAAGAAGCTTTATAGAATTTTTTGATGGAAGAGACGGGGTCAGGTGAAATTTTGTTTATATTTTTAAAAAGAAGGAAATGTGAATATGTTTCCAGACAGAAGAAAAGGTGCCAGAAGGCAAAGAGAGACTGAAGATTAGAGGAAGAGAAGGGTTGGCCAATGAGATAAATTCCCAGAGGAGACAGGGCAAGGCATCAACAGCACAAGTAGAGGGATTGGCCTTGAAAAAGAAGATTGTTTGGGGCAGCTAGGTGGCACAGTGAATAGAGCACTGGCCCTGGAGTCAGGAGAATCTGAGTTCAAACAGGGTTTCAGACAATTGAGATTTGTGTGACCCTGGGCAAGTAACAACACTGATTGCCTCACCAAAAACAAACAAAAAGGATTGTCTCTTCCTCTGAGATTGTGGCACAAAAAGGAGATAATGTTAATAAAATTATAGGATCATCAATTTAGAATTCTTGGAGGCCTCAATTATGATATAATCCATACAGTTCATTTTAAAGATTAGAAAACTGAGGCCAATGTGGATTAAATGTTATACCAAGCTCACACAGATAGTAAGCAGAAAACATATGATTGAAATTTGCATGTTTTGATTCTAAATCTTCAGAGAGTTTGAATTTTGAATTGAGGAAATAAGAGAAGGAATGACAGATGGTCATGCTTTTCTCAGTAAAGTATGAAGTGTTGTTCGCTGTTTAGAAGATGGTATAGGGGTTGGGTAGGTCACTTCAAGAGAGAAGAGAAACTTTGGAACAGAAGCCACAATTACTGTGATAAGAAAGTCAATTAGGAAAAATTAAAAAGATTATTACACAGAGTGAGGGCCCTCTGGTAATTAATATTGCCAGATTAATTAATTAAGTAATATTACCTATATGAATGTAAAGACAAATCATTAGTCAGTAGAGACCAATTGAATGAACAATGGACCTGGAATTTGAGAGGCCTGTTTTAAATCCTGACTCTGTTACTTAGTGAATATAAAACATTCAGAAGCCTGACATATATCTTTAGTTTTATACCTAGTGCTCAATGTATATTTAATTTAATTAAATCTTTAGCTTATATTTTGACTATAACCTAGCACAAGACAACTTTAAAAAACAGTCCGAAAATATAGTCCTTTGTTTATTTTTAAAATTCAATTTATTCTTACATTTAATTAAAATGAAAGAAATCTTTGGGGAAACTACATTAGGTGACACAGCTTTAACAAAATGAATTTTTTTTTAATTCAATGACATGGAATTATTTTCTACTGATGTGATTCTGTTTTTAAATTCAAGAACATCTGAACAGTAGGTTTTTGAAAGGGTGTTAAAGGCCTTCTGGCTGTTTCTTTCATCAACTTTTTTTTTTTTTCAGTTCATAACTCATATCTAGCAGGCAGGCTATAACATGACCAGAAGTTTGAAAAATAGATGATTGCAGCTGTCAGTGCCTCCTGCCTGGATTCCTGACTCCCCTTGTGAGAATTGGGGCTATGTTATGTTTTCCACTAGCAAACCATTTCAAAAAAAGACACGATGACTCTTTCATGTAAATTAATTTCTACAGCTGTAACTTTCACACCTACCCAGAGGCTTTTCATTGTGCTTTTGCATTTTATCAAGAACACACCATTTAAAAAAATAGTCATTTAAATATATGTTTTTAAATTGAGTCCAATTTTTATTGAAGCAGCATTGTAGGTAATGACTGTCTCTGAATTTTGAAAAACAACTAATAAGCCATGTCCTATTTGAATTTCTATCGGTGGATTATTAAACATCCCTGATAAGCTTTGCACATGTTGTTCATAATGCAGCCTACCTTATGGCTGTTTTGGATCCTGTCACAATTCCTCCACTCGAGGCAGCTAGCTTAAGGATTTTTTTAAAATCTGATTTAGTCCTTCCATACTCTTAAAATATGTGATTCTTTGATTTGGTTAAAGAATTATTTATTTTGGTGATGTACATTCTAGACATATGCTTATCTAAATCTTTATTGTTTAAGACTCCTTAGGAAACACAAGCCCAGAAAATTTTCAGTATTTCCCAAGATATTTTACTTGGTAAAAAAAAAAAAGAAAGAAAGAAATAAACAACAGACAAAATTGTTACCTTTTATTTTGGCTACATGATTATTCCCTTTGTCATTCACAACATTTAGTCAGTGGCAGTTTCCCTCAGGGGGAAATATGTTCTTCAGCTCACTAATAGAGAAACAGGAATAATCAACTTTTCCCTTTTGTCATTTCAAAAAGTTAGGAATTCTTCCAAAGGATAAAGACAACATTTGATTGTTCTAATTGACTACTTGGAACAACTGGCAGATAGTAATTAACAATTATATTCGAATCATGGAGAATGGGTAGCTAACTGTAGGATAAAACAGGCAAAATGTGTCCTCATTTTGGAAATGTATTTGAATGAAATCGATAAACTATTGTCTTGGAGATGCAAGTTCAATTTATCATAATATTCTAAAGGAATGTTTTGTCAAACAATTATCACAATGAATTAGCATAGGTTCAACAAGATCAGTTTAGGTTAGACTATATCACTTTCTGAAAAGGTTTATTTTGATGATTATTAAATCAAGGAATGCAATATGAAAGTTTCAAAGTTTTTGATAAAACCTGTTATTCTTGTGAACAAGATAAAGAAATATAGGTCAGATACTGACATAATTTGATTATTAAAATTGTATTTAATAAATCAGTATGAAGTGTAGTGAGTACTGCAGTGATATCAACTCAGAGGGATGTCTCTAAAGAGAGTACCATCAGGTTCTGCTCTTGACACTTCATTGTTGAAAAAATTGAATTGATTACCTGAATTAAGATATAGACCTCATGGTAGTTAAATGTACAGATGACAGATGATTTAGGGAGTTAGTTAACTCTTTTAATGACAAGCTAAGGAACTAAAAATCTTTAAGTAGACCAATTATCTCTGGGTACATTTCAATAACAGATAAATTCAAGGAAATATATTCAGCATAAGTAAAGTGAATAAGTATAGTAATAACTCATATTTACATGGAGCCTTAAGGTTTTCATCACTAAGTGATCAGCATATTCTCCTTGAAAACCCATGAAACAAACAAAAAATACAAAACAGTCTTTAGTTTTATGCGACTCTCTTTTGCTGTACAAGTGGCTGTGTCAGAGTGGCAGAAAAAGGGAGCACAGCATGCTAAGAAACACATACTTTTTAAACAATTTATAAATTTCAACTTAAATATTGATATACGAAATGTAAACTCCAACTCAAATTTAAAATGAGTCTCAGCCATAGTATTAGAAAATAAATAAATCATTATATTATCATAATGAATAAAACCATAAGAAATAATAAAGTTTATAGCTACATGTGGAAGTAAATAACTGATTCTCTTTGGAGAAAAAAATAAATATTTTGTAGAGTGGGTTTTATCATGTACTAAAAAGCACAAGAAACATAATTTCATGGGATATTTGGCCATCTAATACTGCAATGCTCAAATTCAAAAATATCTCCAAGAAAATAATTGCTTATATAACAATACCTGTTGCTCATGAAAAGAAGTAGAAAAATTATATAAAGACCTTTATAAGACTATAATTTAAGTCAGCATTTACTTTTCTACTTGAGAGTTTCAATGTGAAGATGAGAATAGAAAGGGATAATGAGACATATTTTGGAAAACATGGATAGAGAAAGAAGTACACGCCCCCAAATCAGCAAATTGCACAAGATTCAGATCTATTTTTTGTGAATATTTGCTTTGAGAAAATAATTAGGAAGTGTTGCTCATGGTAAGCATGGAATTAAATATCACTAAAAGAAAATTTATTTTTTAATAGACAGAAGATTACTTGTTACTAATATAATCATTATTGCTGAATAATGTATACAGTCAGAATACCAACTTTTAAATTTGAAATTAGTTATAAAGCCATAATAGTAAAATTGGGAAAATACCTCGTGAAATTAAAAAAGTGCTATTTTGACTTTTTGAAGTAAATTATTTATGATGAAAATGGAATATATTTGGAAGAAAATAAAGAGACAGTAAAATCATTTTATAAAGAAGTTTAAGTGATGTACATTAATGATCATAATATGAGGACAAAATAAACCTAAAAATAACATTCAGTAGACACTTGACTTATTTAGCAAACAAAAATGTACAACTATCAAGAGCAATACAATCTAAGAATGTAACCTTATTTGGAAAATATTTTGAAAAATGAATGAATGAATGACAAAATATGTGCTTACTATTATATAATCACTTAATATATTTTTATATTAATGTATTAGATAGATGCTAGAGAATCAAAGGGAAACACAAGAGAGTTCCTACCCTTTAGTAGTTCACATTAAAACAAGGGGAGATGACACAAATCAGGTTTTAGATTTAAATCATATGTAAGGTCCCCACATTCATTAGGGTATAGTTGCAAAATATATAGTAATGCATCTTCTTTAGTGAGTGTCATTTCATTCATACAACCACAGCTATTTTTGATTTTGAACCATTTAATAATGCCAAGGATTTTGTTGGAAAGAACGTTCCGAAAATGGCTTAAAATTATATAATACATAAAATAGAAAGAAACAGATGAGGATGAAATTAGTTTAAAGGAAATGTGGCAACAGGTCTAACCAAAGCAATTCCAAGGGCATTTAAGAGTGAAAATGGATAAAAGAGACAACAAAGAGAAAAATGATAGAAATGATTCACAATGATTTTTGTAGGAAAACTTTTTTTTTTTTTGTCATCAAGAACAACAAAGAGAGCATATAAGGGTCTGACATTAGTCATGGCTATACACATAGAGGAGATAGAAGTGGTACTAGGGAAAATGATAAGTAAAGAAAAACAGCTGTATTATGCAATATAGACATAGAGAAAATCCAAGTGGATCTGATAAAAATTTCAGGGTATGATTGGATAAATTCACAATGCACAAGTTATCTAAAGAAGGGAAAGGTGCCAAATGCATGGAAAAATTGATATGTCAGCTTTTTCACACTACAAAGGCTACTACAAGAATAGTCAAGCAACTGTATTAATTTTAGAAATCCTCTGTTTATCCAAATTGCTAAAGATTTCTTGACAGCTCTAACAATACAGATAATCTTTGTCAATCATTAATATCTGATAAGTTACACAGGGAGTTGTATGCTATTTTCCATCATCCTTGAGAGGATGAAATGCAACACCAAAATATTGCAGAAACTCTTACATAAGTTATTTGACCATTGAAACAAGTTTATGCTAATTCTCTGGAC
The DNA here is from genome assembly GCF_028372415.1 of Notamacropus eugenii. Taxonomy (NCBI): domain Eukaryota; kingdom Metazoa; phylum Chordata; class Mammalia; order Diprotodontia; family Macropodidae; genus Notamacropus; species Notamacropus eugenii. Next base: position 144,647,029 of record NC_092874.1, on the reverse strand, counting down.
AAGAAAAAAAAATAAGTGGGGAAAGGTGGCTATGTCCTAGTTTGTAATATATATTTTGAGCTCATATAATAGGATGTATGTACACACTTAGTCACATTCCCATATGTATCTATATATGCATGTGTTTATGTATGTACATATATATATATGTATACACATATGACAATAGAAACGAATGTTGTGATTAGCCTACTTTGAGACAGGAGTTATTATCCACTGGAGCTATTGGGTTGTTATTTCTTCCCTATCCTGTACTCATGGGTTTTTTCAATTGAAATTTAACATGGTTTATTGAAAAACATCCCTCAGATCTAGGTTTAAAATGACACAAAGATCAAGAAAAACTGACTTCAGGAAATTGCAAATCTCCCTTAATCATTGCAATTCTCTCACAGAAAAGAAACCATCTATTTAATACAAACCATCCACCAATGTTGTATGACTGTGAGTCATGAAACACTATGGTCTCTAAAGCATTTTAAAAAAGTATCAGTAAGAACAATGTAGAAGTGGTAGAAATGAACAGTCTACCACATTACAGATAAAGAATTTAAAAGAAGAATCAGAATAAGAAATATCATAGAGATGTGTAATCACATAGTAAGATGGTCTAAACATATGGAAGTATTGAGTGTTAACCCATGGACAGCCTATGTACACCACTGATATCTTTGTCATGTCATGAGAAACTTAGATAGATATTTAATATTTTGGGTGAACCACCAATGGTCAATGTACAACAACAAATGCACTGAATATGCAAAAATAGATGTTTTCCTCTGCATCGTTAGAGAGAACATTCATGTCAGCAAATTGGATATTTGATGTTAAGGCTTTCAAAATAATTCCCTTACAGAGACCATGAGGCAGATATTGCAATTCTTGTTATTTCATTTTACAGAAATAGGTACTGAGATTCAGAAAATTTAAATGACTTGACTGAATCTTCTCTTTGCTAGTGAAAATAATTGGGATATAAACCTACATCTGGCATTCTTTAACTCTACCATGTTATATTTGAGTGAAAAAAAATCATTTTCTGAAATGCATCAAAGGAGAAGCATGCATAGTTAACAGCTCAGGAGAAAAACAGAGAAAATTTATTTTATTTCAAGTGCAGTTTCAGTCAAGAGCGTGTAATAGCAGACAAAAATCTATCCCAATATTAACTGAAAGAGGCACAGAGTGCAAAACACAAAAGTTGGTGGACCCTTTATGACCTGACCTGAATGCACATTCTTCCCTGGTGAGACAACAATGGTATTCACTCTGGAGATCCACATTTTAGAAAAATCATTGACAAACTAAAGTACCTCCAGGGAGGGGAGCCAGCATATGAATGGCCAATCCTGTATGAGAACTATTTGAAAGGACTAGAAACATTTAACACAGAGAGGAAAATATTTGGATATTGACAAAATTGTCTTCTAATATTTGACAATCTGCTACACAACAGAGGAATTTGACTTGCTGTTTTTAACACGGAAAGGCCGACATGGGATAGAGTGGAATTTGGACATTAAAAATGAATAATTAGACATGTATAATGGAGTACTAACCAAATGGGGGCCTAGTCCCTTGAAAACATATAGTTTCATCTTCCTAGTGCCAACCCAAGTGGGTGCTTGTGGAGCTTGCTTCTGGAAAAGCAGGGTATGGGTGGGGGAGGGTGGGAGGCAAGATAGCACAGAGAAGACAGTTGCCTAAATTGTCTAAGCTGCCTAAGCTGTCCCCAGTTATCCTCAGAAACACCATCAAGTCAATCCTCTAAAAGAATCCTGGAGTGACAAAATCCATAGGAAGGCAGTCTCTCTTAGGGCAATTAGAAGGAATATACATGTCCAGAAGCTGTGAGTGCAAATTACATTGATGTGATGATAAAAAAAAATGACAAAGGATGAAAAAAAGGATTGTCCTTGGAAAAAAGGAAAGATGGAAACAGAATAGGGCAAATTGTATCATATTGCAGGGCATGAAGGACCTATTACAGTAGAAGGAAAGAAAGGAGGAAGTGAGCATTATTTGAATCTTATTCTCTTCAGATCTGGCTCAGAGGGAATAATATACATACTAAGTTGGTTATACAAATCAATATTATGCTATAGAGGAGTCTGAGGGAAAGGGGTAAAGAAAAATGTGGGAGTGATAAAATGGAGGGCAGATTGATAGAGTTGGTGGCAAGAAACAAAGCACTCATGAGGAGGGAGATGAAGAGGGGAGAGTATAAACAGGGAGACAACAGGATGGAAGGAAATATACAATAATCATAACTGTGAATGTGAATGGGATGAAGTCTCTCATAAAATGGAAGCAGGTAGCAAAGTGGATTAAAAACCAGAATCCTACAATATGTCGCTAATAAGGAACATATTTGAAATAGAGGGATACACACAAGGTAAAGGTAAAAGATTGCAGCAGAATATGTTATGCTTCTGCTGAATGAGCAAAAAAGGAGGGATAGCAAACCAGAAAAGCAAAAGCAAAAAAGGACCTAATTAAAAGAGACAAGAAGGAAGCTACAACTTGCTAAAAGATACTATAGATATTGAACTAATATCAATATTAAACATATATGCACCAATTAGTATGGAATCCCAATTCTCAGAGGAGAAGTTGAATGAATTACAGGAAGAAACAGACAGCAAAGTTATGCTACTGGGGGACCTCAACTTCCCCTTCTCATAACTAGATAAATCAAACCACAAAATTAATAAGAAAGATGTTAAGGGATGACTAGAATTTTAGAAAAGTTGGATATGATAGACCTCTGGAGAAAATTGAATGGGGACAGAAGGAATATACATTTTTCTTAGCAGCATGTGGCATCTACACAAAAAAAGTGACCATACGTTAGGGCATTAAAACCTCATAATCCAATGGAGAAAAGAAGAAATGTCAAATATATGCTTTTCAGATCATAATGCAATAACAATTACATGTAATAAAGGGCCATGGAAAGATAGACTAAACACCAATTGGAAACTATATAGTTTAAGCCTAAAGAATGAGTGGATCAAGCAAGAAATCATAGAAACAATCAATACTTTCATGAAAAAGAATGGCAATAATGGAAGAACATACCCATATCTATGGGATGCAGTCAAAGCAGTTCCTGGGGAAAATTTTTATTTCTCAATGCTTACATGAATAATAAAAAGAGAAAGAGTAGATCAATGAACTGGGCACAAATCTAAAAAGTTAGAAAAGGAACAAATTAAAAATTCCCAATGAATACCAGATAAAAAATTCAAATCAAAAGAGAGAATAATAAAATGGAAAGTATGGAAACTATAGAACTAACAAATAAAACTAAGAGCTGGAAAAAAGCAATAAAATAGATACACTTTTGGTTAATTTGCTTTAAAAAAACATAGAAAATCAAATTACCAGTATCACAGAAAAAACAGGTGAATTCACCACCAATGAAGAGAAATCAAAATAATAGGTAAGAGCTATTTTGCCCCACTTTATGCCAATAAATCTGACAATCTAAGTGAAATGAATGAATATTTACAAAATATAAGTTGCCCAGATTAACATAAGAGGAAATAAAATACTGAAATAACCCCTTTTTAAAGAAAAAAGTAATTTGAATAAGCCATCAATGAACTCCCTAAGAAAAAAATCTCCAGTGCCCAATGGATTTACAAGTGAACTCTATCAAATGTTTAAAGAACCATTAATTCCACAACTATTAAAACTACTTGGAAAAATAAGTGGAGAAAGAGTCTTACAAAATTCCTTTCATGACACATATATGGTGCTGATGCCAAAATCAGGAAGAGCAAAACAGAGAAAGAAAATTGTAGGCAAATTTCCCTAACGAACATTGATGCAAAAATTTTAATTCAAATATTAGAAAATAGATCACAGCAGTGAATCTCCAGGATAATATGTTATGACTAGTTGGGATCTATATCAGGAATGCTGGGTTCTTTCTATATTAGCAAAAGTATTAGCATGATTAACCATATCAATAGAAACAATCTTATTATATCAATAGATGCAGAAAATGCTTTTGACAAAATACAGCACCCATTTCTACTAAAAATAAACACTAGAGAGCATAGAAATAAATGGAGATTTCCTTAAAATGATGATCAGTATTTATCTAAAACAATCAGCAAGCATTATGTGTAATGGAGATAAGCTAAAAGCCTTCCCAATAACATTAGATGTGAAACAAGGATGTCCATTATTACCATAATTATTCAATATTGTATTAGTAATGTTAGCTAAAGCAGTAAGAGAAGAAGAAATTGAAGGAGTTGGAACAGTCAAGTAACAAAACTATCATTCTTTGTAGATGATATGGTGGGATAATTAGAGAATGCTAGAAACTGAACAAAAAAAACTACTTGAAATAATTAACAACTCTAACAAAGTTGTGAGATATAAGATAAATTGACATAAATCACTGGCATTTCTATATAATACTAACAGAGTTGAGAAGCAAGAAATAGAAAGAGAAATTGCATTTAAAATTACCAAGGACAGTATAAAATATTTGGGAGTCTACCTGCTAAGACAAACTCAGGAACTACATGAGCACAATTACAAAACATTTTTCACACAAATAAAGCAAGATCTAAACAACTGGAAAAATATTCATTTCTAATGAGTTGGTTGTGCTATTATAATAAAAATGAAAACTCTCTCCAAATTAATTCACTTATAAAAGTACCATATCAATCACACCACCAAAAATTATGCTTTAAATCTAGAAAAATAATAACAAAATTCCTCTGGAAGAATGAAAGGTCAAAAATATCAAGGAAATAAATGAAAAAATGCAAAAGAAGGTGGCTGGCCATATCAGATCTAAAACTATGTTATAAAGCAGCAATCATCAAAACTATTTGGTACTGGTTAAGAAATAGAGTCATTGATCAGTGGAATCAATTAGTTTTACAAGACAGCAGTCATTGACTACAATAATCTATTGTTTGATAAATTCAAAGATTTCAGTTTCTGAGAAAAAAAAAAACCTCACCATTTAACAAAACTCCAGGAAGACTGGAAAATAATGTGACAGACACTAGACATGGACCAACAATTCATACACTATACCAACGTAAGCTCCAAATGGATACAGTTTAGACATAAGTAAATTAGGAGAGCAAAATATAATTTGCCTGTCAGATCTTTGAAGAAGGGAAGAATTTATGAGCCAACAAGAGAAAGAGAACATTATGAAATCAAAATGGATAATTTTGATTATATTAAATGTAAAGGATTTTATAAAAACAAAATTCATGCAACCAAGATTAGAGGAAAAGAAGAAAGCTTGGAAACAATTTTTACTACTAATGTTTCTGATAAAGGCCTTATTTCTAAAATACATAGAGTACTGAGTCAAATTTATAAGAAGACAAGTCATTCCCCAGTTGATAAATAGGCAAAGGATATGAACAGACAGTTTTCAGAGGAATAAATCAAAGCTATTTTTGGTCATATGAAAAAATGCTTTAAGTCACTATTGAATAGAAAAATGCAAATTAAAATAATTCTGAGGTACCACCTCACATCTGTCAGATTGGCTAATATAATGGAGAAGAAAAATTATAAATTTGGGGGAAATTGTGGGAAAATTGGGACACTAATGTTGGTGGAATTGTGAGCTAATCCAATCCTCCTGGAGAGCAATTTGAAACTATGCCAAAAGGGCAATAAACCTCTGCAGACCCTTTGATCCAGCAGTACCACTACTAGCTCTATATCCCAACGATATCATTAAAAAGAGGAAAAGGACTCACATGTACAAAAATATTTATGATAGCTCTCTTAGTAGAGGCAAAGAATGAGAAACTGAGTGTGATACCCATCAATTGGGGAGTAATTGAACAAGCTGTGGCATATGAAAGTAAGGAATACTATTGGGCCATAAGGAATGATGAGCAGGCAGATTTCAGAAAAATCTGGGAAAATTTATATAAACTGATCTGAGTAAAGTGAGCAGAACCAGGAAAACGTTGTACACAGTAACACCCACATTGAGTAATGATCAACTGTCATGGACTTATGTCTTCTTAGCAAAACAATGATCCAAGATAGTTCCAAAAGACTTATGATGGAAAACGCTATCCACATCCTAAGAAAAAATGTGGAGTCTGAATGCAGATCAAAGCATATTATTTCTCGTACTAAATCACTTTTCAATAACCATGGAATAGGTTAGGTTAAATCGTCTAGAAAACTGACTTAATTAAAATATTTTCTTACTCAAAAATATTGAAGAATGAATTTATGCTTTAGAAATCATGATTTGGTGCCAAAATTTATTCATTTATTTGGGTAAAAAATAAACAGCAACAACAAGCTATATTGGATTCATTTTTCTCAATTTTTTTTGCATCCTACTTGCAAAAAGAGTACCGGACCTTCTGTTTAAGATTATCTTTTGAATAATTAGAATTAAAATTAAGAGATGTCTTGTTAGCCTTTTGATGGAAAAAGAATCCATAACAATTATCCACAATGGTGTGTTCAACCTCTAGGTCATTCCTTCTGCTTTGCATAAATTAATAGGAGTTATTCCAAATCGTTAGATGCTGCTAAAAGGAGATCATTATTCACTTGCTTTTTTGGAAGAAAGACATGTTTCTGTGATAGTATATGCATTAATATCTGATATCAACTTAAAAAATGTAAAAAAAAATTAAAGTCCTGAAAAGCACATGCAACAAGTATCTCTCATTTTGATACAGAGATTAACGACCTACACTTACTAGCTCATGTAAGTCATTAGCACAGATAAGAAACATATGCATTCAGTAATTTTATCCTTGAATATTTATTTTGCCCTCTGGTTCTAGAATCTCAGGGCAGTTTTCCTTGATAATTTCATAAAAGATGATGTGTAGGGTCTTTGTTTGATCATGGCTTTCAGGTAGTCCCATAATTTTTAAATTGTCTCTCCTGGATCTATTTTCCAGGTCAGTTGTTTGTCCAATGAGATATTTCACATGATCTTCCATTTTTTCATTCTTTTGGTTTTGTTTTGTGATTTCTTGGTTTCTCATAAAGTCATTAGCCTCCATCTGTTCCATTCTAATTTTGAAAGAACTATTTTCTTCAGTGAGCTTTTGAAGCTCCTTTTCCTTTTGGCTAATTCTGCTTTTGAAAGCATTCTTCTCCTCATTGGCTTTTTGAACCTCTTTTGCCAATTGAGTTAGCCTATTTTTCAAGGTGTTATTTTCCTCAGCACTTTTTTGGGTCTCCTTTAGCAGGGTGCTGACCTGCTGTTCATGCTTTATCTGCAAGTCTCTCATTTCTCTTCCCAGCTTTTCCTCCACCTCTCTAACTTGATTTTCAAAATTCTTTTTGAGCTCTTCCATGGCCTGAGCCCATTGAGTGGGCTGGGATACACAAGCCTCGACTTCTGTGTCTTTCCCTGATGGTAAGCATGGTTCTTCCTCATCAGAAAGGAAGGGAGGAAATGCTTGTTCACCAAGAAAGTAACCTTCTATAGTCTTATTTCTTTTCCCTTTTCTGGACATTTTCCCAGCCAGTGACTTGACTTCTGAATATTCTCTTCACACCCACTTCAGCTCCAGATCCGCCCAGCCAGCACTTGGGGTCTGAGATTCAAATGCTGCTTCCCAGCCTCAGGGCTTTGGGCAGGGGCAGGGCTGCTAGTCAGTGTGAGATCAAGTTCAGGTGCTCAGGTGGGGGCAGGGCCACCTGATGGGGCTAACTTCCCTCAGGGGGTTTATGCAGAGACCTTTGACAATGGATCCAGGCTCCTGCTTGCTTGGGGAGCCCTGGTCTGCTCCCGCCTCCGCTGCTGCTTCCTGAGGGGGCCTGAGTTATGGGGGCACCCTAGTCCCCTCTCAACCTGCCAAAGAAACCCTCTCACCGACCCCTGTCACCTGTGGGTGGAGGGACCCGTGCGGCCGCTGGAGATTCCGTCCCTGAAGCCTGCTCGGATCTGCTCCTCTCAGTTCCGCGGCCAAGGCAGGGCTGGGCTTGGCTCCATGTCCGCAGCATGAAGGACCTTTTGCGAGAGGTTTTCAGGCTCTCTGGAACAGAAATCTCCTCTGCTCCACCATTCTGTGGCCTCTGCTGCTCCAGAATTTGCCGGGAGTTCTTTTTTACAGATGTTCTATGGGCTGTGGGTTCGAAGCTATGTGTATATGAACTTTCTACTCCGCCATCTTGGCTCTGCCCCCCCCCCCCCCTCCCGTTCAGTAATTTTATGTGTAAAGGAGAGAAAGACACTTCTAAAGTACCTTTAAGGGTCACTGGCATCACCTAGACCTAATTTCCAGCTAAGAATAAGATAGAGTTGATATATCTTCATGCTGTAATGTGGTTTTCTGTTGGCCACATAATTCTCTAATAAAAATTGTTGGTGCAGTTCAGTCATATGCGGAAATGCAGACTAGTTCTCCTCCCAAACCATTTCTCAAAAACAATCTAGTTCTGTAGGATTTTTTTCCCTCTTTAATATTATTAAGTACTATATTATGATACAGCTACAGGTTAATGTAATTACAGTAATGTAATTACTAAACACTACTTGTATCCTCATTGGAAAGTTGCTTTTGACTCCAAAGGAACCAGTTGATTCCCCTGACCCAGAATTAATTGTACTCACAGAAATTATTGAGTTAATAGATTTTTATTGTTCAATTCAGCAATGGATAGATGAAAGATAGATAGATAGACAGATACATAGACAGATACGTACATATATACATACATACATACAAGATTCATCCATTTGGATGGTATGGATAATCTGACTGATTTGACAGGTATATGAGTCAAGGCAAGGATCCTTTGAAGTCCAGGTCACTATACAAAATAAATCTTTCTCATAGCGCTTTCATTCTTTCCAGTGTCTCCCTCATTATTCATTTTTTTCCCTCTTATAATCTGAATCATTTCCTATTAATGCCTTCCTAGTCTTGATTCTTGAATTAGGTTTCTTAATGGAACACCTACTCTGTCTCTTATTTTTTTAATTTATTTATTTAACTATTAACAATTATTTTCACAAAATTTTGGGTTCCAAATTTTCTCCCCATTTGTCCCCTCCCCCACCCCCAAACACCGAGCATTCTAATTTCTCTAATCACCAATCTGCCCTCTCTTCTATCATCCCTCCCTTCCCTTGTCCCCATCTTCTCTTTTGTCCTGTAGGGCCAGATAACTTTCTATGCCCCATTGCCTGTATTTCTTATTTCCTAGTAGCAAGAACAGTACTCAACAGTTGTTCCTAAAACTTTGAGTTCTAACTTCTCTTCATCCCTCTCTCCCCACCCATTCCCTTTGGGAAGGCAAGCAATTTAATATAGGCCATATCTGTGTAGTTTTGCAAATAACTTCCATAATAGTTGTGTTTTGTAAGACTAACTATATTTCCCTCCATTCTATCCTGTCCCCCATTGCTTCTATTCTCTCTTTTGATCTTGTCCCTCCCCATGAGTGTTGACCTCAAATTGCTCCCTCCTCCCATTGCCCTCCTTTCCATCATCCCTGCCCCCCTGCTTATCCCCTTCTCCCCTACTTTCCTGGATTGTAAGACAGGTTTTCATACTAGAATGAGTGTGCATTTTTTTCCTTCCTTTAGTGGAATGTGATGAGAGTAAACTTCATGTTTTTCTCTCACCTCCCCTCTTTTTCCTTCGACTAAAAAAGTCTTTTGCTTTCCTCTTTTATGAGAGATAATTTGCCCCATTCCATTTCTCTCTTTCTCCTCCCAATATATTTCTCTCGCACTGCTTAATTTCATTTTTTTAAGATATGATCCCATCCTATTCAATTCACTCTGTGCTGTGTGTGTGTGTGTGTGTCTGTGTGTAATCCCACCAACTACCCAGATACTGAAAAGTTACAAGAGTTACAAGTATTGTCTTTCCATGTAGGAATGTGAATAAACAGTTCAACTTTAGTAAGTCCCTTATGACTTCTCTTTGTTGTTTACCTTTTCATGCTTCTCTTCATTCTTGTGTTTGAAAGTCAAATTTTTTTTCAGCTCTGGTCTTTTCATCAAGAATGCTTGAAAGTCCTCTGTTTCATTGAAAGACCATATTTCCCCTGAAGTATTATAGTCAGTTTTGCTGGGTAGATGATTTTTGGTTTTAGTCCTAGTTCCTTTGACTTCTGGAATATCCTATTCCATGCCCTTCAATCCCTTAATGTAGAAGCTGCTAGATCTTGTGTTATCCTGATTGTATTTCCACAATACTTGCATTGTTTCTTTCTAGCTGCTTGCAATATTTTCTCCTTGACCAGGGAACTCTGGAACTTGGCCACAATGTTCCTAGGAGTTTCTCTTTTTGGATCTCTTTCAGACAGTGATTGGTGGATTCCTTGGATACTTATTTTACCCTCTGCTTCTAGAATCTCAGGGCAGTTTTTCTTGATAATTTCCTGAAAGATGATGTCTAGGCTCTTTTTTTGATCATGGCTTTCAGGTAGGCCCATAATTTTTAAATTGTCTCTCCTGGATCTATTTTCCAGGTCAGTTGTTTGTCCAATGAGATGTTTCACATGATCTTCCATTATTTCATTCTTTTGGTTTTGTTTTGTGATTTCTTGGTTTCTCATAAAGTCGTTAGCCTCCATATGTTCCATTCTAATTTTGAAAGAACTATTTTCTTCAGTGAGCTTTTGAAGCTCCTTTTCTATTTGACTAATTCTGCTTTTGATAGCATTCTTCTCCTCATTGGCTTTTTGACCCTCTTTTGCCAATTGAGTTAGCCTATTCTTCAAGGTGTTATTTTCTTCAGTATTTTTTTGGATCTCCTTTAGCAAGGTGTTGGCCTGATTTTCATGCTTTTTTGCATGTCTCTCATTTCTCTTCCCAGCTTTTCCTCCACCTCTCTAACTTGATTTTCAAAATTCTTTTTGAGCTCTTCCATGGCCTGAGCCCACTGAATATTTAATCTGGATGTTTGGCATACAGAAGCCTTGACTTTTGTGTCTTTCCCTGATGGTAAGCCTTGTTCTTCCTCATCTGAAAGGAAGGGAGGAGATATCTGTTCACCAAGAAAGTAACTTTCTATGGTCTCATTTTTTTTTCCCTTTTCTGGGCATTTTCCCAGCCAGTGTCTTGAGTATCTGAGTATCCTTCTGAGTATCCTCTCCACCCTCACCTGACCTCCAGATCAGCCCAGCCAGGGCTTGGGGTCTGAGATTCAAATGCTGCTTCCCATCCTCAGGGCTTTTGGTGGGGCAGGGCTGCTGTTCAGTGTGAGATTAAATTCAGGTGCTCAGGTTGGGGCAGGGTGGCCACACAGGGCTCAGTTCCCTCAGGGGTTTATGCAGGGACCTTCAGCAATGGATCTGAGCTCCTACCTGCTTGGAGAGCCCCTGTCTGCTGCTGCCTCAGCCGCTGCCTCCCAAGGGGGCCCAAACCATGGAGACCCCCCTCTCCTCTCCCGGTGAGCCAAAAAGAGTCTCTCATTCACTCCTAGTGCCTGTGGGTGGAGGGACCTGTGCTGCTGCTGGAGATTCTGTCCCTGAAGCCACCTTGGATCCGCTCCTCTTGGTGCCACACAGCCAAGGCAGGGCTGGGCTCTGCTCCAGGTCCTGTGCACGATGGACCTTTTGTGTCTGTTTTTCAGGGCTCTCTGGAACAGAAATTTCCTCCACTCCATTGTTCTGTGGCTTCCACTGCTCTAGAATTTGTTGGGAGTTCTTCTTTACAGATATTTTATGGGCTGTGGGTTCGGAGCTAGCATATGTATACCTTTCTACCCCTCCATCTTGGCTCCTTCCCCTCTGTCTTTTATTTTTAAGAATGGTTTTATGAATAGTAAAGAGCAGGGACTGAAAAGTTGATGTAGAAACAAAATTACTAGAATGGGAATTTGTATAGACATTAACTTCACATTTTGTGTGAAATGAAAGGCTAACTGGATAAGTCAAGGTAGAAGATAAAATGAATGAACTTGTGATCTCCAAATGTATCTAGGTATATCTGACTTAATTCAATCAATATATTCTTTAAGACTGTAAATTGAATCATAAATTAAATGTGTTAAGGGAAATCTTTTTCATGGAACTCTAAAGTGAATACTTTTATATTTGGAAAAGGAAAGTACTTTTGCCAAAAAAAAAAAAAAAACCAAAAAAAACTATGATGTCCAAATTTCTTTGACTGCTGTGCTTAGATGTCTATATTTTGGTTGTTTTTCATTTGAGCAGAAAACATCTGGGTTTAGGAAATTTGCAGGCACAAAGAGCCAACATCAAGCTCTGAGTGTAGTGTCAGATCTGGATTCAGGAACACTTGTATTCAAAATGGACTTCCTATTCTTACAGGCTGAATTATTTTCAACAAATCATTTAATTTCATTTCTTTTAGTTTCCGTTTCCTAATCTGTGAATTGGGGATAAAAGTAAACACCTGTACTCAGTCAATCAACAAGCATTAATAAGCATGTGCCATGTACCAAGTATTTGTATTCCCAGGGTTTAGTACTACTTTCAGTACATAGTAGGCACTTAAATATGATATGTGCATGTATATACAAATCTATACATAGATGTATACTGGATTATGAGTTTTGAGGTAGAAAGAGACAGACTAATAGAGAAAGAAAGAGGGGGGCGGCAATTGTGAATTTCATATAAGGTATTACTTTGGAGCACTATTCAGGGACTATAGTTTACTGACCTTGGCATTATATAAATTCCAGTAATTATTATTAAATAATATTTGGCTGCACTGCCAGGAAGCACAATTAGGTAATAACATATGGCTAATCCATCAGGGAGAAGTGGAGATAATAGGAACAGGGACTTTGAAACAGGAGCATCTCTTCAGTGGGAGGAGGTAATAGGTGCCAAGCAAAGTGAAGTGATATGTCTAGGATGCCAGAATAACTAGGTTATTGACTTGAGGCTAATGTTTACAATATATATCCCACCCGTACCTTGGTACAGGTTCGTTGTCCTTTTCCCACTGTATATGCTACGTTCTATTCAAAAGCCCACACTTCTGTTTAAAGTGGTCCTTATACATCCTGTCATCTGAAACCTTGTCCACTCTTGCCATCTGATACTCATTTATCCTTTTTCCATTTTTTGTATATTTCTATGGAATTTCCTCCTCCTTTAAAAAAAAAATACTGCTTACTAAGAGGTAGTGTGACACATGGTTACCTGGATGGCATCAAGAAGAAAAAAAAATAGCTTCAGACACACTCTAATTGTGAGACTCTAGTTAAGTCATTTAACATCTCAGTGTCACCAGGAAAGTTTCTAAGGCTATAAGTCACATCTGCTGAATAGTGTGAATGGCATTTGTGTACTGGAAGTGACTAATCAAGGATGAAATCTTAAACTCCAACTTTGTACATCCTTCCTCCACCAAAAAAAGACAGGAACAGCATGGATTTTTAAACAATTTTTAAAAGAAGTTATAGTTTGTATTTTGTTAGAAATGTGTGGTAATAGAAATATTTCTGCATTTATTTGCATTTGTTTTTTTAAATTTTAAAATATAACTTTGCACTCTCAGATGTTTTGTCAGTGTGCAAATACAGATAAACATTAATTAAAGTACACAATGTAAAACAAGACATTAAAACAGCATCAAGCTACCCATCCTATAGGCTAGCATTAAATAAATTAAAAGATTCATCTGTAAATTAACTTTGAGAATCATAGATTCAAATTAAGCAGTAGTTGGGCCTTTGCTTTCGCTCTGGCAATTTTTTACCACAATAAGTAAGAAGCCTGATTCTTGGAGTGTGTGATAGAGGGTAATCCCAAGGCAAAGAGTAAATATCTTTTAATAAGTATTGGTTTGGTGCCTGCAACAGAGAAATTAAAGTCATGTTGAAACTTACTAGAATGTGCCAGTGACTCCCAAGAGGCAACTATTTGGCTTAATACATAGTAAACAAGTTTCCCACTAAATCTATATTTCAATGTTGGCAGGTGTGTTGTTATTGGAATGGTGTATTTATTTTTTGTTTCATGTTTTGATTTTTTTTTCTAACAAGGCATCCCTGTTAAGAAGGGAAGGAAGAAAATCTGCTCCTTCAATTTCTGCCCAAAGTTAGAAATTTGGGTATAGTTGATGAAAATGAGGCACAAGTCCAATTGTATACGACTAAATGCTTTTTGCTTGAGGAGTCTTCTCTATAGCTGTACAATTCTGCCTTGTGTATGGGAAAAGGAAAAGAAACTTTCCACATTTGGAGTATATCCTCTGATTTATTTTGCTAGCAACCTTAGAACGGTATTCAACTGGTTATGGAAGCAAAGGAGTCCAACTTTTATGGACACTTACTATCTATGTTATCTTGAACATAGTACACTCTCTGGGATTCCATCTTCTTAACTATACAATGAAGGGCTTAGACTAGAAAACTGCCTAAAGTCCCTTCAGCTATTTAAATTTCAGAACTTGTGGTCCTTATTTTCTAAATACACTTCACCCCTAGGATATACTTTTGAGATGGCTGGCTAACGTCAACTGTGTAGTCTGTAGTCATATGGATGTGGGAGAAGAAGGCAGGGAGGAAACTAGTTTCACTTACTAACAGGATCCATGACCAAAAACAGTGGTGTGTTGGTAGAGTTCACTTGATTTGCAATCAAAAGAGCTGAGTTCAAACCTCTCTACCTACCTATCTGTTTATATGGGTAATGGACTTAGTCTCTTAACCACATTTATTTTTCATCTGTTAAAATTAGAGTGTTAGATTACATGATTTCTTAGTCTTTCTTGGTCTTCAACCTATGGCAACAATGTGTGTACGTGTGTGTATAATCATGCACATGTATAGTATATATGTATATATATGTACAAATAAATATGTGCATTTCTATATAAGGCATTTCAAAACTCTCAGTACAGTTTTACTTTCTAATAGCTTTAAAGAATTTTAAATCTTTAGCAATTTCTGGGAGAGAGAGACAGAGAGAGACAGAGACAGAGAGATTAGATACCATCATGATCTTAAAAATGAATTGATATGAATATATTTAAGGAATTAACAGTCTATAAACAAGTCTTGGATTCTGAGAAGGTATAAAAAAAAGGATTCAAGAGAATAATATGTCTAGAGAAGAGTTTTTTCTACCAGGGTCCATATAATAGAGTGTATCTGACGAAAACAACAAGAAACCAATCCATGGAGGCAGAGAGGAAGGGAGATGGCAGGGCAGCAAGGATGGGGAAGAGCTCAGTTCAGGATGCCATATGATAGCTTCTCATTATGCATTCATACATACATACATACATATATATAAACATGCGTATATGTATATGTATACATATATGCACACATATGTGTGATACAGCTATGTAGGTGCTACCTGATGTTCCTTTTTTTTTGTTTTTGAAGGGCAACAAAAGATTTTTCCCTCTAAATTTCCCTCTAAATGGTGTAAAACCCATATGGTTCTGTCTGAGTTACAGATCTTCTCATAATTTGATAACTAATCTTCTTATCTGCACCATTTTCTTAATGACATAGAATGATAGATGGATGTATAAGCTCAGCATGGCCACAGATATCTCTATCTTACAAAAAATTCACTCCTTGGCTTTGCATTTGTTAATGTGCATTAATTTTTTTTTTCACTTTTATATAAGTAAACTACTACAAAATTAATTTGAAAATGCTATTCAGTCAGTGGAACTTATCTCAATGTATCTTTTTGGCAGCAAATAAATTACAACAGTGAACATATGCATGCCAGTTCCTTTGGCAGACTCTGCTTATAGACCAGCTTCCAGGTATTAACACAAATAGAGTTGATGTGGGCATCATGCTGGTGACATTGTGATACAATATAGCATAACATTATATTGTAATGCTGCATGACTGGTGTAAAATGAATTTATAAGCTTAATACCGTGAAATTAATATTATTTTCAAAATATTTTCACCCAAAGGTGGTTTAATCACAAGTAACACAAAAGCATGTTTAGGGGTAGGATCTAATCAGTGCTCTCACATACCACTTAAAAACATTATTTGGAGCCTGACTGATAAGTTCCAGGTATCCACAAAAACTTGCTGCCATTTCTGGGAATAGAGAATGTTTGAATAAATAACTTCTGACCCAGGAGCTATCAACCAATTATGATACCAACTGGAATATTGTGAGACACTTCTAGGCCAAAAATGAGAAATATGATCCCTGCCACCTGATAAGGAAGCAGGGAAAAGAGGAAATGGTACTTGATTTGGAGTCAGAGGATAGGGTTGATTCCTGACTCAACTCCATATATTTTCTAGGACCTCCCTTTCTGAGGAAGATGAGGTAGAGAAAACTGTTTCTAAAGTTTCTTCTAATTCTGAATCTTCTAGTCCTAATGCCATGTTTAATTAACCTACTTTCTTTTCTTTCAACCCCATTTTTCAGGGGGAGATTCTCAACCCCTCTTTTGTGTCATGGACTGCTTTGGCATTCTGGTAAATTCTATGGACTATTTTCAAAACTTTCTTTTTTTCTCTTATGGACTTTTAGCTTATGGAGTCTCTCCTCCTCCTCATGCCACCATTATTTTTCACCTTAGGATTCACAATGCACCAATTAGTTAGTATTTCAATAGAAATCAGGTATTCTTTAGCATGCAGAGGTCAAAAATAATGGTGACAGGAGGGGGAAATGGAAAGCTGTTAAGGCAGGAGTATTAGCCTAGAGACCATAAACTAAAGAGAAAATAAAAAAGAAAGAAACGTTCATTTTATTTTAATATAATTACATACCTTACTTTTTTATTTTATTATTTTTTAAGTTTTGAAAAATAATCCACAGAATTTGCCAGAATGCCAAAGCAGTCCATGACACAAGAGATTAAGAATCTCACCTTGAACAATGGAGCTGAGAGATTTTCGTGTATTTATTTGCTTACATGGTATCCTAGAGTAGAAGGTAAGTTCCTTTATGACAGAAGGAAGTATCTTGCAAAGAGTAGGCATTTCATAAATGACTATTGAATTAAATTGAATGGGGTCATTTAGAGTCAGACAGAAAGAATGACTGAACAAGAAATAACAAAGGATAGTAACTTTTTAAATATACCTGTTCAAGTGAGGAAAAAAATGAATTAGATTTAAGCTCTTTGGATTGATTTGTTCCTTTATATCGTGTTCCTCTATATAGATGTGTGTGTCTGTATGCTTATACGTTGTGAGGAGTGGTGTAGGGTGTGTTCAGGGAAGACTAGTATCTCTGGTGTGAAGACTGAAATCTACTTTTAATGCCCAAAATCAACCTAAATCTTAACCTGTGGCTCCAAGAAGCTATAGAAGGCACAATGGTCACACCCTGGTAAAGTACTCCCGCTAAGGCTTAAAAGACTCGGGGTCCACAGCTCATCCACAGGCTGACTGAAATTTTCTGGGTTATATGGCAAGAGTTGATTATCTCCCAGTATTTCAAGGAGACCTCTACTGTCCATCTTTATAAAGGTAAAGGAAATAGATTGTCCTGCCAATATCATGGGGGGCAGGGGAGGGGGGGCTCTCTCTCTGTTAACCATTGCTGGCAAAAATCTTGTCCGTCTACTCATTAAGCTAATCTTTCATCTGAAAGATAGTCATGTACCTGAAAGCCAGTATGGCTTCAGAAAGGGTCAAGGAATATTTGGTGTGATGTTTGCTGCCTTGCAACTCCAGGAGAAATGTCAGGAGCAGAACAGAGGTCTATACACAAAGCTTGATCTGACCAAGGCATTTGACTGTCAGTCCCGAGGACTTATTAAAAATTACATCAAAATTCAGTAGCCCAGAGAAGTCTATCAGTATTCGTGATGGTATAATTGCCCAGGTTTTGGACAATGGATGATGCTCATGTGCATTCCCAGACACCAGTGCAGTGCAGTAAAGCTATGCGCTTGCTCCTATGCTTTTTAGTATGATACTTTCAACAATGTTCTCAGACGCCTTCATCAAAGATGTACAGAGCATTAGGGTCAACTACTGCACATGATAAATTAAACTACTAGCCAAGACTAAACTGGAGGGAGAACTGGTGCAAGCTGTTTTGTTCACAGATTATTGTGTGCTCAATGCGACCTCTGAAACTGAGATGGAAAAAAATAAAAGTACTGTTTGATTCTCTGCTGCTTGTGCTAATTTTGAGCTAACAATTAACACTAAGAAAACAAAGGTTCTCTGCCAGCAAACACCACGTTATCCATACATAGAACTATGAATTACAGCAAATGGAGAAATTTTAAATAACATGAAATAACATAAATAAATAACATGAAAATTTTGATATACCATGGAAGTATAATTTCCAGGAATGTACATATAGATAATGAGATTGACACACATATTGCCAGAGCTAGCTCAGTGTTCAGGAGGTACTGAAGGAAGGTATGGGGAAGAAATATTAGATTGCCTGCCAAACCAAAGAGTACAATGGCTCTACAGAACCATTGTACTGATCACATTGTTGCATGCCCATTAAACCTGGAGATTATGAAGCTGCCATGACAGGAAACTGAATCACTTCCATTTGAATTGTCTTAGAAAGATTCTGAAGATCACCTGGAAAGATAAGGTACCTGACACTGAGATCTTCTCTTGATCTCAACTGCCAGAGATCTGTTACAGAGAGTACAATTGTGATGGACTGACCATGTTGTTCAAATGTCAAATGAATATTAGCCTAAAATAATATTTTCTGGAGAACTCATGTAAAGAAGATGCTTACTTGGCAGTCAGAAGAAGCAAAACAAGGACAATCTCATGGTCTCTCTAAAGAACTGTGAAATAGATTGGATGATGTGACATACTGGCAAAGGACTGCCCACCATAGCATTCTCACATTAAAGAAGACACTGTGCTCCATGAGGAAAGCTGAATTGCAGTAGCTGAGAAGAAATGAGATTACAAATTTAGAGACATCTCCATTCCAAATATCCATATGGATATTTGTGCCTGACTTGTAGTAGAACATTCCAAGCTTATATTGGTCTGATCAGCTACAATTGGGCACAGTGCACCTTGACTTCAACATAGTGTTGTCATTTTGGCCTGCTTCAAGAACAAAGGACAACAATTGAACAACCAATGTTTTGAAGAAGGGTCACCTAAGATTCAATCACCCAAACTGCTTTTATTAAGAACATATAATTAAGTAAATTATACTATCATGAAGCAATTTTGAACACTATGAAAATAGCAAACTGACAAAGATATTGGCTTTTTTTCTTTTAAATAGTGTTTTTTTCCAATTACATATAAAAAGAGTTTTTAAGATCCATGTTTTATATAAAACTTAGAATCCCTAATTTTCTTCCCTTTTCCTCCCCCTTTCCCTAAGACAGTAAACAATTTTATATGGGTTTATATAAGCAATTGCGTGAAAAATATATTCATATTAATCATGATGTGAAAGAAGAAATACAACAAAAAAGGAAAAAACATGTAAAAAATAAAGTGAAAATAGTATGATTGCATCATAATTGCACCAGGATATTCATTGCCACCATAGGCACTGTGAATATCATGTTGGGGCTACAATAACAAGCAAGTGGCCTGGGTACAATGTGAAGCATATGCTGGACCAGTCATATTTAATAAGTCAAGTGGGTTTTAAAGTAGCAAATAGCCTATAATTTGCATTTTGTTAATAAAAATGCTAATAATGTACTAGTAATAAAAATATGAAAGCTGTATCTCTGTTGTCTTAATTATTCTCTAATTTTTTTCTGCATTTTGAATCTATTGGTATATATTTATTTTACATAGTTGTAGTTGGTGCTTCATTATCCTGATCCTTATTTCTTATCTGTGTATCTCTTATTGTAATATTTATTTATTTCATCATTTTAGTATTTTGGTATAATTATATTCCATTATGTTCACATTGAAATCAGTTCATGAAGAAAAGGACCAAATTTGAATCAATTGGCTGAATTTGTAAAGTGCTATAAAAGGGTGAGCAAACATGGGTCCTAAACACTAATCTAAGTTCTGAGCACATAGCCAATGGCTTGTTGGGAATATTTAACTGGATATCCCACTGTTATCTCAAACTGAACATGTTCAAAACAGACATTTTCAAAAACAAAGCAAATAAACAAATAAAAACAGGTCTTGCTCTTTTCAGTCCTTAAAAATGTCCCTCCAACAAAATTCCATTTTACTGTATTAGGTAGCAAATGTAGTTCCCTCATTATCTTTCAATTAGATTATTTTTGTTTATTATGAGAAATCATGATTGTTACCTCTTCCTTTCTCTTCCATTTCTTTGTATTTACTCTACGCATATTTTAAGTGTGTCTCTTGTAACCAACATATTGTTGAATTCTGGTTTCTAATCCCTTCTACATCTGTTTGTTTTTTTTTTTTTCCCCATGGGTGATATAGTCCCATTTACATTCATGGTTATGATTACAAACTGTGTATTTCCCTCCATCCAGTTTTCTTGGTTAGCCTTCTCTCTCACTTTCTCTCTCTCTCTCTCTCTCTCTCTCTCTCTCTCTCTCTCTCTCTCTCTCTCTCTCTCTCTCTCTCTCTCTCTCTCCCTCTCTCTCCTGTTTCTTCTCAAATATCTGTTTGGATTTTGACCACTGCTTCCTTTAATCTGCCCTCTCATCACCTCTCCCTCTTCTCTTAACCCTTCCCTTCCTATTTTTCTTGTTGAGTAAGATAGACTTCTATATCCCACTGAGTATGTGTGTGTATTTGTGTATATGTCCCCTCTTTAAACCATTTTCAATGAGAGTGAGATTCCACTAACTCCATTTTACCATCCACTGTAAAACTGTTTCTTGTGTGCCTCTTTTATGTCAGATACCTTTCCCTATTCTGTTCTCCTTTCCCCCTTCACTCAATGCATCCTTCTTTCTCAAATTTTCATTTATTTTAGACCATCGCAACATAATTGACTCATAACAATAGCCTATTTCCAGGTACAGTGCCTCATAATGATAGAGTTCATAGGAACATAGGAATTAGGTGTACAATTTTTTTCCATATAGGAATGTAAATAATTTAATTTTTTTTAAGTCACTCATGATTTCCCTTTTATGTTTAGCTTTTTATGATTCTCATGAGTACCATTTGTGAATATAAAAATTTCTATTCAGCTCTGATCTTTTCTTCAGGAATGCATAGAAGTCCAACATTTCATTAAAGATCAATTTTTCCCCTCAAGAATTATAATGAGTTTTGCTTGGTAGTTTAATCTTGGTGGTAATTATAGTTTCTTTGCCTTCTGGAATATTGCATTCCAAGCCCTCATGCCCCTTTACCATACAAGTTGCTAAATCTTGTGTGATCATAACAGTGGCTGCACAATATTCAAATTATTCTGGCTAACTTTAATATTTTCTCCTTCACCTGAGAACTCTGGATTGTGGTTGGAATTTGGGAGTTTTCAATTGGCTTTTTGGCTCTCTTTGGGCAGTTAGGAGAAGAATGTCCTAAAAAGCATTATTGGCCAGATGGAAAAGGAGATCAAAAAGCTCACTGAAGAAAATAATTCTTTAAAGATTAGAATAGAGCAGATGGTAGCTAAGGACTTTATAAAAAATCAAGAAGAGAGAAAACAAAACCAAAAGATTGACAAAACAGCAGACAACATGAAATATCTGATTGGAAAAACATCTGACCTGGAAAATAGATCTAGGAGAGACAATTTAAAAATTATGGGACTACCTGAAAGCCATGATCAATAAAAGAGCCTAGACAGTATCTTTCATGAAATTATCAAGGGAAACTGTCCTGATATTCTAGAACCAGTGGGTAAAAGAAATATTGAAAGAATTCATTCCTGAAAGAGATTGCTAAAGAAAAATTCCTAGAAATATTGTAGCCAAATTCCAGAGTTCCAAGGTCAAGGAGAAAATATTGCAAGCAGTCAGGAAGAAACAATTTGATTATTGTGGAAATAGAACCAGGGTAACACAAGATCTAGCAGCTTCTACATTAAGGGACTGAAGGACTTGAAATATGATATTCCAGAAGTTAAAGGAACTAGGATTAAAACCAAGGATCGCCTACCCAGCAAAACTGAGTTTAATATTTCATAGGAAAAAATGGTCATTCAATGAAATTGAGGACTTTCAAGCATTTTTGATGAAAATACCAGAGCTGGGCAGAGCCAAGATGGCTGAGTGAGAGCAACAAATCACCTAAGCTCTTGGACAAACTCCTTCAGATACCTCTGAAAGGAAAATCTGACTAAATTTTGGAGGTGTGGGATCCAGTGGGACACAGACTGTGACAGATTCGGAGCCCAGGTTAGAGTGGAAGGTCCATGGGAAGGATCTGTTCCACAGGGGTGAGCCCCCAATGTACAGCGCAGTGCAGTCAGTGCAGCACAGTGGAAGGGAACCAAGAAACCTGAGAGTGGTGGGCAGAACTGGTGGAGCAGCACCGAGGGCAGGGGACAAGCCAAATCTAGCCAGTGAGAGCCACTGAGCTTCAGATATCAGCGCAGCAGCTCCTGAGACCTTCAGCCCAAAGATTAAACTTCGGTAAGTCACCTACTTGAACTTTCTGGAGTCAGGATGGCGGGGTGCTCAGTAAATGCTCTCTCCTCCCCTCTTGATGGCCATGAAAGAACCATAAAACATTTCCCCAGAAAAATCCAGGATCAGCGGGAACAGCAGAAGGGGGCAAATAGTCTCATAACACGTGAGGCTAGGAAAATAGCTAAGGGGGATTCCTCCTACTGTGGCAGAGGCAAACTGGAAGGACAGAGGGCCTAGGGCAGAGAAAACTCACACTGGGACCCAAGCAAGACTCAGTGCCAGGAGAGGAGCCCCAAGAGGGGTGGGAACTCGCATTAACATCTAGGCATGCCTCAGCACTCCAGGGGAAACGGGAGGACAATAGGGCAGCTGGGATCACCATCCTCTGAGCTTGCCTTCACCTCAGTTCATCTGAGAAGATCTCCTGTGACCAGACCACTCCTCCCCCACACTTAACAAGCCAACCACAGGGTTGATCAGGGAAACACAAAGCAAAAACCTGCTTTTAGCTTTTTCACACATCAGCTCAACACAAAGTTCTGCAACTTCTGACTGAAAGAATCAGAAGCCACAACACTCAATCAACATCATGAACAAGAAAAAGCAGAAGGGTGAAAAAACCATAGACTCTTTCTTTGGGGATAAGGACCAAAACACAAAACACCAAAGAGGTCAGAGCTGAGACTGTACTACCATGTGAAACTTCAGAAAGGACTATGAAATGCTCGCAAGCACAAGCAGCTCTCCTGGAACAGCTGAAGAAGGAAACAGAAGAAAAACTGTCCAATGATTTTAAAATTATAAAAAAAGAATTCACTGATGAGAACATCTCTTTGAAAAGGAAAATTGAACAAATGGAAAAGGAAGTTCAAAAATTAAATGGAGAAAATAGCTTCTTCAAAGGAAAAATTGGTCAGATGGAAAAGGAGATGCAAAAGTTAACTGAAGAAAACAATTTGATAAAGATTAGACTTGGGCAAGTAGAAGCTAATGACTCAATGAGACAGCAAGAATCAGTCAAACAAAATCTAAAGAATGAAAAAATAGAAGAAAATGTAAAATATTTAATTGGAAAAACAACTGACCTGGAAAATAGATCCAGGAGAGAAAATCTAAGAATTATTGGCCTGCCAGAAACCCATGATGAAGAAAAGAGTCTGGACAATACCTTCCAGGAAATCATCAAGGAAAACTGTCCAGAAGTACTAGACTCAGAGGGCAAAATAGTCATCGAAAGAATCCACCGTTCCCCTCCCGAAAGGGATCCCAAACTCAAAACCCCAAGAAATATAGTTGTCAAATTCCAGTGAAGGAGAAAATACTACAAGCAGCCAGAAAGAAACAATTCAAATATCAAGGACACACAGTCAGGACCACACAGGACCTTGCAGCTTCTACATTAAAAGATCGAAAGAATTGGAACCCAATATTCCGTAAGGCAAAGGAGTTGGGACTTCAACCAAGGATCAACTACCCAGCAAAGTTCAGCAGAACATTTCAGGCAAGGAGAAAGTCATTCAACGAAATAAGGGATTTCCAGAGCTTCCTGACCAAAACACCAGAACTCAATAGACAATTTGATCTTCAAATGCAGGTCTCCAGAGAATCATAAAAAGGTAAACAGAGGGGAAAAAACAAAAACAAAAACTTGCTACTCAATTAGGGCAAACTGTTTACCTCCCTATAAGGGAAGATGATACCTGTTAATCTTGAGAACTGTGCAGCTATTATGATAAAAGGGATATATGTAGAGGGAACGGGCATAAAGTAAATGATGTCATGTCAAAAATATGATTTAAGTATGAGAAGGGAATGTAATAGGAGGTGTGGAAAGGGGGAAGCAGAAAATGGCAAATTATATCACAGGAAGAAGTACAAAACTATAGTAGAGGGAAGGAGGGGAGGGAGATGAGCATTGTTTGAGAGGTACTCTCATCTGATTTGTTCAAAGGAGGGAACAATAATCTTAAGTAGATAAGCCTAACTAGCTCTATAGGTAGTAGGAGGGGAAGGGGGAAGAAAGGGGAGGGTGGCTAAAAGGGAGGAAAGAAGCAATAAGAGTAAAGGGGACTAAAAGGAAGGGGGGTCAAAAGAAGGAAGGGAAGGCTGCAGGAGGAGGGGGAGAAAAGTGAATACTATTGTTAAACTTTTGGTCAATTTGATTTAAAAAATGAAAGAACAAAATCAAATTACTAATATTAAAAATGAAAGGGGTGAACTCACCTCCAATGAGGAGAAAATTAAAACAATAATTAGAAACTACTTTGCCCAACTTTACGCCCACAAATTCAATAATCTCAATGAGATGGATGAATATTTTAAAAAATACAAATTGCCCAGATTAACAGAAGAGGAAGTTGAATATGTAAACAGAACTATCTCAGAAAGAAATTGAACAAGCCATCAATGAACTCCCTAGGAAAAAATCTCCAGGGCCAGATGGATTCACAAGTGAATTCTATCAAACATTTAAAGAACAGTTAATTCCAATATTATATAGACTATTTTTGAAAATTGGGGAAGAAGGAGTCCTCCCAAATTCTTTCTATGATACAAATATGGTTTTGATACCCAAACCAGGAAGAGAAAACACAGAGAAAGAAAATTATAGACCAATTTCCCTAATGAATATAGATGCAAAATTTAAAATAAGATTTTAGGAAAATTAATACAGCATCTTATCACAAGATTAATACATTATGATCACCTAGGATTCATACGAGGAATGCAGGGCTGGTTCAGTATTAGGAAAACTATTAGCATTATTAGTCATATCAACAACAAAAGTAAGAAAAACCACATGATTATCTCAACAGATGCAAAAAAATTTTTTGACAAAATGCAACACCCATTACTATTAAAAGCACGGGAGAACATAGGAATAAAGGGAACTTTCCATAAAATAATAATCAGTATCTATCTAAAACCTTCAGCAAGCAGTATATGCAATGGAAATAAGCTAGATGCATTTCCAATAAGATCAGGGGTAAAACAAATATGTCTATTATCACCACTATTATTCAATATGGTGCTAGAAATGTTAGCTGTAGCAATAAGAGAAGATAAAGATATTGAAGGAATAAGAATAGGCAAAGAAGAATCTAAGTTATCACTCTTTGCAGATTTTGTGGTGATTTACTTAGAGAATCCCAGAGATTCAAGTAAAAAACTACTTGAAATAATAAACAACTTTGGCAAAGTTGCAGGTTACAAAATAAACCCACACAAATCTTCCGCATTCCTGTATATTAGCAGCAAAGTCCAACAGCAAGAGATAGAAAGAGAAATCCCATTTAAAGTTAGGGTAGGCACTATAAAACACTTAGGAGTTTACCTGGCAAAACAAACCCAGGGATTATATGCGCACAATTACAAGACACTTTTTGCACAAATAAAGTCAGATTTAAGTAAGTGGAAAAACATCAGTTGCTTATGGGTAGGCCAAGCCAATATAATAAAAATGACAATTTTACCTAAATTAATTTACTTATTTAGTGCCATACCAATTAAACTATCAGATAATTATTTTCTAGAGCTGGATAAAATAATATCAAAATTCATTTGGAAGAACAAAAGGTCCAGAATATCAAAGGGACTAATGAAAAAAAATGCTTGGGAAGGTGCCCTAGCACTACCAGGCCTCAAATTGTACTATAAAGCAATTATCAAAACTACTTGGTATTGGCTAAAAAACAGAGAGGTAGACAAGAGGAATAGACTTGGACCTCAAGACACAGTAGGCAAGGAATATAGCAACCTCCTGTTTGATAAACCCAAGGACCCCAGCTTCTGGGATAAGAACTCACTGTTCAACAAAAATTGTTGGGAAAACTGGATAACAGTGTGGCAGAAATTAGGCATAGATCCATGCCTGACACCGTACACAAGAATAAAGTCCAAATGGGTACATGATTTAGGTATAAAAAGTGATACCATGAATAAACTGGAAGAGCAAGGAATAGTGTATTTATCAGATTTATGGAGAAGGGAAGAATTTTTTACTAAAGAAGAGATAGAAAGCATTATGAAATTCAAGATGGATAATTTTGATTACATTAAACTGAAAAGTTTTTGCACAACCAAACCCAATGCAACCAAAATTTAGAGCGATGTACTAAATTAAGAAAGAATTTTTTTTACGGCTAATCTTGGGGATACAGGCCTCATTTCTAGAATATATAGAGAACTGACCCAAATGTATAACTATACAAGTCATTCTGCAATTGATAAATGGTCAAAGGATATGAGCAGGCAATTTTTAGAGAAAGAAATTAAAGATATCTATAATCATATGAAAAAATGCTCTAAAACACTTTTGATTAGAGAGATGTAAAATCAAAACAACTCTGAACTACCATATCACATCTATAAGATTGGCAAACATGACAGAACAAGAAAATGATAAATGCTGGATAGCATGTGGGAGAGTTGAAACACTAATTCATTGTTGGTGGAGTTGTGAGCTTATCCAACCATTCTGGAGACCAATTTGCAACTATGCCCAAAGGGCTACAAAAATATGCGTACCCTTTGACCCAGCAATATTGCTACTAAGACTGTATCCCCAAGAGAGCATAAAAATGGGAAAGGGTCCCACATGTTCAAAAATATTTATGGCAACACTCTTTGTAGTTCCCAAAAACTGAAAGTCAAGGGGATGCCCATCAATTGGGGAATGGCTGAATAAATTATGGTATATGAATATAATGGAATACTATTGCACCATAAGAAATGATGAACAAGAAGACTTCAGAAATGCCTGGAAGGACTTATATGATCTGATGCTGAGTGAAAGGAGCAGAACAAGGAGAACTTTGTGCACAGCAACGACCACAGTTTGCGAGAGTTTTTTCTAGTAGACTTGAAATTTTGTAATAATGCAAGAACTTATTTAAAAAAAAAATCCCAGTGGTGGTTTGCTAAGGCAAAATGCCTTCCACACTCAAAGAAAGAAATATGGAAGTCATTCACAGAATGTAGTAGATCATGTTTGTGTGTGTGTGTTTGTGTATTATGTTTTGATTTGTTAAATTATTTCTATTTATTTTAGTTCAGCTACATAGCATGACTATCGTGAAAACGTACTCAGTAGAAAAGTATATGTAGAACATATACAGAATTGTATGCTGTTGTTGGGAGGGAGGGGGGTAGTGAGGGGTAGGTGTGGGGGGGATAAAATCTTGAATTTATGGCAGTGATTGTAAAACATTAAAAAAAAATAAAATTTAAAAAAATGCCAGAGCTGAATAGAAAATTTAACTTTCAAACACAAAAATCAAGAGAAGCATGTAATGGTAAACAGGAAAGAGAAACCATAATGATCTTACTAAAGTTGAACTGTTTACATTCCTACATGGAAAGATAATATTTGTAACTCTTGAAACTTTTTACAATATTTGGATAGTTGGAGGGATTATATATATGTAGATAAAAGGCACAGGGTGAGTTGAATGGGAAGAGATGATATCTAAAAAATTAAAATTAAAGGATGAGAGAGGAATATATTGGGAGGAGAAAGGGAGAAATGCAATGGGGTAAATTATCTCTTATAAAACAGTCAAGAAAAAACATTTTCAATGGAAGGAAAAATGGGGGAGATAAAAAGGAAAATGTGAAGCTTACTCTCACCACCTTTGGCTTAAGCAGGGAATAACATGCACAATCAATTTGGTCTGAAAATCTATCTTACAGGAAAGTAGGGGGGATGACAAGTGCCAGGGGAGGATGGATTATAGAAGGAAAGGAAAATGGGAGGAGAGAGTAATTAGAAGTAAACACTTTTGGGAAGGGACAAGGTCGAAAGAGAGAATATAATAGACGTGGGGCAGGATGGGATGGAGGGAAAAACAGTTAGTCTTTCATAACATGACTTTTATGGAAGTCTTTTACATAATTACACATGTATAACTTCTATTGACTTGCTTGCCTTCTCAGTGGGGGGAGGGAGTTGGGGAGGAAGGGAGAGAAGTTGGAACTCAAAGTTTTCAAAACAAATATTAAAAATTGTTTTTAAGTGCAACTGGGAAAGAAGAAATAAAAATAATGCAATATAGAAATCTATCTTTCCCTACAAGAAAATAGAGGAGATGGGGATAAGGGAAGGGAAGGTTGTGATTTAAAGGAAGGCAGATTAGGGTAAGAGGTAGTAAACAGAATTCATGATTGGGATAGGGGGAGGGGAGAGATGTGGAGAAAATTTGGAACTCAAAATTCTGTAGACATGAATGTTGAAAACTAACAATAAATAAATAAATACATGTGTGTATGTGTGTGTGCATATATATCTTGTGGGTTTGTTTTCCAGGTCAGTTGTATTACCAATGAGATATTTCACATTTTCTTATTTTTTTTATTCTTTATTCTCTTTTATTATGTCTTGGTGTATCATAAAGTCATTAAATTCACTTGCCCAATTTTAATTTTTAAGGAATTATTTTAAGTGAGTTTTTGTATCTCTTTTTCCATTTTATCTTTTCTGCTTTTTAAGGAGTTCTTTTCCTCAGTGAATTTTGTGCTTTTTTTTTTTTACCATTAGGCCAACTCTGTTTGTTAATGTTATTTTCTTCAGTATTCTTTTGTGCCCTTTTTGCCAAGCTGTTAATTCTCTTTCAATTTTTTTGTATCAGTAATTATTTTCCCTTTTTTTCTTCTAAAATGCTTAACTCTTTAACTCTCCCATGAATTCTTATTTTACATTTTTCCGATCTGAATTTTCCTTGAGGCTTTGAATGTAGCTGTTTTCACATTATTATCTTCTTCTGAATTTTTTCTAAGACCCTGTGGACTAGGTCTTTGCCACCTCCATTGTAGCTTTTCATGCTCAAGTTTTTTTTTTTTTTCTTGTTTGCTCATTTTTCCAGTCAATTTTTTTTTTTTACTTTTGACTTTATATTAAAGTTGGATCCTTCTCACTGTTAGCTGAGGCACCATTCTAAGATTTGACTTTTTCATATTGCTGTTCTCAGAACTGATTCTTGGGATCTGTAAGTTCTCTTTACTTCCAAAGTGGTATGATCATTGGAGAGATGTGATCACTGCTTTCCTAATCTGTCCTTAAGTATTTGACCAGGAAAGGCCCCAAATCCTCTGTATTCACAAGATTTAGTGTCTTTGTTGATCCTAGTACTGTGATCAGGTCCCTCTTATTGGTAGAGTTGTAAATGCTAGAGTTCCTGTTTTCCTCAGAAATGGAATCAAGGCCCTTGCTTCCTTTTGAGGGACTTCAATTGCTCCTCTCTGCCCAGAAACTGCTACCCAAAGCAGTATGTGGTGAATAAAGTTGCCAATCAGCACCATCTGTACTCCATGCCAGCAAAGCATTCTGCATAATTGCTTTTTGACCAGCTGACTGACCCCTTTCCTGTTTTTGGACTACAGTTTATGAGGGTTCTGCTGTTGTCAGAGCTGCTTCCAAGGTACATGACTGGTGCTGCCACCCTGTTTGTGCTCCAGACCTTGTTAGACTATGTCCCACCCATGTCACAGACCTCTCCTGCCAAGATCCTAAGCTATCATGGGCTGGAAAAATATTTCACTACGACCCTGTATCAACTCTAGAAGTCAATGTCAGGCATTATTTAAAGTTGTTGGAGGGAAATATTGGGATAGTTTGTCTACATTTCTTTCTGTACTCTGCCACATTCACTCTGCCACACAGGTAATATTTTAAATTTAAAGTTAAAGAGGAAGAAGAGAAAAATACCAATAAAATTAATCCATAAAGTAGAAAAATCTGAAAATATATTCAGTAGTTTGCACTTGTGAGTCTTATTTGATATTAATAACCAAAGGAAGTTCAGATAATTCCATCTCTTTTGTAATATGTTTAAAAGAATGTTAAAAGATTTCAACAAATGTATGAAATACATATATAAGTAAGATTTATTTTTACCAGATCAAACATGTGGGAGTTTTTTGTAGTCTGCAAAAAGGAAACACAAGGAAATCTAGCATTCTCTTACCTTTCAAAAATTGTATAACTTACTATAAAGATGTGTTCTGTCATGAGATTTTATTTTCAGGAGCCTTGTCATTTCCTTCTCATATCTTCATCCAAGACACTCTTGATATATGTATACAGTACTCTCATAAAAAGACTTTGGGGAGTTTAAAACACATGGTAGAGTAGGGACAGAGAATGGACTTCATATTCATAAATACAGGGAATTCTTGGGAGGACACATCCTTCAAAAGATGTGTCATCACTTTCTTTAAAACTTTTAATCTTAGAGTTTCCTATAGAACTGAGAAGTTAATTGATTTGGTTTGCAACATTGAGCCAATACATGTCAGAAGCAAGATGTAAATCCAGATCTTCCTTATTCCTAGGCCATTTCTCTGTCCACTCCATTCCACTACTTCTCATGGCTTGGTACTTATAAGTATTTCCTCAGCTTTCTCTCTCTCTACCTCCAAACAACCATTCACCATTAATACAATGAAAAGCATTCACCATATTTCTATCTTCTGCATGTCTTAGTAACTGAACCCCCAAAGGCCTCAATATTCTGTTGCACCCTTTCTGAATATTTGACCTAATTCAGCTACTCTTCACATCATTGCTTTCTTTAAAGCCATTTCTACTTTCTTAAGATCACAATACAAACTGCAATCCTAGTCCAAATGTAGTGACTTCTCTGTCATTAACAGAAGAAATAGAGTTATGGAAACCTTGACAAATCTTTTCCCTTTTTGTAGGTTTGTTGTTCTTTCAGTTTCAATCTTAAATACTCTCAGGATGATATGGTTTGATTGAGCCTGTAAACTTGTTTTTACCTCCCGTGCTTCTCACTGTTTTATGAGGCAATATTGCATATAATCTTTCATAAACCTCCTCTGTAAGACTTTGCAAATAAGTATATTATCTAAATCTGTGGTACTCTTTCCTGTCATGTCTTTCTTCTTGGCAATTGCACAAATCGTACTAAGTAATTGTGGAATTGAAATGAATTAAAATGAACCAACTAATCTTGACCACCCACTATGTGCAAGAGAACCTGAAGATTATTTATTGGATGTTAAATATTATACCTCTATCACTTGTCTATAACTGAAAATATGTGAGTAGCAGTTGTATGATGACCATAGCTTCAAAATGTTCATCTTTTTTGACTCACTACTGGAGAATATTTTCTGATACCATCAGCTCTCTATATTATTTACCAAATAGGATATAGAAATTTAAAGCATGTTGTACCCCATGACTTCTTAGGTCAAGTCAACAAGCAATTGAAAATTGTTATTATGTGTAGGAACATTGCTAAGTGATGGTCATACAAAGAAAATAAAAACAAAAATAACACAAAGGTTCTTCCTCTCAAGAACCTAAAAGTCTAAAAAGAGAAGG
Source organism: Notamacropus eugenii (assembly GCF_028372415.1). Lineage (NCBI taxonomy): Eukaryota > Metazoa > Chordata > Mammalia > Diprotodontia > Macropodidae > Notamacropus > Notamacropus eugenii. The sequence goes on along the minus strand of NC_092874.1, from coordinate 144,615,266 downwards.
AAAAAGAGAAAAAGGGGGAAGAAAAGCAAAAGGAAGAGTGAATAACAAAAAAAAATGGTATTATATTAATGATGGAAAATTAGTTTCCCTGCTGTTAAGTCAGTTTGAGTAAGCGTTCTGTGGCTATTCAGATCTGCCTTTTTAGGGTAAGGATTGATATGTTCCCGAGTTTAAGTCTGGCCTCAGGTGCTTACTATGTGACCCTGGGCAAGTCTCTTAAATCTGTTTGCCTCAGTTCCTATTTTTGTAAGATCAGCTGGAGAAGGAAATGGTAAACCACTCCAGAATACTAGACAAGAAAATTCTAAATGGGTTCATGAAAAGTGAGATATAATTTAAATGACTGAACAAGAGCAAACAATATATAATATGGATTGACAATGCAAGTGAACAATAAGTTGGAGTCAGAAATAATAGAAAAAAACCATGATAGATTGTCTTAGGAAAATCACAAAACTTCTTTAATGACCTCTAATGAACTGGAGAAACAAAGTCCCAGTTTTGGTGCCAGTATTCTGTTGGGTTTCTTTAATGCATAATAGTCATGGGATAATATGTTCTCCAATGAATTAAAATTAATATCCCAAGAAAAGAATTTCAATATAGATCATTCAGTCACATCCCCATAACATTAAGTAAAAGGATGGAACATCTTCATTGTGTTATATGGATCACTTTTGGAGAACTTAAGTGAGGAGTCAGAGAGCAAATCATAGGTTAGACAAGAATGGATGAGTTTGCAGAGAAAAGATCACAGAAAGGATATTTAAGATTTAAATGAGATCCGTTTAAAAAATTTCAATATATTTTGCTCTCAATTGAAAGTGTTAAATGACAGAAAAAGCAAAGCAAGTAATAACAGTCTTTGAAGTCAAATCTACTTTGTGATTCCCTTGGATTAGTAGCTTGGAGAACAGACAGTATTTATTTATAGAACTTGGTATTGAATTTCTTACTTTTCCCTGTTCCTGCTTTGAAGAAAGTGTATTAGATTAATACCACAGGAATACCCCAGAGGACGTTCATCATCCTTAGCTCTCAGGACCTTCTGCCTGAAAAGCAAAGTCATCAACCATTTAAAGCAAAGCTAGGGTATCAGAGCAGTAGTAATGAATATAATAGTACCTTTGTACCATAGAAGACTTAATGAGCCTCTCTAAGTGTATAAACTATTACCAGGGAGAAACCAACACTGAAGGAAATAAATCCCAACATAAACCAAATCTCACTTAATACTGGAACTCTAAACTTCTCCTATTTTTTTTTTTCTTTTTTGTCTCAATCCCCTCCGCTAACACCCCACATATACAACATTCTGATTGCCCAGACACATTCTATGGTAAAGAATTCTTACTAAAATATCTTACATCAACAGATTTTTCCTTTTAATTTTTATTTGAATAAGTAAACTGTACAGCAGCTGTGAAGTTACTGATAATGAATGTTGGGAAATAGGATTACTGAAGTGAGTTAAATCCTTCTGACTTTCATTTTATGAGGTATAATATTCCAGTTTCATGTGTTGAATAGGCAGAGAGGCAGAAACAAGTATCTGAGGTATGTTCATTCCCTTTGCTACATGATGACATATTTTTTATGAGTGCTTCATGTAAATAAATGTAAGGATAAATAGAAAGAAGGGAAGAAAAAGGGAAGGAAAGAAGGAAAGAAGAAAGAAAGGAAGGAAGGAAGGGAGAGAAAGAGGGAGGAAAGTAAAGGAGAGGGAATGACAGAGGAGAGGAAGATGTAACTGAGTTCCATTCTCCTTCTAATCTTGGATCCACTAGCTACTTTCCCAATAGATTTTGTCTGGTAACCATCTGCTATGCCATTACTCCTGAAGGTTCCTATGGCTTTATCATCTGCCCTAGTACTTTGCCTGCTCACACCAAGTCCTGCCTGGCCCTTCCATCTGACCTGAAGCTGAACTTCCTTCCATTTGTTATCTTTCCTAGTGAGAATATCAGCAACTTGAGAACAGGGAGTGTACAAATTTTCTATATTTATCCCTCTCAGCCCATCACTTGACATTTTGCAAACACTTAAATGAGTATCCATTGCATTAAAGTATGTTACCTAAAACCAGAGATGTTTGAGTAAATGTTCAACAACTGTCTCTATGAGGAGTGGAGAGGTAAGGTATGCTGGGGGCACTTTTGGTTTAATTAAATTATTAACATATTATCCATCACTTTCTTAATATTAGATAATCAGAAAACAACAAATCAAGCCCTGATGTGTCAATTTTAGAAGTATACAGCCCAAAATAAAATTTAAAAGGTACCCTCAAATGAGTGGTTTTAAGTGGGCTCCAACACACTTATGCTAAAAATTTTGCAAAAAAAAAAAAAATTGAAACTGAGTTGCTTCTTTGTGTGTACATGTATGTTTTTAAAGAGTGAACCATAGATAAAGTTTTTTGAGTTAGAATATGGTCCCTAAAAGAACTGCTGTTGCTTGAAGCAATTAGATAATCAACTATTTGGATGAATCTTTCTGAAATGGAAACTGTACAAAATAGTCTTCTACTTAAAGTTGCTTAAACCAATTTAATTTGGGGGAATAGAAGAAGAGGGGTATTTAGGAATTCATCTACTGAGAGTCAAGCAGAAGAAAGAAAATGCTTCTTAAAATTTTCACTTTAAATTATCTTTATACTTGGGCTAGAAGTCAGAAATAAAACCAAAAATTAATGGACATACTTTGAGGTATTAGCCAAGTTAAGCTTTTTCTGCAGGAATACAAGTTTACTGAACCTTTAAGGTTTTATGGACAAAAATGAAGTCGGGCTGAGAGGTAGGCAGGGCTTTTCCCAAGGTCCAAAGTATGTCTAATCCAAACTACAGGAATTTTATACCTGAAATGGGATATGAGAAAACATCACAAATCCACATGTCCTTTTTTTTTTTTTTTTTTTTTTTAGTAAGCTAGCAAAAAAGGATATTAGGCAAGAGTGCCACTTCCCTTGAACACACTATTTATTTACAATGCATCCTTTTGGGTTATTATCTTATAACCTGATGCAGGAAATCAGAGATGCCAAGTTTGGGATTTGCATTGATTTAAAGGAACTATTGTGAAAATATTTGAAGACCTTTTAAGAGGATCAATGTAGCAATATGTATGCAGTAGTGGTAATTTGTGTTTATTTTTTTAACAGGTCCTATTCATAATGAAAGCAATTTTTCCTCCTTGCCTTTACCTGTGATATTGGCACTACTCACAAAGGAGGAATTTTAAAACAGTTCAAACAGAGACCAACCAACTGAAAGCAAGTGACAGATTTACTGAGAATTCAGTAAGTCAACTAAGTCAGACAAAAAGAAACATAATATCAACTTTCAGGTTTAGATTATTTTCCCCATATCACTTAAGTCCATTTATATATTTCACTTGCATATTTCACTTTGATGGAAGCCTGATTTTTTTATATGAATTCATAAACAAATTGAATTTTTAAAAGTAAGGAAGAAATATATATTAATATATGACTGACCAATCTTAGGTCTTAATGTTTGTTTTACCCTAGGGATATTACAAAGAACTTAAAAAAATAAAAGGCGAATTCTAGCTTTGTAGGAGTTATCTTAGATGAGTCAATAGTCAATGAATTAAAAATAATTTGCAATGATGTAATATAGATGAAACCATTTTATTTGGTATACTCAAAGTAAAAATGGAAATGGCTAACCTTCCTGTGGCAGATCACTTAAAGAGTACATATTTTATGTTGAAAGGAAAATATGGGTTAAGAGAGTGATTTGTAAGATAGCACAAATAAATTTGATGAATTTATATTGCCAAATATAAGATGAAAGAAATTTCTAAAGATTACAGTACACTTCACATTTGAAATAGTTGCACATTATAGTACTGTATCTTACTATGACTTTTTCTCCTGATCTTGCATAGCATTCTATACCCTTTTCTAATCTTCAATAAAGAATAATCGGTACTATAACAGTTGAATGGTGATTATATAAAATTCCATATGTTTGTATGGATCTGTTTTGTCCTCCTTCATTGATATAAACTGCATGGAGATTGGGAAGCATATCTTAATTATAGTTTGCCCAATGAATTCATGTCTTAATTGAATAACAGTAATTTGGATGAAATTACTAATTGCTTATCAAAATTAAATTACTTGATTTTATTTCTCTTGTTCCATTGATGAAATCTATTTCTTCAGCTTTAACTTATCTATAATCTGGTATTGAATGGAGTGTTCTATAAACATATTAAATTCAATTTGACTAAAGTATTATCTTACTCAATAATCAACCTACATTTTCATATTTTCCTATTAGTTTCAATGGTACCACTATCCTCCCAGCCACCCAGGCTCATGACTGAAGTATTCTCTCCAATTCAACTCTCACTAACCCTCATATTCAAAGCATTGACAAGGCCAATAGAGTTTACCTTCCTAAGACCTTTCATATATGCACGTTGTTCTCTCTCTTCCTGGCAATGCCACCAACCTAGTATAGGTCATTATCCCTTCACGTCCAGACTACTTCAATATCTGACTAGTTAAGGTCTCTTTCACAGGTGTTTCCACCCTACAGTTAATCCTACTCTTAGCAATCAAAGAGATCTTGCTAAAGAGTGAGCTTGTCTATGTTACCCATCCCACTAATCAATACATTCCTGTAGATTTCCATCACTTTTAGGATCAAATATAACTTGGTCTATTTGACATTCAAAATTCTTTATAACCTACCTCTTCTCTTTCCATTATGCTTTTATTTTGCCCTCTTCCTTCCCACCATATGCTGTAATCCAGTGATGCTGGAATTCTTGTTTTTCACTAAATAAGATACTTCACCTCCCTGCTCTGGGCATTTTCTTTTTGTCTCCAATGCTTGGAATACTCTCCCTCCTCATCTGTACCTACAAGCCCACCTGGCTTCCTTTAAATTCTATCTAAAATGCTACCTTCTTTAGAAAGATTTTCTTCATCATCCCCCACCCCCATTCTAGTGATTTTCCTTTGTTGATTATTTCCCACTTATCCACATAGAGCATATTTGTTCATAGTTATGTACATGTTGTCTCACTCATTAGATTGTAAATTTTTGGAAAGCTAAGACTATCATATCTTCTTTGTATCCCCAGAAGTTAATACAGTGCCTAACATATAACAAAGGTTTAACAAATATTTAATGAAAGATCAACAAAATAATGGAGATATTGGATGTGTTGCTACATCTAGTACATCTTACTTTCTCTTCCCATCAAGACTGGCTTACAGAAAAGGAAATCAAATACCATAAACAAACATAGACCCTAGTTGTATTCAAGGGACAAAGAACTTTAAAAGCGGCAGTTCCTCCTTTTGTTTGCTACCTAACACTCTATTTGTGTTTTATTTGAATTTATTTCTTACATCCTTATTAGTTCTCTGAAATCAGAGTATGAAGCAACTCTCTAAATGGCATATTTTTCCAGAAGACATAAATGAAACTCTAACAGCAACCTCTATACCAAATGAGATACTGTCAAACGCTGAAAAATGCACAATTATCACGGAAGGGAGGGCAAATGCTAGGAGGGAGAAATTCTAAGTAAACACTTTGGGGAGGGATAAGGTCAAAAGAGAAAACAGAATAAGTGGGGGGCAGGATAGGGTGGTGGAAAATATAGTTAGTCATACACAGCATGAGTATTATCAAAGTCATTTGCAAAACTATACATATAGTCTATATTGAATTGCTTGCCTTCTCCTCAGTGGGGATGGGTGGGGAGGAGGAAGGAAGAGAAGTTAGAACTCAAAGTTTAGGGAAAAAATGTTGAGAATCCTTTTTGCATACAACTGGGAAATAAAAAAATACAGGTAATAGGGTATAGAAATTTATCTTGCCCTACAAGACAAGAGATAAGATGGGGATAAGGGAAGGGAAGGGTGTTAGAAGGGAGGGCAGATTGGGGGAAGGGGTAATCAGAATGCATGGTGTCTTGGGGTGGGGTAAGGGGAGAGATGGAGAGAAAATTTGGAACTCAAAGTTTTGTAGAAATGAATGTTGAAAAGTAAAAATAAATAAAACATTAGAATACAAAAAATGAAAAAAGAAAAATAAGTAAAAGTTTAAAAAGGAATAAAAAGAAAAATGCACCATTATTTCAGACAAATGTGTTTCAGTAGCAAAAGTATGAGTACATTGAAACCATCTTTTGGGAAATGTTTATTTGATCCAGAATAATGATTTATTGAGAAGCTAGATGGCACAAAGCATAGAGTCCTGATCCTGGAGTCAGGAAGACACATCTTTCTGAGTTTAATTCTGGCCTCATACACTTAATAACCTTTGAAGCTGGTCAAATTACGTAACCCTGTTTGCTTCATTGTCTTTACACGTAAAAATAAATTGTAGAATGAAATGACAAACTACTCCATTATCTTTGCTAGGAAAACCCCAAATGGAGTCATAAAAAGTGAGACATACCTGATTATGGTACAACAGCAATAGTTTATTATGATAGGCAAGTCCTAGCATGGAAACTTCTTTGATCAATGGAAACTCATAGTGATGACAAATTGCCTGAGATAATAAGAGATTGTAAACTTACCAATGGTCAAAAAGCTTTGAGAAGACCTGAACCATTCACTATTCACAGACTAGCCATATATAGACTCTTGCATACTGTCCCTCTAATTATCATAGGTTTATGAATTTAGAGTTGGAAGGCACCTCAGAAGTCATCTTATTTTAGGCCTGTATATTATAAATGAGGCAATTTTGGTACCAAGAAAGCACTGACAGTTAAGTCCAGAGATCTTACTTAAATATAGGTCTTCTAGCTCAAAGTTAAAGCAATTCTTTCTTATGCTGCTTGTCATAATTAGTATTGAATTTGATAGGAAACCCAGAAAAATGATGAAAAGTGAAAGTCATGTACCTATAAGAATTTGACTCTATAAACAGCATTCCCAGTCAAAGTAAAGGAAATTAACATTGAACAAGAAATCAATTTGAAAATTTCAATTCCTCTTCAGGTCCTATAGTCTGAGACTATTCTCTGAAAAAGATAAAATCATGTTGTAGAGATGCATATCTGTTGATGGATCTGATCACATTATCTTATGGTTTTTAATGCAAGGAGATGAAATCAGTAGTGCATAATCCAATAAAATGATGTAGAACAAAACCAAGCCCTCCCTAGAGATGCTTTGGAGACTGCCTGCTTCATGTCACACTGACAATCTCTGGGGAAATGAATCAAGAACCAAACAAGCAAGCTCCTGCAAGAGAATTATAAACTGGGTGCAGTCTAGTCGATTATCCTGATTTCACTGTGACAATAGATTTTCATTAAAATTTACAAAAGAACCTCAGAGGTTACAAACAGTTCATAGCTATAATGTTCTCTCATTACCCAGTTTCTTCCTTTTTTTTTTAATCTTTAACCATATTCATTTAGCATTCAGCTAAAAGACACAGCAGGGTCTTCTTGAACCTGCCATCAATGATTTATTATGCTCATTTTCTATTCATTTGTTTATAGATCAAACTCAGAGCAAAAGGTACAACAATATTGAATGCATCTAATAAAACACACATACACATACCAAGTATTTAAAGTTTGCATCGTGCTAAGCTACACAGTTTGGAAGGAAGAAAATAATTACACTTAAACAATTGCTTTAATCATGGATAAATGCTACTTCTAGAACCAATATGACTATTTAGTGCAAGGTTGTAGTTGTCAGGTAAATAATGTCCTGAGATGGGATTTTTATAGCATTATGTGTCAGGAGCATATATGTACATGAATGCAGAGACAGAAGAACTGATAATTATGATTTCTGTCAATGGCCCTTACTCACAAACAAGTAGGATGAGGTAGTGTTATTAATAATTACAATAACTTAAATCTTATCTTTTATCAATAAAATTAATTGCAACATATAAGTATGTATCATTGTATTGAATATCCATATTGTCCAAGCTATGTGGAATGAAAAGCTTTTGAAATATAGAGATCTGGCAGAAGAAATCAAAACCATGTGGGAAAAGGACGGGGTATATATCACCCTTACAACCCTATTTGAAGATGTTTTCAGGACACTTACTGAAGGTAAACATGTCCCAATACTTTGATTCACTTTTAAAGCATTCATTTCATCCACTTGTATGGTAGTTGACAGAACATAATACACCCAAACTGAAATTGTAAGATAGTGAGAAATCCTTTTTATATGAAATTGGGAGTTATCATGGGTGCACATGAAACAAATCCAATTTATGTAAGCATTGGGTTCATGTCTGATGAGCACGGATAGCTAATTTAAATTCTATGGAGAGGTAGTTGAGAGAATAAAGGCAAGGTGCTCTGGGGACACAAAATGAAAAATGTAACTAAAGTAATGTGAGTGGTGTCTGACAAACATACATGGAACTCTTTCTTTTGAACATTTGTAATATTCGCAAGAATTTATTATATTGCCATAGCTTTAATTTTCTTAAAGGAATAAATTAATCCATAGTCATGTCTAATGGATATCATTTGGCATAGGGTGTGTCTCAATCAGACAACCATACTAAGTACAACAATCTGTACAACAATATCAGCAGCACTAAAATTAGTGTTTGACTTCTAATAGTAGCTACTCTGAAGATAACAAGACTCACTGGGAATGTCTAAGTTTCACCGTAGTTGTCTAAACACCCATACATATACATAACACATTCACACATCTCATGATTTTATGGCCACATCCCCTAGATTCATTTGCTGCCTCATGAACAAAGCTACTATATGATGGTAAACTTTAATTAGGGCCAGTCATGGGACAAAAAAAAAAAATTGCAAAGTGAAACAAAATTGAGAATTTAAACTATGGTGAAGGAGAATGTGACTGAGAGAAAACTAATTCACAAAATTGCCAGTTTCAAGTCATCTATAGAACCAAAATAAGAAACTCTTACCTTCAAAGCTTTTCAAAGGCAGTAATTCACAGAGAGCTCAACTACTCCACAAATTTAATATTTTTTATGTTATAAGTAAGACCAGTGGGAGTGTTGCTACTCAGGATGAGATAAAACAAGACACCTTCAGCAGTTTGAAATATCCACCTATACAGTAAATTCAGGAGAATTGTGGCTATTCTAGTTATGCACAGCTCATTTCACTGTGGTATTTAGTTTGATATAATTTTGTCAGAATGCATGCCTTGATTTTATCCCCAGGTTCCAGAGGGATTCATAGCCTCTTTATGGGCAAATCATATTTGCTTTATTATCCTCATATATTTGAAAAACAAGGAAAGTGTTTCAAATGGAAACAACCAACAGATTCAGATTATGAGAAAGGATGTTGTATACGTGTTTTGTGTGTGTGTGTCACTGAATTCTAAAGCTTTGGAGAGGAATACTTTAGAATTAATTTGAAAAGAAAGTGAATCCTCCAGGAAAAAAAATCATACCATTTCCATTTATCCTAAAGCAAAATGTACAATACGTGAATGAGGAAAGTAAATAGAACTTTACAATTTTACCTCTCTAAACCTGTCCAATGGCAGAGAAATCATATTTGGATAATATTATCATAAATGTTATATTTTGCTTCATGGAAAGTGAACACATAGCACACAAAAATGTAGCTAGTCTGGCAAGGAACTGCCAGATTCCATCCTATGACATTGCTTGTTAAATTTCACCCCAATCCATTTTGCATGGTCTCTCAACCAATTAATGTGCATACCATTCACATTTGCTGGCCCGGTGCATTTCAATTATGTCCCTCAGCTTTGTCTGCTACTTAAATCGCTTCAGGGTGATGGCCAACTTATTGATTGAGCAAGATGGAAAAGGCGTGTGTGTGTGTGTGTGTGTGTGTGTGTGTGTGTGTGTGTGTGCATCTTTCTTTTCATCTTATTTCCTCTCATCTCAGCTCATCTCATTTGCTCTACTTACTTCTCATCATCTCTCTTGCCTACTTTACGCTTATTTGCTCCTCTTCCTTACTCTTCTCATCCTCATCTTTTCTCTCTCTGATCCTCTCTCTTTTTTTCTCTTGTTTCTTTTTTTGTGTCTATCTCTGTATTTCTGTCAGTGTTGATTTCTTTGACTTTATGTGTTTCTATGGCTCTGTATCTACATTTCTGCCTCTGTTTTTATGCTCTCTTTCCCTCTGTCACACATTCTCTGTCTCACTCTCTGTCTTTATCTCTCTCTCTCTAGATAAATAGATTGATAGATATAGTCTATTTCTTTATTATTTCCTAAAGATTTCTCTATTTTCAAAGGAAGACCTGCAGTTCTGCAATTCACATGTATCCAGTGGAGTGTCAATCTAGCTCTTAATTTGCTGCTCCAGTCTCTTTTAAAGAAAAAGAAAATAGTGCTTTCCTACTAGATAACCTTAAAACTTTCTCAGTCTGCATTTTTTCTGACTGTTACAGAATTGTAAACCTCCATAGAGATGATGCAGTATTGTAGAGAAAGGACTAGTTTTGGAAATTATCATTCAAGTGTAACAGTGGAAAATTTGGGCGTAGTGATCTAGGTACTTAAAACATCTTTTCATGTTCTTCGGGAATCTTCTAGGTCTATGTAAAAAAGTGGTGCAGCAGACAGATCTGAGGAGTTCCCTGATGAGTTTGATTTGCTTATCCAGAGGGGAGCTTTGCTTAGAATCTTTGGCTTTCCTCATCACTCTTTAGAGAAATGTGAAGAGGACAAAAGACTGCATCTAGTTAAGTCTCCCTTACTGGCTGCACCAATATTATAGCCTCCACTTGACATATTCTAGAGGACATGTTCCAGGGACTGGGGGTGCCCCTAATATTTGGACTCTCCAGAGAATGGATGGAATCTTGTTACATTAATTACCCTTTGATTTGTTCCTTCACCAAGGAAATGGGGCTTATTTTTGCCTTTCCTATCAATCTTTCCTGAGGGTATGTGCATGTGTACATTTCTTGCTTCCATCTCCCCAAAGAGCAATTAATGACTATATAAAGATAGAAGCACATCACATAGTGTCAGGCTGAGGGCAACCCCAAGGCACCATGACCATGAAATTTCTACTGTTTTATCTGATGATAGCAACAGGCTTTGACAGAAACCAGAAACTTTCCAGTGTGTCACAAAGTGTGTAGTTGGCCACAGCTCTCTGCTTAAGTCTCAGATTTCTGCTTCCTGAGTCTCCTGATAGGTTTGAGGAATACATTTGTATTAAACATCAGTAGTATACTGACATCCATATAGAAACAGAGAATTATTTCTCTCAAGTAATATATAGAAACATAACATATTTTCTATAAGTTTTTGAAATAATACTAATATGCCTAAAATTCTTGGCAAGGATCCTTTCGTTTAATTTAACAGGCAGACTACACATGTATGGCAGCAGAGCCAAGAAAATAAGATCTATGTGTGAATGATAGTCTTCTTCATAAATAACATGATCTAGAACCATGGCATATGAACAGATGTATTTGAGATAACTTTAAATCATTTATCAGTACCATCAAAGCTGGAATATGGTCATTTCTCCACTGATACAGTAAAAGAAATTTTATTGTTCATATGAATTTAATCCTATGTCTGTCATTGATCTTATCCCCATATTTCAGCCCTGAAAACTATTTTATATTAATGGATGTAGGCAAGAGCCATGCGATCAACCTCAATTAGGGCCTATATTGAAGAACAGAAATATTTTATTTAAAACTTTGTTGTACATCTTATAAAACTCAAGTGCAAGATGATCTTTCAGAGTTGGCATGATACAGAATATTAAATCTTCAAAGGATGAAATAATAATTTAAATTCATTTTATATCTTAAAGTGTCAATTGTTTTAAAAATGTAGGCATTGCTACTTTACTTCATTGTGATGAATTAGGGAAACATGGCAAATTGAGTTAATACATGATTTTTTTGTCTTCAGAGATATTTTTGAAGTCTGTCACAATGATGTGAAACTTTAAAGTAGTTATTTTGGTTTAAAGTAGTTATTTTGGGAAAACAGCTGACGTTCCTAAATATTTTTCAAAAATCTGTCCAACATTTTAATTTAGTTATGTATTATTTCTATAGTTTTTTAAAATATCACAAATTATATATAGGACATTGCAATAAATGCTGATATATAAGCATATGTAGATGTGTATGTGTATACACAAACACATACATAGCACAATGATTTCAAGAAAACTATTAAATAATAGCCATTTTGTGTTTAAAAGAAGCTTTAGAATCTTAATGTCTAACTCATATATCTTGCCTTATCTAACAAATTAACTGGGCATTTATCCTTACCTTAATTATAAAATTAAGAAAAAAATAAGTTTAAAAATTTTCAAAAATCATTTACTGTGTTTAAAAAAAAAGTAGGAGTTTCATATGCTTAGGTAGCCTAAGAACACAATTCCTACCTACCATACTTGCCTTCTCTTTCCCACCTCATTCTCTGCAATATGAAGCAAGAGAAGAGGATATCTTCTGAGCAGAATTACCCTTGAATCTAATATTCTCACCAGTAAATTGAGATGGCTTAAGAAAACACAATAGTCAAAGTTTGCCTCTACAGTAACACCAGATTCAAGAATTTGGGGATTGATATTTTGGTCCATAGTAGGAAAATTCCATGAATAATGCACATTTTAGAGAAAGAAGAGGATGACACTGGTACTGGGAGGAACAGCCAGAATTTAGAGACAAAATGTGGGAAACAAGGATTTAGAACATTATCATCACTAATGCTCTACCCCATCCGCCCAGTTGAGTTATATTAAAAAATGCAGCTATGATGTGAATGAGGTTGTGCAGAAGCATCAAAATATATTTCCCATCTGAGCTAAGTCTAAACTATAATGTAGCACTATTTACCTGCAGTGGGACTGCAGAAAAATGGATCAGTTGGAGAAAGATTCACCACAAGGTCAAGGTATTGACCTGTTAGCAAGTAAAAGTTTCATTTCTTTCTGAAAGAAGTCCTACCCAAAGAGTACTGAGTCTGATGGAACTCAAGAGTCCCTGGAAAGGTAAGACTTATTGGGGAGGGAGTATAATTGTTTTGTTTTTTAGTATACTAGTATGAATTCCTTTATGCATTTTCTATATGTGTTGATGGGTTCCACGAGTTCTTTCCTTCTTCTGCATTTTCTGTGGTAAATTAAAAGCTTCTCTGTATCTAATATTTTATATCAATTATTGTTCTGTACACCCAAATCTATGAACCAAGGTAAGCTAAGTGTGATCAAACAGGAGTTGGAAAGGTTAAACAGAGATATCTTAGGTGTCAGTAAACTCAAATGGACAGAAATAGGTACATCTAATTCAGGATATCATTACAAATACTATTATGAGCAAGTATCCCCTAGAAGAAATGGAGTACCCCCATAGTCAATAAAAAGGTGAGAAAAGTATTACCGGGAAATAATCTCAAAAATGACAAATTATGTGGGGTAGAGTTCAAGGTAAATCATTCAACATCAGAATAATAAAAGTCTATGCTCCAACCACTGATGCCAAAGATGATCAGTACAATGAATACCTACAACTCTTCTAGAGATAACACCAAAAAAAAAAAAAGTGTCACATGCATCACAAAGGATTGGAATGTTAAAGTAGGAAATCAAAAGATGATTGGAATAACAAGGAAGTTTGACCTTGGAGTAAAAAAGGAGTAGGGTAGATTGTAGTAGAGTTTTGTCAAGATAACTTGCTGATCCTAAGAAACACCCTTTTTCAACAACTCAAAAATTGATTCTACATATGAACATTACCAGAGGCTCAATATTAACTGTATACTTTGCAGCCAAAAGTAGAGGAGCTCCATATAGTCAGTTAAAGCAAGAAAGACCTGGAACTTACTGTGGCTCAGAACAAGAACTTCTTATTAAAAGTTTCAATCTTGAATTGAAGAAAGTAGGGAGAAACATCAGCCAATATAGGTACAACCTAAGTCACATTCCTTATGAAGTGTAATAATATATAGATTCAAGAGAATAGACCTTGTAAATAGAGTGCCTGAAAAAGTGTAGACAAAGGTTCAAATTATTGTATAAGACACAGAAACAAGAAAACATCCCAAAGGAAAAAAAAAAGATCAAAAAAGCAAAATGGCTTTCTGATGAGGCTTGACAAATATCTGAGGAAAGAAGAACATATAAAGATAAAGGAGAAAGGGAAATATATAACCAACTGAATGCAGAATTTCAGAAAATAGGAAGAAGAAATAAGGTTTTCATAAATAAGCAGCTCAAAGAAATAGAAGAAAATGATAGAATGAGGAAGACAAGAAATCCCAAAAAAATTAGAGATATAAAGAAAGTGTTTCATTTAAAAGTGAGCATGGAAAAGACAAAAATTGTAGGGACTCAATGGAAGTAGAAGAGATTAAGAAGAGGTGGTAAGAACAAAAACATAAGAGCTATACAGAAAACATTTTAAATCACCAACAACTATGATGGTATAGTTACTGATTTACAGTCAGATATCCTGGAGAATGGAATCAAGTGGGACTTAAGAAGTATTGACAACAATAAGGTTAGTAGATGTGATGGAATTCTACCTGAGTTATTTAAACACCAAAAGATTATGCTGTTAAAATACTCATTCTATAGAGAAGAACTGTCAAATTTATGAGCTGTAAATTATTTCCCAGTTGGTAAATAGTCAAAGGATATAAATATGCAGTTTTCAGAAGTCAAAAGCTATTTTTTGTAATATAAAGAATGTTCCAAATTACTACTAATTAGAGAACGCAAATTAAAATAATTCTGAAGTAGTGCCTCACATCTTGTAATTTGGCTAATATGACAGAAAGGGAAAAAGGCAAATGCTAGAAGGAATGTGGGATATTTAGGACCCTAATGCAATGTTGGTGGAATTGTGAACTGATCCAATCATCCTGGAGAACAATTTGAAACCATGGCCAAAGGGCTATAAAACTGTGCATACCACTTGACCCAGCAATGCCACTAGTAGGCAAAATATCACAAAGAGATAAAAAAAGTAAAGGACCTATATTTAACAAAAATAGTCATAGCAACTCTTTCTTGTGATGGCAAAAAATTGAGGGGATGCCCATAGCTGGGCAATAGCTGAAAAAGTTGTGGCATATGATTATAATGCAGTATTATTGTGCTATAACAAATGACAAGCAAATTGCTTTCAGAAAAACCTGAAAAGACTTATGAACTGGTACAAAATGAAGTGAATAGATCTGAGAAAACTTTACACACTAAAAGCACTATTTTAAGATGATCAGTTGCAAATGACTTAGTTATTCTCAACAACAAAATGATCCAAAATAATTCAGAAGAACTTATGATGAAAATGATATTTATTTCCAGACAAAGAACTGATGGAGTCTGAATGCAGATCAAAACATATCTTTTCAGACATTATTTTTCTTGGGTTATTAATTTGTTTTTCTTTCACAATATGACTAACATATAAATATATTTTGCCTGATTTTATAAATCGCTCTATCAAATTGTTTGCCTTCCCAATAAGGAGAGAAGAGAGTAAATGAGGGAAAGAAAGAGAACATTTGAAACTCAAAATTAAAAAAATCTAAAAATTGTTTTTACATGTGATTGGAAAAAATTATCAAACCCACGGGGGAATGTAGTGTTGCGCTCAACATGCCAATAAATCTGGAAGACTCAACAGTGGCCATGAGATTGGAAAAGATCAGTTTATATCTCAATCCTAAAGAAGGACAATGCCAAAGAATTTTCAAATTACAGAATGACTGGGCTCAATTTACATGCCAGCAAGGTTATGCTTGAAATTATGAAAGCTAGGCTTCAACAGCATGTGAACCAAGATACCAGAAGAGCAGGCTGCTTTTTGAAGAGACTGAAGAAATGGAAACCTAATTGCCAACATTTACTGGATTGTGGAGAAAGCTTGGTAATCCTGGGGGAAAAAAAGCAACACTTCTTCATTGACTAAACTAAAGCTTTTGACTATGTGGATCACCACACAATGTGGAAAGTCCTCAAAGCAATGGGAGTGCCAGATTGTCTTATTTGTCTCCTGAGAAACCTGTATTCTGGCCAAGAAGCAACAGTTCTAATTGAATATGAAAAAACTGATTGGTTTAAGTTTGGAAAATGAGTATGACAAGGCTGTATATGGTCACCTTATTAATTTAACTTAAATACAGAGTACATCATATGAAATGCCAGGCTGGATGAATCAAAACGTAGAATTAAGGCTTCTGGGAGAAATAGCATCAATCTCAGATATATAGCCAATAAAACTCTCATGGCATAAAGCAAAGAATTAAGAAACCTGATGATAAGGGTGAAAGAGGAGAGAGGGGAAAAGCAGGCTGAAGTTTAACATCAATAAAACTAAGATCTTGTCAACTGGTCTCATCACTTCCTGGAAAATAAAGGGAGAAGAAATTGAAGCAATGTCCAGTTTTATATTCTAGGGCTCAAAGATCACTTGTAGACAGTATCTCCAACCATGGAATTAAAAGATACTTGCTCCTTAGAAGAAAAGCTATGGAAAATCTGGATAGAATATCAAAAATCACAGGCCTCACCTTGCCAAGGTCTATATTGTCAGTTATGTATTTTCATCCAGTGGTAAATTTTGACTATGAGAGTTGGACTACAAAGAAAGCTGAACATTGGAGAATTGACGTTTTTGAATTGTGGTGCTCGAGACTTTTGAGAGTCCCTTGGACATCAAAGAGGTCAAATTTGTCAATACATAAGAAAGCAGCTCAGGATATTCACTGGAAGGTCAAATATTGAAGCACAAGCTTAAATACTTTGGCGACATAATGAGAAAGCAGGACTCACTGAAAACAAACAAACAAACAAATAAACAAAACCAAAACTTGATATTTGAAGAGAAGAGGAAAAGTGGACAGAAGAGGAAGAGATGGCTAGATAGTGTCACAGAAGCAACAAACATGAGATTGGACAGAATTTGAGAGATAGTGGAGGATTCAATAGTTTTGTGTGCTGTGGTTCACAGGGTCACAAAGAGTCAGATATTCCTGAATGACTGAAATACCCAATATCAATTTGTAATTTTTAATGTTAGCTTTTAAGCTAGACACAATGTTACCCACATTTAAAGAAATCTAACCAAAAACTACTTATAGGAAATCTATTTTTTTTCTCTAATTAAGTTAATGTTGGACAAACAACCACTCAAGGAATTAGAAATATCTCCTAGAAACTTGTCTTGGACCACCCCTCTTCTATGTAGAGTTTGTGAAACACTTGGCTAGGAATCTCAACTATAAGACTGAGATAAAGTGAGTCAAAAAAATCTTATAAAGTGTTTTATAACTATCATCTTGTTTTGTTGCTGTTTTGCTCATGGTGAATTGCAAATTAGTTTTCGTTGTTGGCATCTACATACTAGGACATACACAGACTGTTGAAAGCATAGGTATGGAGCAAAGAGGGGAGAAAAGACCATGAAAGTTGAAGGGACCTTGTTGATCACCTAGTATAACTACTTGCATAGTGTCGAAAATATAAATAACCTATTAATTATAATAAAAAAAAAACTTCTGGGAAAACTAGAAAGCAATGTGGCAGAAATTCAACTTAGAACAACACCTTGCACCACTCTTCGTGTTACATTTTAAAAGAATATGCAACCTTAATATTATAGGGTATGTTATTAAAATTAATAAATGTGGCAGCTAGGTGGCACAATGAATAGGATGCCTGATCTGAAGTCAGCAAGGCTTATCATCCTGAGTTCACATCTGGCCTCATTCACTTAGTGACTGTAAGCTTGGATAAGTTGCTTAACCCTGTTTGCCTCAATTCCTCATCTGTGAAAATGAGCTAAAGAAGGAAATGGCAAACAACTCTATTGTCTTTGCCAAGAAAATCCCAAAATGGGGTTACAAAGAGCCGGACATGACTAAAACAAATGAAGAACAAATAAAAAAGGAAGAGAAACAGATCATATACCTTTCCTAGCTATGAATGGGAGGTGCAAAAACCCTGGCTTTCTATCTTTTATGCCATGAAACCTACATAACCTACATACTCCTTTATAAAACTGCATCACTCCCCATTTAAGTAGTCAGGAAACACTGTGGAACAAATAGAGCCATGGCTTTTTGAATGAATTAGAAAGTAGCTAATAAAACAACTTCCTACTACTAATTGGTTTGCCAGTTGGGTAAATTACAGTAGATTGGCAAGTAGTTTTTCTACATAATGATAATTACAGATATTGCTATATTCATGTCAATACAATATAATATCTGTAATTATCTATTCATATCTTATAAATATGCCTGTCTATATTGAAGTATATATCTTTGTGTTTATATAGCAAAAGCTTAATAGCTATAGCTAAATTTAAATGTATATACATATCTATCCATCTATAAGATTAATAATAAATTATACTAAGACTTTTGGAAGAAGTTATATGTTAATTTTTAAATAAATATTGTTTTTGAAAAAAAGATACCTTAAAGATTGCCTCTTATTTAAACTAACAGCCTTGAGATATTTAAAATAAGTGGTCCAAAGATTGAAAAAAATTGTTTGGGAGGAAATTTTTGTGTTGTAATTTGAGCTTTGCAAAATTTTGAGTTCATATTTTAAGGAATATTATTGTTGACTTTCTAAGCCTCCTTGGTATCTGTGTGCTGAAATACTCACGTTCTGTAACTTAGGAAATTAAAAAAAAAAAACAAAAAAAACGTAAGGGCTAAAAGCACACAAGTCTTTTTCTTCTCTTATTTAAAATATTCCCAGTCTTCTGGAACTCACATATGCCCAGTCTTCTGTAACTCACCATATGTCTATCTTATTCAGCTTTCTGAAACTGGAAGCACGCCACAAAAATATAGAAAAGTTCTAATTAGTATGTGTGCACATAAATACACAAAATATATCTGCATATATATACACACATATCTAGATATGTGTGTGTGTGTATATATATATATGCACGTTTCACCGCAAAACCTTTCAAGAGTATATTATTATTAAACTGAATGATTGTATTATTATTCAGATTATAGTATTTTAAAAATATTACTGTATCATCAAGTGCTATGTAATGCTCATGATGTAAAATACAACAGATATAACACCTAAACCTGTAATTTCAGTAGTATAAGGTGCAAATGAAGAAACTTTTTAGATCAATGAGCCTTTTCTTTAACTTTGATAATTACCCAGAGTACTTTGAATGACCTGGACTTATCCAGGATCAGTTAGCCTCTATATATCAAAGGTGGAACTTGAATCTAGTTCTTCCACAATCCAATGCTATCCTTTAACAGTTACGTTAAAATAAGCCTCACAATTTCTCTCCATTTGGACTTAAAGTAATATTCCTTTAGGTTTAGATTCAACTTGTTTAACTGGCCACCAGAT
Organism: Notamacropus eugenii; assembly: GCF_028372415.1. Classification (NCBI taxonomy): domain Eukaryota; kingdom Metazoa; phylum Chordata; class Mammalia; order Diprotodontia; family Macropodidae; genus Notamacropus; species Notamacropus eugenii. The sequence continues at coordinate 144,595,919 of NC_092874.1, read as the reverse complement.
TTAGGAAATCAAATATGCATGTGCTCTTTGAAATGTATGCATGTATGCATATGTATATATATATATATTTATATACCTATATGAAAATGTATGTATATGTATAAAATAAAAATATGTATGTGTTCTTTGATACCTACAATCTTGATTTCAGTAATGGTATTTGTAAATTCTTATATATGTAGTCTCTTTTCTGTCACTCTCATTTTCCACTCCACCTTTAAAATAATGCATAATGCTACACAAAGTATTAGAATTCTTTAAAATGGAATTTTGTTCAATTTATAGCCTTTCCATAGATATCCCTATAAACAAAAGCAAATGTGTTAAAACAAAAAATAGGTACATCCTGAATTGTTTTTAGATATGGTTGTCTACCTTCTATACTTGTTCCCTACCAAATGGTATCTTTTGATAGGATATGGAACATCAAAAATTATAAGCATGGAGGAGGAAGTGGGCAAAGTGAATTGACTTTTGAATAATTGAATTTAAGTCCAAATGCTTCGAGGACTAGTGTGAAGACGATGATTTGTCCTGAGAACACAGCTCAAGTTTTTAGTCACCATAGTGAATTAATTTGATCTACTATCTTGGTGCAACATTGGTTAATTATAACTTTAAAGGTATGATCTCCAAGATAAACAGAATATTTTGGGAAGGGAGGAAGATAGTCATACAAAAATCAATACTTAAAAAATTTGAGTCTGTGTTTCTGTTAGATATTTCTGTCCCAAATTCCTCCATTGCTCCATCTTATGAGCACTATATCTATCTATCTATCTATCTATCTATCTATCTATCTATCTATCTATCTATCTATCTATCTATCTGTCTGTCTGTCTGTCTGTCTGTCTGTCTGTCTGTCTGTCTATCTATCTATAGATAGATTGATAGACATTAAATATTCTCCTTCAAAATGTTACCTGCACATGGACTTGGGTAGTAAAGTTAAGCAAGGCTCCAGTGAGAACTATAAAGCATGACCTGCTCTTTATGATCTGCTGTTTAGCAGGATTATTGTTATTTATCAGCTCTGAGACATTCAGTCCTTTTCCCTTTAAGACATAACCATAAACATCTGATCCATTCTCTTGATGGCCCTCCCAAGGCCAAAAATCTCTTTAGTTCCCTATGGTTGTCAGTCCTACTAAGGTTTTGAAATATGTCTCATCCATTTATATGCTGTCCATAGAGCATACTAGTTGCATACTTACAGAGTGTACCTAACCACACCTGTGATCCATCATTTATAAATTTTTGCAGCAGAATTGTTCACCTAATAAAATAGCTCTAAGCCCAATAATAAAATAATACAACAGAGAAACCAAGACACAATTCTCGAATGGATTAAGAAAGTCTCTCCCCACCCAAGGAGCCTGATGTTTTCAACCTAATTTTTCACTTATATAGTTTTTGACTCTTTCTCTCTTCTCCTCCACTCATCATTGTCTGATATTTGCTGATTTTAACTGGATCAGAGATGAAAATATAGGCTCAGACATTATTCTTTCTCAATGGGCTTTAGATACAAACTTCTTAGATTTTTGCTTTTTGCATTCCAATGAAGGTGAAAATCTTGACCTAAATCATATATTGAAATGGCAAATAAAAGTTTAAAATTAACCTATAATTATTCAAAAACTTTCCTGTTGGGGCAACGAGGTGGTGCAGTGAAAAGAGCACTGATCCTGGATTCAGGAGAACCTGAGTTCAAATTTAGTTTCAGATACTTACTAGCTATGTGACCTTGGGCAAGTCACTTCCCCCCAATTACCTTGCCTTCCCTCCTCCAAAAAAAAAAAAGGAAAGAAAAACTTTCCTGCATAAAACTTTAAAATTAATATAAAAATCTTGTTTATTTTTACAAAAGAAACACCTAGCTAGGTCTTTTCCCTAATATTTTGAACTTATTTTTAGACAAATACTAAAACTTAAATACATAGTAAGAAAAGAAAAAGAAACATTATAAACATAAATACAAAATAAGAAAAGAAAAAAAAATGCCATGTGTACCGTAGAACCTGAGAGTGTTCAAAATATATAGCAATAATTTATCATTTCATGAAAGCCCATGTATTAAATACAGTACATTGTTGAAAGCTATCCATCTTGTCTTTTATTCCTTGTAGGTTTTCCTGTGTTCTCTGCTGTACACGTTTTAGCTTGTTCTTTCTCCTCCCTTCCTACTCCCTACCTACCACCCCAAGGCTACAATTGAACAGGGATATATTTATATAAAGGTATTGATATATACAAACATGTATACACATACATACGTATTTAAAGGTAGACTTTCCCTAAAAGATTCTATAATCTTGTTTTATGTTTGTGCATCTCTTTTTTGCTCTCTTCTATTTTGTCCACTTTACTTCTGCCTGCTACTTTGGCCTTCTATTACTTAACTCTACCACCACTCCAGCCATCCCTCACTTTTCCTCCCATTTCTCTAAATCTAAATACACTTTTATATCCTTTAACCTCTCCCCACTCCCTAACCCCTTAGAGTTTTATTTCTTATTTACATTTAGAAGACGTTTATACTCTTCTGGGTGTATATGCATTATCTTCTCTTAAATCCATTCCTGATGAAAATAGGTTTTCAGAACTAACAGCCCCCTCCCCCATCTAATTCCTCTGTATTGGGTTTTTCCTCTTGTACCTCATTTGTATAGGATAATTACTCTTAACTGTTGTTGAACAGTTTTACTTTTTAAAGTCAAATCATATTGAATTATACCCCTATCTTTCTTATAAGCTACCTACCTACTACTAACATTCTTAGACACAGGTTTTCCATTTTCATACATAAATGGTAAGCATTCTATCCTTATTGAGTCCCTTGAAATTGGTCATTGGTATGTACAGAATATTTCTCTTGGCTCTTGTATGTCAAATCTTCTGTTGAATCAGCTTTTATTAATTAATTAATTTTTAGTTTTCAACATTGACTTCCACAAGATTTTGAGTCCCAAATTTTCTCCCCATCTCTCCCCCCCCACTGACCCCAAGAGGTCTTGCATGCTGATCAGCCCTTCCCCCAATCTGCCCTTCCTTCTATCACACCCATCCTTTCTCTTATACCCTTCCCCTCTATTTTTTTGTAGGGCAAGATAGATTTCTATACACCATTGTCTATATGTTTTTCCCCAGTTGAATGTAAAAACAATTTTAACATTCTTTAAAAAAAAAACAACTGAGTTCCAACTTCTCTCTCTTCCTCCCTCCCCACCCACCCTCATTGAGAAGGTGAGCAATTCAATATAGATTATACATGTGTAGTCATACAAAACACTTGTATAACAGTCATGTTGTGAAAGACTAAATATATTTCCTTCCATCCATCCTTCTCCCCATTTATTCTATTCTCTCTTTTGACCCTGTGCCTCATCAAAAGCTTTTGCTTCTAATTACCCCATCCTCGCATTTGCTGTCCTTCTATTATCCTCCACACCCCACTTATCCTTTTCTCTTCCACTTTCCTATAATGTAAGATAGATTTTCATACCCAATTGAGTATTCATGTTATTCCCCCATTAAGCCAAATCTGATGAGAGTAAGGTTTACTCTTTCCCTTTCACCTCCCCCCTGTTCCTCTCCATTGAAAAAGCTTTCTCTTGTTTTATTATGTGAGAGGTAATTTACCCTATTCTATTTCTCCCTTTCTCCTTCTCCCAATATATTCCTCTCTCAACCCTTAATTTTATATTTTTAGATACCATCCCTTCATTTTCACCTCACTCTGTGTCTTCTCTCTCTCTCTCTCTCTCTCTCTCTCTCTCTCTCTCTCTCTCTCTCTCTCTCTCTCTCATCCCTCCAACTATCCTAATACTGAATAAAAGTCTCAAGTGTTACAAATATTATCTTTCCATGTAGGAATGTAAATTATTCAACTTTAGTGAGTCACCTATGATTTCTATTTCCTGTTTACCTTCTCATGCTTCTCTTGATTCTTGTGTTTAGATGTCAAATTTTCTATATCAGGGAAATTTTCCTGGATAATTTCTTGAAGGATGATGTCTAGGCTCTTTTTTGACCGTGGCTTTCAAGTAGTCCAGTATTTTTTTAAATTGTCTTTCCTGTATCTATTTTTCAGGTCAACTGTTTTTCCATTGAAATATTTCACAGTGCTATTTTTTCATTTCTTTGATTTTGTTTCATAATTTCTTAATTTATCATAAAGTCCTTAGCTTACATATGCTCCATTCTAATCTTTAAGGAATTATTTCCTTCATCGAACTTTTGGATCCATCTGGCCAATTCTGCTTTTTAAGGCACTCTTCTCCTCATTAGCTTTTGAATGTCTTTTGTCATTTTAGTTAGTCTATTTTTAAGGTGTTATTTTCTTCAGTAATTTTTAAGTTTCCTTTAGCAAGCAGTTGATTTATTTTTTCATGATTTGCTTGCATCACTCTCATTTCTCTTCCCAATTTTTGCTGTTCTTCTCTTACTTGATTTTCAAATCCTTTTTGAACTCTCCCATGGTCTGAGACCAATCTATATTTTCCTTGAAGGCTTTGTATGCAGGAGCTTTGACTTCATTGTCTTCTGTGTGTATATTTTGGTCTTCCTTGTCATCAAAGTAAGATTCTTTATATGATTCTTTTTCTGCTTTTTCCTCATTTCCCCAACCATTTACTTGATTTTTGAGCTCTCCACAGAAAAACTGGATCTGGCATTCCTGGTCAGCAGAGATTCCCCAGGTCAGACACCCAACTCCTCTCACTGTGGGGATGTGGGGTGGTAAAAGTTCCTGTGGCTAGGGCTGAGGCAACCTCCCAGCCCAGCTAACCTTAGGCCTTACAGCTTGTTTAAACAGCTTGCCACTTGTTAAAGAGGACCCTAGCCCAGAGGTGTTTACTCTTCACTGGGAGGAAATCTAGTCTTGGGATTTTTCTTCAGGTGTTCTCTGATTGCCCCAAGAGGACCCCTATTATGCCCCAATTCTTACTTGTTCTATAAGTCCTCTGTTTGCCCAGAGGAGCTATTTTATCTCTTTTTTGGAGGCAAATCTTGAGAGCTGGAAATTTTCTGACATACCTCCCATCTTCCCAAAATTCCCCTCTGGATTTATTTTTAATATTCATTTTCTTGGGAAAGAAAAGTATTCACCAAAAATACTAAAGCCAGAAAATACACCTAACAAATTTCAAATGAGTCCTTTATTTGTTTGGTTGTTTTTGAATGGTTAAAGAAAAGAAGGAAGGAAAAAAGAAAGTACCCACATACACATGGTTAATTTTGGTTCAAATTTAAAGCATTTGTTTCTTCACACTATTAACTGAATATATAGTTATAAATAGACATTTTAAAAAGTATGCTTAAAATCTTTATTTCAATTAGATTAATTCTAATTCTAATTGAATTCTAATTCTAATCTAATATATTAGATTAATATATTTGACTCTAAGTCACACTAGGCTATCATCCTACCTCATCCATGGAGTCCGCACTTTCAAACTCTCATTGTAGTCATTATGATTACAAATTAATTCAAATAACAATACATATTTTTCTTTCTCTCTCTCTGTCTCTCTGTCTCTCTCTGTCTCTGTCTCTCTCTCCCTTTCTCTCTCTCTCTCTCTTTCTCTAGCTCTCTCTCTCTCAGACACCCCCCCCCCCACACACACACACACATGCACCATAATGCACACACTCTTTGATGAGAATGATTTTTGGCTTGTTTTGTTTATTAGCAAAAAGAAGCTACCATATATTACTTACATAACTAAGTGTATGAAAAGATAAAAAAAAGATTTTTACATTATGATCAGAGTTATGGCCAATATAATATTAAAGAAGTCAACATTTTTTTTGATTTTCTGTATGACTTCTATTAAATCAACCCAATTTCTCTTTATTTACAGTAGTACTCACTGAATGAATAAATAAATACTTGCTTTGAAAGGTAAAGTAAGATCTTAATTGATAAAGTGTTTTAAAATTCTTTTTTTGTATGAAATGTACAATGCAATCTTTTGAAGATTCTATAGTATGATGGTGTATACATGCTACTGAACCTCAAAACTGATGGCATCAGTTGTAGGAAGTGTGTCATAAAATACATGTATTATTGAGCCTATATTTATGATTCCTTCAAAGAAATGACTTTACATAAAAACTTGCCTTATTGAACTCCACTCAAGGCCCCTTAGTAAATAATTCAAACCTGATATTCTCCAGTAAGTAAGTATGTAAAAATGTACTAAAAATAAAGAATTCTAGAAAGCTTAGTAATAGTAATGAAATAGGAGCTATGTGCATGCCAAAAAGAAGAGGAAGTTTTTCCCACATGTAGTTTAAAAACAGATAACTAAGAACATAGTGACGCTGGAAATGTAAAATATCTTTAATTCTTTTAAGAAAATGCTATTTAAAGTGAAAAATAGAAGATGATACAAGAATAGGCAGAAAGAGCTCTGGTTTTAGAGTCAGAAGACTTGGGTTCAGATCACAACTCTACTGCCTGAATGGTCTTGAACAAGTACCTTAACCTATCTTGACCTCAATTTTCTCATTTGTAAAATGATGGGATAGAATTAGACAACTTCTAAGATCTCTTCCAGCTCCAAAACTATTGACATGCAACATGATAGAATGCTTCAAAATGATGGAGGCCAGGTTGTGGTGGAAGCTGTTGCACATTGATAAAATAATCATGCCTAGCTAGACTGATGCCCTTCCTCTCTCCTTGAGATTATAATCAATGGACTATCTCATTAGATAGATGATGTTTTCTGCCACAGCGCCAATTTTGTTATCTCGTTGCATGAATATAAATGCAATCTTCTGTATGAGTTAGGATAGGCTAAGTGTCTACAATAGTATATCAAAAGCAGTGATAATGTAATAAGCATAATAATAACTAAAATGTATAAGGTCATTTAATGTCTGCAAAACAAACACATATTAGCTCATTTGATCCACACAAAAGCCTTATGAGGTAGATCCAATCATTATTCAATTTTAAAAGAGACAATTGAGGTAGAGAAAAGGGCAATACTTTGTCTATTGTCATATTCAATACTAGCACTTAGTACTTTAAAAAGACAATAAAACCTAAAAATCATGGTCATTGTTCAACGTTAGCTTATTATCTCATTGGGGAAGAAAGTTTGTTGTGTTCCTCTTTCGTTATTGAAGAAGACCATGCCATCAGAGAAATGATGACATGACTTGCACTTGACTTTGTTTTGAGTGAGGGAGGGCTGTGCAGATCACCAGTCTCACTTCTCCTCCAGAACCATCTGAATCCATTGACCAGATATTCATCAGGATGACTGGAGATGACCCAGGATGCACTGGGAGACCTTGGGGCTTTTAAGCCAGGGTCCTTGCAGGAACTCACTTAGGGTGAGGTAACACCCATTCATTGAACAGGCCTGTTTAATAAGTAGCCAGGGCATGGCCCCTTTAATGAGGCTAAGAAAAAAGGATAACAGATTGGGTGGGAAACAGCAACACTTACTACTGATACTCACTCTAAAGCTAGGAGGGTCCAGAGGAGCCCTAAGGTAGGGGCCCATTGGATCCCAGCTTCAGAGTGCAGTGGGGAAGAAGGTTACATCATAGTGAAAGTTGTGGGTACTATGATGTTTTTCACCCTGTGAAATCTGATTAAATGAACAATTAGAAAAAGGAATTGTTTGTATTATGATGCTTATAATACATGACCTGGTACAAGTCATAAAGCAAAGACTAGAGAGATGAATAATGTTTATCACAGAGTGAGGATTAATGAATATGAAGTTTTAGCTGGTTCTTCATGAATAAAGTTTGGAAAAAGCACATGGTATGGGATGAAAAAAATGTTAAAATCCATACTGAATTAAAGAAACTATTGCCAAATAAGTGACTTTTAGATAGAACTGTTTTGCTTTAACAATAACATGGAGTAAAATGTCTCAAGATTCATTATATTTAAACTGACTATTAAACAAACTTGACTACAAATTAAATTATGTCCAATTTCATTTCATCACTTGATAAATGTTCATAAAAATCCTTTCCCTTTATATGGACTGCTTAAAACTTTGGATGACAGGAATAAGGCCAGCGGAAGGATGGTATATACTAGTGATACTTTTTGAATTTTCAAATTATAATTGATAAAATAATTTTATAGATTTCTTCATTCCAGAATTAATCTTCTCTTTACCCCATCTATGTAAAGTCCACAGAATTTCTTATACACTTGGTAATTCCATGATTTACACTCTTGGAATTTAGGAATCTCTAATATATAAATATGTTATTTTTATGATGACTAATAGAACTCAAATACAATATCACTCTCCATTAGGTGCTTCACCACCATGTATAGCATGGCAGCAAAAGTTCTTTAAAATTAATATTTTGAATTGACTTGTGGAGTCACAGATTTTGAGAGTTGAAAGGGATCTGAAAAGTCATTTAGATCAAATCATATGCCAAAAGAAGTACTATTATATGTAGCAAATTGCAATAGAGCTTTTGTCAGAAAAACTCCAGAAAAGGGAAAATATATTATTTTTTGAAAGCTGCCTTTCCAGATTTTAACAACATTGTTTTCCTGGAATCAAGCCTCTATTTTCTTCCTTGCAATTTCTCGCAATTTCTCCTGGTTTGGGGGCCAAATAGAACTTATACAGTCCAATCATTCCAAGAGAGTCCTTTGAATACTCAAAGTAGCTACCATCTCTCCCCTATGTCTTCTCTTCATCCTTAACATGCCAAGTTTCTTCAAGTATTTCTCATATGTCATAAATTCCAGACCTTTTACCACCCTAGTTAACAGAACTGAACATAATATTCACGTTCATGTCTAATGGATGCTCATCTCTCTTTCCCTGGAAGCAATATCCCTTTTAAACTATAGATTTAGTAAACTTAGTTCAAACTTGACATGGCTAAATGCTGAGAATATATAGGAAGAAGGATAGAGTCTGAATGTGTGATTTTTTTTTTTAATGTAGGAAACTCCTGGATAAGAAAATTCTCTCCACTGAGAAAAGCTGGCATCTCTTCTGCAATGTATATTGCTCTTATTTTGAATACTAAGTGATTGTGACTTGTCGAAGGTTACCTGATTGAGTGTTACAAATACTCAGCCAGCATTTTTGAGGGGAGAGGGATTAAACATAGGCCCTAAACTCAGGAGGCTAAGCAACAAACTTTTTTTAATGTCCTCTAACTATATGAAATCAGTAACTATAAGGAAAAAAAAACAAAACATTGTAACATAACTCAGAATATTAAATGGGATACAAATTGACAGTAGCCTTATTGCTCTTAATTTTTTAGCTCATAACAAAAATCTTGGAGCAACTGCTAGAAATCAATCTCATCCACCAGTCTCTTTCTTTTTTGTGCTTCAGACTTGAGATCCTGTAATTTCATCAATGTTCTTACATAACATCTGTTCTTTATCAATTGTCTAGGATCCTGAGAAGTTAAAGAAAAGATTTGTTCGAGGTTAAATAACTAATATGTGTTAGAAGCAAGATTTGAATCCAGGATATCCTATCTCCAAGGAGAGTCTTCTTTCCACCTGGTTACTTCTCAGTGTTCAAAATGATAATATATCCTTTAGCATTTCCAAGCTTTCAGCAGCTCAGTATCAAAAAGGAGAAGGTGGAAATAAAAAGCAATAATCTGGCATGTTGTTATTGACTTAGTTGCATTCCAAAGTTGGTGAATCTTGATTCATTATACTGTGGCCTATGCCCCTGAATGCTGGCTAATGAAATAAAATCAAAAAAAGTGCATCCATCTCAGCTGGGAAATGGATGAAGAAACTTTTTCCTATGGATATCATTGTGTAGCAATAAATGACAAATACATGAAATTGAGAAAGCATGGGAAGATATGTGTGAATTGGTATAATAGGGAAAAAGCAGAAGCTGAAGCATATATTATGATAATTCAGTGAAATTAATGTTTAAAATAAATTATAAATTGTGAGTATTTTTAAAAAGTTAACATTACTAATACTGGAAAACAGGTAATGAATGTTTTTTCTCTCTGCTCAACAAAAGGATCAGAGCTTATTAAAGCAGAATGATGAATATACTGGCAGTTATGGTCACAGTGTCAGTTATTTTTTGCATAAGTATTTTCCTTTGATATAAGGGTGACTCCAATTATGAGGTAGTAGACAGAGTAAAGTATGTGCAAAAAAAATAGTGCTATAAAAGTAAAAGACATATACAAACTTTTCTTTTTTAAGCCTGCTACCCTTCTGCCAAAGATATAATACCTCCATCACCCTGGCTCCTAGACAAAGAGGTCTACAAACACTTTTGTCCACCTAGCAGCTGCTCCCTATCTAAAATTGTTAACCCATGGAATTTATGCAGGTTGCCACGCTTCTTCTGACAGCATAATAAACAATGCAAGGGCCCCAAAAGGCTTTGGGAATCACATCACAAAACAAAGATACAGCTGAGAGGGGTGGGGCGGGGTGAGGGTGGGGAGTGCTTAGCACTTTGAGATGGACAGATAACAAAAGTTACATTTTTAGTCAATATTAATAGGAAAATGTGTCTAAGCAGCTGTGGTTCAAAAATGATACTAACCAATTCTTCACAGATAATACAGAGAAAAGAAAGAGAACTCACAGGTAGAAAAAAATATTTCTAGTACCTTTTCTTTATAGGAATGATCTGGAAACGTAAGGGGCCCCCATAAATTGGAGAATGGTTGAACAAATGATTGCATATAAATATAAGGGAAGAAACCCAGGAAGATTTGTATAAATTGATATGAATGAAGTGAGTAGAACGAGGAGAATATTTATATAGTAACCATGACATAGCAATTACAAGCAAATTTTTAAAATTTACAAAACTCACAAAAAGTTACTAGTTAATATGGCTTATGAAATTTCCAAAGTAGATGATGAGGTATGCTGTATATCTCCCGACAAAGAGATGATACACTCCAGATTCAGACTGAAAAAATGCCAACACTACAATTGTTTTGTTTGACTATGTATATCTTTATCTTTTTTTCTTTATTTCAGTGGAAGAAGAGATAAAATAAATCCTTAATTGGAATAAAACTTAGATGAATTATGGATGTTTGCAAATGGAAAGAAAAAAATTACAAAAAGAGTCACTTAAAAAAATTTTAAATGCACAAAAGAGAACAGAAGGAATGCCAAAAGGAAATTTCATACAATCAGGAAAACTTTGAAAGAGATATGTTAAATTTGTTATACAGATAAAAAAAAAGAAAAGAAATCTTTGCATAGTGAAGATTTGGGGTTTCATGTACAATCATCTTTTTTATATTTTACTCAAGTTTAGAATAAAGTAAATTTAAAATGATAATCTGCAGTCAAGATAAAATTTTATCTTTCCACTTCACATAGAAATAATACTGTGATGGCCTTCTTTGGAATACATCCCTTGATAAGCTTTGATAGAGTTTGGAACACTAACTAAATTTGAGAATATAAATTAAAGCCTTTTTGACATATGAAAACCAATGAAGCAGATTTATGATCCTCATTTCTTATAATTTCCAAGGATGCTGGTTTAAGGAATCAAAATATTTTTGAGATAAATCTACAACACTTTCTGAAGATAAACTTGTGTTGGATTTGGTGGTACCTTGAAGGTGACACTCTGAGATATTCTTCTCCTAACAGACACCTTCTCCTTTTTATATGTCTTCTCAGAATCACCCAACAAAACTCAAACCAGAAGACTAAATTAGTAGTTTATTTCATATATGCCATTGGGTGTGTCTTCTCACTGATGTAGCTGCACCCTGAAGTGATTAAAGATTAAATTCTATTTATTTTTGTCCATCCTATGGTACTCTCTGTGTCTTCCTATAAATCTGTGTGTCTGTGTGTGTGTGTGGGGGTGTTATCTAAATTTCTCCAGGGACCTTCTGAATCTTCCCTTGATTTTCATGAATATCAATGGAATATATGAACTCTTACTTTGTGACGGGACCTTTTTTTCTGGCCATTCAGTTTCTGTGATATTTATGCCACTTCTGGTGTCAAATGGTTAGCAGTCAAAACTAATACATCATAGAAATGAACATAGATTAAATTGTCAAGGAGTTTGAAAAAGTAAGAATGAAGCACATGCTGATATATATATATATGTATATATATATGTATATATGTATATACACACACACATATTAAAAGCACACAAAATCTTTTAATTTCATTGTTTCCATCAAAATAGCAAGATTATTTACTTTAACAAAAGGCTATTCATTTTGCATTTGTCAGCCTATGAACTGATATTTAAAGTTTGTGTGGGAGTAGGGTAAACACAGTTTTAAATGAATGCCATTAGACAATTTCTATTCATAACAAAACCCAGACCTTAATATTGCCATTAGAATTATCATCCTTGACTCATTTTAAAATACCACCTAACTTCAGATTGGATTTAGATGATTTATAAAGCTACCTTCAAGGATACTCTTCATAAGATGTTTATTTAGTAATAAATAATTTATCAAAGCCAGACATGCAATATTTAGAAAAGATGTAGTATGGCTGCATGATTTCCATAGGGACTTCAGTATCATTTAAGAATAATTTTTCTTGACATTTTTCTAGTCAAGGCATTATTTTTGCCAGATCACCAAAATACTTTATATCCTTATGTCTTCTCTCTGATTTTTCTTTAAAAAAGTAAAGCTCTGCACTGTTACATGATGCATAAATCATCTGCTATGTTAAAAACCAATGAGCAAATAAATATTTAAAAGATACCAAGAGATAAAAATAGAAAACAGAAGCAACATTTTTTTCTTTAGAAAAAATTGAAATATAAGGAAAGGTGGCCAGCAGGGTAATATTATACAATCCACTGTGGTAAGAGTGTGAGTGTTGGAGTAAAAAGGACTCAGTTTTAGATGTAGCTCTATTCCTGACTCATTGGCGTACCTGGAGCAGCTCACTGAAATTTTACAAAGCCTAGTTTCTCTATATTTAAAATAAATAAAATTTGATGAGATGGCCTCTATGGCCACTTGCATTTCTCAGAATCTATGGATCTCAGTTCGGCTGAAAATCATTTTTAGCATACTCTAAAAATGTGTATGAATATTATATAAAAAGAACATGGTGGGAGTGAATTAGAATACTTCAAAGAATTAGGCAAATTCCCTGGTCTCTTTTGTTGAGAAATAGGTTTTTCTACTTTCCAAAACATGTGTGACCTAAGAACTCTTCTTTTTTTTTTTTTTTTATTTTGTAATGTTTAACAATCACTGCCATACAATTGCGATTTTATCCCTCCCCACCTACTCCCCCTACCACCCTCCCTCCCCACGACTGCATACAATTCTGTATAGATTCTACATATACTTTCCTATTGAGTATATTTTCACTATAGTCATGCTATGTAGTCAGACTAAGATAAATGAAAGAAATCGTATAACAAATCAGAACATGATACACAAACACATACACATACACAAACATGATCTGCTACAATATGTGAGTGACTTCCATATTTCTCTCTCTGAGTGTGGCAGGCATTTTGCCTTGAGATCCTCCATTGGGATTTTTTTTTTTTTTTGGTAAGAAGTTCTTGTGTTATTACAAAAATCTAAGTCTACCAGAAGAAACTCTCACACACTGTGGTTGTTGCTGTGCATAAAGTTCTCCTGGTTCTGCTCCTTTCACTAAGCATCAGGTCATATAAGTCCTTCCAGGCCTCTCTGAAGTCTTCCTGTTCATCATTTCTTATGGCACAATAGTACTCCATTACATTCATATACCATAATTTATTCAGCCATTCCCCAATTGATGGACATCCCCTTGATTTCCAGTTTTTGGCAACTACATAGAGTGCTGCTATAAATATTTTTGTACATGTGGGACCCTTTCCCATTTTTATGATCTCTTGGGGATATAGTCCTAGTAGCGATATTGCTGGGTCAAAGGGTATGCACATTTTTGTAGCCCTTTGGGCATAGTTCCAAATTGCTCTCCAGAATGGTTGGATGCGCTCGCAGCTCCACCAACAATGAATTAGTGTTCCAACTTTCCCACATCCTCTCCAGCATTTATCATTTTCTTGTTCTGTCATGTTTGCCAATCTTATAGGTGTGATGTGGTACCTCAGAGTTGTTTTGATTTGCATCTCTCTAACCAATAGTGATTTAGAGCATTTTTTCATATGATTATAGATAGCTTTAATTTCTTCCTCTGAAAATTGCCTGTTCATATCCTTTGACCATTTATCAATTGGGGAATGAGTTGTATGATTATAAATTTGGATCAGTTCTCTATATATTCTAGAAATGAGGCTTTTATCCCCGAGCTTAGCTGTAAAAATTCTTTCCCAATTTACTACATCCCTCCAGATTTCGGTTGCATTGGGTTTAGTTGTGCAAAAACTTCTCAGTTTAATGTAATCAAAGTTATCCATTTTGCATTTCCTAATGCATTCTATCTCTCCGTTAGTAAAGAATTCTTCCCTTCTCCATATATCTGATAAATACACTATTCCTTGCTTCTCCAGTTTATTCATGGTATCAATCGTTATACCTAAATCATGTACCCATTTGGACTTTATTCTTGTGTACTGTGTCAGGTATGGGTCTATGCCTAATTTCTGCCACACTGTTATCCAGTTTTCCCAGCAATTTTTGTCAAACAATGAGTTCTTATCCCAGAAGCTGGGGTCCTTGGGTTTATCAAACAGAGGGTTGCTATATTCCTTGCCTACTGCATCTTGAGTGCTAAGTCTATTCCACTTGTTTACCTCTCTGTTTCTTAGCCAATACCAAGTGGTTTTGATAATTGCTGCTTTATAGTACAGTTTGAGGTCTGGTAGCGCTAGGCCACCTTCCCAAGCATTTCTTTTCATTAGTCCCTTTGATATTCTGGACCTTTTGTTTTTCCAAATGAATTTTGATATTATTTTGTCCAGCTCTAGAAAATAATTGTCTGATAGTTTAATTGGTATGGCACCAAATAAGTATATTAATTTGGGTAGAATTGTCATTTTTATTATATTAGCACGTCCTACCCATGAGCAACTAATGTTTTTCCACTTACTTAAATCTGACTTTATTTGTGCAAAAAGTGTCTTGTAATTGTGTTCATATAATCCCTGGGTTTGTTTTGGCAGACTCCTAATTATTTTATACTGTCTACCCTAACTTTAAATGGGATTTCTCTTTCTATCTCTTGCTGTTGGACTTTGTTGCTAATATATAGGAATGCAAAAGATTTGTGTGGGTTTATTTTGTACCCTGCAACTTTGCCAAAGTTGTTTATTAATTCTAGTAATTTTTTACTTGAATCTCTGGGATTCTCTAGGTAAATCATCATATCATCTTCAAAGAGTGATAACTTAGTTTCTTCTTTGGCTATTTTAATTCCTTGGATATCTTTATCTTGTCTAATTGCTACAGCTAACATTTCTAGTACCATATTAAATAATAGTGGTGATAATGGACAACCTTGTTTCACCCCTGATCTTATTGGGAATGCATCTAGCTTATCCCCATTGCATATAATGTTTGCTGAAGGTTTTAGATAGATACTGCTTATTATTTTATGGAAAGTTCCCTTTATTCCTACATTCTCCAATGTTTTTAGTCGGAATGGATGTTGTATTTTGTCAAAAGCTTTTTCTGCATCTATTGAGATAATCATGTGGTTTTTGTTAGCTTTGTTGTTGATGTGATCGATAATGCTAATAGTTTTCCTAATATTGAACCAGCCCTGTAGTCCTGGTATGAATCCTACCTGATCATAATGTATTAATCTCGTGATAAGATGCTGTATTCGTTTTGCTAGAATCTTATTTAAAATTTTTGCATCTATATTCATTAGGGAAATTGGTCTATAATTTTCTTTCTCTGTTTTGTCTCTTCCTGGTTTGGGTATCAAAACCATATTTGTATCATAGAAAGAATTTGGGAGGACTCCTTCTTCCCCAATTTTCAAGAATAGTGTATGTAGTATTGGAATTAACTGTTCTTTAAATGTTTGATAGAATTCACTTGTGAATCCATCTGGCCCTGGAGATTTTTTCCTAGGGAGTTCATTGATGGCTTGTTCAATTTCTTTTTCTGAGATGGGGTTGTTTAAGTATTCACCTTCCTCTTCTGTTAATCTGGGCTATTTATATTTTTTAAAATATTCATCCATTTCATTTAGATTATCGAATTTGTGGGCATAAAGTTGGGCAAAGTAGTTTCTAATTATTGTTTTAATTTCCTCCTCATTGGAGGTGAGTTCACCCCTTTCATTTTTAATATTAGTAATTTGGTTTTCTTCTTTCTTTTTTTTAATCAGATTGACCAAAGGTTTATCAATTTTATTAGTTTTTTCATAAAACCAACTATTGGTTTTATTTATTAATTCAATAGTTTTCTTAATTTCAATTTTATTAATCTCTCCTTTGGTTTTCAGTATTTATAATTTGGTATTTACTTGGGGATTTTCAATTTGTTCTTTTTCTAGCTTTTTCAACTGCAAGCCTAAGTCATTGATCTCCTCTTTCTCTATTTTATTTATGTAAACATTCAGAGATATAAAACTTCCCCTAGTAACTGCTTTTGCAGTATCCCATAAGTTTTGGTATGTTGTCTCACTATTGTCATTCTCTCGAATGAAATTGTTGATTGTTTCTATGATTTCTTCTTTAACCCGACCCTTCTTTAGAATTAGATTATTTAGTTTCCAATTGATTTTTGGTTTCTCTTTCCATGGCCTTTTATTACATGTAATTTTTAATGCATTATGATCTGAAAAGGATGCATTGATTATCTCTACCTTTCTGCACTGGATTGTGAGATTTTTATGTCCTAGTACATGGTCAATTTTTGTAAATGTTCCATGTACCGCTGAGAAAAAAGTATATTCCTTTCTATTCCCATTTAATTTTCTCCAAAGATCTATCATATCTACCTTATCCAGAGTTTTATTTACCTCCTTAACCTCTTTCTTGTTTATTTTGAGGTTGGATTTATCGAGTTCAGAGAGGGGGAGGTTGAGGTCCCCCACTAGTATAGTTTTGCTATCAATTTCTTCCTTCAACTCCCCCAACCTCTCCTCTAAGAATCTGGATGCTATACCACTTGGAGCATACATGTTTAGTAATGATATTGCTTCATTGTCTATGGTGCCTTTTAGCAGGATATAGTTTCCATCCTTATCCCTTTTGATTAGATCTATTTCTGCTTTTGCTTTGTCTGAGATTAGGATTGCTACTCCTGCCTTTCTTACATGAGCTGAAGCACAATATATTCTGCTCCATCCTTTGACCTTTATCCTATGTGTATCCCCCCGTTTCAAATGTGTTTCTTGTAAGCAGCATATTGTTGGATTATGGCTTTTAATCCATTCTGCTATCCGTCTCCGTTTTATGAGAGAGTTCATTCCATTCACATTCACAGTTATGATTACAATCTGTGTATTTCCCTCCAAACTCTTTCCCACCATTTGTGCTTTTAGCTCTCCCGTCTCCCTTCCCCTCCTCAATAGTATTCACTTTTCTCCCCCTCCTCCTGCAGCCTTCCCTTCCTTCTTTTGACCCCCCTCCCTTTTAGTCCCCTTTACTCTTATTGCTTCTTTCCTCCCTTTTAGCCACCCTCCCCTTTCTTCCCCCTTCCCCTCCTACTACCTATAGAGCCAGTTAGGCTTATCTACTTAAGATTATTGTTCCCTCCTTTGAACAAATCAGATGAGAGTACCTCTCAAACAATGCTCATCTCCCTCCCCTCCTTCCCTCTACTATAGTTTTGTACTTCTTCCTGTGATATAATTTGCCACTTTCTGCTTCCCCCTTTCCACACCTCCTATTACATTCCCTTCTCATACTTAAATCATATTTTTGACATGACATCATTTACTTTATGCCCGTTCCCTCTACATATATCCCTTTTATCATAATAGCTGCACAGTTCTCAAGATTAACAGGTATCATCTTCCCTTATAGGGAGGTAAACAGTTTGCCCTAATTGAGTAGCAAGTTTTTGTTTTTTCCCCTCTGTTTACCTTTTTATGATTCTCTGGAGACCTGCATTTGAAGATCAAATTGTCTATTGAGTTCTGGTGTTTTGGTCAGGAAGCTCTGGAAATCCCTTATTTCGTTGAATGACTTTCTCCTTGCCTGAAATGTTCTGCTGAACTTTGCTGGGTAGTTGATCCTTGGTTGAAGTCCCAACTCCTTTGCCTTACGGAATATTGGGTTCCAATTCTTTCGATCTTTTAATGTAGAAGCTGCAAGGTCCTGTGTGGTCCTGACTGTGTGTCCTTGATATTTGAATTGTTTCTTTCTGGCTGCTTGTAGTATTTTCTCCTTCACTTGATAGCTCTGGAATTTGGCAACTATATTTCTTGGGGTTTTGAGTTTGGGATCCCTTTCGGGAAGGGAACAGTGGATTCTTTCGATGACTATTTTGCCCTCTGAGTCTAGTACTTCTGGACAGTTTTCCTTGATGATTTCCTGGAAGGTATTGTCCAGACTCTTTTCTTCATCATGGGTTTCTGGCAGGCCAATAATTCTTAGATTTTCTCTCCTGGATCTATTTTCCAGGTCAGTTGTTTTTCCAATTAAATATTTTACATTTTCTTCTATCTTTTCATTCTTTAGATTTTGTTTGACTGATTCTTGTTGCCTCACTGAGTCATTAGTTTCTACTTGCCCAATTCTAATCTTCATCATAGTGTTTTCTTCAGTTAGCTTTTCCATCTCCTTTTCCATCTGACCAATTTTTCCCTTTAAGGAGCTATTTTCTCCATTTAATTTTTGTACTTCTTTTTCCATTCGACCAATTTTCCCAGTTAGGTTTTGGGTTTCCTTTTCCATCTGATCAATTTTCCCAATTAGGTTTTGGGTTTCCTTTTCCATTTGATTAGCTCTTCCTTTTAGGGAATTATTCTCTCCAGTTAATTTTTGAACTTCCTTTTCCATTTCTTCAATTTTCTTTTTCAGGGTTATGTTCTCATCAGTGAATTCTTTTTTTATAGTTTTAAAATCATTGGCCAGTTTTTCTTTTATATCCTTCTTCAGACGTTCCAGGTAATCTAGTTATGCTTGCGAGAAATTCATAGTCCCATCTGAGGTTTCAGATGGAAGTACAGTCTCAGCTCTAACCTCTTTGGTGTTTGTGTTTTGGTCCTTATCCCCATGGAAAGATTCTATGGTTTTTTCACTTTTCGTCTGCTTTTTCCGATTCATGATGTTGGCTGAGTGTTGTAGCTTTTGGTTCTTTCAGTCAGAAGGTACAGATCTTTAAGTTGAGCTGATGTGTGTCTAGGCTAAAAGCAGGCTTTTGTTTTTTGTTTCCCAGATCAACCCTGGGGTTAGCTTGTTAGGTGTGTGGGAGGGGTGGTCTTGTCTCAGGATATCTCCTCAGCTGACTTGAGGCAAAGGCAAGGTCAGGAGATGGTGATCCCAGCTTCCCTATTGTCTTCCCTTTTCCCCTGGAGGGCTGGGGCACGCCTAGAAGCTAACGCATGTTCCCACCCCTCCTGGGGCTCGTCTCCCGGCTCTGAGGCTTGCCTGGGTCTCAGTGCGAATTTTCTCTGCCCTGGGTCGTCTGTCCCTCCAGCCGTCTCCTCCACCCTAGGAAGAATCCCCCTTTGCCACTTTTCCAGCCTCTGGTGTTATAAGACCACCCGCCCCCTTCTGCTGTTCCCGCTGATCCAGGATTGATCTGGGGAAGAATTTTATGGTTCCCTCACGGTCATCAGGGGGGAGGAGAGAGCACTTACTGATCACTCTGCCATCCCAGTTCCTGGAAGTTCAAGTAGTGACCCACCGAAGTCCGTCTTCAGGCTGAAGATTTCAAGGGCTGCTGCGCTGATGTCTGGCACTCAGCGGCTCTCACTGGCTCGGCCTGGCTTATCTCCTGCTCCGCTGGTCTCGCCCGCCACTCTCGGGCTCCTCTGGTCCCCTCCGCCCTGCTGCGCTGACCGCGCTGCGCTGTGTGCCGGGGTCTTACCCCCGCGGAACAGATCCCTCCCGTGGACCCTCCAGTCCAGCCTGGGCTCCGAATCCGTCAAAGTCCGTCACCCACTGGATTCTACACCTCCAAAGTCTGGTCAGACTCTCCCCCCAGAGAGGAGTTTTTCCAGGAGCTTAGGTGAGTTGTTGCTTTCACTCCACCATCTTGGCTCCGCCCCGTGACCTAAGAACTCTTAAAGAACGTTCTGGTCCCTGTTACTGGGGGAAGGGAGGGGAAACAAGTAATTCCCTCTCATATTTTCTATTCTTCATGGTTCTGTAATGACATTCCTTTCAAGGAGATGGTGTTTGAGAGTATCAGCTTTCAAAAACTGACTTATTGGGCAACAAATTTCTGAATGTGTTTTAAAAACATATCACAGTTACTGTTAAACCTTTCACACATTGTTCCAACAACATCATATCTACACAACAGTTTTCCAAAAGGGTTTTAGTAGCTTTTTTTTCTTCATACATCTGGAAGATAAATCTCAGTCTCAGAGTTACAATCTAAAAATTATTTTTGTTCTTTCCTCAAACATCTAGATTTTGTCATTTGATCACCAATTTAAAGGTGGTAATCTCATGCCATGAACTCTATATCTGTCTGATCTCTCATTTTCTCCTTTGCCTCCCAATAAAGCTATTTGAATTGCTCAGGTATACATTCTGAAATATATAGAAAAGAATAGAGAAAGATGGTGATGCAGGATAAACTATTTGAATGTGGAGATGTCAATAATTTGAATGAAGGCAACAATTGGACCCAAGAATGATGATGAGACATCAAATAGAGAGTGTTTAATGAGAACAAAGAGGGGCACAGCACAGAATTTTGGGAAAACAATCATAATTTTTGTATGGATGACAAGCCAGCAGAGGAAAGTAAGAAGCTGTCAAAACAGGTAGGAGAACATGGAGAGAATATGACAGAAATAGGTGGGGTAAAGTACACAGGAAGAGAAGATGACTAACAGTGTCAAATGCTGATGAGAAGATAGTCTGAGAAAAGAGCCAATGATTGCACATTATTGGTAAGAATGGAGAGACCAGTTTCAGTTGAGTGGTGAAGTCAGAAGCAAATTCTAATGGTCTGAAGAGTGATTGAGAGGTGAAGAAACAGAGGCAATTAATGAAGATGAAATTTATTAGTACCTTGCCTTTGAAAGGGAAAAGTAATGTAAAAGGAAAGTTTAAGGGAGATTGCAAGTCAAATTTAGGTTTTAGTTTTGTTTTAGGAAGAGTAAGATTCAAGCATGTTTGTTGGCAGAGAGATTAGGACTCTAGGGGATGGTTGAAATCTCAAACTCCCATGAGAAAAAGGAAAAGAGGCAATCAAAGATCTCAGAGAATAGTAAGGACAAATTATACTCCACAAAGCTGTCAGATTTAGAGAACAGACTGGTCCAGCACAATGATCAAAGACCAGCGTGGAGCAGCAGGGACAGGATGCAGAACAGGATTCAGGGTGCCACCAGTAGCAGTTCCTAGATTCCTCAAACCACAAATGCCACAGACAGCTTCAAAGGTCAGTGAGAGGGCTCAGGTAGCTGTCATTTTTAGAATGCTCCACCAAGATCCCCTGGGGGAATTGAAGGGCTTATCTAAACTCGGGACTGAGTGGCAGACCTGGGAGACCTCTACCTAAAGCCCCTAGGGGAATTGAGCTACTGATCTGATTCTCAGCCATGACCTCCACCCAGGGGTGAAGAGGAGCACTGGCTGTGGAGACAGTGGAGGCTCTGAAGAGGGAATTCAATTGCAGATTCCAGACAGAAAAGTTTTTGGTTGCCAGACCAGTGCACTGGTCAGGAGAGGAGTAAACACCTCTCTCTTGATCGTGCCACTTTAGAAGAACTGAGAATTACAGACCCCCAGAATGTACCCACCTCTGGACAAAGGTCTCAAAAGTCAAGTAACTGGATGGGAAAATGCCCAAAAAAGGGAGAAAAAAAATGATTATGGAAGGTTATTTTCTTGGTGAGCAGGTATCTTCTTCCATCCTCTCGAATGAGGAAGAACAAAGCACGACATCAGAGGAAGTCTAGGCTTCTGCATCTAAACCCTCCAAAATAAATATGCAATGGGTTCAGGCAATGGAAGAGCTCAAAAAGGATTTCAAAAATCAAGCAAGAGAGGTGGAGGAAAAATTGGGACAAGAAAGGAGAGTGATGAAAGAAAATCATGAAAAGTGACTCAACAGCTTAATAAAGAAGATCTCAAAAAATTCTGAAGAAAATAGCATTTTTACAAATAGACTAATTCAAAATGGTAAAAGAGCTTCAAAAAGTTAATGAGGAGAAGAATTATTTGAAAAGCAGAATTAGCCAAATGGAAAAGGAGGTTCAAAAGCTCACTGAAAAAAATAGTTATTTAAAAATTAGAATGGAATAGATGGAAGCTAATGATTTTGTGAGAAACCAAGAAATAACAAAACAAAACCAAAAAAAAAATGAAAAAATAGAAGACAATGTATAATATCTCATTGGAAAAACAACTGACCTGGAAAATAAATCCAAGAGAGACAATTTAAAAATTATAGGACTAGGCTCATATTCAATCCAGTTCAGGTTCTGTCTACCTGAGATTCGATTTGCCCCACTTGTGAATACAAGCATTACAAATGCTTAGGCTCCTTAAGAGTCTAATTCACCCAATATGGCAAATCTCTAATAAACTTTGCTTTTCTTTGGCTTTAAGAAGGCTTGAGTCACAGGACCTGGCGTATCAGTATTTCAGGGTCCCCAGTACCCCTAAACCTCAACATTGCTAGTTCTAGCACACCCCTCATGTAAACTCAATGAGTGCTATGAACATATATGTGTGTGTATATGTATATACCCATATATAAATTATTAATGCATCAGTTGGAATATATATATCTTCAAAAATATGTTGAGTTTATGGGACTAAATTGAATACATGCTAGATAAAGCTATTGATTAGTTTTTAAAGAAAAAAACTTGATTAATAAATAATGGTTTGAAATTATTTGAACTTGGGTTAGGTCTATACAGGGAGAAATGCTTCAGAAGTGTTATTATTATCATTATTATTATTAATGACAACAATAGAAACTTGTTTTTATATAATGCTTTAAGATTTATAAAACATTTTTGGACTATTACTACACTTTATCCTGACAAGAATACTCCTTTCTTTGAAGTTACCAAGAAGCATCTAGAACTTGGTAGTGAGAGGGTAGAGGAAACAGGAGCAACTTATCAAGCAAAACCAAACCAAACCATAAAACAAACAAACAGAAAAGATCTCAGGTACACAAATGTTAGGGGCAGCTTGGAGAGAGTGCTGATCCCAGGGTCAAGAAGATTTGAGTTCAAATCCAGACTCTGACACTTGTTAACTGTGTGACTCTGGGCAAGTCACTTCATCTAGTTTGCCTCAGTTTCCTCATCTGTAAAAAAGACTGGAGAAGGAAATGGCAAAACATTCCAGTGACTTTGCCAAGAAACTCAAAATGTGGTCGCAAAGAATCTGACCTGACCGAAATGACTCAACAAGAAAAAAGTGTGATGTTCTTTGGTTATATGACTTGAGTCCTCCTTGATCCAGGTCTCTATTAGCTTCCCATACATATTCAGAGCTCAAAAAGATTCAAACAGATAATCCTTTTACTAGAAACTTTCCACTCACTAATGTAGAAGCAGTTTCAAAGTGATTAAAAAATCAATTCAGGAAGAATAATAAAAATTATAGGACTACCTGAAAGCCATGATCAAAATAGAGGCTAGACATTATCTTTCATGAATTTATGAAAGAAAACTGCCCTGATATTCTAGAACCAGAGGGCAAAACAAATATTGAAAGACGCCACAGATCAACTGCAGAAAGAGATTCGCAAAGAGAAACTCCTAGGAATATTGGAGCCAAATTCCAGAGTTCCAAGGTCAAGGAGAAAATATTGCTAGCAGCCAGAAAGAAACAGGTTGTGTATTGTGGAAATACAATCAGGATAACATAGGATCTGGCAGCTTCTACATTAAGGGATCGAAGGACTTGGAATAGGATATTCCAGAAGTCAAAGGAACTGGGATTAAACCAAGAATCACCTACCAGCAAAACTGAGTATAATACTTCAGGGAATAAAATGGTCATTCAATGATATAGAGGACTTTCAAGCATTCATGATGCAAAGACCAGAACGGAATAGAAAACTGGACTTTCAAACACAAGAATCAAAAGAAGCATGAAAAGGTAAACAGGAAAGAGAAAACATAAAGGAGTTGCTAAAGGTGAACTGTATACATTCCTACATGGGAAGAGAATAATTTTATCTCTTGAGACTTTTTTCAGTACTTTGGTAATTGCAAGGATTATACACACACACACACACACACACACACACACACACACACACACATGCACACAGAACACAGGATGATTTGAATAAAAAGGGATGATACTTAAAAAAATAAAAGAAAATTTAGGGGTCAGAGAGGAAAATATTGGGAAGAGAAAGAGAGAAATGGAATCAAGTAAATTATCATACATCAAGGAGGCAATAAAAAACTTATTCAGTGGAGGGGAAAAGGGAGGATGTGAGAGTGAAAAAGGGAAGCTTACTCTCTTCATATTTGACTTTAGGGAATGACATATATGAAAGTATATCTTGCACCACAGAAGGGTAGGGGAGAAGGGGACAAAAAAGGTGAGGGGGATGATAGAAGGAGGGCAAATGGGAGCAGGGAGCAATTAGAAGTAAATACTTTGGGGATTGATAAGGTCAAAAGAGAGACTAGCATAAATGGGAGGCAGGATAGGATGGAGGGAAATATAGTTAGTCTTATACAACATGACTATTATGGAAGTCTTTTGCAAAACTACACTTAAACGGCCTATATTGAATTACCTGTTTTCTCGGTAGGGATGGATGGGGAGAGAGGAAAGGAGAGAAGCTGGAATTCAAAGAACGAGGAATGAATGTTTAGAATTATTTTTGCATACAACTGGGAAATAAGAAATACAGGTAATGGGTTATAGAAACCTATCTTGCCCTACAAGAAAAGAGAGAAGTGGATAAGGGAAGGAAGAGGTGTGCTTGAAGGGAGGGCATATTGAGGGAAAGGGTAATCAGAATGCAAGACATTATGGGGTGGGGTGAGAGGAGAGATGAGGAGAATATTTGGAACTCAAAATTTTGTGGAAACAAATATTGAAAACTAAAAATAAATAAACAAACAAAAAAGGTTGTCAGAGTTCTTTTTCCTCTACAAGACAATGAAATTTTCTTCAAGACTGAATTTGTCTAACTACTGATAAGCTTCCTAGTTACCTATGTAAACCTCTCCTCCCACTCACTCCAGTGAAAAATGGCTTTAGAATACCTGGTGGCCACAGTACTGTGGTCAATTGAATTCAATGGTATATCTTTACTGATTGTGCTATCCATGCTATCACTAAATACCCTTTTTGTTTCTTAAATATTAGATGGTCCTCAAGTATCTTATTTACTTGAAATCCTAACTTTGAACTATTGAAGTGCCCAGACTCAGAACACAAAATAATTAAACCATGACAATCAGAAAGACCACTTCTAGAAATAATGTTGGATTTGAAATAGAAAGTGTTGGATTCAAACTTTATCTTTTGACATTTACTCTATGTGACCTTGAACAATTCACTTAAATTCCTTCAGGCCCCAATTTTCTTATCTGTAAATTGATGTAGCTGTATCATGTGGTCTCTAAACCTTATTCTGGTTCTAAATCTATTGTCTTTAATGCAGAATTTTATAAGTCATCTTTTCTTCCCCAAATCTAAACAAAACAAAACAAAACAAAATTCATGTATATAGTTTT
Organism: Notamacropus eugenii; assembly: GCF_028372415.1. Lineage (NCBI taxonomy): Eukaryota > Metazoa > Chordata > Mammalia > Diprotodontia > Macropodidae > Notamacropus > Notamacropus eugenii. The sequence continues at coordinate 144,570,172 of NC_092874.1, read as the reverse complement.
CCATGACACATCACAGAGTAAATTAGTTTTCTTCCCTTCATGTATCAAAAAATCCCATCCCCTCCTCTCATCTTCAGGACCGTACTATACCTTCCTCTCTCTCAACATCATTCTCTTCCTGGGTATTGACTTCTTTGTCACTGCCCTCGAACATGCTTAGCTTCCTCTTTTGAGTAAAACAAGTGAGTGGAGAGTATCTCCTTATCCTTGCCATCTTCTCAAGAAAAACACTTTGTCCATAAACTTTTTTTAATATATTCATTTTATTTATTTTAATGCTCTACAATAACTACCATAAAACTTAGATTTTCCCCTCTATCTATGCCCCCCCAATCCCCTCCCTCCCCAAGACAGCATACAATTCTATATAGGATCTACACATATGTTCCTATTGAATACATGTTCTTTAAAGTTATTCTGTGCAGAACTAAAATAAATGAGAGAAATCATATAACAAACCAAAACATAATACACACATACATACACAAAAAAAAGAAAAAAATGATCTTCTACATTCTGCGACTGAATTCCATAGTTCTTTCTCTGAAAGTGGAAGCTATTTTGCCTTAGAAGATCACTGGGAATATTTTTTTTTTAATGTTCTTGCATTGCTGTGAAGATCCAAGTCTACCAGAAAAAACTTTCTCACACTGTGGTCGTGGCTGTGCACAAAGTTCTCCTGGTTCTGCTCCTTTCACTCAGCATCAGATCATATAAGTCTTTCCAGGCCTCTCTGAAGTCTTCTTGTTCATCATTTCTTATGGCGCAATAGTATTCTATTATATTCATATACCATAATTTATTCAGCCATTCCCCAATTGATGGGCATCCCCTTGATTTCCAGTTTTTGGCCACTACAAAGAGTGCTGCTATAAATACTTTTGTACATGTGGGACCCCTTCCCATTTTTATGATCTCTTGGGGATACAGTCCTAGAAGTGATATTGCTGGGTCAAAGGGTATGCACATTTTTGTAGCCTTTTGGGTATAGGTTCAAACTGCTCTTCAGAATGGTTGGATGAGCTCAAAGCTCCACCAACAATGAGTTAGTGTTCCAACTCTCCCACATCCTCTCCAACATTTATCATTTTCCTGTTCTGTCATATTTGCCAATCTGATAAGTGTGATGTGGTGCCTCAGAGTTGTTTTGATTTGCATCTCTCTGATCAAAAGTGATTCATAGCATTTTTTCATATGATTATAGATATCTTTAATTTCTTCCTCTGAAAATTGCCTGTTCATATCCTTTGACTATTTATCAGTTGGGAAATGACTTGTATTGTTGTACATTTGACTCAGTTCTCTATATATTCTAGAAATGAAGCCTTTATCCCCAAGATTTAGCTATGAAATTTTTTTTCCCAATATACTACATCCCTCTGAATTTTGGTTGTGCAAAAGGTTTTCAGTCTAATGTAATCAAAATTATCCATCTTTCACTTCATAATGCTTTCCATCTCTTCTTTAGTCAAAAATTCTTCATTTCTCCATAAATCTGATTAATATACTATCCCTTGCTCCTCCAGTTTGTCCATGATACCAGTCTTTATAACCGGATCGTTTACCCATTTGGACTTTTTTCTTGTGTATGGTGTCAAGCACGGGTCTATGCCTAGTTTCCACCACACTGTTATCCAGTTTTCCTAGCAATTTTTGTCAAACAGTGAGTTTTTATCCCAGAAGCTGGGTTCCTTGGGTTTATCAAACAGGAGATTGCTGTATTCATTGCCTACTATGTCTTGAGTACCTAAAATATTCCACTTGTCTACCCTCCTGTTTCTTAACCTGTACCAAGTGGTTTTGATAATTGCTGCTTTATACTACAATTTGAGATCTGGTTGCACTAAGCCACCTTCCCAAACATTTCTTTTCATTAGTCCCTTTGATATTCTGGACCTTTTGTTCTTCCAGATGAATTTTGATATTATTTTATCCAGCTCTAGAAAATAATTATCTGATAGTTTAGTTGGTATGGCACTAAATAAGCAAATTAATTTAGGTAGAATTGTCATTTTTATTATATTGGTTGAGCCTACAAATGAGCAACTGATGCTTTTCCACGTACTTAGATCTGACTTTATTTGTGAAAAAGTTCCTTGTAATTGTGTTGATACAGTCCCTGGGTTCATTTTGGCAGGTAAACTCCCAAATATTTTATAGTGTCTACCCTAAAATTAAACAGGATTTCTCTTTCTATCTCTTGCTGTTGGACTTTGTAACTAATATATAGGAATGTAGAAGATTTGTGCAGGTTTATTTTGTAACCTGCAAGTTTGCAAAAGTTGTTTATTATTTCAAGTAGTTTGTTACTTGAATCTCTGGCATTTGCTAAGTATATCATCATATTATCTGCAAAGAGTGATAACTTTGTTTCTTCTTTGCCTGTTCTTATTTCTTCAATTTCTTTATCTTGTCTAATTGCTACAGCTAACATTTCTAGTACCATATAGAATAATAGTGGTGATAATGGACATCCTTGTTTCACCCCTGATCTTATTGGAAATGCATCTAGCTTATCTCCATTGCATATAATACTTGCTGATGGTTTTAGGTAGATACTACTTATTATTTTCTGATAAGTCCCCTTTATTCCTGTGTTCTCCCGTGTTTTTAATAGGAATGGGTGTTGGATTTTTGTCAAAAGCTTTTTCTGCATCTATTGAGATAATCATGTGCTTTTTGTTAGTTTTGTTGTTGACATGATCAATAATGTTAATAATTTTCTTAATATTGAACCAGCCCTGCATTTCTGGTATAAATCCTACCTGATCGTAATGTATTACTCTCATGATAAGATACTTTATTCATTTTTCTAATATCTTATTTAAAATTTTTGCACCTATATTCATCAGGGAAACTGGTCTATAATTTTCTTTCACTGTTTTGTCTCTTCCTGGTTTAGTTATCAAAACCATATAAGTATCATAAAAAGAATTTGGGAGGATTCCTTCTTCCCCAATTTTCAAAAATATTCTGCGTATTATTGGAATTAATTGTTCTTTAAATGTTTGATAGAATTCACTTGTAAATTCATCTGGCCTTGGAGATTTTTTCCTAGGGAGTTCATTGATGGCTTGTTCATTTTCATTTTCTGAGATGGAGTTGTTTAATTATTCAACTTCTGTTAATCTGGGCAATTTGTATTTTTTAAAATACTCATCCATCTCATTTAGATTGTCGAATTGGTGGGAATAAAGTTGGGCAAAGTAATTTCTAGTTATTATTTTGATTTCCTCCTCAGTGGAGGTAATTTCACCCCCTTTCATTTTTTATATTAGTAATTTGATTTTCTTCTTTCTTTTTTAAATCAAATTGACCAAAAGCTTACCAATTTTGTTAGTTTTGTCATAAAACCAACTATTGGTTTTATTTATTAATTCAGTAGTTTTCTTAATTTCAATTTTATTGTTCTCTCCTTTGGTTTTCTGTATTTTCAATTTGGTATTTACTTGGGGATTTTCAATTTGTTCTTTTTCTAGCTTGTTCAGATGCATGCCCAGGTCATTGATCTCTTCTTTCTCTATTTTATTTATGTAGGCATTCAAAGATATAACATTTCCCCTAAGAACTGCTTTTGCAGTATCCTATAAGATTTGGTAGGTTGTCTCATTATTGTCATTCTCTTGAATGAAGTTGTTGATTATTTCTATTATTTCTTCTTTAACCCTTCTTTAGGATTAGATTATTAGATTATTTAGTTTCCAATTAATTTTTGGTTTATCTTTCCACAGTCTTTTATTACATATAATTTTATTGTATTATGATCTGAGAAGGATGCATTGATTATCTCTACCTTTCTACACTTGATTGTGAGGTTTTTGTGTCCTAGTACATGGTCACTTTTTGTAAATATTCCATGTACTGCTGAGAAAAAGGTATATTCATTTCTATTCCTATTCAATTATCTCCAGGGATCTATCATTTCTACCTTATCCAGAGTTGTCTTTATCTCCTTAACCTCTTTCTTGTTTATTTTGAGGTTAGATTTATCAAGTTCAGAGAGGGGGAGGTTGAGGTCCCCCACTAGTATAGTTTTGCTATCAATTTCTTCCTTCAACTCCCCTGATTTCTCCTCTAAGAATCTGTATGCTATCCCACTTGGAGCATACATGTTTAGTACTGCTGTTGCTTCATTGTCTATGGTGCCTTTCAGCAGGATATAATTTCCCTCCTTATCTCTTTTGATTAGATCCATTTCTGCTTTTGATTTGTTTGAGGTTAGAATTGCTACTCCTGCTTGTCTTACATCAGCTGAATCACAATATATTCTGCTCCAATCTTTGACCTTTATCCTATGTGTATCCCCCTGTTTCAAATGTGTTTCCTATAAACAACATATTGGTAGCTTATAGCTTTTAATGCATTCTGCTATCCATCTCCTTTTTATGGGAGAGTTCATTCCATTCACATCCACAGTTATGATTATAATTTGCGTATTTCCCTCCATCCTCTTTCCCACCATTTATGCTTTTAGCTCTCCTATCTCCCTTCCCTTCCTCAATAGATTTCACTTTTCACCACCACCTTCTGCAGCCTTCCCTTACTTCTTGTAGCCCCCCTCCCTTTTACTCCTCTTTACCCTTACTGCTTCTTCCCTCCCTTTTAGCTTCCCCTCCCCTTTCTTCCCCCTTCCCCTCCTACTGCATATAAAGCTAGTTAAAATTATATACTTAAGCTTATTGTTCCCTCCTTGAACCAAATCAGAAGAGAGTACCTCTCAAACAATGTTCATCTCTCTCCCTTCTTTCCCTTTACTAAAATTTTGTACTCCTTCCTGTGATGTATTTTACCATTTTCTGCTTCCTCCTTTTCATACCTCCTGTTACAGTCCCTTTGCATGCATAAATCATATTTTAGCATGACATGATTTACTTTATACCCATTCCCTCTATATATCTCCCTTTTATATTTCATAATAGATGCACAATTCTCAAGATTAACAGGTATCATCTTCCTTTATAGGGAGGTAAACAGTTTGCCCAAATTGAGTATTAAGTTTTTTCCCTCCATTTACCTTTTTTATGCTTCTCTTGAGACCTGCATTTGAAGATCAAGTTGTCTATTAAGTTCTAGCATTTTTGTTAGGAACGTCTGTAACTTACTTACTTTGTTGAATGACCATCTCCTTGCCAAAATGCTTTGATGAACTTTGCTGGGTAGTTGATCCTTGGTTGTAGTCCCAAGTCCTTTGCCTTACAGATTATTGGATTCCAATTCGTTCGATCTTTTAATGTAGAAGTTGCAAGGTCCTGTGTGATCTTGACTTTATCTCCCTGATATTTGAATTGTTTCTTTCTGGATGCTTGTAGTATTTTCTCCTTCACTTGATAGCTCTGAAATTTGGCAAAGATATTTCTTGGGGTTTTGAGTTTGGGATCCCTTTCGGGAGGTGAACAGTGGATTCTTTCGATGACTATTTTTTCCCTTTGGATCTAACACTTTGGGGCAGATATCCTTGATGATTTCCTGGAAGATATTGTCCAGAGTCTTTTTTTCATTGCGGCTTTCTGGCAGGCCAATAATTCTTAAATTTTCTGTCCTGGATCTGTTTTCCAGGTCAGTTGTTTTTCCAATTAGATATTTTACATTTTCTTCTACCATCTTTTCATCCTTTAGATTTTGTTTGACTGATTCTTCCTGTCTGATAGAGTCATTAGTTTCTGCTTGCCCAATTCTAATCTTTATCAAATTGTTTTCTTCAGTTAACTTTTGCATCTCCTTTTCCATTTGTCCAATTTTTCCTTTTAAGTAGTTATTTTCTCCAGTTAATTTTTATACTTCCTTTTCCATTTGTTCAATTGTCCTTTTTAAAGAGATGTCTCATCAATAAATTCTTTTTTTATATTTTTAAAATCATTGGCCAGTTTTTCTTCTATTTCCTTCTTAAGCTGTTCCATGAGAGCTGTTTGTGCATGGAAGCAGTTCATAGTCCCTTCTGAAGTTCCAAATGGAAGTACAGTCTCAGTACTGACCTCTTTGTTGTTTGTGTTTTGGTCCTTATCCCCATAGAAAGATTTTATGGTGTTTTATTTTCAAGCTTGTTTTGCTTTTTCTTGTTCATGATGGTGATTGTGTGTTGTGGCTTCTTTTTCTTTCAATTAGAAGCTGCAGACCTTCGTGTTGAGCTGACTTGTGTGAAAAAGCTAAGAGCATTTGTCTTTTTTTATCTTTTTGTTTTGTGTTTCCCTGATCTGCCCTGGGGATAGCTTGTTAAGTGTGGGGAAGGGGTAGTTTGGTCAAAGGAGATCTCCTCACCTGAGCTGAGGTAAAGGCAAGCTCAGGAGATGGTGATCCCAGGTGCCTTATTGTCTTCCCATTTCTCCTGGAGTGCTGAGGAATGCCTACATCCTAGTGCTCGTTTCCACCCCTCCTGGGGCTCCTCCCCTGGCACTGAGGCTTGCCTGGATCCTAGTGTGAGTTTCCACTGCCATGGGTCCCTTCTCCTTCCAGTTTGCCTCCACCACAGTAGGAAGAATCACCCTTAGCTATTTTCCTAGCCTCAGGTATTACGAGACTATTTGCCCCCTCTGCTGTTCCCGCTGATCCAGGATTTTTCTGGGGAAATATTTTATGGTTCTTTCAAGGTCATCAAGAGGGGAGGAAAGAGCCTTTACTGATCACTCTGCCATCCTAGCTCCTGAAAGTTCAGGTAGGGGACTTACATATATTTATTCTGTGGGCTGAAAGTCTCAGGAGGTGCTGCAGCTGATATCTGGTGCTCAGTGGCTGTCACTCCCTTGGCTCTGCTGGTCTCTCACCCTGGGCTGCAGCTCTGCTGGTTCCACCTGCTGCTGTCTCAGGTTTCTCCCATGCCCTTCCACTCTGCTGCACTGGACACACTGTTCTGTGTGCTGTGGGCTTACCCCTGTGGAACAGACCCTTCCCGTGGACCTTCCAGTCTGTCTTGGGCTTTGAATCTGCCACAGTCTTTCTCCTATTGGATTCTGTGCCTCCAAAATTTGGTCAGATTCTCTTTTGAGAGGTATCTGAAGGAGTTTGTCTAAGAGCTTAGGTAAGTTGTTGCTCTCACTCCATCATCTTGGCTCTGCCCATAAACTTTTAAAAATAATAATTTATCTTGTATAATTCTTCAATTGATTGGGTGTGCCTTTACCCAATGTTTCTTCCAACTATATGCTACTTTGCTTCTATTTTGGCTTATGAAGTGATACTTTTCACAACTTTCCGTAATACTTGTATGAAATATGTTTAAAATGAGTTTGCATCTTAAACTGGTATGGCCTTTGGTTTCTTTAAACCTAAATTAATCATGTCAGTCAAGTGTACTGTTAAGGTTCTTTTGGTCTCCTTTAATGCTATTCAATCACATCAATTACATTTCTGAATGAAACTGTGATTGTGTCTGCCATTTCTTTTATCCATATATCATTTCTCATCCTTCATTGCTTTTTTCTTTTAAAGGTTGAGATATTGTTGTTTTCATTATTGGCCATGAATTTTTATCATTTTAAAAAAAAATCATGTGTCTTTGTACTCATTTTCTTCATAGCTCTAATAAGCTTACTATCTCACTAAATAGACAGCTAATTCAGGAATACCTACTACATTGGTGATAAGTTGCTTCTTGTCTACTGAAATAGATTTCTTTCATTATCCATGATGTTATTTGGCACATTGCCTTCCAATTCTTTTCTCGAAGAAAGCATTCCTGATAAAGCTTCACATTAAGATGCTTATGTGAAAGGTTCTAACTGAGCTCAGTTTCCCTAAGAAATATACAAAGAAATATTTTAAAAGGAGTCATGCGAAGTAATTCAATATGCAATCAAGCTGATATATTTATCAAATAAGATAATATAAAATGCTGTGGAAATCATAAATAAGTAAATGCTATCTGTGATTATTATTATTGACCAACACGTTCCTAGATTCAGTCTAGGTTGACACAAGAGGATGCCTTAAAGTCTGGGAGTTCTTTGAACAGGAACATGCTAGTGGGTCCTAAAGTCAACCCAGTCCAGTAAATTGGAACTGAAACCAGTGAAATCAGTGTCTTGGTCAGTCAAAGGATAAAAGAGTCCCCTGTAAGTTAATGGACAAGTTAATCCATGCCCACTTTGCAGATCTCCATGAATTCCCAAATAATCTGATCTCTAATAGTCTCTCAGTATTTTAAGAGGAAACAACTCTCAGAAGGAATTGTCGGGGGAAATGGAAAGGCACAATGTCTGAGAAACTCATGTAGAAAAATAGAACCTCCAGAACACCTGAAATCTTAGACATCTAGTTGTCAGGGTTGTATCTTGGGATAAAGTCAAAATTTATCATTATATAAGGAAGAAATAACGATGGGTGCCAGAGTTATTCTCTCTATTGGCTCACCACAAGATAGAAGATCAAACTGGGGATTGTGATAGAAGGTGGGTCCTTTTCTCAGCCAATGCATATAGAACTGTAACAAAGTAGCACTAGTGGCATTCAGTTAGAGGAGGAAACGGGACAATGTAGAGATTATTTACCCTCCCCCCACAAACTCAAAAGAAGACAACAGGAAGAATGAAGAAGGTGGAGAAAATGTTTGAATTCACCTGAGCTATCCCCCAAAAGTCTCTGAACAAGCTTAAATCATGTATCAAAAGAAATTCTAGAGTAGCAGAAATCACAAAAGGATGGGGTGAAAAAATTTTCTAGGGCAAAATAATTCAGAAAGTTGTAGGGAAAGGTCTGTCTCATTAGGGTGAGAGTGGAGGAAAGTCCATTCTGGACTGTGCCAATATAGACTGGGTTCCAGCAAAACAAAACAAAACAAAATAAAAAAAAAAAACAGTAAGAGTAGGCATTGAGTATAACTGAATCAATAGCTGTAGGAGATGCTTTCTGGCCTCTCAGTCCATAGAAGTCAGAAGGAGATGATAGGGTTCTTTTAGCTAGCACTGGAGGCAGGACTCTGCTCCTTTGTCCATTCTTTGATCCTGGTCACAGTTTGAGCTGGCAGTACCAGGAAGAGGAAGAGAAGCACTAATTCAACAGAAGTTGTGGCTGCAATAAAGTATGGACTCTTGCCACAGTTCTAGGGGAGAAAAGATTGGTCCTGGTTATTCACAGACCAGAGCATAGGTCACGAGAGTAGTAAATAAGCATTACCTTAGTTCGTATCCCTTTGGAAGAATTGAAAACTTACAGGTCCCTAGAAGAATTTGAAAAGAACTGTAGAAAAAACATAAAAATTGGAACAAAGTTCCCTTCATTTTGGAAGAAGGATCACAATTTACCAAAGAGTTAAAAAGTCAAGAAATGGGCTAGAAAAATGAACAAATAACAGAAAAAATTTTCACCACAGAATGTTACTATGATGACAAGGAAGACCAAAATACATACTCAGAAAAAGACAACAAAGTCAAAACTCCTATATCAAAAGCCTCAAAGAAAACAATATAAATTGGTCTCAGGCCATGGAAGAGCTCAAGATGGATTTCAGAATTAAAGAAGAGTGGTAGAAGAAAAACTGGGAAGAGAAATGCAAGTGATGCAAGAAAATCATGAAAAAAATGGGGACAGGGCAATAGCTTGGTAAAGGAGGTACAAAATATGTGAAAGAGGACACCTGAAAAAAACAAAATAGGTCAAATGGTTTTAAAAATGTCACAAACATTCCAATGAAGAAAAGAATGTCTTGAAATGTAGAAGCTGACAAACTAGGGTGGAGATGGGGGAAGATATACACAAATTCATTGGCAAGACCTCCTTAAAAAGTAGAATTGGCTAAATGGAAAAGGATTTACAAAAGTTCGCTAACTAATTCCTTAAAAATTATATTTGGTGAAGTGGAAGCTAATGATTTTTCAAGATATCAAGAAAAAGTCAAATAAAATTTAAGAAATGAAAAAAGAAGAAAATATGAAAAATTTCATTGGAAAAACAAGTGACTTGGAAAATAGGTCCAGGAGAGATAATTTTAAAATTATTGGTCTACCTAAGGCTATGATTAGAAAAAAAATGACCCAAACATCATCTTTCAAGTACTTATCAAGAAAAACCACCCCAATTTTCTAGAACCAGAGGGTAAAATAAAAATTAAATGACTCCACAGATAACTCCTGAAAGAGATACTGAAATGAAAATGTCCAGGAGTATTATAGCCAAATTCCAGAGCTTCCAAGTCAAGAAGAAAATACTTTAAGCACCAAAAAAGAAATAGTTCAAATATAATAGAGCCACAGTCAGGATAACAAAAGATTAAATGCTTTCCACATCAAAGGATAAGAAGGCTTGAAACATGATATTCCAGAGGGCAAAAGAGCTAGGATTATAACCAAGAATCTCCTACCAGGAAAACTGAGTATAATTCTTTAGGGGAAAAAGTAGAGATTCAATGAAATAGAGGACTTTCAATCATTCCTGATGAAGAAGACAGAGCTGATTAGAAAAGTCAGACTTTCATACACAACACACAAGAAAAACATAAAATGACATGCAGGAAAGAAGAATCATAAGGGATTCCAAAAGGTTGAACTGTTTGCATTCGTACATGGAAAAATAAAACTTGAAACTCATAAGAAATTTCTCATTTTAGACAGTTAGAAGGAGTGTACATGGACAGAGGGCACAGGTGTGAGATGAATATTATGAAATTATAAAATAAAATTAAGGAGTGAGAAAGAAAATGGATTAGGAGAATGGGAAAGGGTGAGGTAGAATGGGGTATTGTATGACATAAAAGAGACACAAAAGAGTTTTTGCAGTGGAGGTTGAAGATGGAGGAAGTGGAGGGGAGTGTATGAATCTTATTCTCATTTGTATTGAAGGGGGAATAACACACACACTCAGTTGAGTATAGAAATACCATATAGGAAGGGGAAAGGATAAGTGAAGGGGATGGGTGTCTGATATAAGGAGTAGTAGACTGGGGGAGTTTAAAGTCAGAAGGAAAATACTTTTGAGAATAGATTAGGTGAAAGGAGAGAGAGAGAGAGAGAGAGAGAGAGAGAGAGAGAGAGAGAGAGAGAGAGAGAGAGAGAGAGTAAACTAAGATAGGGGAAATACATAAAGAGTAATCATAACTAAAAAAAATACAGCAAGTTTCTCTGATAAAGTCCTCATTTCTCAAATATATGGAAAACTGAGTCAAAGTTATAGATATAAAGACAATTCCTCAGTTGGTTGTTGGTTGCTTGGTTGTTCTTCATTTTCCAAGAGGACCAAAATGACATCACCATGATAAAGTGAAGTTTCAGTGTTTCTTACTGTGACTGATCAGACCAACACGAGCTTGGAATGCTTTACCACAGGTTGAGCACAGATAGTCCATGTGAATATTTGCGGTGGTAATGCCAAATTTGCACATCCTATGTTTCCTTTGTGCTGTCTCAATTCTGCTTTGCTCATAGAGCACAGCATCCCTTCTGATGTGGGCATGCCATGCAGAGTAGTCCTGTGCCAGTGTCTTCCATGTTCCACAATCAAATCCAAAACTCTCGAGAAAAACTTTCAGAGTGTCCTTGTATCACTTTTTCTGACTACCATGTGATCACTTGCTCCATGTTATTTCTCTATAAAATAGTCTTTTTGGCAAGCACACATTATGAATTTGAACATGTCCACCCCATCAGAGTTGGCATTTCAGCTCAAGGAAGGATATCTTATTCTGCCAGGTGATCATCAGAATCTCCTAAGACAGTTCAAATGGAAGAGATTCAGTTTCCCAGCATGGCACTGGTAGATCATGTTTCACAGGTACACAACAATGAGGTCAGCACAATGGCTCTGTAGACCTTCAGTCTGGTCATCAGTCTAATATCTTTTCTCTCCCAAACTTTTCTTTGGAGCCTCACAAAGTAAGCATCAACCTCATTGTCAAAGTGTATATTCCTGGAAAGTACACTACCAGACTGAAGAACTTGCCATCAGTACAGTAGTTAACCTTGATGCCATGTTTGTCTTCATTGAAAGCATTTGACAACATGGCAGAAAACATCATGGAGCAAGCACACAACTCTGTTTCACTTCACTGGTGACTGGAAAAGCATGAGAGAATTGTCCCTATCCAGAACCTAGGCAAACATGCCATCATGAAATTGACATGCAATACTGGTGAACTTCTCTGGACAGCCAAATTTTGACATAATTTTCCATCAGCCCTCATGGCTAACAGTCTCAGAGGCTTTGGTCAGGCATATAAAAATTGTGTACAGACCTCTGTTCTGCTCCTGGCATTTCTCCTGGAGTTGTCGGCAGCAAACACCGTATCAACTCTTCCTAGGCCCTTTCTAAAGCCACACTGACTCTCAGGTAAGATGACCATCTTCCAGGTGAAGAATCAGCCTATTAAGGAGGAATCCAGCAAGAATGTTGAAGCAATGACTAAGAAAGATATCCCCCTGTGATTGTTGCAGGAAAATCTCTTCCATTTACCTTTGTAAAGATGTACAATGGAGACATCCTTGAATTCCTGGGGGATAGCCTCCTCTTGCCATATAACCTGAAAAATTTCAGTCTCACCTGTGGCTCCAATTCCTTGGTTAATAAATTCTTAAAGGATATAAAAAGACAGTTTTCAGGTGAAGCAATCAAAATCATCCATGGTCAAATAAAAATGTGTGTAATCACTATTGATTAAAGAAATGCAAATTAAAATAACTCTGAGCTACCATCCCACATTAGTCAGACTGGCTAATATGATAGAAAAAGAAAATGATGAATGTTCAACAGGAGGTGGAAAAACAATTGAGCACTTATGCATGGTTAGTGAAATTTTGTTTAACCATTCTGAAGAGCAATTTGGAACTATGCCCAAAGGGCTATGAAACCACAAATATCCTTTGACCAAGCAATACCAGTACTAGTTTTGTATCTCAAATAGAAACAAGGAAAATGACTTATATTTACAGAAAATATATATTTATAGCAGCTCCTTTTGTGATAGCAAAGAATTGAAAATTAAGGGGATGTCCATCAACTTGGGAATGGCTGATGTATGATGGAATACTCTTATGATATAAGAAATTATGAACAGGATGCTCTCAGAAAAACCCAGAAAGACTTACATGAACTGACGCAAATGAAATGAGCAGAACCAAGTGAACATTGTAACAGTAATATCATGTGATGATCAACTATGAATGATTTAACTATTCTGAGCAGTACAATGATTCAAGAAAATTCTGAGACTTATGATGAAAGATGCCATCCTTCCCCAGACAAATGATTGACTCCAAAGGCAGAGTGAAGCATATTTACTTTATTTTTCTTGAATTTTTTACCTGTGTTTTCTTTTACAGCATTATTAACATGAAAATATCTTTTGCTTCACTGCATATGTATAACATATATCAAATTGCTTGCCTTCTCAGTGAGGTGGATAAAGGAGGGAGGGAGAGAATTTGAAATTCAAAAAAAAAATAAAAGAATGGTGAAAATTGTTTTTACATGTAATTGGGGGGGAATTAAATATTAAATATTTTAAAATAGAATGTTTTGGTCATAAGAACCCTGTTGTTTTTTTTTTGTCCTTTGATCTTGAAAAGTACCATGACATCAGGAAGGAGATGTCATGACTTAGAAGTGAATTGGATTTAAGTGAGGGAGGGCTGTGCAAAGTCATCAGGTTCATTCTCTCCTAGGAGCCAGGTGGGTCCAATGGCAAGATACACATTATGATGACTGGATAGCAAGATATAAATTAGGTTGACTGGAGATGGTCCCCATGTTATGATAAGCTACAGAGGTAAAAATTAATGATAGAAGCTGGATCTTACCTTTCAATGATATTTCAAATCCTGTATACCAGAAAGGTCAAGGGGAGAGAATTTGACTCTCTAAGAACTTCAGTTATTTCCCAACTTTAGATAACTTCAGTTCCAGTCTAATGCCATTAACTTGAAAAACTTTCTCAATCTGTCATAATGGTCAATGTCACAAGAAATAAAGATTTATTTTCTACTTTCTATAACTTATTTTCTTTTATGTGACCAACTCACTTTATGAATTCAATTCCTAGAGAAGATTAAATCCCCATAAAGAAAGAAGGGGATCTGTTTTGACTCTTAAGTTCCTCAAATTCTAGTCCTTTTTCAATGTTATTATTGCTACTGGGTCAAATAAAGCATGTCTCATATTTGATATTTTGGGAGCCTGAGGACTTGCATAGTTGCTTAGTACTGTTTTCCTACTTTCTTGTGGAGATGTTGATATAAACTAAATTTCAGATTCCCTATGGATATATCATTTGCAGACAAAATGAATCAAATTTTGATGTCATAATCCCAAGGTCTGAGTTTGCAAATATATTAATGAGAAATCGCTAACACTGAGCATTATATGCATTTGTCTAGTATATGAGTTGAGTCATGGGTTCCATTTTTGTAACTAAAGGCTATCTTAATCCCTTCCACATGGTCGGTATTCAATGAATGTTTATTCCAGTGAATTGATTGGAATGGAGAATTAGGTTCTGTTCAACTATGTGCTTAAGAATAAGAATGTTGGAGAAGATTTTGAGAAGATGGTGGAATATGTCAGAAAACTTTAGGCTTCCTCTGAGATTAGGATTGCTACCCCTGCTTTTTTTATATCAGATGAAGCACAACATATTCTGCTCTAACTTTTTACCTTTGCCCTGTGGGGCACACCCCCCATTTCAAATGTGTTTCTTGCAAACAACATATTGTTGGATTATGGTTTTTAATCCATTCTGCTATTCATCTCCATTTTATTCGAGAGTTCATCCTATTCACATGCACAGTTATGATTAATATTTATTTCATTCTCTCCATCCTTTTTCCCACTGTTTGTGCTTTTAGTTTTCCCTTATCCCTTCCCCTCCACAATAGAGTTTTAATTTTTAACCACCATCTCCTACAGTCTTCCCTTCCTTCTTTCAGCCTCACTCACTTTTACTCCCCTTTACCCTTACTACTTCTTCACTCCCTTTGAGCCTCCCCTCCCCTTTCTTTCTCCCTTCCCCCTCCTACTGTCTATAGAACTAGTTAGAATCATAAACTTAAATAACTTTGTTGTTCCCTCCTTGAACCAAATCAAATGAGAGTAAATATCAAACAATGCTCATCTCTCTCCCCTCTTTCCCTCTACTGTAATATAATTATGTGACTCTTCCTGTGATGGAATTTACCATTTCCTGGCTCCTCTTTTTCACATCTCCTGTTACAATCCCTTTGCACCCTTAAATCACATTTTTATCATCACATCATTCACTTTATACCCACTTCCTCTGTCTATGTATATCTCTTTTATATTTCAAAATAAATATACAATTCTCAAAATTAACAAGTATCATCTTCCCTTATAGGGATATAAACAGTTTGCCTACATTGAATAACACATTTTTCCCCCTATTTGCCCTTTTTATGCCTCTCTTAAGACTTGTGTTTCCAGATCGAATTTTCTATTGAGTTCTGTCCTTTTTATCAGGAAGATTAGAAAATCCCTTATTTCATTGAATGTCCATTTCCTTGCCTGAAATATTATGCTCAACTTTGCTGGGTAATTGATCCTTGGTTTTAGTCCCAGTTCTTTTGCTTTACAGAATATCACATTCCAATTCTTTTTACCTTTTAATGTAGAAGTTGTATGATCCAGACTGTAGCACCTCAATATTTGAATGGCTTCTTTCTGGTTGCCTCTAGTATTTTCTCCTTCACTTGATAGTTCTGGAATTTTGCAAAGACATTCCTTGGGGTTTTGGTTTGGGATCCTATTTGGGAGGTGAATGGTGGATTTCACCCTCTGGATCTAGGACTTCTGGGAAGTTTTCCTTAATGATTTCTTGGAAGATATTGTCCAGGCTCTTTTTTTTCATCATGGCTTTTTGGTAGGCCAATAATTTCTAGATTTTCTCTCCTGGATCTATTTTCCAGGCCAGCTGTTTTTCCAATTAAATATTTTACATATTCTTCTATCTTGTCATTCTTTAAATTTTGTTGAATTATTCTTGATGTCTTATAGAGGTTTTAGCTTCGACTTGCCCAATTCCAATGTTTATCAAATTGTTTTCTTCAGTTAACTTTTGCATCTCCTTTTCCATCTATCCAATTATTCCTTTTAAGGAGGCATTTTCTCCAGTTAATTTTTATACTTCCTTTTCAATTTGTCTAATTTTCCTAGTTAGGTTTTATGCTCCTTTACCATTTGTCCAATTTTCCTTTCTAAGAAGCAGTACTCTTCAGTTGATTTTTTTTTTCATATTTTTAAAATCATTGGACAGTTTTTCTTCTGTTTCTCTAATTTGGCTTTTAAAATCCTTCTTCAGCTGTTCCAAGAGTGCTCTTTGTGCTTGTGACCCATTCATAATCCCTTCTGAAGTTTCAGATGGGAGTACAGTATCGATGCTGACCTCTTTGATAATTGTGTTTTGGTCCTTGCCCCATAGAAAGGTTCTGTGGTCTTTTCTTTCCTGCTTTGCTTCTTACTCACTATGGTGAAGCTTTGTGTGTTGTGACCTCTGGTTCATCCTGGGTCATCTCCAGCCATCCTGATGACTATCTGTTCACTGGATTCAGACAGCTCTGGAGGAGAAGTGAGGCAGGTGACCTGTACAGCCCTCCCTCATTCAAAGCAAAGTCAAGTGCAAGTCATGTCATCATTTTGCTGATGGCATGGTCTTCTTTGGCAACAAAGGACAAACACACAAAGTACTCAGCTTACCAGGTGCTGAGTTGGCTGGTGTGAGAAAGAAGAGGCAAGGTGAAGTATTTTTGTGTTTCCGTGAATTTATCCTGAACCTAGCTTGTTAAGTGTGGAGGAGGGGTGGTCTGGCCACAAGACATCTCCTCTGCTCAGCTAGAGTATAGCCAAGCTCAGGGAGGGATTCTGGCTGCAATAGTGTCTTCCTGATTCCCCTGAGGTGCTGAGACACACCTGAGGTCCTGGTGTTGGTGGTTGCGGGGCTCCAGCCCCTTGGCACTTCGGATGTCTTCTCAATTTATTGAGGTGGGGCTGTCTGAGACAGCTCTGGTCCTGCACTGGTCCCCTTCCACCACAGCAAGAGGCACCCTCCTTATCAATTTTTCTAGTCTCACGTACTATGAGACTATTTGCCCCTTCTGCTGATCTCACTGTTCCAGGATTTTTCTGGGGAAATATTCTATGGTTCTTTCAAGGTCAGCAAGGGGAGGTGGGAGAGCATTTACTGGTCACTCTGCCATTTTGCCTCCTGGAAGTTCAAGTAGGTGACTTATAGATATTTAATCTGCGGGCTGATTGTCTCAGGAGCAGCCGTTGCAGATAACCTGGACCTCCGTGGCTTTCACTTGTTCAGTTCCACTGCACTCCCATCCTGTGCTGATATGCCTGAGATCCCACAGTGCAGCCACTGCCTCAGATCAATCAGGACTTCCTTCTCAATGGTGCAGCAGCAGGGACACGATGGTACAGCCTGTGTGCTGGGTGCTGTGTGCTTGTCCACCCCCATGGAACAGATCCTTCCTGTTGACCTACCAGTCAGTTCTGGGCTTTGAATCCCCCAGAGTCTCTCTCCTATTTTATTCCCACCCTCCAAAATTTGGTCATGTTCTCTTTGTAGAGGAATCTGGAGAAGTTTGTGTATTTGTGTAAGGGCTTAGGTGAGTAGTTGCTCTCACTCTGCCATCTAATCTCAGATAAAGTGAAAGCAGAAATAGATCTGATCAAAAGAGATAGGGAAGGAAGCTATATCCTGTTAAAAGGCACCATAGACAATGAAGCAATATCACTACTAAATATATATGCTCCAAGTGGTATAGCAACCAAATTCTTACAGGAGAAGTTAAGGCAGTTACAGCAAAAAATAGAAAAACTATACTAGTGGAGGACCTCAACGTCCCCCTCTCTGAACTTGATGAATCTAACCTCAAAATGAACAAGAAAGAAGTTAAGGAGGTGGATGAGATGGATATGATAGATCTCTGGAGAAAACTGAATGGGAATAGAAAAGAATATACCTTAATCTCAGCAGTACATGTCACAAATACAAAAACTGACCATGTACTAGGGCATAAAAACATCACAATCCAGGGCAAAAAGGCATAGATAGTAAATGTATCCTTCTCAGATAAAAATACAATAAAAATTATATGTAATAAAAGACCATGGAAAGATAGACCAAAAATTAATTGTTAACTAAATAATCTAATACTAAAGAATGACTGGGTTAAACAACAAATAATAAAAACAATCAACAACTTCACTCAAGAGAATGACAATAATGAGACAACCTACCAAATCATATGAGATAACACAAAAGGAGTTCTTAAGGGAAATTTTATATCTTTGAATGCCTACATGAATAAAATAGAGGAAGAGAAGATAAATGAATTGGGCATGCAGCTGAAAAAGCTAGAAAAAGGACAAATTGAAAATTCTCAAGTAAACACCAACTTAGAAATACTGAAAACCAAAGAAGAAATTAAGAAAATGGAAATAAAGAAAACTATTGAACTATTAAATAAAACTAAGAGTTGGTTTTATGAAAAAACCAATGAAATTGATAAAAGTTTGGTCAATTAGGTTGAAAAAAAAGAAGAAAACCAAATTATCAATATCAAAAATGAAAAAGGTGAACTCACTTCCAATGAGCAGGAAATTGAAATAATAATTAGAAATTACTTTGCCCAACTGTATGCCTATAAATTCGACAATCTAAATGACATGGATGACTATAAATCATCCAAATATAAATTGCCCAGATTAACAGAAAAGGAAGCTGAATACTTAAATAGAAGAAGTTGAATAATTAAAAAACTCCATCTCAGAAAAAGACGTTCAACAAACCATCAGTGAACTCCCTAGGAAAAAATCTCCAGGGCTGGATGAATTTACAAGTGAATTCTATCAAACTTTTAAAGAGCAATTAACTCCAATACTGTATAGACTATTTGGAAAAATTTGGGAAGGAGTACTCCCAAATTCTTTTTATGATACAAATATGCTTTTGATAACTAAACCAGGAGGAGACAAAACAGAGAAAGAAAATTATAGACCAATTTCTCTAATGGATATAGTTGCAAAACTTTGAGATAAGATTTTAGTAAAAAGAATACATCAACAGATCATGAAAATAATACATTAAGATCAGGTAGAATTTATACCAGGAAGGTTGGACTGGTTCAATATCAGGAAAATTATCAGCATTATTGATCACATCAACAACAAACCTAACAGAAACCACATGATTATCCCAATAGATGAAGAAAAAGTTTTTGACAAATACAATATCCATTCCAATGGAAAACACTGGAGAGCATAGGAATAAATGGAACTTTCCATAAAATAATAAGCAGTATCTACCTAAAACCTTCAGTAAGCAATTTATGCAATAGGCATAAGTTAGAAGCATTGCCAATAAGATCAGGGGGGAAAAAAGGATGCCGTTTATAACCACTATTAATCAATACGGTACTAGAAATGTTAGCCGAAGCAATAAGAGAAGAAAAAGAAACTGAAGCAACTAGAACAGGCAAAGAAGAAACTAAGTTATCACTCTTTACAGATGATATGATGATATACTTAGAGAATCCCAGAGAATCAAGTAAAAAACTACTTGAAATAATAAACAACTTTGGTAAACTTACAGCTTACAAAATAAACCTACACAAATCTACAATTCTGTATATTACTAACAAAGCCCAGCAGCAAGAGAAAGAAAGAGAAATCCCATTTAAAGCTATGGTAGACACTATAACATATTTGGGAGTCCACCTGCCAAAACAAATCCAGGGGCTATATGAACACAATTACAAGACATTTTTCCCACAAATAAAATCAGATCAAAGAATGGAAAAACATCAGTTGCTCATGGGTAGACTGAGCCAATACAATAAAAATGATCATTCTACCTAAATTAATTTACTTATTCAGTGCCATGCCAATCAAACTATCAGATAATTATTTTCTAGAGCTAGAAAAAATAATATCAAAATTCATCCTGAAGAATAAAAGATTGAGAATATCAAGGGAACTAATGAAAAGAAATGCTAGGGAAAATGGTCTAGCTCTACCAAATCTCAAATTGTATTATAAAGCAGAAATTATTAAAACCATTTGGTACTGGTTAAGAAACAAAAGCATAGACCAGTGGATAGATTAGGTACTCAAGGAACAATCATCTGTGAATATAGCAATCTACTGTTTGATAAAACCAAGGACCCCAGCTTCTACAATAAGAACTCACTGTTCAACAAAAAATGTTGGGATAACTGGATAACAGTGAGGTGGAAACTAGGCATAGACCAATGCCTGACACCATACACAAGGACAAAAGTCCAAATGGGTACATGATCCAGGTATAAATATTGATACTATAAACAAATTAGTGGAGCAAGGAATAGTGTATTTATCAGATTTATGGAGAATGGAAGAATTTTTGACTAAACAAGAGATAGAAAACATTATGAAGTACAAAATGGATAATTTTGATTACATTAAATTGAAAAGGTTTTGCACAGCTAAACCCAATACAACCAAGATCAGGAGGGAAGAAGAAAACTTGGAAAGAATTTTTGCAATTTGTGTATGTGGTAAAGTCCTCATTTCTAAAATATATGGAGAACTGAGTCAAATGTACAACAATACAAGTCATTCCCCAATTGACAAATGGTCAAAGGATATGAA
Organism: Notamacropus eugenii; assembly: GCF_028372415.1. Lineage (NCBI taxonomy): Eukaryota > Metazoa > Chordata > Mammalia > Diprotodontia > Macropodidae > Notamacropus > Notamacropus eugenii. The sequence goes on along the minus strand of NC_092874.1, from coordinate 144,549,610 downwards.
CAGGCAGTTTTCAGAGGAACAAATTAAAGTTATCTACACTCATATGAAAAAACTGCTCTAAATCACTATTGATTAGAGAGATGCAAATCAAAACAACTCTGAGACATCACATCATGCCTTTCAAATTGGCTAACATGACAAAACAGGAAGATGATAAATGTTGGAAAAGATGTGGGAGAGTTGGAACACTAATTCATTGTTGATGGAGCTGTGAGCTCATCCAACCATTCTGGAGAGCAATTTGGAACTGTGCCATAAGGGCTACAAAAATGTGCATACCCTTTGACCCAGCAATATCACTTCTAGGATTGTGTCCCCAAGAAATCATAAAAATGGGAAAGGGTCCCACATATGCAAAAATATTTATAGCAGCACTCTTTGTGGTGGCCAAAACCTGGAAATCAAAGGGATGCCCATCAATTGGAAAATCACTGAATAAATTTTGGTATATGAATGCAATGGAATACCATTGTACTAAGAAATGATGAACAGGAAGACTTCAGAGAGGCCTGGAAAGACTTATATGAATTGATGCTGAGCAAAAGGAGCAGAACCAGGAGAACTCCACACATAGCAACCACCACAGTGTGTGAGGAATTGTTCTGGTAGACTTCATTTTCATTGCAATGCAAGGACTTAAACAATTCCCAATGGTCCCTTAAGGCAAAATGACTTCCACATCCAGAGAAAGAACTATGGAAATCGGTCTCAGAATGAAGCAGATCATTTTCTTTTACATTATGTTTTGCTTTGTTTTATGATTTCTCCCATTCATTTTAATTCTTCTATGCAACATGACTAAGGTGAAAATGTATTTAATAAAAATGTTTGTGTAGAACCTATATAAAACTGTATGCTGTCTCAGGGAGTGAGTGGGGAGGTACAGGGGAAAGGGAAAAAATCTAAGATATGAGGAAGCGATTGTAGAACACTGAAAACAAATAAAATAATAATAATAATAATAATAATAATAAAAAGAAGAAGAAGAAGAAGAAGAAGAAGAAGAAGAAGAACTTTAGGCTTTCCAAATTTCCTTCACCTAAAAAAGACAGAACACTGCCTTAAATGTGAACGTAGGGCAGCAGAAATAAACAAACCTCAGCATAAAGTGGTTATTATGCAAAGAAAACTTAAGAAGACTGCAGGAAAGACAGGAACTCCAAGGGTGGAGGTTTGGCCTGAGTGAAGTACAAACACCTCCAGACTCCAAGGACTTTACAAATGATAAACCCTGAACCCAGGTCGGTTTGGAGGTAGCCTCAGACTCAGGAACTTTAACCTCAGTGATGTCTGGGCAGACGACTAAAGGATTGTCTACTGCTGAGGGATGCCAGACTATGCAGACCAGACCCTATCCTGGGCTGTGGTTGTGGGGGAGAAGGAATTATGGTACACTGATGAATATGTTGGCTAAGGTTGGAAACCCTGCTCCTGTGGGTCCTACAGGGAAATAGAGTACCTGGTTTCAATTCCAGGGCATAGTAGATGGTTGAAGTTTTTAGCCACCAGAGGGCAACAGAGAGCAAGAGTATTTGTGGGACAGTGTAGTTGGGGACCCCTAGCTGGGGCTCAGGGGTAGAAAGAAGTGCCCAAGTCTAAGCTCCAGGACAGAGCTCAGAAAATAACAGTAAATAGGACCTGAACTTTGAGACATCATTCCCCACACTTAGAGACTAGAACTTGATCATAAAAATGAGCTGCTAAAATAAAAAAAAAAAAAAAGGTAAACAAAGGAGAAATCAAAACATATATAACAAATGTGGGGATAGAGAAGATATGGGTTCGAATTCAGGGGAAAATAGTGGAGCTGAAAAAAGTCACTCCCTTCTCAGTTAGAAATGAGAAATGCCAAATAGTCACGAGCAGCAATACTACTGGGATATGAGAAATGATGAGCTGGTTGATTTAGGGGAAAACAAAAAGCATGGAAATACTTGTACCTATGAAGAAAGATACTATCTACCTCCAGTAAAAGAAATGACTAATAGATATATGCATAGTATTATCTTACATATATTTATATGTATGCATATATGTGTGGATCTATAGATATGTATATGCATATATAGATGTATATGTGTGTATATACATATATACATATACATACACACATATATGTGTGTATATACACACACCCACACACTTAATTGAAGCTTTCTCTAGGGTGGGTGGGAGGAAGAAAATATTAAATAAAAATTATACATCAGAGGACGAAAGAAAGTAGGAGGAAGCACGGAGAAACTAGTATGCCTCGAAAACAATGCGTAGAATTTATTGCATAGGTTTTCATGAAATACTCTTTTAGGTTCTGCTGTGAACATGGAAATGATGGGGCTCGTGATTTGCCCTGGACTACTAAAAGGAAAATCCCTGAACTCTGATCCCTGGCATTTTCCTGAGTCATCAAGCCCATCTCAGTCAATAATCCTTTTAACTGCTCTTTCATTGTGGCCCTCTTTCTCTGCACCTGACCCACCACTGGCTACTTTCCTCTTCTTGATTCCTTTCAGATCTTCCCACAATCTTTCTGCATAAAAGTACAAATTTTAGCCTCATCAAATGTGCAGATTTTTAAAATCTAGCCTGCTTGTATTGGCATCACAAATACTTCAGACTCTCTGGGATTCTGACCATCTTCTATTGGTGTTACAATAAATTTGAGTGGTCAAATTTTTTTCAAGTTAGACACCCTCCCATCCCCTCAACTTCCCTACCCTGCACTCTTGCATTTTGGGGTTCCTAGGATCCCTTGACCACAACTGAAATGTGATTTCAGTGGTAAAAGGAAACTTCAGGTGAAGAAACTCCCTCCTTCAAGGCAGATTATCACTTTTTCTTCAATTTGTAGTCTTAGATAGTTGCCTAAAGCAGTGAGATAGTATGTGACTTAACCCAGGGTTACACAACCAGTATTTGTCAGAAGCAATACTTCAATCAATGTCTTCCTAGTTAGCTCTCTATCCACTATGCCAGGGTCTAAGAAAATTTTAAGATTTTAATTCCTGTTTCTATTTCACAGAATCCTCGAAATGCAATATTTTTGTTATTATGTTTGTTTGTTTTCCTATCTTAGAAATGTTCTGACTGACTTAATCCACTTAGTTTTCACCGCATTCTGTCACTGATATTTCTAAACTCACTTTCAAGGCTTTGAGTTTTTTGTGAACATTTAGGCAATTTATCCCAAGACTCTAATGGATCCATAATTTTATTGATATAGATTTTCCCTCCAATGGTACAAATCAAACCTCATTCATGCCTGCTTGTTTTGTGTAACTCTTATATAAGAATAAGTTCTGCTTATTGTTACAAATAGTCTGAAAGTCTTATGAAAAATTTATTAATAAATTTTAAACAGAGATATCTAAAAATGTCTGTCAAGTGAAAAACAAATTTGTCACTAAACATTGCTTGAACCAGAGAGCATTTTCCCTGAAGCAGCTCATGGAAAGAATTCATCCTACAAAGAAGTAATGCTTTGTTGATGAGACAGTCTTCAGTGATGGAGTCACTCCTTAATTTGACATATGCTATTTAGGCTGTAGTATTTAAGGACCTTTTAGTATTCCTAACAACTTGTAGTTTATACATAGGACAACACAAGTCACTTTCAATTCACATTTATTGAACGCTGATTCTGAGCAGCGTACTCTGGAAAAATGTTGGAATAGGTGTTGAGGGGGGATACAAAGATAAATAAAACATAGTATTTGGCTTTAGAAATGTTTTCAAATAAAGGAAATAGCAGGTAGTCGTGTGTTAATAGGAGACCACTGTTTAATACAGAAGATATGTACAAAGGTCATTTTAGGAAAGTTAAGAGCAAAAATCCCTTCCAGCTGAGGAATCAAGGAAAATTTCATAGAGAAGATGTTGGAGCTTCATATTGAAGGATAGATAAAATTTTAATGGACAGAAATGTTAAGGGGGTGAATTGCAGGTTTAGTAACTTTGAAAATTGAGAGAAGCTGCAAGTAAAAAAGTTTGGCTATAGCACAGGTATAACATGTAAGGTACCATGAGATGAGGCTGGGAAGAGATCAATATGTGAGGTTCTAACTATGGAGAGTCTGCTATCTTTGTGTCTGAGTATCCTCCTACATCTCCAAATGAAGTCAACTGCCTTTTAAGAAGTAAACCATACTTTCAGAAATAGCTGTTGCTACCACCTATTGATTCCTATGCAAAAAGAAAAAAATAAACATTCTTATAGAAATATAGAAGTAGGGATATGTGTGGATTCCTGGTAATATGATTTCTGGCAAATCAGAGGTTTATGTTACAGTGGAAAGAATGTTGTCATAGTCAGAAAACCAGGTTCATATCTTGCTTTTGTCACTCACTTAGTACTTGGGCAAATCATTTCTTCCTCCTGGGTGGAGTTTCTTTATGTATGAATTGAGAAGATTTAAGTAAACTGCCTCATAGGTCTTGGTTAACCCTAAATCACTGATTATCCAATTCTTTGGATTGTATAGCTTGATAGTTATGATCACTTCTTGCTTTTACAGTTCCTTCATATCATGGAAGTAATTCAATATGCTAGAATTTAATTCAAAGACTGTTTTGGAGTCTACTTGTGGAATGGTATTGATAATAATGAGGATAACATTTATACAGTGTTTCAAAGTATACACATTACTGTACATATGTTATCTAATATTATTCTTACAATCCTTGAAGTAAATATTATTATTATTTCTATCTTACATACAAGGAATATAACTTAGATAGAGGTCAAATAACATGACAGAGTCATAGAGGTGGTGTTTGAAGGATTCAAACTCAGATCTTTATCTCAATATTTTATGTTCCCTTCCATCTAATTGTCTGATAGGAGAAGTGAAATGTAATTATCCTTACAACTGTGGTTAACTCACTTGTGTAATTACTTTCTGTTTTTTTTTGGCAGCATTTTCTTTTACTGGTGGTTGTGGGACCCTATTATAAAGTTCTATTGTCATGCAAATGTAATTATGGGAAGTAGTCCTAGAGTATAATCTTGGTGAAACAGTCATCTAGCCCTGGTTGGCTGGAAGACTTCTACAGACAAGCGATACTCATTTGTTCAAAATAAATGGAAATATAACATCAGAATATAGCTGATTCTACAAAAGGAATTGGAGATTTGGGCCAATTTGTGGAATATTATGAGTGCCAGCCTATGTATTTAAGACTCAGTTTACTAAGCAATGGGGAGCCATTTCTAGTTGTTAAATCTGTGTTAATGTGATCTCAGTCATACATCATGAAAATTAATCTGGCCAGTACAGTATTAGATAGACTAGGTAAGTTAATGGGTAGTTAAACTTGGAGGAAAGAAAGCCAGCTAGAAAGATAATTGAAATATTCCAAGGAAGAGGTAATAGCGACCTGAATTAGGGTGGTGGTGTCAGTGAGAATGAAAAGGAGGGATCATATGTAGAATATTATGGTGAGGGAATTGATAGGATCTAATAAATGACTATATCTAGAAGAAAAAATAGAATTTCTCTGATAAAAGCCTCATTTCTCAAATATATTGAAAATGTAGTCAAATTTATAACAATACAAGTCATTCCCCAATTTGTAAATGGTCAAAGATCGTGAACAAACAATTTCCAGAAGAAGAAATTAAAGCTATCTGAGATCATGTAAAAGTGTTCTAAATCAGTAATGATTAGGAAAATACAAATTAAACCAACTCTAAGCTACCTCCTTATATCTATCTGATTGACTAATATAATGGTAAAAAAAAAATGAAAATGTTGGAGGAGTGGTAGAAACATTGGTACACTAATGTACTTTTGGTATATAGTTGTAACCTGATCCAACCATTTTAGAGAGCAGTTTGGAACTATGGCCAATAGGACATGAAACAGTACATACTTTGAACATGCAATGCCATTAATAGGTTTATAAATCCAAAGTGATCAAAGGGAGAAAAAAGGAGCTATACGCATGAAAATATTTATAGCTGCTCCATTTGTGGTGACAACAAATTGGAAACTGAGGGGATTTCTATTAAAAGTGAATGGCTAAACAAGTTGTGGTATGTGATTGTGATGAAATATTTTTGTGCTATAAAAAGTGATGAATAGGGTGCTTTAAAAAATGGGAAGACCTGCATGAACTGATGCAAAATGAAGCACAGGAGAACATTCTAAATAATAGCAGTAATAGTGTACTATGACCAATTTGAATAATTTACCTTTTCTCAGCAGTACAATGATCCAAGTCAACCCTGAAATACTTTTGATTTAAAAAAAAATTTTATCTACCTCTAGAGAAAGAACTCAGATTCTGAATGTTAGCATACTTAGTTAAACTTTCCTTACTATTTTTTGCCTTCATTTTCCTTTACAACATGGCTAATATAAAAAGATTTTGCACAACTGAACATGAATAATCTATACAAAATTGATTGCCTTCTCAAGGAGGGAGATAACAGAGGAAAGAATATAAAACTCAAAGAAAAAAAGAAGATATTGACCTGAGACATCTGTAGATAACTGCCACTATTGTACAAATCAATTGAACTATTGGATTGGAGTGAACCTCAAAAGGAGAAAGAGCAGAATGATACAAGCAGGTAGAGGACATAAAAATAGCAATTAGTATTGAGGAGTGTGCCTACTTTTCCTTGACAATTGCACTGAGGCAAAGAAAGATGTATCTAGAGATCTAAAGAATGACCAATGTGTATTTTTCTAGGGGGAGGGGGAAATTGGAGGGATTGGAGAACAGCTCTCTTGTGATTATAGGAAGATGGAAAGTGCTGTCTATATTTATATCTCATGGAAGAAATACATTAACTTGGTACCATTTATATAATTCCATTCTTATTAAAAACGTGTTAACAAAATAAGCAAATAACCACTGATGACAGCTTAACTCCTAACATTTTGGAAAGGTCAATAGAATGAGGGTGTGTTCTGATTGATTGAAGGAGACACCAACCCAGATTAAAGGAAGCATAAATACTACCCAAAGGATTGGAGCTAAGGGTTGAATGATGACTGGCTACACTTAAAAGTAGAGAAAGGCAGTAAATTTTCCAGATAAACTGACATAGAGTTTGATTTTGGGTGCTATATGACAGGTGGTGCTGAACTCTTGACTGGCAGCCTCTATTCTAGTCTTACCTACTAAATAGGAACAGGAACTAGTAATCACCTCTCATATTGTCACATAACATAATTCTATCATTCTGATTTCTTTCCTTTTTTACTCTTTTCCTTTTTACACTTTCTATTTTTTTACACTTTCTATTTTTAAATAGATATAATCTTCCTAAAAACCTGATGATGTCTGATAAAAAGATGATTTGTAGTTGTAGGGAGCTACTTAAATTGGTAGATTCTTGATAATCCATCCTGTCTATTTATACCAAGTATATTAATCACAGTTTTAACTTGTAACCTAATTCTATAATTTTTAAAAATTAAAATGTGGTCTCACATTCTTGACTAGTCTTTTACCACAATTCTTTAGACATGTCATTCAGAGAACCATCAAGGAAGGTGAAGCACATATGATCTGTCATTTGGTAATCATAAATATATTGTATTCCTCCTTACTCTTGCATACATTATCTACCCTGTTTTGGAATAAAAGCATAGATTTCCCAGTAAGTCAACTGCTCCCACTCTAGAGATAAAAAACAGATTTTCCATTGCAGGATGCCTAATATTAATTGGCCTGCATATGCACACACCACATATATATATATGCATATCATATATACACACATACATATAATACAAGTATAGACACGTACACACATGCATATGTATGCATATATATATATACACATATGTATATCCATATCCATATGTGTGTATGTGTATCCCTTAGTTTATTTAAGCTTATTCATTTCTAAAAGCATCTGCAGGCAGCAATGATACCTCTAATGTATTCTATGGAAGACTGTAATTTATCTTACTTGAATTTTCTAAAGAGTGAACCTGAGTCTTCTCATGTATTGTTCCTAGGTTGACTGTTATATCTGGGTCTGTGCCAATTTTGAGTTTGACCTGATAATTTTCCTGGGATGAGAGGAAGCAAGCAGTTGATATTTGTAGTTCCTCAAAGGTCCCTCCCGTAAGAACAAAAGATGTTTGGGTCTCTATGTGTGTGTATTTTATATAAAACAAATGTTAAAATCTAACCCATGTGAAACAAAGCCATAATTATTTATTTTTGTGCTTGAATGAAGTAGGGAAGAACCAATAAACCTCATCAGGTGTGTGACTATCGGTGGAGAAGGTGGGAAACCTTGTGGTGAGACATGACAATAGAGTGGTGACTATATATTGAAGACTTGTCCTTTGTTGTGGAAATGAGGAGGGCAGTTGCCTAGGGTGAAAAAAAAATGTGCCTTGATTGATGGCTGCTGCCAGGGGTAAAACAAAGAGGAATTTGAGGTTAGAAAAGTCCTCTCTGGGTAGTACTGTCCTTCCACTGGGTAAATTCATATTGCTGTACTACAATTCATGTTGTAGTATTCAAACTCTAAACAGATGAGTTTCTCAATCTTAACTTCATTGTCAGAAGTTTAACTTAGTTGTCATTGAATTGGGATAGGGCAAGTTCATTATTTTGAATTTTCAACCATAGGAAATGTATGATGATTCAGTTTGTTACATATATATTGATTTTTTCCTGGTCATTTCCTTCCTTATTATCTTTTAAAATTATACTTGTACATTTCTTGGTTTTTATTTCAACTAATTCTTAATTTTACCCTAGGGAGAAAGGACAGTATCAGTTGGTTTCTAATCCACAAAATGAGTACAACTGATATCTGCTACTATTTCTCTAAAAGTTATTGCCAAGATCTGTACACAGGTTAATACTATTAATAGATTGTTCTGTTGTCTAACATACTTTTTTTTAAAAATGTGTACTCACTTAGATTACTATCTTTCCAGTCATACTTAAATTTTATATATTTCTAACTCAGTGTCCTACATTTTCCATAGGTCTTTTTACATTATTATTGCTTATCTAGCTTCTCTCATCTTTTTTTTCCTTCAATACCTATCACAGATATTTATTCCTCTAAGTAGATTATTCTCGTAAATTTGAACACACAACTCCTTTTATTTTTTCCTTTGTTTGATCATACATACTGGGTAGTTATATCACCTCATCTTCCAGATTAAGTGAAACCAAAGAATTTCAAATATATTGATCAATATAATACATGCAGGAAGCAGAAGACTTGGCAATCAATCCAAAGACCTTTATTAATCTAGTATGGTATCTCTTATGGGGGCCTAAGGAGGTTCTAATTAGGAATATAATAAAGGAAGTATAAAAGAGAGAAAGAAGTTCAATTTCCACTGATTCAGTCTGCTACCAAAGTCAGTTCTTACCTCATTCTCCCATGCAGAGTTCTTTCATTACCTATGATCTTTGGGAAAATATCCCAATTCAAATTAAGGGAAAAAATAGCCAACTCATGATACTACATGGTTTGTTTTAAAAGATATTTGTCTTTTTCTTCTTCAAAAGTATCCTAATAGAATTATTAATATATATTTTGAAACATATTCAATATATTTCACTCTATATATAGAACATGTGCTAGTCAGTAGGATTTTTTTTAATTGGAGCTTCATATTCTTAACTTTGTCCCAGAGGATATGTCGCAGCAATTTGAGAGAAGAAAAATTCATACGTAGAGATGAAATTCTTTTCCAAAAATGAATTCTGCACAACACATTTTTCATTGTCTTAGAGGGCAGCCCAGGGTTGCGGTGCTTTTTGTTGATTTGCTCACAACCAACAATCTTGTACAACAGTTTCTCTGTTACTTATTCATGTAATTTAACTTATTGTAATTAAAGTCTATATAAATATAATGAAAATACCTGAGAATAGAACTCAGTTGAGTCGTAGGTAATTTTTTACAAGTAATTTCATCAAATAGAAATTATCCTTAACCTAAACTCATCCTTTTTAATTCAAAGGTGTTAAACGATCTTTCTCCAGCTCAAGGCATTTTCACTGACTGTCTCCCATGCTTGGAAATTTCTCCCTCCTTATTCCCTCCTTTGGTTTCCTTGGCATGCTTCTGGTTTCTCTTAAGTAAGTCATTCAACAATACGTTTCCTGATACCTCCTAATATTAGCGCCTATGCATATAAATAAATGTATTCATATATACAAATAAGTATATGCTAATACTTTATATTCATATTTCTCTGTTCTTCTCTGCTTCTCTTTTCTATCTCCTTTCTCTTCTTTTCTCTCTCTGTTTCTCTGTCTCTGTGACTCTGTCTCTCTCTATGTCTCTCCACGTCTCTCCCTCTCTGTCTCTCTCTCACATCCGTTCATCTTTCTAACCTTGTTTGTACCCAGTTGTTTGCCATGTCCCCCATTAGATTGTAAACTCCTTGAAAACAGAGACTGCCCTTCCCTTTCTTTGTATTGTATGTCAATGTTGCTATTTCCCTCCCAGCCTGATGTCCTTTTCTTCTTTGCCTCATTAAAGAAGTCATCCATCCGGCTACTTCTTAAAAAGGCCTATTCACTGAACGGGCATTACCTCAACCTAAGTGAGTTCCTGAATAGACCTTGGCCTAAAGGAGCCAAGGCCTCCCATTGCATCCTGGGTCATCTCCAGTCATCCTGATGAATAGCTGGTCACTGGATTCAGATGGCTCTGGAGGAGAAGTGAGGCTGGTGACCTGCACAGCCCTCCCTCACTCAAAACAAAGTCAAGTGCAAGTCATGTCATCATTCTTCTGATTGTATGGTCTTCTACAGCAAGAAAGGATGAACATAACAATGCTTAACATAGTACTAGGTATGTAGATGCTGCTTAAGAAACACTTGATGACTTTACTCGTTCACCCAGTAGAAAAATGAAACACAACCATCAAACTATTCTCTATGTATAATGCACTGACACAACATGCAGGGAGAATACAAGGCACCACCTACTTTCTCTTACTTGACTCACAGAATATCTTTTCATATAATTGTTTCAATAGAAAAATGGCATATCAGGAGTGCCTTAAAACTATCATTTCTCATTTTAGAATAGAGTTAGGAAGATTCAGTCTCTAAAGTCCAGATAGTAACGGAAGTCAGCTACATTGAGAAGAGATACATCCAAAATTGAAGGGCAGTCAGTTAGCATGATGGAAATGTATCCACTGAGCCCCTCTATTGAATCCCTAACTTCACTGGCATCTCTGTTAAAATGGAATACCTTCTTCCAATCAGTAATTCTGGAGGATTTTTTAAAGGATTCTTACCTGGGTCTAGGACCAAGTTTCAAAACAAGAGTGGGAAACTTGTTCTGATTCATGCTAGTGGGGAAAGGGAAGATTCCTGAGGAACCCAGGGACTAGCTGATATTCAAACTCACCAAAGTTGGGGAAAAAGACTTTGGACCATTACTACTGGACTTACTCAGACAAGGTTTCCTTTAATTGGTCATAGAGGCTACTGTATCACTTACTTTCATGTGGAGGAAATATAATTTCAAATAATTAAATAAAGCCATCTCTAATTCCAATTTTCCAGGAAGAATTCTCTGATCCCCTCAGTAGGCAAAACCTTTTGCCTTAACTTCAAATGGCAATCTGTTTTGTGCCTCCTAATGTATTCATCATGTAACACGATATAGTTGTAGAGAATCTGGAGCAATGCCAGGGCCTACATAATTTTCTCTTATAATATCTGTTCCTATTAATAGCCTGTATGTTCTAGGAAGACAGGGACTGCATTTTATTTAACTTTGGATTTCTGCCATTGTTTTTTCACATATCCTCATTCCTCTCCAAGCAGCTCACTGGATTTTCTCTACCATGACCTCAGCTTTTCATTCTGAAGCCTGGCTTTAACCTTGGAATTCATACATCAAAAGTGTACTCTGCTCAATTCCTGGGGCCTTCTCCACCAACTAGATGTCAGAAACCTCTATTTAAGAATGGCTCCTGGGTCAGCCATGTCTAATTCCTCTCCAGGCTGCTCTCCCGACTTCCTCTACCACTCTGCTTGTTAACTTTGCCTAATCCTCACCTTCCTCATCTCAACTTTTCAACTTCCTTTTGTGTGTTTTAAGCCATTAAAATTTAAATTCCATGAGGGCAGATACTGTCTTTCTTTGGACTTATATTCTTATTCTCAGTGTTTAGCATGGTACCTGAAAGATAACATGTGCTTAATAAATGTTTGTTAACTGATTGACACAAAATAAATGTAATATATGTGTGGTGAATGAATGATTTTTTTTTTCAATTTCATCTTTGTAGGGAGTTCTCTGAATGGAAATCTGTACCTTCTCTCCAGTTCTCCATCTAAGAGATACACCTGGATCACTGAGACTTTCAATGACTTTCCCAGTCAAAGAACCAGTATGTGTTAGGAGTTCAACCTGAACCCATGGCTTCCTAACTCTAAAACCAGTATTCTTCTACTGCTTTATATTCTCTCTTGAATGAGTGAATAATTTAATTAATGAGTAGGACAAATAATTAGATGGATTGTGGACTTCATTATCTTGAGATTTTATCTGTTTGTTATGAACCAAATAGCCCTGTATTTTGAAATGCTGAATTTGTGTGACATGAAGACAGATGACTAACGAAAGTTCATGAATTTTTTAATGTGTTGTCTTTTATTCAATAAAAAGAATGTAGAATTTCATAAATTTAGCTGGTTCTCCAAAGGAAAAAAAAGGAAAAATATCTGTGGTTTTGGAGATCTATCTATCTATCTATCTATCTATCTATATTTATCAGTGACATATAGTCTACAGTGTTAATATGTGTACCTTTATACATGCATATGTGCATGTATGTATATACACATACACATATATGAATACATATATGCTAGTCTGTGTATTTCATATGGATACATACATGTGTGTGCATGCATGTGTATTTTGATTTGAAAGCTTTTTGCAAGTTTTTTTTAAGAAAGTCAATGTAATATGAGAAACATTTTATATACAAAGTAAATGATTTTATAAGTACATTAGCATGCTTTATATTTTATCCATGTGTATTCAAGACACCGAATCCATAAAATCCTACTCAGGTGAGGACAAGTGATAGTCACACACACTTAGCTTCCATCTTTTCTACTTGTGCCAGCTTTAAGATGCTTTCCTCTGTGCTGTACCTAAATGAAACAACAGGGGCTTTCACTTCATGCTGAGTTCTAAAGGAGAAATTGCACTATACACATTTCATTGAAAACTACAAAACTTGGAATAAATCTTTAAAAGTGAGATTAAGATAATTATTAGTAAATATCCTGCATCCTAAATCTGACAGATTTGTGACTTCATGCAGCTCCTCAAATGAATATATAGACTGATGGTATGATTCCCCTGCATATCTTGATGGTGTTAAGCTGTCAGGGGTGTCATCTTGGCTATTATCCTGCAGAGAAAGTACTCATCAGCTTTGTGCATTTTTTGTGCAGTGATGGCCCACTTGTTAAAGCATGTCTGATACTATGAAGAACCATTGTACATATGGTACGATGAACAGTAAACTATAGCTCAGAGTAATGTTGAAACTTTTATGCTAAATTGAGAAAGCAAGTTGCTAATTTCCATTGACTCCAAGTTCTCTGACTGCATATTGTATGTGCATGTCATGGATATATATGATACACATGTATATGAATAACATCAATATATAAATACATAAATAAATGTATAAGTATTTATTTGTCTATCTATCTATCTATCTATCTATCTATCTATCTATCTATCTATCTACTTATCTATCTTTTTTGTAAACAGTTGTTTGTTTGGATCAACTGAAGTGAGTGAGGAAAGGCGGGTTGACTATTGAGGAAACCATCATTAGATTTCAGCATTCTGATTTCATACTTTCTATGACATCTCTATTTTTCCTGATTCTATCCATGGGATTTCTTACTATGGCACCCTCTGCTTTTCCTAGATAATTTTTGGTCACTGCGTTATTTCCATTTCTCATTGCATCTCCTCAGACTTTCTACCATCCTTGGCCCCAAACAGAATTAAATGTTAATTTATGGTGTCTTTTAACTTTTCTCTAAATATCCTTAAAATTCACTCTTTTTTCTTGAAAAAGCCATTTTATAAACTTTACTCCTTAAAACATCTATTTCCATCTTTCAATGATCTCTATATTACCCTATGTTGCTTCTTTTAATTTGATTCCTTCAATTTTTATTCAGTTCAATAAGCAGTCATTGACCATCTGCTACTTGATCCTTGAAACAAACAACACATTACATTAATATTCAAACGTCATTATAGAATTCTCCATTAAAAAAGAGAAAAACTTATTGAATGAATTTCTTCACATATTTCAGACATGGTGGCACATGATCTATATTCTATTATTTTAAGAGCATGTCTACTTATTAGTTAATTAGGTATCTCTTTTTTCTTCTGGGACAATTTTTATGTCCAGTTACACCTGGTGAGTCATAGAGCTTGCATAAAGTTTTGCATAGTTTATTTCATGCATTAAAACTATATTGAGGAGTGGAGAACAAAAGCATAATTCTTCTTGTCTGTAATTTGCCCTTTCCTGGGAATGATCTCTATTTTTTGCTCAAGCTTTGAGAATCTCTGGTTTCATTCAAAGTTGAATTTAAGTGCCTTTATTCCCAATATCACCTGAACCCTGAGTCCCTCTTGCTGTGCTTTTCCCTACCTAACTTACATAATTGTTTTATATTAACTTAGAATATATATTATACTATCTTATCTGGCTATGTGCTGTTTCCAATAAAATATAAGCTCTTTAACTTCAGAGACTGTTTTGGTTTTTATCTTTGTATGCCCAGTGTCTAGCACACACAGTCCTTAATACATCAAAGGCACTTAATAAATCCTGGTTGAATTTAATCTAATGAAATTGCAAAGAGTGTTGTTAGGTTGATGAGGGAGAAGTGGCATTTAGTTTCAGATGACTTTCACGCACTCCATTCATTCAGTGATAGACATTCAACTACTCTTTTTTAGAAAGTTTCTGTAAACCACGTAACATAGCAATCACAATTTCATAGAAATTAGAGTGGGAATGGCCCTTAGAAATGACAATTATAGAAAATCAAAGGCAGAAAGGAATAAAGTAACCATTTAGTCTAACCCCTAGAAATTCTAAATTTGATGTAAACCATAAGTGGTCATCCATACTCCTTTGAAGAATTCCAACGACGGAGAAGCCACAACATCTTGAAGTAACCAATTCAAATTAGTCCTAGCTTTTCTTCTTAAAAATTGCCTTCCCCCCACTTCCCTGACATCAAGACTAAATCTCGATGTGGGAAAGTTGGAACACTAATTCATTGTTGGTGGAGCTGCGAGCGCATCCAACCATTCTGGAGAGCAATTTGGAACTATGCCCAAAGGGCTACAAAAATGTGCATACCCTTTGACCCAGCAATATCGCTACGAGGACTATATCCCCAAGAGATCATAAAAATGGGAAAGGGTCCCACATGTACAAAAATATTTATAGCAGCACTCTATGTAGTTGCCAAAAACTGGAAGTCAAGGGGATGTCCATCAATTGGGGAATGGCTGAATAAATTATGGTATATGAATGTAATGGAGTACTATTGTGCCATAAGAAATGATGAACAAGAAGACTTCAGAGAGGCCTGGAAGAACTTATATGACCTGATGCTGAGTGAAAGGAGCAGAACCAGGAGAACTTTATGCACAGCAACAACCACAGTGTGTGAGAGTTTTTTCTGGTAGACTTAGATTTTTATAATAACACAAGAACTTCTTACCAAAAAAAAAAAAAAATCCCAATGGAGGATCTCAAGGCAAAATGCCTGCCACACTCAGAGAGAGAAATATGGAAGTCACTCACATATCGTAGCAGATCATGTTTGTGTATGTGTATGTGTTTGTATATCATGTTCTGATTTGTTATATGATTTCTTTCATTTATCTTAGTCTGACTACATAGCATGACTATAGTGAAAATATACTCAATAGGAAAGTATATGTAGAATCTATACAGAATTGTATGCAGTCGTGGGGAGGGAGGGGGTTAGTGGGGAGTAGGTGGGGAGGGATAAAATCGCAATTGTATGGCAGTGATTGTTAAACATTATAAAATAAAAAAAAAAACATTTCTTTAAAAAAAAAAAAAAAAGACTAAATCTCCCTCTCTGCCAATTTCAAGTATTGTTGTTTTTTTTTTTCCTGCTCTCTGGAACAAAATACAACAAGCCTGGTTTCTTCTCCACATGATAGTCATCCAAATACTTGAAGACAGCTCTCAGGTTATTGCTATTCTTCTTTTTTCTAGACTAAGAAAACCCCATACCTTCCATTCATCCTCATAAGGCTCTTCTCCATCCTGTTTGATACTTCTGAGGATACTATCAATGTTATTTTCAAAATATGGTACCAATAAGTAAATACAATACCTCAGAGGTAGTCTGATGAGAGTAGAGTACACTGAGGTGATCACCTCCCTATTCCTGAAATTCAGTCCAAGACTGCATGTAAATTTTGGTTACTTATATCACATTGCTGACAAATGTTGCACTTGTAGTTGACTAAGATCCCAAGATCTTTTTTTTCTTCAAGAACAAATATTGTCTATTCATGACTCCATCTTATAATTGTGACTTAAAAAAAAAACAATTTTCCCAAGTGCAGGACTACATTTGTGTCTCTTGAATTCACTTGAAAGTCAATGATCAAGTTTGTCAATATCTTTTTGGATACTAATTCTGTAAAAAAAGATTTTAGCTGCCTCAGCTTTATATCATCTGCAAATGTGAGCCTAACATCTATGTCTTTATTCTTATCATTGATAAACATAATAAAAAACACAGTGCCAAGCAGAGATCGCAGGAAAACTGCACATTGATGCTGAAGAATTAAAAAGTATAAATATTTCATTTTATAAATGAGAAAATAAACATAAGCATAATTTTTAAAAAGGGTCAGAATCAAAAAAAAACTTATAAGAAACCAACATTTGGAAATTAATGGTTGTTAGATAATGCCAGAGGAGGTCTAATGAAGCTTTTGGTGACAGGTGGGCTTTTAGTAGCATTATATCTTTAAATGTTTTCTTTCTATTCTTTTTCAATTTGTTCCTTGAGGATTTAGTTATCTAATAAAATGGCTCATCTTCTACATTGTCACTGCCCCACTCTCCTAGGCTAACAAAGCAAGTTGAAACCATAATAAGTAAGTATCGTTTCATTTAATTTTATCATTGAATTGCCTTCTTGGAAAAAAATAAGTTTATATTATTTTTCATCACTGACTTGTAAAATTATGTGATTTTTATTTACCTTTGAAAATGTCAATATTAATAAGATTGATTCTTCAAAATCTTTTCCATCTACCCTATTATCCTCCTTACTTTTGTAAATTTCTGCATATGTGTGCCTTTACAGGGCTATAACTAAATGAGACTATACCTGGGGTGAATTGAGTTGAACCAAGTGGTGCAGAAAGCAGTCTCACTATGAATACAATCATGTTTGGAGGGATGATCTATCAGATTATCTCCAAGGAAGTGTGAGCATCTAACCACATCATTGCTTCAGGGCAAAGTCTAATTTGCCCCTAGGCTAGTTATGGGCTTTAGTTTCTCACATGATGTACTACTTGAACAACTATTCCATAGGTTTCTTTTCTTTAGAACAAGTTATACCATTCTGGTCCCACATCCCAGTGTGATTCCCATTTCACCTAATATTTTTCATGCCAATGAGGTTATATTTTACTTCTAGAGCTAATATCTTAAATTTTCCTTACTATTCCTACCCTACACATTGGTAAATAAAAATCTGAGAATATAAGAATTGCTGCTCGCCTTCTTTCTATTTATTTTCTACTATAAATAAATGGACCTTTCTTCCACTGCTGTTTTTCTTTTGAGGTCATACCTCATATCCTCCACATTGTCAGGATTTACAGTTTCATCTGGATATATTTCTTCTTCCTCATCCATTTTTACCTTTAAATTCCCTGCATTAGTTTACCCAGTTCCAAGTAAAAAGCATTCATCTAAGTAGTCTATCTCAAAGTTTGCTTTCCCTCCCAACTTCCTTGTATATGTTAATGCCACCACCATTTCCCCATTTAAGTAGGCTCAAAACTTTGGTCTTTTTTTCCCTCTTCTCTCTGTGATCAAATTTAGCAATATTAGATTCCATAGTGCTTTCTGTTTGGTAATAAATTCTTCCCTTATCCATAAATCAGAGAGGTAAAATATTTTAGGCTCCCTTAATCTGCTTATGATATCATCCTTTATGTCTAAATCCTGTATCCTTATCTTGTTGTACAATGTGAGATATTAGTCTATATCTAGTTTTTGCCAAACTACTTGCCAGCGATCCAAACATTTTTGGTAAAATTTGATTTCTTGTCTTCCAATCATGGATCTTGGGTTTGTCAGATATTAGATTACTTTGTTCATTTACTACTGTATATTATGCACCTAATCTATTCCACTGATCCATCAGTCTTTTCCTAGACCAATGCTAGATTGTTTGGATGATTACTTTTTTATAATACAATTTGAGATGTGGCACTGTTAAACTACCTTCCATCACATTTTTCCTCCATTGATTCCCTTTTGTTTTTTCAGAAGAATTTTGTTATTATACTTTTCTACTTCTACAAAACATTTTTGCAATTTGATTGTTATGACAATGAATAAATATGGGGGGCGGAGCCAAGATGGCAGAGTAGAAAGACACACGTAAAGAGGCTGCTCCCACACAGCCCATAAAACACCTGTAGAGAGGGACTCTCAACAAATTTTGGAGTAGCAGAAGTGGATAACAACAAAGTGGAGGAGATTTCCAGCCCAGGGTGACCTGAAAGACCCACAGGAAATGTCAATTGCACCACATGCGGAGTGGAGCTCAGAGCGTGGAGTCCAGCTCAGCCTTGGCCAAGTGTGCACGGCTCGTGAACAGCCCTCCAGGGTGGAATCTCCAGTTATGCAAACCCCAGTCCCAGCAGCAGAGGGTCCCCAGATCCCTCAACCCACAGGGGCCAAAGGTCAGTAACGGGGTTTATTCAGGTGGCCAGGAAGGGAGAAGGGCCTTCACATAGGACAAGTAGCAGGAGTTCTCAGGGCAGCCCCTACAGCAGCCTGAGATCGTAAAAACCCTTGGGGGCACTGAAGAGCTGAGTCTTACCTCAGTCCTGTGTAGATGCCCTGAGGCAGCTGGTCTTTGTCTAGAACTGAATGGAGGCCCTGCCCCCACAGCTTGACTGAATCTCACCCCCCCCATCCCCTCCCCCCAGTGCTAGCTTGGCAGAACTGGAAGTCAGATGCCTGTGGAGAAGAAGAGCTGCTAAGATTCTGGGCACAAAAATCCTTCCCTGGGCCCAGACCAGCACACATTTGATTGTGCCACCTTGGAGGAATTGATTTGTCACAGGTCCCTAGAGTGTACCTGACTCTTAACAAAGGACCCAAAAGTCAAGTAACTGGTTGGGAAAATGCCTAAAAAGGGGGGAAAAAAATGAGACATTAGAAGATTACTTTCTTGGTGAACAGATATCTCCTCCCATCCTTTCAGATGAGAAAGAACAATGGTTACCATCAGGGAAAGACATAAAAGTCAAGGCTTCTGTATCCCAAACACCCAAAATAAATATTCAATGGGCTCAGACCATGAGCTCAAAAAGGATTTTGAAAATCAAGTTAGAGAGGTGGAGGAGAAACTGGGAAGAAAAATGAGAGAGATGCAAGAAAAGCATGAAAAGCAGGTCAACACCTTGCTAAAAGAGACCCCAAAAAATGCTGAAAAAATAACACCTTGAAAAATAGGCTAACTCAATTGGCAAAAGAGGTTCAAAAAGCCAATGAGGAGAAGAATGTTTTCAAAAGCAGAATTAGCCAAATGGAAAAAGAGGTTCAAAAGCTCACTGAAGAAAATAGTTCTCTAAAAATTAGAATGGAACAGATGGAGGCTAATGACTTTATGAGAAACCAAGAAATCATAAAACAAAACCAAATGAACGAAAAAAAAATGGAAGATAATGTGAAATATCTCATTGGAAAAACAACTGACCTGGAAAACAGATCCAGGAGAGACAATTTAAAAATTATGTGACTGCCTGAAAGTCACGATCAAGAAAAGAGCCTAGACATCATCTTTCATGAAATTATCAAGGAAAATTGCCCTGATATTCTAGAACTACAGGGCAAAATAAGTATTGAAAGAATCCACTGATCACCACATGAAAGAGATCCAAAAAGAGAATCTCCTAGGAACATTGTAGACTACCCACATATGTAGTCTGTAAATCTCAAAAAAAATTCCATTCATTTATCTATCATCAAGCAGCAATAATCAAAACCATGAATGTGAAACCTGTGAATATAGAGAGGTGACTATATATGACTATATATTACTGTGAATATCGTCATAAAGATATACAACTGGAAAAGGAGCTAAGAGGGTCATGGAGAGATTACATCTATATAAAGTAAAATGACCTAAAGAAAGCAAGTTTTACATGAGGTCATAGACAAAATTCACACAAGGGATGAAATTGTCAAGGGTTTGCAACAGCATTGGAGAGTCTTTCTAAATCATTGATGTCTGCTATATTTTTTCATGCTTGATATAGAGGAATAGAAAGTGTCATTTCTATTTTCTTGAAACCCTAGCCAAAACCTAACTCATTTTAGTCTTTCTTTTGTATAAAGCAGTGGCAGTCTGCTTCTATTCCACTTGCTAAACAAAGCTGGAGAAAACCACAAAACAGTGTTTACTGGGTCCATTAAAAATTTAGGTAACACGATCTCAATTAGATAAGGAGGTCCTTTAATATCTCCCTTCTAATCAATTCATTATGCTGCTCACCACTGTGACCATGACAAATCCTTTTTTTCTCTTTTTTTTTCACTCTTCAAATCTCCTCTACCCTCTTAGCTGCAACACTTAACCTGGCAATTCAATGAATAATGAGGCCATTCACTGAGAGATTCCTCTTCTTTCTCTAACCTTTTTCATAACGTATTGATGGGGTACAAGCTCTGCAAACTCCCTTGAACTCCTTCTGATTTTCGCTATTTGATCTGGTGCTCACCTGGAACTATAATCTTCTCAACTGGCCTTTCATTATCACTCTACCTAATTGTCTGTTACCCTTAATCTATCCTAGGCCTTCATTGTGTTACTTCTGGATTGGCTTTGGCTGCTTACCACCCTGAATCCTATTTAACCCCATTCTCTTAGTTCCTAGTCCCATCCTCCAATCACCCCAAACTATATGGCTAACCCTAGATCCCTCCCACTGTCTTTCTGTATATAAGATGCATCTCACTCTCCACTAAGACTCTCAGATTCCTTAAGAGTCTAGTCAATGCTTAGATTCCTTAAGAGGTTGGCCAATATGGCAGCATTTTTAATAAACTTTGCTTTCCTTTGGTTGAAAAAAGACTTTCATTAAATTCATTCAGGGAAGATCTGCATGTTGTATTTTGGGATCGCAGTACCCCTAAAACTCAACAAAATCTCTCAGCTGTCTTCCTACACTATACTCACCCTTCACTCTTATTCTGCGAAAAAAGAAAATATCCCTATTCCTTTCTTTCCTAAAGTAAACCCCTGTACATAGTAATCGCAGTAATGTAAGGATGATCAACAGTGAAAGACTTAGCTACTCTGATCAAGAGAGTGATCTGAGATAATTCCAAAGGATAGTGATGAAAAACACTACCCACTTCCAGTAAGGGAATAGATGACTTCTGAATACAAATTGCAGCATGCTTTTTAAAACTTTATTTTTTTTTCTTTTTTGTGTGCTTTCTTTTGCAGCATAGCTAATATAAAAATGTCTTACATGATTTCACCTATATAATCAGTAAATTATTTACCTTCTCAAGGGAAAGTGGGAAGTCAAAAGGAATTGAGAAAGTTTGAAAGTCAAAATTTAAAAATAATAAACGTTAAATTCTTTACATGTAACTGGGAAATATTTAATAAATACATATTATATATATATACATATATAATATATTTTTACATATATTTAAAAGTAAACCCCTTTACTTTCCCTAATGATCCCATTCCCTCAGGCATTCTTCAGCAGGTTTCTCTCTTTGTCATTTTTACTCTTTCACTAATCTTCAGTCCCTCCCTATCTACTGTCTGTTTTCTTGCTATCTACATACATGTCCATATCTCCCACAAGCTTAAGCAATCCACTTTATCTATCCATCTCCTACTAACTGTCATTATATATCTCTTCTCCTTTTCATTGCTAACCTCTTTAAAAAGCTGTCAACAATAGGCCCCTCCATTTCCTGCCTTTCGTGCTCTTTCTCACTCAAGTCTGAATTCCCACATCATCATTCAAATTAAACTGCTATTTCCAGTGTTATCAATGATCTAAATGCTAAATCTAATGGTACTTCTTAGTCCTCATTCTTCATAATCTCTCTTCAACCTTTGATACTGTTGATCACCCTTTTCTCCTTCACAATCTCTCCTCTCTAGCTTTTTGTGACACAGTTCTCTTCTGATTCTCTGTCTTCCTGACAGTTTATTTGAAATTTCCTTTTCTGGACATTTCATGGCATGACAATTCATGTCATGACCACTAAACATGGGTATCTTCCTAGGGCCTCTCCTGCTCTTTTCTCTTCTTCTTCTATATCATCTCATTTGGTTAATTCAAAAACTCTTATGGAATAAATTATCCCTATGCAATTAAATATCACATGGCTTTATCTAGCTCTAATTTTTCTCCTAACCTCAAGTTTTCAACTGCCTACTGGACATCTCAAAGTAAATGTACCGTGCACATCAAAAGCTACACATTCAGAACTCAATTATTTATCTTCTCCAAATCTGTGCCCTTTCTGAAGGATTCCAGCATTCTCCCAGTCACCTCTGCCCATAGCCTAGATATCATAATAAAGTCCTCACTTTCACTCACTCCACATATCTAATCTGTTGTCAGTTGCTTTCATTTCTTTTCTTGTGACATCTGACATACTTTACAAATACTTTTTGAGTCTTATTTAGTCACTGGACCCAATTGACTCCTGAGGAAAGAGTAAGACTGGTGACTGCACAGCCCTGCCTCACTTAAATACAATTCACCTGTAGGTCAGGATATCACCTTCATAATGTCATTGATCCACTTTGAGAATGAAAGACAAACAACAAAGCAATCTACTCTAAAACAGACATAATACCTGATATAGTCCTTCATCACATTACAGTTGGAGTACAACCATCCCTTCCACATTGAGACTTTCCCCATCATGGTTTCAATATATCAGGGGTCAACATAAAAAAAAAAATTAAATATGATTTCTTTTGCATTTTTGTTGAAGCTGCAGAAAACACAAGAAGGCCAGTAGACTATACAGAAAATGTTTAAAAACTCAGAAATGCATAAAACACATGTATAATATTGTATGATATTGACCTAAATTTTATAATAAGATACTATAAACACTCCAGAAAAGAAAAAGAAAAAAAGTCAAACTTCTGTGCTATGAGGGGAGGGCCAAAAATTTTACAGGGATTTTCCAGATTGTGGGGTTACCATATCCAAAACCCCCATGATGTGGAAGAGATAACTTTATTGTGACAGCCTTCTTAGTGATCTCTGAATTTTAGATATATGTTCCCACTCCAGTACATTCTACACTCATCTGCTGCGATTACCACAATGCCAATTCCTTATTCAATAAACTCCAGTGGCACCCAACTGTCTCTTAGATCAAATTAAAAATTCTGTCTTTGACTTTTAAATGCCTTCAAATCCTGACCCCTTACTGATTTTTCAGTGTCATTTAATTCCCCTCCATATACTTTACAATCCATTGATACTGGCTTTTTGCTGTGGTGGTTGTTGTTGTTGTTTCTAGACAACTAGGTGGCACAGTGGAAAGAGTTCTGGGACTGGAGTGTGGAAGACCTATGTTCAAATCCAGCCTTTGATAATTACTAGCTATACGAACTAGAACAAGTTATTTAGCCTCTGTTCTCCTCAGTTCTGTCAATTGTAAAATGAGAATAATAATAGCACCTAAGTTGCAGGTTCCAAGGATCAAATGATATATTAGTTAAGTACTCAGCATAGTTCCTGGCACTTAGGAGTCATGATATAAATGCTAGCTGCTGTCACTATCATCATCATTTTCACCCAAGACATTACATCTCTTGACTTAGTGAATTTTTGTTGGTTGTCTCCCGTCTGTAATGCTCTTCTCTTTCTTATTTAACCTGTAAGTATCTTTTATGTACATAGTTGATTCATATTATCTGTCACCTCCATTAGACTGTGAGCTCCTTGGCAAGGGGACTGTTTTTGCCTTTCTTTGAATCCCCTGCTTTTAGCTTAATGTCTTGATTTTCAAAGTGCTTAACATAAGCCTATTGAATTGTTTACTTGTTGACTTAAAAATCAGAACATCTACTGGAAACCTGGAAAGAAAGTTCTCACCCCCAAAGCCCTTAGCAGCATCAATTGGTTTGCTATGAGAAATACTTTTTGTGTTTTGTTTCATTTTGTTTGTTAATCAGTGGAAAAGTCATTAAGAAGTTTTAATTAATATCAGCTTTGATACTTTGCTTTAAAAACTGGAACCTTTCTATTTGATTTCCAGCTCAAATCTATATGGACTGTATGTCCCATTAGAAAGTGAAATCCTTGATTGAAGGCACTGGGTTGCTTTTTTATTTATATTCACAGCTTAACTCAGTATTTGCACTTATTAAGTGATTAAGATTTTTTTTTCCTTTCATGATCATGTGTTTTGACAGTTAAATGAATATCCACTTGAAACAAGAACTAGATTTAACTCAGAATGTCTTATACATAGGAAACACACATACACACACAACAAAAACAAAAAAGTGGTGAATTGAATGGATTTAATTGAATTCATGGAGCCTTTTCAGTGGAGGATTTAATTTTCCATGTTAGTGAATAAAATTTTTAAAAGAATTACTTATAAAAACACCCATACAGATACCAGTTTCTTTCCTAACAATTAATCCTGCACTCTACAGTTTCCACGTAGCTGTGAATCTAAATTCACGGGCTTTTACTTTCCTCTCCCAGCAAAATAAAGAGCAATGACTTCTGTGAGCTCAATCCCCCGCACCCCAAAAAAAATCACAAACAAAAAAAAATGTCCAAGGAAAGCACTTTAAAGAAACATCATCACACTGATAAATATACTTTACATAATTTTTTTTTCCGGACTTTCATCCTATCTATTCTCTATCCTACCTTTAAAATCATAGATTTGCAACTGAAAGGTATCCTAAAGATTCTCAACTGCATTCTTTTATTTTAAGTTTTATAGATGAGGAACAGATGGATTCAGTTCCTTACCCAGTAGGACCAGGGCCAAAGAGTTAGTAATTATTTCCAATAGGATTTGAATCTAGACTTTCTTAACTCCACACTGTCCCATACCCTATCAGATTTGTCATACTGGTGATCTACATTACTAGTGTTTGCTATTTCAGTATTATGGTGGGACAAAATGCTCCATATATGTTCAGTACTCTCAGATTTTTGCAGAAGACCTTGATACTTGCCAAGGTGATCAAATGTATTCTTTCACAAGTCTGAAAAAAACTCAGAATTTATATTTAAGTAGTTGCAAAAACATATTTCCAGAGAGAGCTCAAACATAGCAGCATTTGAGAAGCTAAGATCAAAATACTCACCAAAAATAGGTCTAAGGCTGCTGTTAAAAATCCCATAATAAATAGTTGTTTTACTTCATGGCTTCACACAAATTTTGACAGGTCTAGAAACTAAATCATCATTTACCGTACTTAGCAAATGTTCAATGGTGTGTAGATTAATAAAATTTAAATATACTGAGGAAAAGAAAAGATGGAACGAAAATTTCCTTCCTCATTATTGATTCCTCTTTAGAATATAAAGCAAAAACTCTAAAGCTGGGAAATCAGCACAGAATTATTTTTATGTTCTGGCTAGACACCCAAAAGTAACTTTCACTTTCTCATAAGTACATTGTTTTAATTTTGTTCTTGTAACAGGAATCTTTAGAAGAAAATGTTTGTATTTGGTATCCTGTCTCTTTTTTATATAACTGAAATGTTAGAGATCCAATCATATGGATAGGAAAGAAATGTTCTTAATTTTTTTTTTTCTGTCCATGGAAGGGGAATATTGAATTTCACCTGTGTGTATGATAAGGGTGAGGAAGACAATATGATAACTGCTTTTGTATTAGAGTGACACTTTGAAGGCATTGAGTCCAACCCCTTCATTCTACAAATGAAGAAACTAAGGCACAGAGAGATTAAGTGATTTGTCTGGGGGTAATATAATAATTATTTGAGAGGGAGTCTGAAACAAAATCTTCCTCACTCGAATGTGAGTACTTTGTTTACTCTGGTATTCTTGTAGGAGAAAAAAAAAATCTCATGCTTCACAGCATAATAGGTTCATGGATTTAGAGTCAGAAGGAACTTTAGAGGGCATCTAGTCCAATCTTCTCATTTTAAAGATGGAGAAATTCAAGGCCAGAGAAGGAAAATGACTTACCCAAAGTCACAAGATCATGGGGCTTACTACTATCCTATAGCCCTTTCCAATCAATTATAATCTTTTTTTAAAATTTATTTATTTAACTTTGAACATTCATTTTCACAAAATTTTAGGTTCCAAATTTTCTCCCCATTTGTCCCCTCCCCCCGCCCCAATACACCGAGCATTCTAATTGCCCCTATCACCAATCTGCCCTCTCTTCTATCATCCCTCTCTGCCCTTGTCCCCTTCTTCTCTTTTGTCCTGTAGGGCCAAATAGCTTTCTATACCCGTTTACCTGTATTTTTTATTTCCTAGTAGCAAGAACAGTATTCGACAGTTGTTCCTAAAACTTTGAGTTCCAACTTCTCTTCATCCCTCCCTCCCCACCCCTTCCCTTTGGAAGGCAAGCAATTCAATATAGGCCATATTTGTGTAGTTTTGCAAATGACTTCCATAATAGCAGTGTTGTGTAACAACTAATTATATTTCCCTCCATCCTATCCTGTCCCCGATTACTTCTGTTCTCTCTTTTGATCCTGTCCCTCCCCATGAGTGTTGACCTCAAATTGCTCCCCCCTCCCAATGCCCTCCCTTCCATCATCCCCCCCCACCCTGCTTATCCCCTTATCCCCCACTTTCCTATATTATAAGATGGGTTTTCATACCAAAATGAGTGTGCATTTTATTCCTTCCTTTAGTGGAATGTGATGAGAGTAAACTTCATGTTTTTTTTTCACCTCCCCTCTTTTTCCCTCCACTAATAAGTCTTTTGCTTGCCTCTTTTATGAGATAATTTACCCCATTCCATTTCTCCCTTTTTCCTCCCAATATATTTCTCTCTCACTGCTTGATTTCATTTTTTTAAGATATGATCCCATCCTCTTCGATTCACTCTGTGCATTCTGTCTGTGTGTGTGTGTGTGCATGTGCATGCGTGTGTATGTGTGTATGTGTGTGTGCGTGTAATCCCATCCACTACCCAGATACTGAAAAGTTTCAAGAGTTACAAATATTGTCTTTCCATGTAGGAATGTAAACAGTTCAACTTTAGTGAGTCCCTTATGACTTCTCTTTGCTGTTTACCTTTTCATGCTTCTCTTCATGCTTGTGTTTGAAAGTCAAATTTTCTTTTCAGCTCTGGTCTTTTCATCAAGAATACTTGAAAGTCCTCAATTTCATTGAAAGACCATTTTTTCCCCTGAAGTATTATACTGAGTTTTCCTGGGTAGGTGATTCTTGGTTTTAGTCCTAGTTCCTTTGACTTCTGGAATATGATATTCCACACCCTTTGATCGTTTAATGTAGAAGCTGCTAGGTCTTGTGTTATCCTGATTGTATTTCCACAATACTTGAATTGTTTCTTTCTAGCTGCTTGCAATATTTTCTCCTTGACCAGGGAACTCTGGAATTTGGCCACAATGTTCCTAGGAGTTTCTCTTTTTGGATCTCTTTCAGACAGTGATTGGTGGATTCCTTGGATACTTATTTTACCCTCTAGTTCTAGAATCTCAGGGCAGTTTTCCTTGATAATTTCATGAAATATGATGTCTAGGCTCTTTTTTTGATCATGGCTTTCAGGTAGGCCCATAATTTTTAAATTGTCTCTCCTGGATCTATTTTCCAGTTCAGTTGTTTTTCCAATGAGATATTTCACATGATCTTCCATTTTTTCATTCTTTTGATTTTGTTTTGTGATTTCTTGGTTTCTCATAAAGTCATTAGCCTCCATCTGTTCCATTCTAATTTTGAAAGAATTATTTTCTTCAGTGAGCTTTTGAACCTCCTTTTCCATTTGGTTAATTCTGCTTTTGAAAGCATTCTTCTCCTCACTGGCTTTTTGAACCTGTTTTGCCAATTGAGTCAGCCTATTTTTCTTTTTTCTTTTTTTTTTAATTTAGCTTTTAACATTCATTTTCACAAAATTTTGGGTTTCAAATTTTTCCCCTTTTCTGCCCTCCCCCCCCAAACGCCAAGCATTCTAATTGCCCCTATGACCAATCTGCTCTCTCTTCGATCATCCCTCTCTGCCCTTGTCTCTGTCTTCTCTTTTGTCCTGTAGGGCCAGATAGCTTTCTATACCCCTTTACCTGTATTTCTTATTTCCTAGTGGTAAGAACATTACAGCTGATCCTAACACTTTGAGTTCCAACTTCTTTAGCTCCCTCCCTCTCCACCCCTTCCCTTTGGAAGGCAAGCAATTCAATATAGGCCAAATCTGTGTAGTTTTGCAAATGACTTCCATAATAGTTGTGTTGTATAGGACTAACTATATTTCCCTCCATCCTATCCTGTCCCCCATTACTTCTATTCTCTTTTGATCCTATCCCTCCCCATGAGTGTTGATCTCAAATTGCACTCTCCTCTGCATGCCCTCCCTTCTATCATCCCCCCCCACTCTGCTTATCCCCTTATCCTCCACTTTCCTGTATTGTAAGATAGGTTTTCATACCAAAATGAGTAGGCATTTTATTCTTTCCTTTAGTGGAATGTGATGAGAGTAGACTTCATGTTTTTCTCTCACCTCCCCTCTTTATCCATCCACTAATGAGTCTTTTGTTTGCCTCTTTTATGAGACATAATTTGCCCCATTCAATTCTCCCTTTCTCCTCCCAATATCTTTATCTCTCACTGCTTGATTTCATTTTTTTTTAAGATATGATCCCATCCTCTTCAATTCACTCTGTGCACTCTGTCTCTATGTGTGTGTGCGTGTGTGCATGTGTGTGTGTGTAATCCCACCCAGTACCCAGATACTGAAATGTTTCAAGAGTTACAAATATTGTCTTTCCATGTAGGAATGTAAACAGTTCAACTTTAGTAAGTCCCTTATGACTTCTCTTTGCTGTTTACCTTTTCATGGTTCTCTTCATTCTTGTGTTTGGAAGTCAAATTTTCTTTTCAGCTCTGGTCTTTTCATCAAGAATGCTTGAAAATCCTCTATTTCATTGAAAGACCAATTTTTCCCCTGAAGTATTATACTCAGTTTTGCTGGGTAGGTGATTCTTGGTTTTAGTCCTAGTTCCTTTGACTTCTGGAATATCCTATTCCATGCCCTTCGATCTCTTAATGTAGAAGCTGCTAGATCTTGTGTTATCCTGATTGTATTTCCACAATACTTGAATTGTTTCTTTCTAGCTGCTTGCAATATTTTCTCTTTCACCTGGGAGTTCTGGAATTTGGCCACAATGTTCCTAGGAGTTTCTCTTTTTGGATCTCTTTCAGGCGGTGTTCTGTGGATTCCTTGAATATTTATTTTGCCCTCTGATTCTAGACTCTCAGGGTAGTTTTCATTGATAATTTCATGAAAGATGATGTCTAGGCTCTTTTTCTGATCATGGCTTTCAGGTAGGCCCATAATTTTTAAATTGTCTCTCCTGGCTCTATTTTCCAGGTCAGTTGTTTTTCCAATGAGATATTTCACATTATCTTCCATTTTTTCATTCTTTTGGTTTTGTTTTGTGATTTCTTGGTTTCTCATAAAGTCATTAGCCTCCATCTGTTCCATTCTAATTTTGAAAGAACTATTTTCTTCAGTGAGCTTTTGAATCTCCTTTTCCATTTGGCTAATTCTGCTTTTGAAAGCATTCTTCTCCTCATTGGCTTTTTGAACCTCTTTTGCCAATTGAGTTAGGCTAGTTTTCAAGGTGTTATTTTCTTCAACATTTTTTTGGGTCTCCTTTAGCAGGGAGCTGATTTGCTGTTCATGCTTTGACTTCATGTCTCTCATTTCTCTTCCCAGCTTTTCCTCCACCTCTCTAACTTGATTTTCAAAATTCTTTTTGAGCTCTTCCATGGCCTGTGCCCATTGAGTGGGCTGGGACACAGAAGCCTTGATTTCTGTGTCTTTGCCTGATGGTAAGCATTGCTCTTCCTCATCAGAAAGGAAGGGAGGAAATGCCTGTTCACCAAGAAAGTAACCTTCTATAGTCTTATTTCTTTTCCCTTTTCTGGGCATTTTCCCAGCCAGTGACTTGACCTCTGAATATTTTCCTCACACCCACCTAACCTCCTGATCCTCCCAGCCAGTGTTTGGGGTCTGAGATTCAAATGCTGCTTCCAGCCTCAGGGCTTTTGGCGGGGGCAGGGCTGCTATTCAGTGTGAGATTAAATTCAGATGCTCAGGTGAGGGCAGGGCTGCCTCTCAGGCTCAGTTCCCTAAGGGAGTTTATGCACAGACCTTCAACAATGGATCCAGGCTCCTGCCTGCTTGGAGAGCCCTGGTCTGCCGCTGCCCCTCAGCTTCTGTCTCCCGAGGGGGCCCGAGCCATGGGGGCACCCCACTCCCCCCTTGACCCACCAAAGGGACTCTCTCACAGACCCCCCGTCACCTGTGGGTGGAGGTACCTGTGCGGCCGCTGGAGATCCCGTCCCTGAAGCCCGCTCGGATCTGTTCCTCTCGGTGCCGCGGCCACGGCAGGGCTGTACTCAGCTCCCAGTCCCGGCGCCCAGTCCGCAGCACGAAGGACCTTTTACGAGAGGTTTGCAGGTCTCTCCGGAACAGAAATCTCCCTCGCTCCAATGTTCTGTGGCCTCTGGGTGCAGAATTCGCCGTGAGTTACTTCTTTGTAGTTGTTCTATGGGTTGTGGGTTCGGAGCTATGTGTATGTGCGTCTTTCTACTACGCCATCTTGGCTCTGCCCCTAGCCTATTTTTCAAGGTGTTATTTTCTTCAGCATTTTTTGGGGTCTCCTTTAGCAGGGTGTTGACCCACTTTTCATACTTTACTTGCATCTCTCTCATTTCTCTTCCCAGTTTTTCCTCCACCTCTCTAACTTGATTTTCAAAACCTTTTTGAGCTCTTCCATGGTCTGAGCCCATTGGGTGGGCTGGGATACAGAAGCCTTGACTTCTGTGTCTTTCCCTGATGGTAAGCATTGTTCTTCCTCATCAGAAAGGAAGGGAGGAAATGCCTGTTCACCAAGAAAGTAACCTTCTATAGTCATATTTTTTTTCCCTTTTCTGGGCATTTTCCCAGCCAGTGACTTGAGCTCTGAATGTCCTCTTCACACTCACCTTGCCTCCAGGTCTGGCCAGCCAGCACTTGGGGTCTGAGATTCAAATGCTGCTTCTCAGCCTCAGGGCTTTCGACAGGGCAGGGCTGCTATTCAGTGTGAGATTAAGTTTATGTGCTCAGGTGGGAGCAGAGCTGCCTCATGGTCCTCAATTCCCTCAGGGGGTTTATTCAGCCACCTTCAACAATGGATCCTAGCTCCTGCCTGCTTGGAGAGCCCTTGTCTGCAGCTGCCTCTGCTGCTGGCTCCTGAGGGGGCCTGAGTTATGGAGACACCCTGCTCCCCTCCCAGTAAGCCAAAAAGACTCTCTCACTCACCCCTGGCACCCGTGGGTGGAGGGATCTGCATGGCTGCTGGAGATTCTGTCCCTGAAGCCTGCTCTGATCTGCTCCTCTCGGTGCCATGCAGCCAAGGCAGGGCTGGGCTGGGCTCTGGGTCTGGGTGCGATAGACCTTTTGTTGGTTTTTCAGGGCTCTCTGAAACAAATTTCCTCTGCTCTGTTGTTCTGTGGCTTCTGCTGCTCCAGAATTTGTTGGGAGTTCTTCTTTACCGATATTTTATGGGCTATGGGTTCAGAGCTAGCATATGTGAATCTTTCTACTCTGCCATCTTGGCTCTTCCCCAATTATAATCTTAAAGGTACAGGTATGTTACAGGAAATTTAATATAAAACAACCCAATCAAGAATTCCTTCTATTATATCTCCAAGAAGTTACCATTTGTTCTCTTTCTAAAAACCCTTTTGTGAAAGTTCAATGCTTCCACAAGCAGTCCATTCCACTTTTGAAAAAAGTAAATTATAAGCAAATTTTTGTTTGTTTTCTTTACATGAATTTAACCTTTAATCCATTGCTCTTACTTCTGTCCAATGGCTCTAGGTCAAACAAACATGATATCTTGTCCTAATGTACTTCAAGATTTAATAAACAGTTATTACACAAAGCATTGAGTGCCACACTAGGACAGCACAAAGGAAATAGTAAGATAAGATCTGTAAGGAGGTATTTTCCATTTGAAAAGACAGAATGACTACATGTAACTATGAAAAAATTATAGAATTGATTTCATCTTCCCATTCCATTGATTTTTATATAATTTCACTGCCTTGAATGATTTTTACAACATATATGTGTGCTTCTGAGTGAATGTATGTTCATATATGTCTCTGTATGTGCATATAGATGTACATAGGTGTATACATACACATATACATATGCATGATGTGTATATATGAGTATATATATATATTATATATGTGTACATAGATACCTATAAAATAAGGGATAAAAATATAAGATCTTGTCAATGTTTTATCCTACAACCTAATTATACTTCTAGGTCATTACCAAAAATCTTGCATTTTTTTCAGTATTTTATACAATTACCTCTCTTCTCTGATTGGAAGGCTGGAGAATAGAACACTAAACTCCTCCTAAAGCTTTGCTTTATAGATGACTTCTTTGTAATTTTTCTCCATCAGCAATGCTCCATGGCTTAGACTCCACAGAATAACATGCTCCCTGAGAATGCTCCTTTTGTGTGTTGTTTTCCTCATATTTGATTTTAAATTCCTTGAAGATAAAGTCTATGTGTTTTTCTTATTTGTGTCCCCAGCATTTAGTACATGACCCGGGACATAGTAAGTGCTTAAACAATGTTTATTGAATTGTGTTCATGGAATTGAATTGTATTCCTTAAAGCACCTAGAGAAGTGAAATGTACCTTCATATTTAGAAAATGCTTACTAATAAAGCAGTTGCATGTTACCCTAGGAAGAATGCTGCATTTGGAGTAAAAAGATGTGAATTCAACTTTAAGATCTGCAGTTTATTTACTAGTGTGACTTGGGATAAGTCACTTCACCTCTATGAAGTTTATATTCCTAGAGTAAAATGAAAATGTTGTCCCAGGTAAGATTCTAATTGAGACTTCCATCCAGTTCTAAATCAATAATCCTTCAATATATTGTAATGAAGTTCTAAACTGTGTCATAATGGCCCCAAATGATATAGTTTAGAAAAATGAGAGATAGGCTTTAGAGAGTAATTTGGAGAAGCAAGTGAGATAAAATTGTATTTCTTAAAGTTTCTTGGGAGTCAGGTCAGGTAGAAAGTGCAACAGTGCTCCAGACTTGGCTTTCTCATTTTGATCCCTCTTTCTGTGCTCTAGTTTGGGCTAAGTACATAAGAAACAATTGATAAATTGAGAATATTCATCCCTTTCTAGGTCAATCAGAATGTTTCTTAATTCTGAGTGAATGGAAGTGGAAGAAGAGAGATGTCTGTTTATTAAAATTAGCTCTATATTTCCTTTATTTGACAAACTAGTCTCTTTTCAGTCATTTTCCATTCCTCAATCTGCAAAACTGATTTTTCACTCAAACCTAAACTTTTACATTTGCCTCGTATTTGAACAAGCTAAAAACCTAATGACTACTTAAACTATCTAGACAAAGAAAAACCAAACATCTGCTAGTGATATGTGAAAACTTAACAAAAATGCACACTAAGACTTAGAACTAAACCTTGTTTAAATGAAATCTTTTCACTCATTTACATTGTATCAAGTAAGACCTTTATTTTCTTTGCCTCACAAATCTTCCCCAAGAGAACTATTTCGTTTACTAATTCCTTTTCTTCTATTAACAAAACAGTTACTCAAAAAGAAAAATAAGACAATAGGATCAATGAAATATTTCAATAGCAAATTTATTTTTCTGAATTATATTCATGCATATATGCATATATATATATATATGCAAATATATATCAACTTAAATACATGATTTTACTGTAACTTTACTTATGAATTATTTTCAAAGAATTTATTTGAACTTCACATTTGATGTAAGAAAACAAGAAACTTATGAAAAAGACAAGGCAGCAACTATAGATACTGACAGAAGGAAAATGTGAACATAAGGAAATTAACAGTGTTTAATTAAGATTGCTAAATAAAATGAATTTGAGGCAGCATAATATATTTGAAAGTCATCAAAACATCTTAAAACATGTCAATTGCATCTTCTGGTCCAAGATCCATGAAATTCCAAAGTCATCTGTATCTTGCCTAAGGGAATTTGATACATAAGACATGTGCTGTTCTGCAGAAAGGAGGTATATGAATATCTTCCAATCTGGTATCTGCCTTACTTTAATTTTTGCATAATTCAGGAGCTATCATAACAAAGGACAAAATTAGCTACTTATTTTGCAGTTCAAAATTTACCATTGTTAGAACACTGAAAAGTGGCACTGTAAGTTTAACATCTCGGCCATAAACCAACTTTTGTCAAAGGTTGTGTGATTTGTCCTTCATTCTCCAAGAGAACAATGGCATCAGGAAGATGATGTCATGACTTGCAATTGATTTGGATTTGAGTGAGGAAGGTTTGTGTAAAGTCATCAACCTTTTTCTCATCCAGAGCCATCTGGGTCCAGTGGTCAGATATAGATGTGGAAAACTGGAGATGGCTCCAGATGCAATGGGAAACCTTGTCCTTTTTAAGTTAAGGTCTTTCTGAGTTCTCACTTTGATGGAGGCAAAGCTCATTCAGTGAGGAGGCCTGTTTAAGAAATGAGTCAAGGGATGTCCCCTTTAATAACAAAGAAAAAAATCAATCTGGGAGGGGAAGACCCTCAGAGTTGCTGGTTGAAAGAGAAAAAATTATTATTTACAATCATTCAGGGCTAACAGGACCCAAAAAATAACCATTAAATGGTGCTTGGGCAGGGATCTGTTGTTAGTCAATCTATGAGAGCCAGAATGAATTGGATTTAGGGCAGGGTTTTTAAGAAAGAAATCTAGCAAGTAAACCACAAGATAACCAAGTGGGTTTCAACCTTCAAAATTTACCTTCCTTGTGGGAGAACACCTTCATGTGAGAGCATGATACCCTATATATGAGGGGAGAAGAGGAGGAGGAGACATGAGAGAGGAGAGTGGAGGGAGAGGAGAGGGAAAAGAAAAGAAAAGAAGAGGCACTTATCCATTGGGCAACAATAAGTCCCTACATAAGCACCATTTAATGGCTGTTTTTTGGGCCCAAATGGCTCAGAGTGAATGTAAATAGGGTCTTCCTATGGGGGCCTTTCCCTCCCAGTTATATTTTTTTTAATTGAAGGGACCATCCCTTGACTCACTTCTTTGTCAAAAGAACTTCTTCCCAGAATTTGAAATTTTGCTCCCAGAATTGTGACCTATATTGGGCATTTAGCATTTCCTATTTTTGTGTTTACCAGGGTCTAGTTCTCTGAAAAGGGGGCTTTGGACACAGTCAATCTCACAGTCATGAGAGGCTCTGCCATCAAGAAGCTAAGTTTTTAGCAATTGCTTAGTAAATTACACAGTGAGACATATGTGAGACATGAAATTTGGTTTCTGGCTGAAGTTTCTTTAATTCCCAAGGTTAGCCAGAGAAAGGACAGGAGAAGGTCATCAGAATCTCAGCAGCAACAACTGGAGAATCTGGAAGATTAAAGTTCAGAGTAGACACATGTTTCCTCTTCCCAATAAAAATAACTGTAGGGTTGAGCTTAATTCAAGAATTGTATGGGTTTATAATTCCTTCCAGGGACCAATGTTTGCCTATTTTTCAACCTTCTGTTTTATTCCTAAATGTGAGTTTCCTTCTAGTTTTTTTAATCTGCAGTGATTTATCAGCTACCATGTGCCCTTTTGATACATTTTAAAACTGTTCTCCATAAGAGACAGTGCCTTACCTTTTGTAGAAATAATTGAAAAGACATCAGGGACTCCTTGAGAGCTTTGATTGCACCATAGCAAAAACACTATTTCCTAAGTTGTCAAAGAGTATGGAACAAGAGATACAGTTTCAGAATGCTCTAACTGTGCAAGGGAATTACTAGGTGCTGGACAGGGTGATATATAGCTGAGTTGTACCTATGGAACAGCATAGACCTAGTGATAAAACATCAAAATGAATAATCTATGATAACAGGAGAAAACCTTGTCTGCAACCTCCTTCTACCAATATCACTGACTCACAATACTGTCAATCAGAATCAAACCAGCCTGTGTGTATTTTTAATTAATCATTTAATCAAACTGAGACAAAAGATAAGGGGATGCTGAAGGATGCTTTTAAAGGGCTTCCTTCTCCCTCTCCTTTCCTGATTGAACACAAGAATGTCTCAGGCCTCAACCTCAGAATGTCAAATATGCCATGGGAGTATAAAGGGGATTTACTCAGTTTCGTAATGCTAGGTCCCAACTTGGAATTTGTCCCTCTCTATGTAGTTCCGTAAATAGAGAGCAGTGGGCCTAAAGTTAGGAAGACTCCTCTTCTGGAATTGAAATCTGTCCTCAAACATTGACTAGGTGTGCAACCCTGGGCAAGTCACTAAACCCTCAGTTTCTCATCTGCAAAATGAGCTGAAGAAGGAAATGGTAAACCACTCCAGTATCTCTGCTAAGAAAACCCCCAAAGGACCATCTCTGAAGTCAGACTCATTTTCTTTTTTCATCAAGCCTTTGGAAACATAGTACAAGGAACTATAACTATGACTGGAAGACTAAAGGCTCTGAAAGTCAATATGCTCAATCACACTCGGAATAAGACTGTATCACTATGTATGTCAAAGGTGCCTGAAAAAAAAATGGAAGAAAAGGAGCACAAGGAGGTATTGATGTCTACTGGGATTCAGATCATGATCTGAACTTAAGTGGTACATATTCTGGATGACAGACAAACCAAAGAGCATCATTAGAATCAGCTATCAAAGTGACTGAGCAAGCAAAGGCCCAAAAAAAGGATAGATGATCAACTTATCACCGAAAGTGTGAATGAATGGATTGGCAACTGGAAATAAAATGGCTGGAAAACAAGTAAAAATAAAGATGTTGTCCACAAAGACCAATTCACTATGCTGCATAATATGACTTGAGACATGAGTATTGAATGGAAGTATGTACCTACTCCTTCGAAAGTTGAAGGCAATTCTAAACCACAAAGACTAGTCAGAGAAGCAACTAGAAAGTGAGAAGACTCCCTCCATATTTTGCAGATGGTGAAATTTAAAGTGTCACTGTCTTTGACATTGCAATACAATCTCCAAATCAATCTCTTTACCGTTTCCCCCTCCTTGTGTTGTAGCTATCTTCCACAGCTATTTTTGGTCATTTTTTTCATTTGTTTTCTCAAATTTTCTATGTGCTATTTTAATTTTTCTTCAAGCATGTAAACAAAATACTATATATTATGCTGTAAACATACTATAAATAACTGCAGAAATTGTTCACATTAAAATAGTGAAAGGCAGATATCCTCATCTCTGCCAGATTCAACTAAACTCTTGACTTGCTTAACTCTTGCCTCAAACCACCTAGAAACAAATACAGACTGCTTGACTGCTCACATGACTTTGGAGTAATGAAAGTCACCAGCTTTTTCTTTAGGTAAAATGGGCCATGAAATAACTTGTTATCTGCCCTAACACTGCTTTCTAAGGACTTCTTGGCTTTACTATTTGCCTTGCTTGTATGCCATACAGCAGCTCAATATCATCTGACCTTCTGACAATCTAAGAATGCCTGTTTGGGCCATGCAATCTGACTGTCTGGTGCATTCTTATGATTTTTAGTGCTCAGAACTTTTATAAGTCTTTTCATTTACCCAGCAACCCATTTGAAGGAGCAGGTACATACTTCCATTCAATATTCATGTCCCAAGTCATATTATCCAGCATAGTGAATTGGTCTTTGTGGACAACATCTTTATTTTTACTTGTTTTCCAGCCATTTTCTTTCCAGTTGCCAATCCATTCATTCATACTTTTGGTGATAAGTTGATTATCTATCCTTTTTTTGGGCCTTTTATGTTGTCTTCCCCCAACAAAGTGTGACCATAGACTGTCTTTCCGTAGTTGTCCATTCCAGTACTGAACATAGCACTTGGAACCTAGTAGGAATTGGAATTCAATAAGTATTTCTTTTCATTAATTCATAATGCCTGCTCCGTGATTCCCCTAACCCTTCAGAAAAATGGCATTTTTATTTCATAAAAAAATCCTCTTTTTTCCATTTAAGAAAAATTTTAAGGATTTGATAGGTATTAAAAAATCAGCAACAAGGAGGGACTTTGGGATGAAGTCCAAAATGGGTATTCAGTGATATCTAGTCAATAATGATGTTGAATAGTGCCCATTTGAAATTGTTTTTTCCCTTGTTTTTGGTGGGGGTAAAATGTGCTTTTTTACTTTTACAATTTTGGATTTTGGCTGGATATTAGTTGCTTGTGTAAGTTTCTTATAGATTCAAGATATCCAAGTCAAATAATCAAATTGTTCCCATTTAAAAAAAAGAAAGAAAACTCCCAATGGTATCACAAAGAGTTGGACATGACTGAAACAACTGAACAAATACATCACTTTGATACTAAGAAGATTTAAACACACACAGTAAAAATTCAGTAGTTTCTGTTGTACAAATTTTGAAAAAAGCACTAGATATTTTGTAGTCCCAAACTGTGTCCTGAGACCTTCTTGCCTTCAAATAGGAAAGAGGAGGGAGAAGAAGGCCTTTCACAAGCATCTTCAGCATCCTCTCATCATTTGTCTGTTTGATTAAATCTTTGAACTGGGAAGGTTTCCAGTATGATGGAGTGGGATGGAGTGCTGGGCATGAAGTCAAGTCAACATGAGTTCAAATAACCCTTTAGGTACTTATTAGTGATAAGACCATGATCTCAGTTAACATTGTGTAACTTCAGTTTCCTTTGCTATGAAAGCAGGGTTTTGGAATTGATTGCCTCTAAGATCTTTTCTAGCTCCAAATTTATGATTCATTTATTATTTTCTCTCATCTGAAGTCTAGCCTAATTGAACTGGGAGAGAATCATTACCATAAGGTTTTCTATAGATTTTTTTTTCTTTCTGCCCACATCCACTCAGAAAACCATAGATTAAATATAATAGTGACAAAATAATAGATCTTTGAAATATCAAGCAATCAACAAATACTTATTAAGTGCCCTCTATGTGCCCCCAAGCACTATTCTATTCACTGGAGATAAAAAGACAAAAAGAAAATAATTCATAGCTTCAAGGAGCTTATATTCTATTGGAGAAAATAGATAAAGGAATTAAAGTGAGAGCCTCAGAAAGGAAGTATATGAAAATGCCCTTACCAATCAGGTATAGAGTAGAGGTTGATGTCTCATGTCATTAGATCTCACTGTTTTTCTCTAGTTCTCATAATCCTGAAAGGTTTAGATATTAGATATAACTAATAGAGGATAACTAGGACTTTGCCATGCTTGTCACATCTGCAGAGCATCCTTCCTCCCTTTTGTGACTTCCATGCCAATGATACACTTAGTGATTCTCCCTGAGCCCACAACATATGTCAGAAAGATCACAGGTACTTCACCATCTCCAAGATCCCACTGCTACAGCATCCTCCTTCCTTTCTAATCATTGAGTTTTGCAAGTCAGACTCTCTGGGATCTACCTTTTCACTCATAGCAGTTGTATGATCAGAATATCCTCTGAAACTCTACACAAATTCTACATCCAAATCCATTTGACTCAAGTGCAGAAATTCTTAGGTGTACCTCTGCCCTCTAATCATCAATTAATCTCTTGACATTAAAGACTTAGAACTAAAATGACTCTTGTAAGACATCTGGTTCAACACCTTCACTTTAGAGATAAGGATATTGAGGTCCAAAAAAGGGACATAAGATGGCCATGTTTACATAGGTATTCAGTGGCAAAGCCAGAATTTGGGGCCTTAATATCTGTCTCAAAATTTTGTACTCTTTCTATTGTACCATACTGCTGCTTGCTGCAGAGATATGTGATCTCCAGTAATATCATTTATCCTGAAGCATTTGGGCATATCTTACACGGGGCAATTCTTACTACATGCTGACAATCAGAAAAAAAATAAATGAGAGAAATTGAACTTGACTCAACATATGGTTACTATTATTCTAAAATACATATGTATGCATTCTGTGAATCATTTATTTCAGCAGTGCAAACAAGCAAGAATTTGGGTCATGTACTCCAAATAAGATAAGGAAGAGAATGCAGTTTACTTGAATGAAAAATTAATGTTTGGTAACAAACAAGACAAGGCAATGAGATTTTCTCAGGATGTTTAGTTATTTATGGGAAGAAAAATATGCCCTTGAGACTGTGTGGTAATAGGGACAGGTACAAGCAGTACATGGCCTGCATAGTGCAGAGGCAGCAACTTGTATATAGCCAGCTATTATTGTTCCTGTCTCTTGAACACATCTGAAAATACAAACCTCAGTTAAAGGAAAGGCAGGCCTTCTCACTGTTCCTCTCACTGGGCTTCTGCCTCATTTCCTTTATTTCTTTTCTCCATTCTTCTCTTCCCTCATCATTTCTTTGGGTTGATTCTGTTTAGGCCTTTTAAGGCTTATTACTAGGGAAAAGGGGACAGAAATGGAAAGTGCTATAGGTTGATGGAAACATGGAGCCTGTCCTTAATCAAATAGAAGAAAACTGTATCAGAACTATGGAGGGGAAAGTGGATGCCCAGGACTATCCTGCCTTTTTGGCTAGGGAACCTGATTTATGCCCCTTTTTTAAGCAACTTCAATAGCAAATTAACTTCATTAGGAATTTGTTTCACATTTATAAGGTACAGGCTTTCAGATTGCATTGTCTGTAGCAAAGGAGGCATCAAAATTTTTTTTCAATTCAAATCCATTAATTTGTTCAGATGGAATTGTAAATTATAAACATCTGCCTGCTATCACAGAAATGACTGCAACCAAATTTCCTTATGAAGGAGTTACTTGGACAGTGTGCTTAGATATACTGTTAAACTGAGGAAAGAATTGTCTCGATTTTCTGATAGTTTTTATTACAAATATCTCATAAAATAGTCAAGAATTTTAATAAAATATTCACTTTATCTGTTTGTAGGTATATAATGAATTACAAGCTGGAAAAAATGAATATAATAAGATCGAAGAAATAAAACAATTTTCTCATTTTTATTTTGCATTCTACTCAAATACATTTTTAAAAAATTAAATCACTAATAATGATTCTCTGGGGAGTTGTTTATCTTACCTAAATTGCTTGGGGGAGAAAGACATTCATACAGTGGAAAATATTTTCAATAGATGATCTCACTTGAACCTCACCACAACCTTATGATGTAGCTACTCCACTCTTTGTCACCCTCTCCCCTCTTCTCCAAAGAAATCGGTAGAAAGATATTTCTCTTGAGAAAATACCCTCTACCAGTTCAGAATGGTTCCTGTATTTATACATTAATAGTTTTCCTCTGTGCATTCAGAGATGAAAATATTTGCCCAGGACCACTCATTCAGAATGTAGCAAAGAACTTGAATCCATTTCTTTCTAAATCTACGGCCATCTCTCTCTTCATGTATGCCCTTCTGCCTCTCAACAAAGCCATTTTATCTAGATTTTCAGATGAGGAAACCAAAGTTCATAAAAACTAGTGAGTAACATAAGGAAACAAAATTATAAAGTACCAAAGTAAGGATCTAGGTTTTTCTCTTAGTCCAGCCCTCTATCCACTATACCCTGAGATCTTAAAGCAGTTTATTGTTATTTACAAATAACTAATGAAAACAATTAGTTGCTATGTATTTTAATGGTAAATAATCCCTGTTTCAGAGACAATGGTTCAAAGGAAATTAATATGTTCTTGTTTCCCTTGTTTTGAACATAGAACTTGTTTGATTCTATTTATTTTTTTCCCTTTGTGGATAGAAAGGCTACTGAGGAATTCTTTACCTTTCTAAACTACTCTCATTTGTGAATCAGGCTGTATCATCAACTCTTTCAGACTTCTTA
Source organism: Notamacropus eugenii (assembly GCF_028372415.1). Lineage (NCBI taxonomy): Eukaryota > Metazoa > Chordata > Mammalia > Diprotodontia > Macropodidae > Notamacropus > Notamacropus eugenii. Next base: position 144,507,272 of record NC_092874.1, on the reverse strand, counting down.
GGTAGTATTTATAAGTCTCTCTCTAAATGGACTTCCCAGCTCACACATTTTAACTGAAAACAACACAATTACCATAGAAATATGGAATCTTTTGCAGGGTGCTACATTCTATGCACTGAAAATATTTAATTTAGAATTCTACCTCCCTGTACTCTACAAAAAAATTGGAAAACTTAGGAAGGCTTAAAATTTAGGATGGATGTTCATGTTCAAAAAGCTATTAGTATCTTCTACAAGAACAACCAAAAGTACCACTACGACAGGGATTCAAGATACACAACAAAGTGTTCTACTACTACTACTACTACTACTACTACTACTACTACTACTACTACTACTACTGCTACTACTACTACTACTACTACCACTACTACTACTACTACTACTACTACTACTACTGCTACTACTACTACTACTACTACTACTACTACTACTGCTACTACTACTACTACTACCACTACTACTACCACTGCTACTACTACTACTGCTACTACTACTACTACTACTACTACTACTACTGCTACTACTACTACTACTACTACCACTACTACTACCACTACTACTACTACTACTACTACTACTACTACTGCTACTACTACTGCTACTACTACTACTGCTACTATTACTGCTGCTGCTGCTGCTGCTGCTGCTGCTATGCATTTATATAGTCTTTTAATGTATGCAAAGTGCTTTACATTTTATCTCATTTGATCTCCCTAGAAACCCTGGGAGGTAGTGGCTATTATTATTCCCACTTTACAGATGAGGAAAATGAGCCAGAGGGAGCCCAAGTAAGTTGCGCAACATCATAAAACTTCTAAGTGACAGACTACTGTACCTGGAGTCAGGAAGATCTGAGTTCGAAACCAGCCTCAGACACTTACTAATTATATAACCCTGGGCAAGTCACTGTAACACTCACTCTTTGCCTCATTTCCCTCATCCATAAAATGGGGATAATAATAGCATTTGTCTCCCTGGGTTGTCATAAGTATCAAATGAGATAATAACTGGAAAGTATTTGGCACAGTGCTGTGTTCACACATGATAAGTGCTATATAAATGTTAGTTGTTGTGATTGCTGTTATTATTTCTTCCTGGTCCAAATTAACACTGTATATATAATGCATTACCTACTTGTCTAGTGAAAGAATGAGCAAATTAATATTTTCATTTAAAAATATTCATGAAGTCCATTCAGCTCAAGAAATGTATATTTATTACCTTTTCTGAGCAAGAAAATTACAGTGGATATGTATGGGTATAGGGCTGGCTTTGGAATCAGGAGTCAGGAAAACATGAATTCAAATCTTATGTATGGCATATATAAGTTGTAAGATATAGGCAAATCAATTAACCTCTCAGTGATCTTAGGAAATTTTCTAATACAGTTCTATAAGTTGTGGGGGTATTGCATTTTACACACTGGGTGTCACTAAAAATGATAAAAATTCAAGATTGAAAATATCATCATGGTTATTAGCATAATTATAAATTTTAGAGATGACTAACTAAATGTATAAATGCAAGTATCCCTAGGATCTATAAATTTCTTGGAATAGAATAACAGAACTACTAAATCAAATTTTTCAGTGTTTAGAAAGGCTTACTCTTATAAAAACCTTTTATGTTTTTGTTGCTTTTTTTTTTTTTTTGACATGAAGGCAGGCACCACAAAGATATATGCTTTGGTGATTTAAACAATAATAAATTTTTAAAGAGGTAATCAAAAACCTAGGTGAACTGGAGGATACAATCAAAATATTTTATTTCCAAAACATGAAAAAAAATTGCTGCCCCCTGCATATTGCTGAAGCAATAAGGATGCATATTCAGGCATGGTAATAAGGGAATGTACTAATGCTTATATTAGGAGAAAATTATGCCTGTGACAAAAGAATATTCACCTTAATTATTACTCCCCCTCATCCATATACAACATGTACATGTGAAGGGATTGTATTCTTGGAAATGTAATTATACATAGATATTTCAAGGGTCTATGATTTCAATGACTTGGGTATTCCCTCCACTGGCTCCTATTTAAACCCCCACTTTCATGGATGACTTTTGTGAGATGTAGTGACTAAAAAATTCATCACTTTGTGGTTAACCTTCTGACGGACTCTGTAGTTACTTATAATTTAGGTCACTTGTATGACACAGTCTATTGCTAGGTCTCTTGTATGACCCAGTCTATTGCTAAGTTCGGCAGATAATAGACATCATTATGCCTGAACTAAAATCCTTTTCACTTTGTTATTCATGCTAGAGTTTATTCTAGGCTGGAAGGCCTTGAGGAACTTAGAGTCTTCTTCATCTCACAAATACACAATGAGATAGCACTTTAGTGGAGTTTACATAAACTACACTTTTTTTTGGACCTGACCTCTATTTTCAATTATGTAAAGAAATCACAGTGAGAAACCCCTTTCACCATTCAGAATCAGTACCTTGTTGTCCAATTCAGATTCTGAGAGAGTTACCCAGAGTACCAAGAATTGAAGAGACTTACCCAGAGTCACAGTCACTTTCAAAGTGGAGATTTGAACCCAGATCTTCCTGCCTATATTCCATTTGCCTTGTTGCCTCTCAAAATACTGTTATAATCAATACAGAATAGACTTCAGACTGTTGCCAGGGGCAACTTTTGCTCTACTGCATTGGAAAAGTTGTGGGGCAGAGGTGAGGAAAAATAGAGAGAAAAACTACCCTCTTGGGAAATAAACAATGTCCTTGCCACCAAGATGTTGCCATCACTCAGGAAAATATCTAGTCCTTTTTTTCTGGCTCTTCCCCTGTAGCAAGAGGAACACAGAAATGAAGGAGATTGGGGATTCTGATTAGCCCCTCTGGTAATGTGGTAAAGAGGCTAGATAAGATTCAGGAGAGGTCTCATGCTTTAGTACATCAAAACACTGCTCCAAGGAAATCAATTTTTAAAAAATATAGCTATCATTTTCTGAGTATATCCAAGCCATAATTTAAAGGGGTATTTTTAAACAATTGACAAAGGAGGAGGAAACAGAAAATAGCACTAACTACCTAGATTTTCTTGTTGTTCTTCAGTTATTGGATCATGACTGACTCTTTGAGACCCTGTGCACAACGGCACTCCAGGATCTTCTTACCTCTATACTGTTCATGAGATTTGCTTGGCAAAGATACTAGAGTGATATACCATTTCCTTCTTCAGTGGATTTTTTTTTTTTGTCAGAACTCTTCACTATAACTTGTCTGTCTTGGGTAACCCTGCCTAGTATAGCTCCAAGTTACATTGAGATACCTACAACAAGGCAGGGATCTCACTATTTAGATAGATAACAGCAAGCAGCAAGAAAAACTATACACTTAATGGAATATCTGGATTCATGTGAATCTTAAGAATCAAAAAAGAAATGAATGATAGGATTGTCAATGAGGTATGATCAATAAAGATTATAAAGTACTTGGCCTTAAGGAAGTAGAGTCATTAAGAATTCATTAAATACCTATTTAAGCACAGAGGATACAAAGAAAGGAAAAAAAGGGGTGCTTTCCTCTGGAAGCTTACAATCTAATGGAGAGTTTACTGTCTGACCAGTTAGAAAAGAACCACACAAGGAGGTAAATAAAAGTATGACATTCTTTGCTTTTTTCTCCTTTATGTATTTCTCATCATTCATTTATTCATCATTAGGAGGAAGTGTCCTATAGAGTAACTGAGCACTATACTTGAAATGGGGAGAATTCAGTGTATGTGTAGTCATTACTGGTCCATTTACAAAACTAGATCTACAAATACTGGTATATGTTCATGTTGTTTCCTCAGATGGAATGTAAGCAGCTTGAGTGTAGATGTAGCTACATTCTTGTCATTTAATCACAACAAATGGGCAGAGTCTCACATAACAGATGATTAGTTATATTATCAATTGATCACAAAGGGGATTCAGAGAGAAACTTCTTTATTCTGATTGAATAGAGTACAATGAAGAACATTACACCTGATTTGGGCTTAGAAGTAAGTATATGTAGGATTTCAACCTGTGGAAACAGATTTCAGCGAGGGACAATCCAGATGAGAGTAATAGATAAGGATAAAGATATGGGCATGGAAAGCATAGGCAGTGTGTGAATAAAAAAAATCAGTAGTCCAGGTTGGGTAGAACATTATTTTAACAATAATAACAATTTCCATGGTTACTTAGCATCTGCTAATTGAATTTTTTTTAAAAACTCTACACTAGTAAATATGTAAAGTATGACATAAATTGCCATAGGTCTCCATAATTCAAATTTCTCTAACTGGCAAGCAACAATAGTTAAAATACAAGCTTATAAATCAGATGATTTAAAATTAAACTTTTTCCAGTACCTTCCCCCTTCACAGGATGACATTTGCTTCCTTTGATGTTCTTCTATAGACTTTTTTTTATACAATAAGACAAGCTTTTTTTTTTTTGAAAGGTCAAACAACATAAACATCCCATTAAAAAGACAAAGGGAAAAATATACTAAGCCAAGTCCTACCCCCCACAACAGTTGATGGGCATGAAGGAAAGAAGTCATACCAATGCCTCCATGGCAGACTATTTCATATCAGGGGCCTTGTTTCTTTCCTTGGCATTTCCAGAGATAAACACAGTGCCTGGCACATGGTGGAATGGAACTTCCTTGTTGAATATCTCCTGTTTACAGTTGGATCTCAGCTGTGAAGAACAATCCCAATAGTGGATGTCATTTTGTGGCATATCTGATTCCCAAATGAGGAATTATAAAGCTTTCTGATTTCTTTAAAAAAGGAGGCAATTGCTGCTGTATCAGAAAACTTGATATCACAGTCATGTTATTGCTGTCACACACATGAACTAATCATAGAATTTCAGAGCTGGAAGGGACCTCAAGTACCCATCTAGTCCAATCCATTCCTGACAAAAAGAGCTCCCTTTACTTCATACCAGACAAGCAGTATCCAGCCTTTGTTTAATGACTTCCCATGAAGGAGAACTCACTACCTATCAAGTCAGCCAGGTAGTGGCTAGAAATTGAGATGTAGCAGATCGTCATCATTCAAATGTCTGTGGAGAGTCATTTTTAATTTTTAAAAAGGAGTTGAATTAGATATGAATGAAGAGTTAGATTAGAAATATGCAGGCCCTTTGGTGGGGCAGGTTGGAGATCAGTTATCAGATTACAAAAGAAGATTAAGGAATTAGAATAAAAGCTAAATGAAGCAAAGTAAGAATTTATATCAGGTAAACCTCTTAATCAGATATCAGACACAAAAGAATGGATTGCTTACCTCCAGAAAAGTACACATTGAGTGGAGATAGGATATTGATCACTCAAGTCATTTTCTACCCAGTTTTTAGTGTTATAGTATCTGCTTTTGAAGTTTCTACAATAAAGGTGAGAGATTATGAAACGAGAGATTTTGAACAAATGCTTAAGGGACATATAGACTGTACAGGATATTTCCTTGCACCACTGTGGCAAGCTTTTGGCTTCTTGTTCTGTTGATATGACTATTAAACTATGAGATTTCCAGGGTTTTTCGTGCATCAGAACCATATATGGCCATGATTACAATGTTTCTTCAGTAGCCATCATACCTAAGGGAAATTATTATAAAGTATTTGCCTCAAGGGACAAAACTATAAAAATGTGAGAAGTGCAAACTAGCTCCTGTGTGAAGATTTTCATAGGATACAGAGACTGGGTGTGCATGGTGCAACCAGATCAGTATGACACTTTAATTGACAGCTGTTCTAGTGATCAGTGTGTGTAAAGGTAGTAGCCAGAACATGATGCAAAGCTGAGCTCTGAGAACATGAGGATGTGTTTGAGAGCATTCATAGGGCCCAAAAAACTCCTGTATCTCTGAAGCTATTGGATGTGAGACTAAAGCAAAAAATAAACAAATGAACAAAAAATAAAAACAAAGGTTGCAAAATGGAGAAACAAAACTATTAAGTTGTGGGATATTATCACTGGCATGTGCTTTATGATCTTGTGAACGATGATTGGCTAGGTGGGATTTTTCATTCTGAGGCAAAGTTTATTTTGAGTTGTGCTGATGATAAGAACCTATGTGGATGGGAATATAAGAACAAGCAACGTATGAAGACATTCAGTGCACATGAAAACTGTTTCTTCCTTGGATTTCAACAAGAAGACATCATACATGGCTATTGGAAGTGTAGCTCAAAGAGTAAATGTGTAGGAGTTCAGTTGATTGATTCACATGTGACGACTCTCCCTCTCTTCTGTATGCGCTCAGATACCTTCACTGAGCTCTATTTAAATAAATATTGTCATTTCATGTAAATTATTCTAGATGTAGAGTGAGCTTATTAAAAGTTTTACACAAAGTAAAAAATATACTAAGCCAAGACTCTAGTAAATAAAAGATGAAACACTTGTTTTGTCTGAAGTCCAATAAAAATCTTACGAAGTATTAGGCTGTATTCTGTTGATATTATTGCCAACACAGAGTATCTTTCAATATCCGTAGAAATCAAAACATATCATTTGCACCTATTCAATCATTCTGAGAGTACTTAACACATTCATAATCATTCCATGAGAATCAAAATCTAATCTTACTATGGAAAAAGTATTTCTTTGTTAACAATGCTCTACATCAAGATTAAAATGACATAAAATAGACCTTTGCTCAGCAATTTTGTAGGATCTATTTCTTAGTAATGTTTTATCCCATAAAGAAGTTTTAAAGGTATAATGAAAAGTCCCTTGGTGATCTCACATCCCTAAATTTAATTCAGCAAAGCACTTACATGTGAAAATTAACCACAGTCCACTCCTTTGCTTTTGAAGCACAAAAGGAAGTAATGTAGTTTAGATATAATAAAGCAAATGTTGTAATGAGAGATACCCAAACTCCTTCAAGATCTCTCACTATGTTTATTACCCATGGCTAATGATCAAGGGCTGATCTAAAGAGTCACCAATATCTAGCAGACTGAAATGGTATTGAGTAGTGAGTTATTTTGAAATGGATCAATTAAGATATTCTTGGTCCTGTCTACTCTACATTATTTGACAAACTTACCAAACACATTATTTCAATTATTATCTTATGTTGGTGTCTCCCCAAACCCTACATCCAATTTGTAAAATGTTTGAGAGCAGGGACTGTTTCCTTTGTGTCTGTATTATCAGCACCTTGCATAGTGTGTTACACTGAGTTGACATCTGATGATGTTCATTGAATTGAATATAATGAAATAGAGCTATTTCTCTGATGAGCTACAGTTTCAAATCAACACTGTCTCCTCACCATCAGCACTTAGATGTCCTATTAGCCAACTCAAACTCTCACATACTTGAAACAAAATTAATCATCTTCCACTCTCCCCACATGTTATTCTTCCCAACTTTTTTTTACTTTTTGCGATGATGGTGCCACCATCCACCATGTCTCATGTGACAGAAATCTTAGTGTCTGTATTCTTTGATTGTCTTTTCTCCCCACCACAAATCAGTTGCTATGTCCTGTTCATTATAATGTCATGCTGTCTAGATGAGGCAGGGTGGGATCATGGGGAGGCTACCTCATCTAGAATCAGAGAATCTAGGTTTAAATCTTACCTGGTTACTTACTACAGTTTGACTTCTTATAAGGGAATTATTCTCTTTTGACTTTAATTTCCTTGACAAAAAAGTAAACTATGAGTAGGGAGGACAGAAGGATCTCTTCTACCTCAAGACCCTATGACATTTTGTTCCCCTGCATCTTCACTAAGGTTCTCATCTCTTTCTGTCTGAATCTGTATAAAATCTCCTAGTGTTTCAATTCTCCTATTCATTCTTAACACAGCTGCTAAAATAAGGTTTTTAATCCACATATCCATGTTACTCAGAAACTTTCATTGTCTTCCTGTTGCCTTACAGGAAATTAGCCTGATATATTCAGTCCCTTACTATCTGGTCTGCATCTACCTTGCTAGCCTTAAGTTACTCCATTTGTCTTCCCGTGCTATAGATTCTGGTCAAAATTGTAATCCCATATTAAATCATGTTCTGTATACTCCCATCTCCATGTTTTCATAAAGGTTATCCTCTATGTCTGAAACATTTGCTGAAATCCTTCTCTTTGTTCAATGTCTAGATTTAATTTCACTTCCTTTGTGAAACCTTCCTCATCCCGACTTTATCTGAAAGTGATCTATTCTTTCTCCAACTTTCCAAAAGTCCTTTGTCTCTTTACTATGTACTTTAAATCATACTTATTTTTCTGTGTGTACCTTATTCCTTTTATTAGACTTAGAAACACCTTCAAGACAAATACTGACATATATTTCATATCTCTCACAGGGCCTGGCAAAGTACTTTCTATTTAGTAAGCAATTAATAAATGTTTGTTGCATTAGTTCACTAAATTCTGGATATTGTTTGACATGGATTGTGATAAAAATAGATGATCATAATTTCCTTTCTGTTCTTTGCTTTATTTCTGTACTGGTAGTCTCTCAATATTTCCATCTGACATCCTTTCCTCTTGCTTTTCCTCTGCCTCTTTAAAACACTTGGACCTTTAAGTATTTCACACTTTCCCTTTCCCATATTATTCTTATACCCTTCCTTCTCTAGCCTGCCTAGTCTATCAAATACTTACAAGTTAAAGTATGTCAAGGTGACAAATGACATGTAATTTCCATTTGCTTTATTTCATTAATCTGCTTATTTTCCCATTTTGAAATTATAAACTAAACATGTTATCTAAAATGAACATTCCCAAATAAAACCAAGAAGCATAGATAGATAGATAGATAGATAGATAGATAGATAGATAGATAGATAGATAGGTAGATAGATAGATAATAGATAGATGCATATATGTATGTATGAATAGCTTTTTTATTTTTAAATATATAATAAAATTGACATGTATCTTTGAAACTGACTTTTCTATAATCCTTTCTGACTTTCCTTATTTTCTCTTCTGAGCATTTCATGAATATGTTTCAATAACATTTTTTTCTTTCTTTCCTTACTTTCTTTACCTTTCCTTCCTTCCTCCCTTTCTCTTTTCATCTTTCCTTTTATCCTCCCTTCTTTTCTTTCTTCTTTCTTCCCTGTTCTCTTCCCCCTTTTCTCCTCTCTCTATACTCATTGTACATTCAGGTATGTGCCTATAAATGTTTAACAACCATCTCTCTGAAATTCTACAGCACATTTTTAAGTTTAATTTGTATTCCTAGCATTTTCTCATAAATTCCCTAACTCTACATAATAAACAAGCCCTTATTTGTAATATTTTCAGTTTCCAAGGTGTAATTGCTCACACTGAATATTTAACAATTAGCTCTCCAGAGTTGGTATGAATTGATTCCCACATATCCTTAGGTTATAATCACTTCCCTTTTATTTTCTAATCTCTTTGGAATATAACCGTAATGGCAATATAACTAAGTTAAAGGATACACACAATATAGTTCTAAATTACCTACCAGGATGACTTTACCAACTCACAACTCCTTTAGTCTTCCTGTTTCCCTACAGCTGCTCCAACAATTGTCATTTTCTTTGTCGTTTCTGACAATGTCATGGGTGTGAATTGTTTTAATTTGCATTTCTCTAATTACTAGTTAGGCATTCATTTTCAAGCTTTCAATAAAGTTAAAACTGCAGAAACAGAGGAACCATGGAGAATATGTGATGCTTCTGATGTATATATGCTGTGTGACCCTGGGCAAGTCTCGTAACCTCTCATGCCCTAGGAAATGCTCTAATATTATAAGTTGCAGAAATTGTGTTCCCTTGCAAATGTCTCAGGGTACTTCATACAACTGTGAAGTTTGGATTCAGTCAAAGGGCCACACGGGATGACCTAGATACATGTGGTTACATGTGGTGTGAAGGCTGCAGGTTCCCCACTTCTGTCTAGGCCATCTCATTAACCCTAATAAAGTTGAAAGTACAAAAGAATCTATTAAAAAAAAAAGATGAAACAGTATAATACTTATTTCTGTGCTATTTGTGAATACAAAAACATTATGTGTACTACTTACTATGTCTTATCATTTCAAAACTTTACCAGGCAAAACCACAAAATATTGTCTTCTCAGAAATCCAAGAAATAGAAATGTTATGGAGTTGACCAAAGTAAAGTGATTACAAAAAAAAAGAAAAAAAGAAAGCGAAGAAAGAAATCTATATATTGATTCTCTGAATTACTTAACATATATGATTTTCTTTTATTCTGGAGTTGCTATCTACAAAACACACAGAGAATACAACTACCATATAGCATCAAATCATACCTCCAAAAGTCAAGAAACTATTTTCTAATACTTAGCAAGATTAAATGAAGAAAGAAATAAGGTATTTTTCTTTGGTTACTGAACAGTAGTATTTCCTAATCCTACCCTTGATAAGAATTTATCCATTTGGCAAATGATTCCATGAAGAGGATTTGTAAAGATAAATTAAGCAAATAGATTTGGAGAAGTGCAAAATATAACAGAGTTCAAATTAATAATATTCAAGAAAATGTCATAAACAATAGAGAGGAACAAGTGGAAACTCCTATTTGATGAAGTCAAGCTCAATTACTTCAATAACCATTTGAATATTTTCATTTTTAAATGCTTCTTAATAGGATAATTTTCTTAATACAAAACTCATCCTATTATTTCTAAGAATTGGTGACGTTTTTCATTTGGGAAGTGTTTTCTGTATCGTGTGTGTGTGTGTGTGTATTTGTGTAATTGAAACAGGCTTTCTATATTGATTATATTATTATGGGAGAAAATCATATGGGAGAAGATCAAAGGTAATGTGAGAGAATACAAACCTATCACTATCACCACTATCACCTGACATGGGACATGCTTCCTGTAACTGACTAGAATCTCTATGATAGAAAAGACAGTCATAGATTATGGGATAAGATGAGAAGGGATAAGATGAAGATTTCTTAAGCAGAACTTTGTTTATTATTTGTGTCAAAGCATTACACTTAGCGTAATGATTTTAGGCTTTCAATACAAAGTTGAACATCTGACCAACACTTAACAAAAAATGGATTATCTCCCCATTCCAGTCCATCCTCCACACCAATGTCAAAATGATTTCTCTAAAGCATAAATCTGAGTTGGTCACTACCCTATTTAATAAATTCCACTTGCTCCCTAGGATAAAATATACTTCACTGTTTGGGTCTTTAAGTCCTTCACAACTTGAACGCAACTTAGGTTTGCAGTGTCATTTACATTACTTCCATTTATCCTTTCTTCAATCTAGCCGGACTGACCTTCTCTGTGTTCGTCACACAAGTCTATATACAGCTTTCATTTGAGTGCCCTTGAACTCACTGCAGCCTTGACTTCAAGGCATTCCCTCCTCCCCTCTACCTCACAGAATCCCTCTCTTGCCTCAAGAAACACTTCAAGTGACATCTTCTACCTAAAGCCCTTCTTGATCTCAGGTACTACTGCATTCCCTTTCCAAGTACCTTGTATTTAGCAATCATACATATATTTAAATGTTTAAGAGTAGAGTTTGCTTCATTCTTTTTATTTCTTTCTGTAGTACTTAAAGCACTACCTAGCACGTAGTAGGTACTTAGTGAATGTTTATTGATTGATTGAAATAAAGTTTAAGGCAAATAAAGGCAAATAAAGGAAAAGAAGCTGAAACATTCTAAAATATAGTTTTCTCAATATCATCAGAATGAAACCTGTCAAAAATTAGTTTAATTACCTTATGAGAACATCAGAAAGTAACATATTCTGCAAAGTTGAAAACAAAATCCACAAACAACTATTTCATTTATATCCCTTCAGAGGGAAATTGATTCAATAATACATCATTTCCCAAAGTACACACACACACACACACACACACACACACACACACACACACACACACACGCATCTTATTTATAAAAACTGATTTAATGGTGATCATAATGGGATTTTTTTGCATTTTCTTTGTTTCTGGAAAGTATTTTGGCTGTTTCTAAGTTATATATTTCCTTGCTTACATTGAACAAGATACTAATTTCCGTATATAAATTTATTTTTTTTTCTATGCACAAACCTTCCTTGGAAGTCAGAGAGTTCAAGTTACTATAACATATGAAATTGCTCTATTAAGAAGATTCTATTAAAATATAGGGTCATATTCATGTTATTCATTCCTCTATAAGTCTAAGGAGTAAGCATAAAGAATACCAGGATAAACCACACTTTAAACATAAAAAAAGATTGAAAACTATAGAGCAACTTGTTAGAGAATTTAAATCATAATATAAAAAAGAAGTCTTGAGTTAAGAAAAAATGCAAAATAGTTCTACTATAAGAGATTCAGTCAAAGATGAAAATAAAGGTGGGGCAAGTATTTTATTCATCACATGCTAACTAAAAGGGAAAAAGTTATCGCAATGTCTTGTGCACATACTTCAAGAAATAAAATATTAATGAATAAAAGTAATTTCCATAGTAACAAATAAACATGAGTTTGCACGAGCAAATCTGCTAGAAAACTTATGAGCCATCTAAGGCTAGACTGAAATTAGAACTCTCTAGAAATTTCCTGGAGGGCCAGATTTCATTTTGACTTCTGAGTAATATGCTATTGGCAACATCCAAATCTGCTATCATCTTTGGTCATACGAAGGACAAACTAGAATTGGCACCAAACTGCCTCTTCCATTGATCAATCAGTATTTTGAATTTTTTTCTCCTGTCATCACAATGCATACTTGTCAATGTAAGACATGCATAGCAGTGGGTTCATGTAGGGTGGTGATAGAGTTGAATGGTAGTTAATGGTAGAGGAAATGATGATTGAAATATCACCTTCAAAAGCAAACTTGTTGTGACATCTAGTTCAAGACAATCCCAGCCTTCCTTCAAGTTGAGTGAAAATGTTCAAAATTAGTTTCACACTGGTGCATTTTAGATGAAAGCAAGAATAGCTAAGAAACATATTTTTGCCCAACTTTTGTTCCAGCATTCAATGTCTGACATTTTTTTGAAATTATAAAACATGTTCAATATTCCACCAAAGTGTAGCCTACACTTATACAATATTATATCACTTGTTGCTTCATAAGAATATTCTTCTCTTGATTTTTACTATCTAGAAACCAGTCATTTAGAGGAGAATAAATGAATGAGGTGATGTTGTACATATAAACAGTCCAAGACAACAAACCTTTGAGACTCTTATGCTCTTTTGAAAATAAACTCAAAATAGCAGAACCCATTTTTAGAAGTGAACCATGTGGCAGAAATATTGCATTAAATTGATGTATTTTCTCATTGAGACCTGACAATACCTGTCCATGTGGCTAGATGGTGTGAGACAAAAGTAGTTTTCCTCCAAATATATGGTACAATCTACTTGGGAAACTACTGGGCAAATGAAAGGTTTAGTGCCATTATAGTCTGATGTTAACAATCCCATTTACTCCTTAAGATATTGAAGTGTCATCTTTAACTGCTATCACTGTAATTTTTGTTTTTGATATTCTTATACAATATATCTTTCTAAATATGTATTTCTTGAACATCACAACATGTGTACTTTTATTGGATAATTCTGCACTTTACAAAACTTACTGCAATATACCTTCACAATTCAATTTCTCTTGATATTTAATTGCTAAGAAATCAATGAAAATGACAAGAACCACATACACGGATACAACTTTTTGATGAATACGAAGTATAGAAGCTCACTGATTGTCAGAATCTCTGAGGAAAATACTACAAAAATCTCTCTAATTTTGTTTGGAAATGATCTTGCCTTAAGAATTCTTTTAGGAAAATATTCACTTCTTCCAGTCGTATCTTATTTCCTAGCTTATTTCATTTAAAATATTCACTCTTTGGTTTGAATTACTGTCATTTATTTCATATTTCAGTTGTGGGATTCCCAGGGTATTTTATGAAGTGTTTTGTCAAGAAGACAAGAAAAATGTCACACTTTCGAATTAAGTGTTCAGTTACCATGCTGTCTCATCCAGGGACTCTGGCTTATAACATTATATTTAGAGTGGGATGTTGAAAGAATGAACATAAAAATGTCTTGTCCAATCATTACCCATTCTTGGATTCCAAACCCTGCATGTGTTATGCCAAGCCAGAAATGGGAAACTTTAATCAGGAAGCTTTTTGGACATCTATTATACAAACAAGCAAACTTCAGTTTTCAAATATTCCAACATTGCATACCAGGCATGGTGGAAAATGCTTATACTTGTCCCAGTTCAGTCACATAAGTGCTTCTCAAGGAAGGACACTGTGGGACACATCATACATCAGTCCCTTACCCAGGGTGAGTCATCTTGAGAATTGTGCCACATGTCCCTTATTGTCTGCTTCTACAAAGGAGCAAAAGTGGTGGGTGGAGGTGGGTGAATGTTCAGCACCTGGAGGGCACTAGATCTTAGTTGGTGAGAATCCTGTGATTTTTAAAATTCGTGTTGGAGAACTCAAATGTTAGTGAGCGTTTTAAGAACAATAATCACCCTGCCAATCCCTGGAAGACTCACAGTGGGACCTAGAGAGTTATACCCTGATGTTAAAGCCTCACCTGTGTGGTAAGCACTGCTGTCAGTTTCCTAGCAACAGAATCCTCACAGGCTATCATTAGGGACTCCAAAGGTGGAAGCAAATCTGTTCTGTCCCATTGAAATCATCCTATGCTGGCTGTTGCCTGACAGACTGTTAATCAATTTATTAGTTTCTACAGAGAATGGTACCATGAATAGGAATCACAGGAGACTCAGTTTCCATTAATGTTTGATGTTCCAAATTGTATATATACATACCCCACACAGAGTGGAAAGGTTTCATTTTAGCATCATTATGCAAGGGGCTCATGCTTTATAATCATGTCAGAATCAGTACCCAGGGAATAAGCATCTCACACTACTAAAGGCATTCAAGGCCAAAATGGCCTACTTTTCCTACTACTCTTAGAATACCTGTTCCATAGTAATAGGATAACATTTTTTTAAAGCTAGAAGTCATTTTACATATACCTAGCATAACTCCCTCATTTAATAGAAGAAAATAAGTTAAGTGATTTTTCAAAGATCACACAAGGAATGTATCCGATTTTATCCTGGTTCTCTGAAAATTCAGTGTTCTTTGAAATGTATCAGTTATTCCTATAGAACCATGTGTTAGTATCTGAAGATAACATAATGTAGCACCCTCATGTTTTGTTGTTGTCATTCACTGATTTTAGTTGTGTCTGACTCCATTTGTGTTTGTTTGTTTGATTTTTGGCAACAATACTGAAGTAGTATGCTATTTCCTTCGCCAACACATTTGATAAATGAGAAAACTGAGGAAAATGGCAGTAAGCGATTTGTCCAGGGTCACACAACCAGTGAGTGTCCGAGATGGATTTGAGCTTAGGTCTTCTTGACTCCATGTCCAGTGTTCTATCTACTGCACTACTTGCTACTTGCCTTACCTTTACTTTATTCATGAAGACACTGAGAGCTAGAGAGATTAATTAACGTATTCTTCCTATTACTTATATTCCAGATAAATTGCGCTATTTATTTACTATTGTCAGCTTTCCCTTCCCTCAAGGCCCAGATCTGGAAGCAACTATTCCATTAAGCCTTCTGTTATTTCAGTTCAAGCTGTGTGTGATGTCTTCCTTCTCAAATCTCTCTCTATTATAGTATGCCTCTTTTGTATGCTTATCTTATTATAATTTTCAAATTCATTAAGCTAAAGCTATGACCCAGGAGAAATTTAGTTGACAGGATGTTGTTACTCTGACTGTATGCAGTCTTCCCAGGAAAGAACTAAACCAGTTTGATGTAGCATTCTCCACTATGCCTCCCCTACACCTAAAAATAAAGCAGGGAGGGAGGTGGCAGATGAATAGTATGACTATGGGAAGTGGAGAACTCCATCAAATGGGAAAGACAGGACTTCTGAAATTGGTAGCTTGGAGCCAGTTAAAAGACTGAGCATGCTCATACCACAGAATGAATTGGGCCAAGATGCAGGACTGGTGAGACACTAACAGTTCATTCTCTTCAAGATCTCAACCATCCATATAGTTCACTAGATTGCTTTTCCTCAGTTTTAGAAATCCACAAGGGCAGCCAGGGCTCTTTTTACTTCAGAGCAAAGTCTCCATTTACCTACCTAGTAACAGTTAAAAATTGTTTCCATATTTCTTTAATTCATCCTTTTCCATTCTACTAGATTATAAGTGCCTCTAGATAAGTCTTGTTTGCTTTATTTTTATGCCTTTAACATCTAGTAAGCATGGGAGACAACATAAGTTAGTGGGTAGAAAATTAGCCTTGCAATCAAGAAAACCTGGGCGAACATTATATCCTTAACACATGCATACTATTTGTGATATTCCAAAATCAAATTAATTAACATCTCAGTGTCCCTAGGCTAGACTTAAGGCTATAAATTGTCAAAGAAGTTCTGGCCTGGTTTGGTAGAGGAAGTTTCTTCACTAGACAGGTTCCTATCCCATTGAAATCACAAGTCTGGTTGAAAAACAAAGGACCTCATTTAAGATATACTTGACATATTAGAGACACTTATTGAGTTGAATTGAATTCACATGCCCAAAAGCATAATCTGGTGAGTAGGAGATCCTAGACCAGAACCCATGCATCCTAATTCTCTGTTCCTTGTGTGTTCCAGACCAATGCAGCTGGAAATGATCTCACTCTTCTGACAATGGCTATAGAGATTAATGTTCCTTCAATTCAATTGACAGTTAATCACAGACTGTACTGTGACATCACTTCTTTTGTCTTTAACTATGATAAAATCACTTTTATTTTTGTCTCGAACTATTAGGACATTCTTATATCATTATTTAGATTATATTACTGGGACAAAGATCATTTATCACAGGACCTAGAGGGCAAAATGAAAGTTCTACTTGACCAACAGAGTAAGTTACACAGTTCAATGGAGGTTTTGAATATGATAGCATTTATCATGTCAAGAATTTCATAGAAGTAATTTTCACAATAACAAAGCACTGAGCTGACTTAGCAATCGCTTCTGGGATATAAATTCTTGGAGAACAGGATCCCACTCAAATATTTGTTTTAACTTTGCATTTCTTCTCAGATCCCTCTCTCCAAAGATGTGTTATTACTGCTAATGTTCCTTTCTCAGTTAGTTCTTTCAGATTATTTATACATCATATTCCTAAGGGATGGAGACTGTAGAAGTAGGGAAGGTCTGACATTTTAGGAACTGGTCAAGGAATCATTATGTTTGGGGTGGCCTGAGCTGCAAACAGAAACTAGTCTCCACTTTACAGAACTTCTATATAGTGACTCATTTTATAGTCAGGGAGACATTAAATTGAAGTCTGAGAATTCACCAGTGTTTGTTATCATCACCCTGCCATTTCCAGAGTCTTGCCTCCTGAGACCACTTCCTGGGTCACGCTTCTTTATGTTTCATTATATAGAAGAGTGAGCAGAGAAATTTTGAAGTCATTTAAAAGTCTCTGTTTCCTAAATGTGTAATTTCCTTTGGCTAGTGATCCTGGTGGATAGGAATGGGGGAAAAATAGCTTCTTCCTTTACACTATTATCCTCACTTCCTCACAGTATTGTACAAAAGTCTTTCCTTTAGCCCTAGAGCAACTGGTTATCATTAGAAGCCCAGTACATGACACATCATAACCTAGAGAGGAGATGTATCATGGCATAATTGAAAAAGCCCTCAATTTTGTAGTTATAGTTTAAACTCTTGGATCTACCAATTACTTTCTATGTGACCTTTCATAAATTCCCTTATCACCTTTGGACTTAGTTTCCTCTTCTAGGTTTGGTTTATCTTTTCATTTTTTTTTTTTTTAAATTTTTAGAGCCAATGGAGTTAAGTGTTTTTCCAAGAGTCACACAGCTAGTAAACGTATGAGACCTGATTTGAACTCAGGTGCTCCTGACTTCAGGGCTGGTGCTCTATCCACTGTACCACCTTGCTTACCACCAGTTTCCTCTTTTATAAAAAGAAGACTTAGACTACATGACCCAATCCAGTTCTAAAGTTATGATCTTTCCAAGAATTAGGTTTAATCCTTTAGGGAGAAAACTTGGGGAGCAGGTAGAGTTTGGATCAGAAATGTAGATTGAAAACAGCAAAAAAAACCAAGAACTGCACAAAGGCCAGTCCAGGATACACATAGAATTCAACCCACCATTATTTTGTTAATTCAGAGGTAGCTGGAAGCCTTCTGAGTTGATATTCCTGAATACTCTTCAATTCCCTTTATCTGCCTCAGAATAAACCAAAGACCCTGGTTTTGACACATTTCAAACACATATTAAGTGTTAGTCTTCTCATACTACAATCTATTCCACATTCATGTTTGCTCAATAAATCTAAGCAGTTTACTCAAATCAGTAAGTCAATTCTTTTGGTAAAGGGTTAGGTAGTAGATGTGGGATTTCTTTCACTTATGGAAAACCTAAGTGAGTGAAGCAACTCCTCTACCAATGTAAAAAGAATAACTTCTCTGTAATGTATAATCATAGAAGTGCTGAAACATTAAATGATTTGCCCAAAGTGACACAGCTCCCTCTAAGGATAATAGGTTAATAAGTTGTACCTTTGATATTTTTTATAGTATTATTGCAAAGTGAAGTAGTTCTCATGTGCTTATTTTTTTTAGATATTGATGTCATAATGTTTCTTATGTATCACCCAACAATTAAAATTTCCTCTATATTTTTTCATAACAGGAATTTGGAGATCTTCTCTTTACCTCCAACATCTGGTCTGAGATTAAAAAAAAGAAAAAAAATCTTACACCATATAGCCCTTAAAAGCCAAGCTCATGTTCTACCTTTCTGCCCTGTAACGTCAAGATGAAAATTGAATTCATGCTGGGAATGAGTACAATTTAATCCACTGAGACATAATCACCAGATACACTGAACCAGAAACCTAACCATAACTCCAAATTGAACTTTAAATACCCAATTGTCCCCAAGGATTCAGGATAATTATAAAACGTTTCCCTAAGGCAGAAAAAAGTTAACTACACCTCTAAAACATAACTAAAGGGGTGTGGCTTATGCTAACTATTGTTCACTAAATTATTGTCTCTCAAAAAGCTGGAGAATTTTAACTCTTCCTCTTCCATTTACCTCCCTAAAAATGGCCGACTGCTGATATTTTTCTATTTTTAAGATCTTTTGGATCCCTGATTGTTTCCATATATAATTGTGAATGATCATAACTACTCTATAATTCATATTATTAATTTTTTATAGAAGAAATATGAAGGAAGGAGTTTGTAGTCTGTAGTTCACAAAGATAAATAGTACAAAGAGTGGAACCTCATTCTGATACAGCTATGGTTCTTTTTCTTTCTAGCTTTGAAGGCTCTGTGGTATCATCATCAAAGATTCTTGGTCTTTTGATTTTATTAATAATTCTTATAAAATTTTACAAAGCCAATGACACTATATAGCTCACGATGATTTACTCCCAGAATATTTACTCCTACCTTATCAGTCTTAATACACATTATTTCCCTCCCCATATATACTGTCTTTCAGTGACACTGGCCTTCCTACTTTTCTTTGAAGGACACTCCATTTCTGAGCATTTTTACTAGCTATCTGCCTTGCCTGAAGATATCTTCCTCATCCTTGCCTCCTGACTTCCCTAGCTTTCCTCAAGTCTTGACTAAAGTCACCCCTTCATCAAAAAAATCTGTCCCTGTTGTCTTAATCTTAGTACCTTCCCTCTGAGACCAATTTATCCTATGTGTATATTGGCTGTCCATGGTTATTTTCATATTCTGTGCCCATTAGACTCTGAACTTCTTGAAATCAGGGGCTGTCATTTTCCTTTCCTTCCTCAGCGTTTTTAGTATAGTACCTGGCATTTTTATAGGTCCTGGATAAATGCTTGTTAACTGACTGACTGAATTACTTAGGAGATGTCAGAAGGCTGAACAAGCAGAGGTAAATTTTTCTCAGAGCCAAAAAGCTTATGGTAAATTCTTTCTTCCATCATTCCCTGACTATTTGATTTTCATTGAAAGTAATCATCCCTGAGGGAGGTGGGGAAGAGAAAAGAATTGCTTAAAAGATCCTAATGAACCCAAGGCTAATGAAAGTAGGTAAATGAGGAATTTGGATATAGTGACTAAGACAACATTCTATAATCATGGATGAAGATGGAGAACAGAAAGTTCATCCTCTCTATTTTCATTCCATTTATACTCCAAATTTTACTGCATTACCTTTTGTTGCTTGGTCGTGTCCAATTCTTCAGGACCGCATGAACCATATGTATCAATAAGCATCCCAACATACACAGGGGGGCCTGCTATCACAGGTTCTTAGATCTGCATTCATACAAGGAAAGGCAACTTTTGAGAGGTTAATATTCGCTTTAATGAAAAACATGTATCATTTCTTTAACCAAGCACATATATCATTCACCTAGTTCAGGGGAATCAGCAACCTGAACTTCAAAGAAAATACAGAAAAATCAAAAGTCAACAGATATGACTTCTTCTGCCTGACCATCAACAGAGAAGTCCAGCTATCTGACCATAATTACCAGAGAAGGAAACACAGACATCTGGGTTTTCCAATCTAGGGGACTCCTTAACAGCTTCCTAGAGTCCTCATCTGGCCAAACAAACAATTCCAGTCAGTAAGCCTCAAAGTAAAACCTCAACATCAGAGTATTTATATCTTTTTTAGAACCAGAGGCACTTGAGAACTAGAGTCTCACTAACCAAAGGAGTGAGCCTTCCTACAAGTCTTCCCTATTCAAACTCTCCTTAATGGGCATATCCTTTAATGGTTGGGGAAGATCTTTAATCACATTAACAATAAAAATACATATACTATTTCAGTTAAAGAAACTCATTTCTTTACTTTACTCCTAATAAAGGCAAAATTCAATTAGAGACATTTGATTATGCCAAAACAAAAACAGCAAAATACCCCACCTTGCTTGCTATCACACTCCACCCTGCCAGGATCTTTGGCCTCACAATCTAAATGAGAATGGATCCTGGAACAAACAGAGGCCTTATGCTTCTTAATTATACTAAAACAAAAAAATAGCTAAACATACTACTTTGCAGGGGCAGAGCCAAGATGGCAGAGTAGAAAGACAAATATACTCTAGCGCTTCCCCCAAAGCCCACAAAATACCTGTAAAGAATGACTCTCAAAAAATTCTAGAGCAGCAGAAGCCACAGAGCAACAGAGTGAAAGAGATTTTCAGCCAAAGGTAACCTGTAAGGCCAACAGGAAAGGTCTATCTCATGTGACACTGAGCAGAGTGGAGCCCAGCCCTGGCCATGAGGCACTGGGAGGAATAGGGCCTGAACAGACCTCCAGTGGCAGAGTTCCCAGCAGAGGGTACCAGATCCCTCCACCCACAAGCAACAAAGAAAGTTCCAAAGGTCAAGTAAGAGGGCTTTCCCAGGTGGGCGAGAAGGGAATGATGTCCCTCCAGAAATAGCCCTAGGTGATGGCAGCAGCAGTAGCAGACTGCAGGCAGCTACAGTGGATGAGAAGCAACCTGGGTCCATTGTCCAGGCATCTCAGCTTAAAGCCTCTGGCAGCAGGGAGCAGCTGATCTAAACCTCAGCCCTGAGTGATGGCCCTGCCCCCACTCAAAACCCCTGGGAATTGAGAAGTTGAGTCAAATCTCAGCCTTGAACATGGTACTGGGGAGAGGAGGAGCAATAGGACCATCTTCTTGACAAAGAATTCAGAAGTCAACTAACTGGCTGGGAAAATGCCCAAAAGAAGGAAAAAAAAATACCATAGAAGGTTCTTTCTTGGTCAACACCTGTCTTCTCCCATCCTTTCAGATGAGGAAGAACAACACATACTGTCACAGGAAGTCAAGGCCCCTGCCTCCAGTGCCTCCAAAGTGAACTTAAACTTGGCTCAGGCAATAGAAGACTTTAAAAAATGAATTAGCTTGCTAAAGGAGAATCAAAAAAATACTGAGGAAAACAACACCTTTAAAAAGAGGCGAACTCAATTGGAAAAAGAGATTCAAAAAGCCAATGAGGACAAGGAGGTTTTAAAAAGCAGAATTAGCCAAATGGAGGAGAAAGTTCAGAAGCTCACTGAACAAAACAATTCTTCTGAACACCTTCCCTCCCATTTTTTTTCATTACACTATAACGGTGGTAATCATTGCCATCCAGAAAACAGAAGTTCAGAAATGGCTCCTCATTTCAAAATAATATCATTAATCCTTGTCAGGAAAGATAATAATTAATGTAAATTTCATTTACACATTCTCAGCTTCATTTTTTTCCTTTTTTGTAATCAGTGCTAGTAAAACTTAGAAAAGGTGACCTTAGAAAATGATTTACTTATTTGCTTAGTTTATCTCTGTAATTGCTAGCTTGTTTGTTTAGCTTTATTACAGGCAAACAGCAGTTCTTCAATTTGGGGATGAGGAGGGTGGATTTTTCCCCAACTGAAAATATGTGACTAATGATAACATTTGCAAGCATTCAAGTAGTACAATGCAGATGGTTTTTATATCATTTATCATTTCCTATATTCTGTGTCTCCTTTATACTTCCTGTAACACAATCTTTCTTTTATCCCACCTCTCTTTTTCTTCTGAGTCCTCATGATCAGTATTTATATAAATTTTCATAAAGTTTGGCTGTTTACTCTGCCTATAATGTGGTTCTGACAAAATATAGATACATCACATCCTATTTTCTTTCTTTTCCTTGTAGAAAAAAACATAGATTGAGGTAAAGAATCATGGTCATTGAGTTAAAAGATCCAAGTTCAAACACAGATTCTGCTACTTAGCAGCTCATTGTGCCTAGGAAAGTCACGTAATATCTCTGAAACTCAATTTCTTCACTTGGTGTAAGAGACATGTCATTGTACTGTCTGTTGTCCATGTAGAATATATGTAAACATTTGGATCTTTCCAGACATGGTTTGCAGAGAAGCAGGAATGGATATTTCTAGATTTTATTTGGCCTACTTTTCTCCAAAGGAAACTAAGGAGGGGAGGTTGAATACAGAGGCTGGGCACTCCACTCTTGTCAGATAAAAGGAGTACCAGGTTATTCTGCCTACTTAAATTCATCAGAGTAGGGGAAATAATACTAATGTTTAATCTAATGTTATCCCTCAATAGGGAGAGAGTACCCTAAGATACATAACCATGGCTTATTTCCCTTTCACAATATATCAGTTCCACAAAGGATACATGTAGAAATATTAAATAAATCAATTTGCCGCAAAATTGATGCAATACATAGGAAAATATATACTAGATACAAAGGGAATGAGCTCTCCCATTGGGAGTAAGTTAAATCATCTCAACAAAGATTGAGTCTTAGATCACACTCAAGGAGAAATTCCCCTGTCTAGTAAGTTGGTCAGAAGGACTTGACTGATGCTGCTGACTTCTAGATATCACCTGCTCCCTAGAGTCTCTTTTCTCCCTTAAGACAACTGAAGTGAGTCTAAGACTACTCATATTCTCTTTTAAAGCTGGAAAGCAGAAGGATAGGACTTCTCTTTTTTTCAACACTCACTAACTCACTACTCTTACCCACCCATAAAGTCTTAGCCACATGGCTGAGGAATGTGTGTCCTTGTGTCTTTGAGGCCACATGTAGCCTTTTAGGTCCTCGATATGGCTTTTTGACTGAGTTCAAGTTTTACAGAAAAAACCCGTTTATTAAGGATATTGTTGAATTTTGTATTCAGTCATAGGGCCACACCTGAGGACCTAGAGTGCAACATGTGGCCTTGAATCTGCAGGTTATCCACCTCTGAATGCATTGAATAATCCATTTCCACCAAGGACAGTCTTATGCAAATGGACCTTTGAGTCAAAGGTTTTCCTTTAAACAGGTATAAAATTGCATGAAACCTTTTTGGTTTGTTGTATGGATGGAATTTGATCCCTTGAAGTACTATATAAAAATTCAATTATTAGATTATTAATTGTGCTTTGTTTTCTTTTTTTTCACTTTATCCACTATTTTTACGTTCTTTCTTTTTTTTTTTTTTTTTTTTGGTTTTCTTTCCTGTGGAGATGCCTCTATTTTGCCCTCAACAAGATCATTTTATTCTTTTCTTCTCATTAATCATCAGCTTAGTAATACATTTTTGCAGGAATATAACTTCTTTATTTTAATTCTCTATTCTTGTAGATTTAATCTGATCTTGTTCTCCAAAAAAATACACAGGTCTGCCAAGATATACACTTCATCTATTAGAAAGGAATTTTTTCTTTTGATGCAATCCATAACAGCTAGTTAATAAGGACTTTTAAGGGCATAATAATAATTTAATATTTCTTTTCAATTCAGTAAATATTTATTAAACTCATACTTCATACAAAGTACTTTCCTATGTAATGATGATACATAGGAGGAAAAAAACCTATCCTGAAGGAACTTACCTTGTGTTACAATGCCATGACATCAATCAATAAAGTTTTTTTTTTAATGAGTAAGCTTCACTCTAAATATGCTGTATATTTGTGTGTTTATAAACACAGGCAGTATTTAATAGCTATATACAATTATTGAACTATCCACACTGCCTATTTTTTTAACTAGATATAGTACACATCAATTGCTTACTGTGTGCCAGACATTATGCTGTGTACCAGGGATACAAAAATAAGAAAATAAAATTGTTTCTTCCATCATGAAGTTTATATTCTAATAGAGAAGAGCAACACATAAAAGAGATGTAGAAAAAAGAGAAAAGGAAGAAAGAAGGGTGATACCTATGGAGCAACATAATTGTTGGGCAAGAAGTATTTCTTGAGAGCCTATTTTGTGTCACTTTTGTTCAGAAAGTTTCCTAATCGTATATATTTTTCGAATTCATTATTTATCTCTTCTTTTCTTTTTATATTTTGAATTTCAAAGAATCTCCCTCCCTCTAACACCTTCTGAAAAAAACAAGCAATATGATACCAATTAAACATCTGCAATCATTCAAAATATATTTACACAGAGGCAGAGCCAAGATGGCACAGTAGAAAGATGCACATACTCTAGCTTTTCCCCCACAGTCCAAAAAATACCTCTAAAGAAAGACTCTCAACAAATTCCAGAGCAGCAGAAGGCACAGAATGATGGAGTGGAGATTTCCAGCCCAGGGTGATCTGGAAGGCAATGGGAAAGGTCTATCATAATGGATGTGGAGTGGAGCACAGCCCAGCCTTGGAAGTACAGCTCTGGGAGATGCAAGGCCAAAGCAGGCCCCTCGGGGGGCAGAATCTGCAACAGCAATAGCGGAGGCTCGCAGATCCCTCAACCCACAGGTGATAAAGACACTTCAAAGGTCAGTGAGAGAGCATTTTCACCTCCGTGATATGGGAGCAGGGTCTTCCCCTAGCCCTGGACCAAGGCAGTGGTGGCAGCTGCAGCAACAGCAGGCAGTGACTACAAGCAAGAAACGGCCAGCTTCCATTGGTGAAGCCTCAGTTTAAAACCCCTGGGGGAATTGAGCAGCTGATCTAAATCTCAGACACAAGCCAGACCAAGAGTAAACTCCTGCCTTTGATTGTGCCACATTGGAGGAACTGAGATCTTACAGGTCCCCACAGTATACACTACTCTTAACAAAGGATCCAAAAGTCAAGTAAGTGGTTGGGAAAATGCCCAAAAAAGGGAAAATAAATAAGACTATGGAAGGTTACTTTCTTGGTGAACAGGTATTCTCTTCCATCATTTCAGATGAGGAAGAACAATGTTTACCATCAAGGGAAGACATAAAAGTCAAGGCTTCTGCATCCAAAACCTCCAAAAAATATACAATGGTCCCAGGCCATGGAAGAGCTCAAAAAGGATTTTGAAAATCAAGTAAGAGAGGTGGAGGAAAACTTGGGAAGAGAAATGAGAATGATGCAAGAAAATCGTGAAAAGCAAGTCAACAGCTTGCTAAAGGAGACTCAAAAAAATGCTAAAGAAAATAACATCTTTAAAAGTAGGCTAACTCAACTGGCAAAAGAGGTCCAAAAAACCAATGAGGAGAAGAATGTTTTAAAAAGCAGAATTAGCCAAATGGAAAAGGAAGTTCAAAAGCTCACTGAAGAAAATAGTTCTTTAAAAGTTAGAAGAGAACAGATGGAAGCTAAACACTTTATTAGAAACTGAGAAATTACAAAACAAAATCAAAAGAATGAAAATGGAAGATAATGTGAAATATCTCACTGGCAAAACAACTGACCTAGAAAATAGATCCAGGAGAGACAATTTAAAAATTATGGTACTACCTGAAAGTCATGATCAAAAAAGAGCCTAGACATCATCAGTCATGAAATTATCCAGGAAAACTGCCCTGATACTCTAGAACCAGAGGGCAAAACAAATACTGAAAGAATCCACCTGTCATCTCCTGAAAGAGATCCAAAAAGAGAAACTCCTAGGAATATTGTAACCAAATTCAAGAGTTCCCATGTGAAGGAGAAAATATTGCAAGCAGCTAGAAAGAAACAATTTGAGTATTGTGGAAATACAATTAAGAGAACACAGGATCCAGCAGCTTCTACATTAAGGGAGTGAAGGGCTGGGAATATGATATTCCAGAAGTCGAAGGAACTAGAATTAAAACCAAGAATCACCTACCCAACACAACTGAGTATAATACTTCAGGGGAAAAAATGATCATTCAGTGAAATAGAGGACTTCCAAGCATTCCCGATGAAAAAACTAGAACCCAGTAGTAAAGCTGACTTTCAAACATGAGAATCAAGAGAAGTATGAAAATGTGAACAGGAAAGAGAAATGACAAGGGATTTACTAAAGTTGAACTGTTTACATTCCTACATGGAAAGATAATATTTGTAACTCTTGAAACTTTTCTCAGTATATGGTTAGTTGGAGAAATTATACACACACACACACAAACACACACACATACACATACAAACACACACACACATACACATATACACACACATAGAGAGAAAGAGAGTGAAAGAGAGAGAGATAGAGAGACATGAAGCATAGGGTGAGTTGAATAGGAAGGGATCATATCTAAAAAAATAAAATTAAGGGGTGAGAGAAAAATACATTGGGAGGTGAAAGGGAGAAATAGAATGGGGCAAATTATCTCTCATAAAAGTGTCTAGCAAAAGCTTTTTCAATGAAGGGGAAAAGGAGGAAAGTGAGAGGGGGAAAAAGTGAAGCTGACTATCATCACATTTGGCTTAAGGAGGGAATAACATGAACACTCAATTTGGTATGATAATCTATCTTACACTAGAGGAAAGTAGGAAAGAAGAGGATAAGCAGGGCAGAGGGCATGATGGAAGGGAGGGCAAATGAGAGGAGGGAGACATTAGAAGTAAACACTCTTGGAGAGGGACAAGGTCAAAAGACAGAATAGAAGAAATGGGGGAGCAAAATAGGATGGAGGGAAATATAGGTAGTCTTACACAACATGATTATTATGGAAGTCATTTGCAAAAGTATACATATATAGCCTATATTGAATTGCTTACCTTCTCAGTGGACATGGATGAGGAGGGAGGAAGGAAGAGAGTTGCAATTCAAAGTTTTAGAAACAACTGTCGAGTATTGTTCTTGCATACAACTGGGAAATAAGAAATACAGGTAATGTGGTTTAGAAATTTATATTGCCCTACAGGACAAGAGAGAAAATGGGGATAAGGGAAGGGAGGGGTGTTAGAAAGGAGGGCACAATGGTGGAAGGGGCAATCAGAATTCACAGTATTTTGGGGGGGCGGGGAGAGATGGGGAGAAAATTTGGAACTCAAAATTTTGTGGATATGAATGTTGAAATCTTAACATAAATAAATATACATTTTTTTTTAAAAAAAGAAATGTAGTGATAGAACCCACATCCTTTGACTTCAGATTCAAGTCTCTGCTATATCATTCTGCCTCCAAAAGGAGTCTATAAAATAAAGACACTTATTGCCTTCTAATTATAAAAAACATTTAAAGAGGACCTTATTGAATTTACTCCTTGTTCCCTTCTGTGAATATCTGAATCATAAAGTGTATTTAAAACATAGATTTACCTATTTTGCGTACTTTGAGTCGGCTGCTCTAATGCCATCATATTTGCCTTATGTGAAGAGGATAGCCTTATTGAAAAAATGCAGAAAAAATATATTTTTACACATCCACCATATTTTTAAAAAATCAGGAAAAGTAAGAAAATGATATTATTGTACTTCAGTTTTCTCCCAGTTTGTCTTTTCTTTCTCTGGAGATGCACAGCACTTTTTTATCAGATGTCCTTTGGAATTGTCTTGGATCATTGTATTGATCAGAGAGGCCAAAACTTTCGTAGTTGATCATCATTGCAACATTATTTTTACTCTGCACAGTAATCTCCTCACTATTCTCACTTCATTGGTTAATTTCGATAGATCTTGCCATTTTTTCTCCTGAAATTATCCCCTTTGTCATTTCCCACAGTTCAAGAGTACACCATCACAATCATATGCTTCAATTGATTCACCCGTTCCCCAACTGATGAGTATCACCTTGATTTCCTATTCTTTGCCACTGCAAAAAGAACTTCTATAAATATTTTGGTACATGTAGTTTTGTTTTTTGTTTTTGTTTTTGTTTTTCTTTGATTTCTTTAGGATACAGATCTAGTAG
This sequence comes from Notamacropus eugenii, assembly GCF_028372415.1. NCBI lineage: Eukaryota > Metazoa > Chordata > Mammalia > Diprotodontia > Macropodidae > Notamacropus > Notamacropus eugenii. The sequence continues at coordinate 144,478,661 of NC_092874.1, read as the reverse complement.
TGGTGTGACTGGTTCAAAGGTTGTGAACAATTTTGTAATCCTTTGGGACAAGTTCCAAATTTTACTTCAAAAATATTGAACCAGTTTACTATTCCACCATTTCATCACTGTACTTATTTTCCCTCATCAGTTCCAACATTTGTAATTTTTGATGGGTGTTACATGGTATTTCAGAGTTGTTTTGATTTTCCTTTCTCTAATCAGTAGTGATTTAGAGCATTTTGTAGCTTTGATTTTTTTCTTCTAAGAAGTGCCTTTTTATATCTTTGACCATTTATTAAGTGAGGGATGGCTCTTATTTTTATAAATTTAACTCAGCTCTTCATTCAGCATATATTTGAGAAATGAGTCCTTTATCAAAACTTACTATAATTTTTTTTCATATTACTTCATGGTCTATTTCTACCTTTAGGAAAATATGTTTTCCTTAATTATCCCTTTTAATCAGTTCTATTTTTACTTCTGTTTTTTCTAGCAGGATTTCTATCCCTGCATTTTTTTTAGTTCAGCAAAAGCATATTCAATTCTGCACCAGCCCTTTATTTTAACTCTGTGTGTATGTCTTTTTTGTTTCAAAATGTGTCTCTTGTAAACAACATATTGTTGGATTGTGATCTCTAATCCATTCTGCTAACCAGATCTCTTTTCTGAATGAGCTCATATCATTCATATTTACACTTATGATTGTTGTTGTTGTTGAGTCATTTCAATTATGTCCAACTCTTCATGATGCTATTTGCAATGTTTTTTGTTTTTTTTTTTTTTTTTGACAAAGGTACTGGAATGGTTTGCCATTTTCATCTCCAGTTCATTTTACTCCAGCTCATTTATTAGACAACTGAGGCAGACATGTTGCCCAATAATCAGCTGAGATCAGATTTGAACTGGAGTCTTCCTGACTCTAGGCTAGGTTCTCTGTCTTCTGCCTCACCTAGTTATTCAACAGTTATGATTACTAACTGTGTATTTCCCTCCATCCCATTTTCTTCTATTGCTTCTCTCTCACTTTTTATCCTGTCCTTCTTTTGCTTCTCACCACTGTCTCCCTTAAAATATTCTCCCTTTTAACATCCCCCACCCTTCCTTTTAAATTTCGCTATTGGTTAAGTTACATTTCAATACACAGATGTGTGTGTGTGTGCATGCCTGTGTGTGTGTATGTGTGTGTGTGTGTGTGTGTATTCTTCCCCATGAAATAATTCCAATGATAAGGAAGTTCAAATATTCACGTTCATCTCACCATTTTCCCCTCCACTGTAAAAACTCTTCCCCCATTTCCCCTCTCCCTTTCTTCTCCCAATCCATCATTCCTTCTCACCCTTTCATTTTTTTGAGATCATCCCAACGTAATTGACTCACATCCTCCCATAAAGCAATGTAAACAGTTTAATTTTATTAAGACCTTAATGATTAATCTTTCATGTTTACCATTTAGTGTTTATCTTTAGTCTTGTGTCTGAATGCTAAATTTTCCATTCAACTAAGGTCTTTCCATCAGGAATACTTGAAAGCCTACTACTTTATTGAATATCCATTTTTCTCCTAATTGAACTGAGAGGGGAAGACCCTTAGGGTTTTTGGCCAAAACAAAAATAATTTCAGTTTACATTCATTCTAAGTCAACCAGGGAAGGTTAAGGCTGATCTGCAAGAGGGGGAAAACATTTATTTTTGTTTTTTGAAGAGACGGTTCTCTGCCTCACTTCTTATTGAGCCTTAATAAATGAATGGGTGTTGCCTCAGTCAACCTGAGAACTATTAAAGACCTTAGTTTGAAAGGGTCAAGTTCTCCCACTGCATCCTGGGCCATCTCCACTTGTCCTGAGCTATATCTTGCCACTGGACCCAGATGGCTCCAAGGAAAATGTAAGGTTGGTGACTTTGCACAACCCTCAGTAGCTTAAATCCAGTTCACTTGCATGTCATGGCATCACCTCCTTGATAACAAGATGCTCTTCAAGAATGAAGGTCAAACAGCAGCAGCAATTTTTCCCTTAAAGTTGTATATTCAGTTTGGCTGGGTAGGTTATTCTTGTTCATAATTCTAACTTCCTTGCCTTTCCAAATATACTCCAAGTCCTCTACTACTTAATGTGGCAATTGCTAAACTTTTTATGACTCTGATTGTGACTTCATGATATTTGAATAATTTGACATGTTATCTATGATAGCTGTATTTCCAGGGAAATAGTTAACGTTTGTTTTTTCTATTTTTCATTTTTTTTACTTTGTTTTCTTGTTTATTGATGTTTCATGGAGTCATTAACTTTCACTTGCCCAATTCTAATTTTGATAAAATTATTTTTTCAGTGAGATTTTATACATTGCTTCCAATTTGACCAATTCTGTTTTTTAAGGTGTTATTTCCTTCAGTACTTTTGGCACTTCTTTTACTAAGCTTTTACTTCTTTCATAATTTTCTTGTTTCACAATCATTTCTTTTTCTCTAAATTTTCTTCTGCCACTCTTACTTCTTTTTTTTCTTCCAAGAGTCTTTGATGGGCTTGGGTCCAATTAGCATTTTTTTGACCCTTTACTTACAGCTGTTCTCACAGTATTGTTTTCTTCTAATTTTATTTCTTCATTTCCCTGCCACCATTGTGGCTTTTTATGATCATTTGTTGTTGTTGTTGTTGTTGTTGTTGTTGTAGTATGCTCATTTTTCCATACCATTTTCTTTTCACTTTGTTAGTTTCTCAATTGTGTAAGGGAAGGCACTGTCCCAAGCTTCAGGCTTTTTTTGTGTTACTGTTTTCATAGCTAGTTCTGTGGGTCTGGAAGTTTTTGGTGCTTCCAACAGAGTGTGATCCTGGGAAAGATATGGTCACTGCTCTCCTTTTCACTCTGATTGACTTCATATATTAGCAACCACACTAGAAGTTCTTTGATCTACTTTATAAAGAAAAAACAGTTTCAAAGGGGTTAACAATTAAATGATGCAGACTTTATTCTATCTAACCTTCTCACAAGGGGTGCTGAGTACTGCTAGCATTTAACATCATTTTTGGACTTTAATAAGATCCAGAGTCTGAATTAATAAATCAGAAGAAAAGTCTGGATCTAACAGTCTCTTTGTTCTCTGAAGTAAACTCAGAGAATATCTCTTCTTATGTCAGCAAGTCCAGATAGGACTGACTTAGCATATTTTATGAGACCCTTAACCTCAGACACTATTTTGAATAATGGGACTTTTCCATGTCTTAATATTTTGAGGACATACACTATGTTATAGCATGTTAATGGTAAAGAAAACACAGATATCCTGGGTCATAATTTCAACTAAAACTTTGTCAACACTATTTTCTTATTGTATTTACAACTTCTCCAATTAAGAAATTCCTTTCTCATGGTATAGTTAAACACATGTGAAGACCATATATCTGAGGGACCTAGATACCTTTGGGTTGTCGTAAAACAGATTTAAGTCTGCTCATTCCGGTAACAGTCAGTAAGAGATTTCCTTCTGGCTCCATGGCCATGTAACTGCTAGCTTTAAAGGAATAAACGATATGCATTCAGGCTATTTACCTTTTTAAGCCAAACTTTTAGGTTGACAGAACAAACACCTAAAGCATTCCCTAATCACCTTTCTCACAGGGACCAGCAAGAAGCAGGGGGAGGGGAGAGGATAACTCCCCATATATCTTGATGGGGCCAGTGGAGACAGGCATAATTTGTACATTCCCCTAATTCCCCTCAAGCCTCATTGAGGGCCAGATGAGGCAAACACAGATTCTACCCAAGCCTTGATGGGGGTGGATCAAAGCACACATAGCTTCCCAGCTTGTGCATTTCAATCCTAAATGTTCCCCATTTATTGACCAGTGCCCACTTGCTTTATACTTATACTCCACCTCTCCAGGTTCCTGACCTTTATAATCTAAGCAGAGGACACCTGGCCCTTACAATCTACACAGGTCATGGAGGAAGTGTTTTGAATTATAGTTAACCCCTGGAAATAAGAGATTGTTATGGTCATGTATCCTGGAATACCAAACTTGAAAAAATATTAACAAAAATCCACTTTGCTTACACCTACACTCCATCATTGGATTCTCCAAATCTGTGGCATGTAAATCTCAACATTTCATCTTTATCTTTATCCAAGTCATTGATAAATATTTAACAGCATAATGCTGGGGGAGAATTTCTGGAGTCCTCCAGGAGAGCTCTCTAATGTGACAGAGAGACATTAATGTCTATGCTTTGATCTAATCCAGGGTTTGGAAACCTGTGGCCTTGAGAGCACATCTGGCCCTCTAGATCCTCAAGCACGGCCCTTTGACTGAATCCAAACTTCATAGAACAAATCTTGACTGCAGGGTTCCCACCCTTGGTAATCATTCACTTAGTTCTGAATCCCTGTGACTATACTCCTTTTTATCATTCTAATCTACAAGAATAGTATGAAGGATTTTTATCATATGCTTTCATAATATCTAAAGAAATTCCATATACAGAATTCCCCTGATCCCCAAGTCTAGGGTTTGTTGTTAGTTTGTTGTTTATTTATTTCTTTGCTGAGGATTGGGGAGTATTTTGCTATGTTTTTATATGCCTGTGATTTCACTGTTGTGGTAAACTCCCGATGTGAAAATATCTTTTAATGATTCAGACTTCTAAATTGTCAGTAACTTAAAAAAAAAAAATACCAAAAGCTTTTTAAACCTCCCTGGAGGCATTGAGATGTTAAGTGTCTTGACCGTGATAATAGACCCAATATATTTCAGGTACTTGCTACCAGTGTGACCCTAGGCAAGTCACTTAACCCTGTCTGTAAAATGAGTTGAGGAAGGAAAGAATAAACAATTCCAGTATCTTTGTCAAGAAAACCTGGACACAGGGTCACAAAGATGGACTTGACTGAAATGACTGAACAACCACAGAATAAGTCAGAGGCAGCATCAGAAATGAGATCTTTCTTACTCGAAAAATGTACCTCTATTCATTACCACTTTTCTTTTGAGTATTCAATAAGCTTCCCTTTGATATAACATTTTAGAAATTTTCTTAATAATCAATATCAAGCTAATTATTCTATAGTTTTTGTACAATAGCACTTTTTCCCTTCAGATTAGGCAATATTCACCCTTCTACAGACCTGAGGCATCTTTTTCCTTTTCCCTCTATTATTCCAAGATCACTGGACAATCACATGTGTCGCCATCCTTTCAGCACCCTGGTATTTGTCCCATGAATCAATCAAGGGTAGTGAGGTGAACTTTGATTATTTCTTCATTTATCTTTATTTTCAAATTTCAGACAATGAAAAAGTGAAAGAATGAGTTTAAGTTCAGCTACTCTAAACAGCAATACATACACCAAGTAAATTTTGTAAAATATGGAGGGGAGTCACCTAGAAAGATAAATTATGCCACAGTAAAATGAAAAGAAAAGAGAAACAAAAGGGATTGGGGACTCCAATGCAACTAGTAACTTTTAGGTTCAATCTGTATTCCTTACACTATACATTATAGTGGAAGGAGTGCCCCAAGCTATACATCTAAGGTTTGACTCTTAGTACAAGGAATGAGCATTTAGTAGCAGGAAATAAGTAATATCTTGATGAAAAGAAAGGGAAGAAGCAGAAGAGATCAAAAGACGAAAATTTTATAAAGAAAAAATAATTAAAATTTACTAGCATGCTAAATTACTGCACATTTTAAAATAAAAATCAGCTTATATCATTGACTTCCACAGAATTGTACTCTCATATTTCTGATTCTATCACACTAATCACTTCTCAGTCTTCTTTGGTGGCTCATCCTTTATCTTTCTTGCTTATGATAGTTTTTCCCCATGTCTCTGTCTTTGGCCTAATTCTTTTATCTCTTTTTACATATTTTTTTTGAAAGCTTATTGCTTTCCGTGAATTCACATATCACTCTCCACACAGATGATGCTTATATCCATTCTTAATCTTTCCCCTAAACTGTCTACCCATTATCAACTTTTAACTTAAACATCTCTTTCTGCATGTTATTTAACATGTCCAAAACACAACTCTATTTCTCTACCTAACCTGTTCAACAATCAGATTTCTGAATCTCTGTTGAAAGTACTCATTGATAGATCACTGGATTTAGAATCCCAAATCCCTGAGTTTAAATTCTACTTCAGAATCTCCTTAGCTGTGAAAAACTAGGCAAGTCAGTTAGCCACTGTGTGCCTCAATTTCCTCATCTGTAATATAAGGAAGTTGAACTTAATGACCTTTAAGTTCCTTTCTAGACTTCTATTCTAGACCTTCCATTTGAAATAAGTTCATAGCATCAGCCTCATTTTTAACTCTACCCCTCACAATCACCCTTCCATAACTAATCAGATGACAAATTTTATCAGTTCCAAATGTTTCTGGCATTTCTTCTATATCATCAGTGACAGGGCTCCTCCTGCACATCCTGAAAGCCTGAAGAATTCTCTACCCAAAATTTCCAACCTACAGGCCTCAAAAGTTAACCATCTTGCCTAAATGAACATTAAAACATGTATTACTGAGCAAAGCAATTGAATCAATTATGTAGTTTGAATGAAGGATAACAGATGGACAGCCCTAATGTAGCATTGGCATATATAAATTATTTAAAAGGAAATGGGATATTAGGTGTCCCTATTATATTGAATTTATCTAATGATGTAGATACTAGTTGAACAATGTAAGAAAATATTGAAATACACATATATAATATTATATATGGTATATATGTGTGTGTGTGTGTATGTACATGGAAACATTTTTAGAGCAATATGAAGCTCTCTCCATACTATAACTTAATACAATCTAGTTTTGACTTTCATTTGTATCTCACCTTATGTTCCACAGTGTTCACATGCAAACCTTAAACAGCAGCTCAGACTTGCCTATGAGTAAAGACCAAAAATGTAGTTTCTCTTCTGATATTTTTAATCTTTCTTTCTGTCCTTCCTTCCTTCTTCTTTCCTTCTTTCTTTCCCTCTTTCCTTCCTCTCTCCCTCCCTCCCTCCCTCCCTTCCTTCTTTCCTTTCCTCCTTTATTTCATGAGAGTTTAATTCAGTCATAGTTTTGGCTATGATATTTAGATTTTGACTTCCCTCTATGACTTTTATATTACTATTATTTTCTTTTCTTCTATTAAATGACTTTTTTCTGTACCAATTTGATTCTAGTTTTTTCCTTATAGGCTTTTTTCCCATTCATGTACTCTAACTCCAGATTATTTGCTTTGACATAAATTTCTTGAGTCATTCAAATTGTTTCTCCATTTTTATATATTCATTAAAATTCCTCTATTAGTCAATCAGACAATAAGCATTTATTAAACATAGTGCCATACGCTGGACTAAGCACTGTAAATACAAAGCAAGGCAGAATATAGCTTTTGCCTTCAAGAAGATCACAATCTAATGGAGAGACAAAAAGTAAAAACACTGTACAAATCAGCAAAGTACAGAAAAGATAACTAATGGAGGGGAAGGCACTACAAGTAAGAGGGATTTGTAAAGGTTTTCAGTAGAAGGAAATAGTTTTAGTTGGGACTTGAAGGAAGCCAGAGAATGTAGAAGGTATCATTTATCTTTCTAGCATTTATCTCCTCTTCTGTTATTTAACTTGATTGACATGTATTTGTGGCACTTTATCAGTTTACTTGTCTCCTCCTTTTAATTTATAATCTTGTTCAGGTTTTATCAAATACTGTCCTTGCAGTCATTGACTCCATTCTTACATAGACCTCTTGTCTCTATCCTTCATGAAATATAAGGTTTTTGGAGGACAAATGTTGAGCTACTTCTATCCTATTTTTATATTACAATGGTTGTAGTGTAGATTTATCCTTATCTTTCTTTTGAGTCATTATTCTTGGGTTTTATTTTTTTGAAGTTTGGGGGATTTTTTTAATATTTTGTGGGCACTGATGTGGGTAACCACCAGATACAGAGAATTTCTTTCCTTTTGTCAACTTTAGTTTTACAGAATTGCCTAGATCACTGTCAGATTAAAAGATGTCAGTAAAGTAACAGAACCAGCCTGTGTCAGAAGCAGGACTTGATTCTAGTAACTCCTGACTCTGACTGAGGTTCACTCTCTATCTACTCTAATATCCTAGAAACATCAATTCATGAAGTGTTCAGAGTGATGTGGTTATTCTTCAGGAGTTATTTTTCAATCTTACTTATTCTGTATCCTTGTGCCTCCTTTTATGATGGCAATTTTTGTTGTTCAGTTGTATCAGACATGTCTGATGTCCCCATTTTCTTGGCAAAGATACTGATGTGACTTGCCATCTTCTTCTCTAGCTCATTTGACGATGAGGAAACTGAGGCAAACAGAGTTAAGTGACTTACCCTGTGTCACAGGAGGTGTCTGTAGCTAGATCTGAATTTAGAAAGAAAAGTCTTTCCTATTCTAGGCCTGTCGCTCTATCCACTGTACCAGTGCATTAGAAATTAGCAAAAGGTGTGGCCCTCCCCAATCAAGTTTTCTTTAATGGGCAGGCCCATCAGTGGGTAGGGCAGACCTTTAACACATCAGCATTACAGTCACATGAATGTTTTTTTTACAGCAGAAACATATTCCATTTCATTCATGCATCACAATTTATTTAGATATTCTTCAATAAATGGACATTGACTTTCTTTCTAATTCTTTTCTATCTCCCAAAATGCTTCAATAAACATTTTAGTGTATATAGAGACTTTCTCCTTATCAGTGGCTTCTTTCAGGTATAATTGTATTGGTGGAATATCTGAGTTAAAAGATAAAAACATCTTAGTCCCTTTATTAATAGAATTGTAATTAATAGAATTGTAATGTGCTTTTCACAATGGTGCTCCACCAAAACTGCACTAACATACTTATCTTCACACACCTGCATTGACTATTGACATTTGTATTATCTTTGCTAACTTGCAAGGTGTAATGGGAAAACTTAGGATGATATAAATTAAGATCTATCAAGTTCTTTGTCACTTCTAAAGTCCTGTATAAATGATAACTATTACCATCATTATTATTGTTATTACTGTCATCACTGCACCATCACCACCACCACAACCATCACTACTACAACTACTTATACCCCTATCACTCCTACTACCACTGCCACTACAACCACCAATACTGCTACTATGGGTACTGCAAAGGAAATTTATTCCCCTGAACAAAAGATAAAGGTAATATAAAATATTCCTCAAAGCCTCTTGCAGTGAAAATGTAATCAATTTCAAGAATCTCCAGAATGGCTGCAAAGAGTTATCAAATATCACATGAAAATAAATAAAGATAATTAGAGTTCTTTTTAAAACAAATATTTATTTTTAGTTTTCAACAGATACTTCCACAAGATTTTGAGTTCCAACTTTTCTTCCCATTTTTCCCTGTGATAGCAATCAAATTAAGATCTTTTGCAGTTTTTGTTTTAATAAAAGTGGCTCTGATTGAATAATAGGATTGAAGAAGGTATTTCCCATCCACTGATGGGCCTACTCATTGTGGGAAACTTGATTAGGGGAGTTGTTTTTTAGGAGTTCTCAAGTACCTTTTGTTTTTTCCATTGAGTCACTGAGTCAGAAGGTTATGACTTCTGGCTCTAAAAAGTGTATAAATACTCAAAGGGTGAGGTTTTACTTTGGGGCTTAGTTTCCGTAAAAGGTTTGAGTGCCTGATGAGGACTCTGGTAAGCTGCTTTAAGGAAACCCAGATGTCAGTGATTGTCTGTTGAATTCAGGCAGAGGAAGCCAAGTCTGTTGATCTTTGATTACTTTGGGGCTTATTGCCTGGACGTATTTGTTTGGTCAGATGAGGACTCTGGGAAGCCACTTTAAGGAGATGTCCCAGCCCCCAGCTTTGAAAACCCAGATGTTGGCCCTTCCCTCTCTGATACCTATGGTCATACAGTTGGGCCTGTCTGTTGAATTCAGGCAGAGAAAGCTATGCTTGTTCATCTTTGATTTCTCTGTATTTTCTTTGAAGTTCAGGGTACTGACTCTAGTGAACTAGGTGAATGATATATGTTCTTGGTTAAAGGAATGATATGTATATATATGTATATATATATATACATATATATATATATATATGCATACTTGATTAGAGTGATTGTTAACCCCTTGAAAGTTGCTTTCCTTTTATTAATGCAGATCTAAAAACCTGTGGTAGCAGGCCCCTCTAGGTATGTTGAGGTGATTACTCTTATACTCCATCCTGCTACCCTAAGACAGTGTGCATTTTAATTACCACCTCCCACAATCTGCCCTCCCTTCTAACGCACCCCTCCCTTCTCTTATCCCCATCCCTTCTATTTTCTTGTAGGGCAAGATAGATTTCTATACTCCATTACCTGTATGTATTATTTCCCAGTTGCATCTAAAACAATTTTTAACATTCCTTTTTAAAACTTTGATTGCTATCCCTTCCTCCATCCCCACTAATCCGCACTAACAAACCAAGCATTTCAATGTGGGTTATACACGTGTAGTTATGCAAATAACTTCCATAACAGTCATATTGTGAAAGATTAACCACATTTCCCTCCATCCTATCCTGCCCCCCAATTAATTCTGTTCTCTCTTTTGACCCTGTCCCTCCTCCAAAGTGTTTACTTCTAATTATTCCCTCCCACCATTTGCCTGCACTTCTATCAAATTAGAGTTCTTAAGGAAAAAATTAGCCGTCCAACCAGATACTAGATCGTTTAAAACAAAGGTGCCATACTCCATTACAGTAGCTTCCTTGAAAAAAAAGGATACAACTGAAACATAAAAACACACAGAGGAATAAGTGTAAGACTGGAACATATAAGAGTACTACAGATTAAGTATATTGAACTTGATGATAGTGATGAAGAAGTAGATATTGATGATACTTCATTTTTACAATATATATATATATACATACATACATACATACACACACACACACACACACACGCACATATATATATATATATTGCAGGTGAAGCACAAAGAAACACAGGATTTTAGAATTGGAAGGGTCTTCAGGAGATGTTTAGTTTTAATCCATAACTGAATAGAAGATCCATATTATATCTAAAAAGTAGCCACTCATTTTTTCAATGAGCCCAAATGAAGGATAATCTCCTGACTCTATAGGTATTCCATTTCAACAACTACAATTGTTACTAAGGTTTTTTGTTTTCTAAAATCAAGCTCAAATGTGATTTTTCTAACTCCCAATCATTACCTCTAATTCTGTCCTCTGCGTCCAAAAGAGAACTTTTTTTTTTCTCAACACACAGTCTTTTAAATATCTGAAAGTCACTATCATAAGCTACCTGCAATCTGATCTTCTTCAAGCTATATTCCCATTTCCTTCAAATGATCATAATATGAGATAGATTTAAGCATTTCAATTTCATGAAATGCATATCCTCTTGAGGTGCTCCAAATTATTTTTTAAGTTTTGTGGTCCAGAACTGAATATAATACTCTAGATGTGTTCTGACCAAAGCAGAGTGGAGAGGAACACCATAGTATTACTACAAGTTTTGCCTAAGTCAGATGTTTAATTCCACACTATTCTGGACAGGGATGGGAAAGTGTCCTCTGTCATGTACTTCTTTTTTAATATAAAACCTACTTGTTGCCTCAGAGATATTAAGAAGGTCAAAGATTATCAACAATCAAAAGGAACTAAGGAGAAAAAGTATCAGGTGAAAACAGGAGGTTAAATGGAAAATATTTTATTTCTTAATAAACCAATATAATAAGTTGTATAATGTAGATAAGCAACCTTCATATGGTAAGAGGAGGAAGTAGGACAAGGGACTTCCCAAAACTGATAGCTATTTGTATAAATTATAAAATAAAAGAAACATGAAATAGAGATCCTAAACACCATATGAGAAACAAGTCATACTTTGTGATGCAGGAAACCCAGGGAGGATGTAGTCCATCTGGATAACACCATGCTGGTTTTAGCTCCACCCAATAATTTTCACTGTAAACTCATTTGGAAAGGAACAATTAGTGAGTTGGCAGTGAACACAGCATGAAGCTACTGCCCCTACCCATATAAAACTCAATGAGGAAAATGAGCTAGGGAGCAAGCATTTACTAAATGCTAGTATGTGCCAGGCACTGTGCTAAATGCTTTACAATATTATATCATTTGGTAACTCAATCCTATCCATCTGCAGTCCCTAGCCTCCTCTCCCTTTCAACTCTGTCTTATGGAAGCACACTTGTTGATTCGTCTTATAATTGAAACCTGTCTCTCTCCTGAAGACACATCATTTCTTAGCCTCCTTTCCAGGCCCCCACTACTCCTCTCATGCACTGTGACACACTGAGCCAAGAGGAAGAATTTACATACTTCTTTCTCCCCATCCTCACTTTCACCTCCTTCCTGTTCTACTATCCAGCAACAAACACTTTTCTGTAGAATGTAGCACTTCCTACCCATATATCATTGCTTTTATTCATGAATCTCCAAGTCTGTTTTTACCCAAATCCTCCCCATTGGAACACTGCAGCTTTCCTCAACATCCAAAATCCCATTTTATCTCTACTCTAGGCATCCTCATCCTTGAACTGCACCATGACCTGAACCTTCTTTTCTCTATTCTATAATCCACTTACTGTTCAACTGAGGTTTCCTAAGATGGGACCCAGTAGCGCATGAAATTACACCTTGCTATTCTCATCCTATTTACTATAAAGTAATTTATTATAAAATAATGATAAAAAAGGTGATTACCAAAGTGGTAGTCACAAAGGCACAAAGAAAGCTAACACAGTCAGTAGTTGAAAAGACTAGAAATTTTTGATATGTGTATGTATGTATATATGGGCATGTTGTGTGTGTGTGTGTGTGTGTGTGTGTGTGTGTGTAGATCTATATTTGATGCTATGGAAAAACATGGATCTAGCCAGGAGTAAGGAACCTGTGACCTTGAAGTCACATATGGCCCTCTAGCTCCTCATGTGCTTCCTTTCATGTTCTGTGTTCTTTGAAGTTTGGGTTCAGTCAAAGGGCTATACTTGAGGACCTAGAGGGTCATATGTGGCTTTGAAATTTATGATATAGGACAAGAATATGGCAGGGTTATTGTTGGAAAGGTGCTACTCTGTCAACAACATGTTGTTGAGTGCTCAGAGGACCTGGGGGGAGAATCGTTCAGGCTGTCTCAACTAGAGAAAATTGGTTAAGTTAAGGCAACTCCTTCACTTAACTGACTACAAGTCATAAGCCCTATATATAAACTATATAGACTTATCCAAATAAAACATAGAGTTAATGTATGGCTTAGTATTGATTTTAAGCATACTATATAAATAAAATTAAAACCATTATGAGTCTTGTATTGATTATAATGGTAACAGCTTAGTTTTATACATGCACAACCCTTTCTCTGTACTTCCACACTAATCTGGGTAGATGTCTATAGAGAAATGGATCGATACGAACCATAAATTGATTTCTCCATTTAAATGTATATGCTGCTGCCTTCTCAACAGTTTCACACTACACAGAATGTTATGGCTCCTTTTCCAGTTTAAAAAATTCAGAATTTTTCTCACTGATGAAATTTGAATTTAATCACTATAGAGGGTTTGAATCATGTATGGCATAGTAGTAAAATTCATGATGTAGTAGAAAGAGCACTGCATTAGGAATCAGAAGGCCTGGGTCAGAATCCTAGCCCTACCACTTGTAGTTGTGTGACATCAGGCAAACCACTTAACCTCTCCAAGACTCAGTTTTCTAATTTGTAAACTATGCATCATAATACTCATGGATAGTGTTTTGAAGATCGAAATAATTAATTTGGATGAAAGTATGCAATAGCCTAAACTAAATAGTATTAGAAGGCATACTTTAATATGATTTCATTAGGATTTATATTTCCTTCAGTGACCTGCTTCAGCAACCAAAAAAACAAAATCAAATAATTTTTCAGCATCAGTCCTTCTGGTGATGAGCCTCTTCTAACATATCCTTGTTGTTCTTCAGAAAATAGACTTTCATTTACCTATTGAAAGCAAAGTCTTTCAAGTGACATAAGATGTGAAAATCTGTGTTCTGCTTACATAATCAAGGCAATTTCCATTCTATAATGAGATATCAGAATATAGTAAAGGATAAATATATGTATGTCTACATGTATCTGTTCATATATAGACATATAATGAAATCACAGTTTGAATAAAGTTAGATATCCAATATTTTACATGATACATAAACCACATATATGCACATATACATGTATGTATACATATGCATTATATATGTATGCATGCATGTATCTCTGTAAATATAAAACTTAAAACCACCAACTCACTAAATCAAAATAATCATAGGACTAATAGAAATGTATAGTCTACCAGGGGTGGAGAATCTGTAGCCTCAAGGCCACATGTGACCCTCTAGGTCCTCAAGTATAACCCTTTGACTGAATCCAAACTTCAGAGAACATAGAACATGAAAGGACACACTTGAGGATTTACAGGCCCACATGTGGCCTTGATGTCACAGGTTACCCACTCCTGGCTAGATCTATGACTTACCATAGGATGAAATATAGAACTACTTACAAATACACACACATATGCACATATACACATGTACACATATACATACATACAGAGCAACTAGGCAAGCACAGTGTTTAGAATGTTGACTCTAGAGTCAAGAACACCTGAGTTCAAATCTATCCTCGGACATGGACTAGCTTTGTGACCCTGGGCAAGTCACTTAACCCTGTTTGCCTCAATTTTCTTACTTGTAAAATGACCTCCAGAAGGAACTGACGAACCACTCTAGTACCCTTGACAAGAAAATCTCAGTTGGGTAGCAAAGAATTGAACTTACATGAACAACAACAGCATGCACAAACTTACATTCAGTGAGTTATTAGATAGGAATATATATTATATATGTATATATGTGTGTGTATCTATCTATCTAATTTCTTTTTCATAAGAAACTATTAGAAAAAAACTCCGTCCTTGCAACTCATAGTATTAAAAATTTACTTAGGATGTAAAGAGGTTAAATGGCTTGTCTCAAATCATGAGAGAAACATGACTAGAACTCAATTTTCTTGAGTCTAAGGTAGATTCTCTACTATTCCATACTAGCTCTACTATAATATATATCTACAATGACATTATTTATATATGTGTACTCAAGCACAATACATATATAAACATACCAACAAAACTCACATCCAAACATATGAAAACATGTTCTATACATATCATATATGCCTATCGATTTACAAACATAACACACATATGCATATCCATGCATTGTGAATGTATATGCATAATGTATAGAAGCACACATGCATGTCCAGGGTGTATGTATGTATACATATGTGCATATATTATCCAAAGTGCGAAAAGGAAATCAGCCCTGCTTTGGATGTGATAGAAAAACCTTGGCTTACTAAAAAGCATATCCAAGATATTCTAGTCCTGTGTAGAGGTAGAGGTAGCAGATCCTTAGAATGAAGAAGGAGAAGGATGCTGAATAGTAAGTGGGAGCAATCTGGAAACAGCTTTCTCCTATTTCACAATTTCACCCCCCACCCCTCAGGGATTGTGTGATATGGAGAAAATAGTACTCAAACCCAGTTACTATCTTGGTAGTCAAAATACGTTCTTTTTATTTAATATGCTGTCTAGAGTAAAGGCAGGCATTCTACCCATTATGGAAATATGATTCTCTTTTAAAATGGTATAATTGCTGCTGACTATTTTCTAAAATAATGCCTAAGATATGGCCTGGGTTGGTTTCCTGAATAAAAATAAAGAGAAGATAATTTGACGATAACAGCTATGAAATTTACAATTGCTTGGTAAGAGCTGTGCTACGGACTTTGGCTTTCAAGTTCTGCTGTCACATCACTCCTCCTCTGTTATGGTATTTCACTTGCCAATACACATACAGAATGTGGATCCATTTAGAAATCACTCATTCATAGCTTGGAAAGCAAATGGGGTCAGAACAACATTTTCAGAGTGCAGATAAATTACGACTACCACTTTGCTCACTGTAGTTGTCTTCTCTGAACTGTCAGACAAATATAAATTAATCTCTGTCAGTTTTAGCCCTCACCAGATATGGCTCCAAGAATTTTCTTCAGTGGTAAAATGGTTGCAGCAAAATAACTTCCAATCATTATCAAGTAGTCACAGCCTTAGAATTATCTAGTTATGGCTAATCACAGTGACTTCTGAATTTTATGGTATCACTAATCATAGGCACAAGAAATGGACTTGTGAACTCATCAGTATAGGGAACTGCTGCAGAAGTCAATCCTCTTTACCAAATAAAATAAGCAACTTCTCTGCAAATAATATTCTTTGAGAGCTGTCTAGAGCATGAAAAGTCTGTGAATTGCCCAAAGTCTCATAGGCAAAATATTTAGATGTGAGTTTTGAAACTTAGGTTTCCTCACTCAAGGACTGGTTCTCTATTCACTATGCACAATATCTAACAATAATTACATAGGATGCAAACTTTCCACTGAAGTTTCATTTCAAAAACATAAACGGCTATGGCAATATCAATAATAGCAACACTATATAGGTTTATAACTTTAAAATATAGTTGCTCTTAAGCCATATGGTTGTTATTGCCATGTGTTTACTTTTATTTTTAATGCTCTAAGTAAGTATCTCTCAGGCTTTGGAAGGATCTCCAGAATATCCAGAATCCAACTGGAAGAGACATTCCTTAGAGATATTGAGGTCCTTCTGTGTGCAGACATCATTGTGTCATTGCTGCAAGACCTGGAACTTTGCCATCTTCTAAATGAGATCAACATAACTCAAAAGAGTTTGACATGACGATCCAAATAAGGGGCATGACAAGGAAAAAAAAGTGGTTGAAGAATGCCTTTTTGTTCCATATTATGTCCAGAAGTTGGAAGTACAGTCCATAGATATGGTTCATTAATATATACTTTTGATAGCCACTGTAATGATTTATGTCTAAAATTGAACAGGAAGAGAATAGGTTGACTTGCCTTCAGGTAAGTGTGTATAGATTTTATTGATTCCAAGTTAGTCAACTTTAGGAATTTCTCTCTGATAGAAAAGATCATATGTGTGATGCTGATATCCTTCCAAAAATGTCATGTCAGTTCTGGGATTTTATAGTTTATGTTGTGGTTCACTCAAAGGACAATGGAGAGACGTATTGAGGCCATGAATAGATTGGGACACATTATCCATTCTAATGATATAAAGGCTATACTTAAGTGGGTATCACTGGAGAGATTTGTGGCTAGAAAATTAGTTCAGCAGGTCATGTGGCATGAGCAAAGTGTGGCTATTGGGTGATAGGTCTAATCCCTGGGAATGCATTCAATAGTTAAAGATCTAGAGGGAGGTTAGCAAATGATGATACATAGACAAAATCTGGCCTGCCTTCTATTTTGATATGGATAATGAAGCAAGAATTTTTTAAAATATTTTTAAATACACTTCAAATATACTATAAAATATAAAAATCATTTTAGTATTTTTGTTACTGTTGAGTCATTTTCACTTGTGTGTGACCCTTCTTGACCACATTTGGGATTTTCTTGGTAAAGATAATGGAGTAGTTTGCCATTTCCTTCTCCAACTCATTTTATAGATGAATAAATGAGCCAAACGGCAAAATGACCTGACTAGCAACATACAGGAAGTGTGTGAGGCCAGATTGGAATTCAGGAAGATAAGTCCTCCTGATTCTAGGCCAGGCATTCTATCTACTGCACCATGTAACTCCTTCATTTTAGCTTACTTGACATATTAAAATAGGCAGCAAGCCAAGTATGGTCCATGGTCCACAGTATGCTAGTCTCTAATCTATATTTACCAGAATGAACAGAAAAGAGATGGACAGGATGAGGAGGCATAGAAATGTTGCAATCTGCATTCTGGAACAAAATGCTCTATAAATCTTTCAAAATATTAAAGAATAATTTTTCATTTGGTTTCATTATGTTATATTATATTTAGAAATAATTATATTTTTAGTCACTTGTACATCTTTGTTTTGAGGAACCAATAGCATATAGGTAATAAATAACAATTTGAGATATCACCAAAGGTCTGTATCAAAAAAATCCATTTTTGATCTCCTAATTTTGGTAAAGGAATATCTCAAATGGAATTGCAAAATAGTTATCTAAATGCTGTTCCACTTCTGGATATAAGAAGATTTTAGATATGAGAATTTAAAGAAAGATACCTTTCCTCAAAACCATGGAAATCAAAATAGAATGTTGGACAATAAGTGAAACTGGAATTGGCAATATGGGACAAAACAGAAAAGTGAAACTTAGACCATTCCTTCAGAAGACAAGAAGACTAAGGCTATGGTTTCTATCAGTACAATAAATGTTAATTAATACTTGACTGATGAGATAACTGGTTGACTGAGTATGTTTTGCGAAGTCAACTTCATCTTTTATCAAAGCAGATTATAATGCGCTTGAATTAATTCCAGGCATTGCCCCTCAAATAATGGGTAAAAATATACTAATATACTATGATCTCATTCAAGAGGAAAATACAAAAATAATGAAACATGGGATCACCATAAAATGTAAAACTGAACAATTTTCTTATTACTTGAACTTTTAATTCAGTCTTTCAAAGGTAGATCAATTGAGATGCTCCAGAAAAATGTACAAATATTGGTATCTATTGTCTCCAAGCAGAAATCCAATCCTTATGGGAATTACACTGAGAGTAGAAGTTAATGTATGTAAAATCACAGAGAACTGTCCAAAGAAAACAGATCTAGTTGTTGTACCACAAAGAAGGTAGGGTCTTTGACTAATCAGAAATCAATAAAAAGTATCTAGGGAAGGGATCAAAAAGAAAGTAGAGGTCATTTGGAACTAAAGATAAATGGCCTAAAGATGAAGATATTAAACAGTTTTTTTAAAAAACAGGTTCCACCACACCTTTCAAGACTTATATTTTAAAGGGTGTTACAATAGAACAGTTGTTTCTGTAATGACATGCATTCAAATCCTACTTCTGGCATTAACAATCTGTGTTCACCTTCCTAATCCTTATTTTTCTCATCTGTAAAATGGGGTGGATTGACTAAATTGTGTCTGGGGTCCCACCAGCCAGGGGTGTGCTGGTAAATATTTCTCAACCTCAAAAAATTTGCACAGTATACAGTATTAAGTTTAATTTGCTTGATTGAATGTTGTCTGTAATTTTATTAAATCTAGAAATAAATGACAACAAAAATCAAACCTTGATTTGTAACATTTGGTGATTTCTGAGGTGAAAATAGACAGAAAATTTTATATTCACTTCTGAGGAGTTCAAGTTGGCTTTAGCACATCCCTGCATCCAACCCTAAAACTATGAAATTATGACTTTGCTTTCCTTTCTTCCATTATATATTCTGGCCAAAATTTATCTATTTTCCATCTTTTCCCATTCTTGTCCTGCTTCCCCTAATACCTATGTTTTTAATCACACTGTCTCCAATTCCCAAAATAAATATTCCCCTTAACACCCCTCCTACCTCCACTGAGCATGTTCTTCCTTTTTTGTAGGCTCAACTCAGGTAATATCTCCTTCAGGAAGATTTCTTTGGCACTTACCTCACCCCTCCCTTGCCTAGTGAAAGCATCTTCTTTCTACATGATTTTCTCTTAGCCCTTTGGATCTCTCATTATATTCATCACAAACTTCCTCATATAATAATCATGTGAGTATGCATTTTTCCCCATTAGATTTTAAGGTCCTTCAGGGCATGGCCTGTGCCACATTATTTACAATATTATTTTAATATATGTCAATTATTAGTAAGCACCTTATTGGTGCCAGACACTTCTCTACGTACTAACCCCCTTTAAAAAAAATAAGTGCAATATATAGAAATATGACTACAAAACTGACGGTTGCGTTACAAAAGAATTCTTCACTTTCGGGATAAATTTCTAGGATCATTGACAGAAAGCTGGAAAGGAAGTTAGATATCCAATAAAGGAACTTAGATGCTCAAACAGGTTGTTCAGAGTACATTATTAAATTTTCATGGCAAGAATTTTATACCTTGGAAACTGACAAATGCAACAAATCAGGGTTTTATTTTTGCTGTCTTATGTAAGTGATGGAGAGAATGTTAGTAAGGCATATTAAATATAAAAGTATGTAACGGACACTTCTTTTTTTCAGAGAAATAGATGTTAACCATTTATCAGCATACCTGTGGAGTCACCCTTCCTCTTAGTTTATCTATGAGTTCCATAAAGACTAAATGACTTATCCAAAGTTACTTAGCAAGTAGCAGTCTAAATTCAAACCCAAGTCCTCTGATTCCAAATGCAATATCCTTTCCATTTCATCATCAAAAAGGTTCATTTAAACTATAAACTTCCTTAGGAAATACAAAAATATAATTCTAGTTGAATAGCAAAAATCAATTGAGATCAAATTCTCTGGCAATTGCTCTAAGATAAGTAGTCTTATTATCGTTAGATTTTCGTTTCACTGTTGAGCAACTGTCTGGTTATGGCTAGTTAGCTGAAGTAAATTGAGAAAAGGGACCTACAGAATGCAAAAACTTTTAAAAGTCATTGAAATTTCAGGAAAAAAAAATAGCCAGCAAGTACTAGTGCTGGCAGAAATAGACAGCTCGGTTTCCCCTCACTGTGTAGAAGTGCTTCAATGGCATGCTCTCTTGGGCTGTGAAATGAAGTCTTCCTCATCTCCCTTTCAGACTTTTCTCTACAGATCAACGCCAACCAAAGCCATAAATTCAGAGGCACTATTAAAGACCCTCCATGCGTCATGACTCCTGGTTATGGCTGAGAGACATTTGCTCCTTCAGTAAAGCATATGCCTGAGGGAGAAAAGCCTCTAGGGCAGGGGTTAAGTATGGCCAGCCAAGCCCAGTGAATTACAAAAGGAAGAATGCTTACCCACTCCTCCCTTGCTACAGTGTTGGCTTCATCTCTTTCTGGAATATGTAGCTAGAAATGACCTTAGAGAAGGTTGCTGACTTTTTGTTCTACTCCTACCCTGGTCTATTCCTTATTAAATTAATAAATCAGCAAACATGTAATACAATAGATATCTATTATAGCAGCTGTGTGGCACAGTGGATAGAGCAGGAGGCCTAAAATCAGTAAGACCTAAGTTCAAAGTCAGCTTTGTGACCTGGAGT
Source organism: Notamacropus eugenii (assembly GCF_028372415.1). NCBI lineage: Eukaryota > Metazoa > Chordata > Mammalia > Diprotodontia > Macropodidae > Notamacropus > Notamacropus eugenii. The sequence goes on along the minus strand of NC_092874.1, from coordinate 144,457,526 downwards.
AAATCACTTAACCCTGTTTGCCTCAATTTTCTCATCTGTAAAATGAGCTGGAAAAGGAAATGGCAAATCACTCCAATATCTTGCCAAGAAAATCCCAAAAGAAGTCACAAAGAGTTTGTCTTGACTAAAACAACTGAATAACAACAAAATGTCATTTACAGGGAGCATCAAGGATTGCAAAGTATCATAGCTATCTTATCTTGTTTTATGCTTACAGCAACCTTGTGGGATACGTGTTATTATTATCTTCATTTTAGAAATGAAGGAACTGAGGTAAAGGGACTTGCCCAGAGTCACACAGCAAGTGAGTATGTGAAACAGTATTTGAATTCAGGCTTTTCAAGTCTAGCTAACTACAACACTTATTAGATGCTGCTTATTAAATGCCTATACTATGTTGTTAGGGACAAAAACAAAATTGGATAAGATCTCTGAATGATATAAATTATTTCTTTCTTTATGCATATTACCATAGACTGACATTGTATATCTAACTGGGTAGTACCGGTATCAAAGTATCCAATTAAGTTTTGTCCAGATCAGTGGTATCAAACTCAAATAGAAAGGGAACCACTGTGAGAACCATATATTGACTTAGAAAACCGCAAAATAGCATTATCTCTGTCAAATTATATTTTTGTTTATTTTGTTTAGAATTTTCCAGTTATATTTTAATGTATATCAGGAGGAAAAAAAGCAAAAACCTGGTTCAGGCAGTAGGCCACACTAGGATGTTTTGTTGGCTGGGAGTTCAACACCTCTGATCTAGATGAGTATTCTATTTGATTAAAATAACTCATACTTTAACTAATTTTTTTTGACATCTTTTGTTTTTACATCTCCTCAATTTCCCAGCATCTTTCATCTCCCCATTTGTAACAACCTCTGGAAATGAGTTGACTGATCAAAAAACAAACAAACAAACAAGAAAAACTGGGATTTTTACTTCTAAGTCATGGAAATTATATGGAGAGTTGATAATTGAACTTTTGTGTTCAAAAGTGATCACGAAGTGGGAAACAAGATAGAGAAAAGAGAAGAGAGAGCAGGACAAAATCATGGCATTGACCCACACTCAGGCAGTTACAGTAGCTTTCTAAAGACTCTAGGATAAAACAAAGACTATTCTGTTTGGTGTTTAAAACCGTGTATATGTATATGTACATGTATATGTGTATGTATATGTGTGTATACATATATATGTACATGTATGTATATATGTCTATCTATCATCTCTCTGTCTATCTATCTATCTGTCTATCTATCTATCTATCTATCTATCTATCTATCTATCATCTGTCTATCTATCTAACCAATATTGCTATGTACTATTGTCCCTCTTTTACTCTATGGTTCAGCCAAATTCTATTTCTCTGTCACTCCCTCCTTTGTTTAACTGACTCTTACTGAGTATCTATCATGTCTTGAATTGATTTCCTCTTCTTCTCCAATTCACAGAATTGCAGCTTTCTTAAAGACATATCTTAATCTTCTTCATGATGCCTTTACTTACTTGTCTCTTTAAACATTACTGTACTTTTTCCCTACCTGCTATTTAACTACCTTATACTTAATTCACATTTTTTATATATAGAATTCTTCTATATACATACACACCATGCATATATGCATCTTGTCTCTCCAATAACATCAAGTTCCTTGAGCTGTTTCATTTTCATCTTTGTGCCATGTCTGTCATATAATAAGAGATTACTAATTGCATATCAATGTATCATTGATTCATTTAAAGCTCAGTTGCAGCAACATTCATGAAACTCCCTCAGATAAAAGTACTCTCCCTCCTCAATTTTTCTTTCAGCTCTTATCTCCTTTGCCAAAATCATGAGCAAAAAAATTAATATTTTCCTCTGTGTTCTGTGTAATGCTTGGTATATCTTGTACCATTTTTAGGTTTGACTCTCAGTATGAGGGATTTGGACTGAATGACTGACATGAAAGTTGCTTTAAGTTCTAAATCTTTTGCATACTTAGTGTGTAGATTGTACACATCTGTAGCACCAATGATACCCACAGCAGCTGACATACCCTGCATATTTCCAGGGTAAATTCACAAAATATAAACTCCATTTCTCAAAGACAAAACCAAGACATTTGTTCAATCACCAAAAAGTCAAATCCATCCAATTCTTTTAAGGTGAAAGGTAAAGCTAATGAAGATTGAGTTCTCTTCTAACTGACCTTACTAAAGATGGGGGTCAATATGGAGCACTTTAAAGTACTTTATAGTTTTTTTAAAGTGCACTCACATCCATTAAATCTTGCTGCTCCTTTAGAATTTTAAATTACAACCAAATATTATGGCTATATACATACTTAAAATCCTCCCCCGCAGCTAATCACCCAAAGATGAAAACAATTTCCATAAACATTGCAAGGTAATTTGAGAAAAAAAATCAAAACATTTAACATTTCATAATTATCCTATCACCTCTTTGGCCAACCTCCTTTTTATAATGGATTGACCTTTCTTCCTAGCTCTTCTCTCTAAGACATTATTATGATTGTGTATTTTATCTTTGTTTAATATTTTATTAAATTTTAAAATACACACAAACAAATTAAAAACTCCAGCAGAACAGAAGTTTTGGCAGGTTGTACCAATCTGGAAATTTTAATAGTGCTATCCCATCAATGAATGGCACATTTTATGTCTGAAGACTGGCCCAGTTGAACTTTGATCCAACAGGTGATGAATCTGGGACCACAACTTAAATATCACCTACTTAATTCTGGAAGAGTTTCAATATACAGGGAGAGATGATTGAGTCAAGCTGAATAAATCTCAGATCCTTGGAGGATTTTATGCTCCCTATACCACATCATCAAGGCCTTCTGACTTCACAAATCATGCTAGGACATAGAAAATTAATGTTCCTGTGTCTCTTCCTTCTGACCCCTTCTCTCAGGTAGTATAATTTCTCTAGTCCCAGAATATTTGATTAGTATTACCCAGAATTTTCCTTAGTGGCAACTTGTTTTTTTTTTTTTCTATTTTCTACAACCTCTTTAAACCTTTTAATGTACTCATCCTCAAGTCCATTAATTTCTATGAAGACAGTTCCACTTCAATTTTTCTCTGTGTAATATATTTGTATTTTTCATTTTTTGTGTCATAGCTTTCATTCTCTACTGTACCATCTTTTTTTATTCCATCCTTTTTATGTCACTACTTTCTGTTAAAAACAATAAAACTCTTCTTCTTCAGAGAATTTCTTTCTCACCAATCTTACAACAGAAATAATTAAAATTTGAAAAAAAAAAATGTTTCACTTCCACCCACCAGGCATACACTCCCAATCCTTTTGTCATCTTCAACCTCTTCCTCAGAATAGACGATCTCTCTCTCTCACTCTCTCTCTCTCTCTCTCTCTCTCTCTCTCTCTCTCTCTCTCTGTCTCTCTCTCTCTCTCCCTCTCACGCACACACATACACACACACACACACACACACACACACATACATGGAAACATACAAATAGATTTTAAATTAACTACCTATACCAACCATGGGTATCCTTTCTTCACTGTCAGCTATATAAAGTATGTTCCAGGTTAGTCCATTTATTAACAGTTCATAAATGTCTGCAGGCTAAAGTTGCATAACAAAACTAGCACCAAAATACTACTTCATAAATGTTACATTATCTTCTAATATTAACTTCAAAATCTCCAACATTTATGTCCTTTTTAACTTCCTTTATTTTCATTTATCAATTTCATTGAGTTAATTCTTTTCCTGAAAAAATGAACATTAAGAATAGATTCAGAGAAATTTGGAAATGCCTATAGGAACTGATTCAAAGTCAATTGAGCCAAAATATATTTTAAAAAAATTAATGAACCTAATGATGCTGAGGAAAAATCCTTTGAAAAATTTGAAAATTATGTTCAATGTGATAGCTTAAATTGACTTTGGAAGAGTGATAATGAATCATGCCTTTCACTGCTTGGAATAGCAGTGATTTACTGAAGATGTGGAATAAGACATGACTGTTCTGTGAAGCTGTCTTTCTTGATTCTATGTATGATAAGGCAGGAGTGTATTTATTGGGAATAAGGATATGGGAAGAGACTGGGGGTAGGGGGGTGATAGTGATAAAAAAAAGGAGAAAAAGAAAAAGACATAAATGAAATTTACAAAAATGCATTAAAGAGACCAGAAGGAAAGTCAGCAGAGGAAACAGAGAAGCAGGGCTGATGACTGGCAAAAATCCTATTAAATTTCATTAAAAAAATATAGATAAGTTGTATGTAATAGAGATGAATGGTTTCATAATAATTCTGTTTTTCTTTTTTTTATATTGAGATACTCATATCAGTTGATGTGTGTTCATAATAAAAAGAAAATTTAATTAAAATTATTGTGAAGAATTTTTTTTATTTTCAATATCAACATTATATTGGTTTTTCTCTTTTATAGCTTTGCAAGTTATTTTGCTACCTCATGCTCCAATGTTTCTGTCACAGTATGTAATTATAAATATTATTTCTTCTGTTATTATAATCTGATTCTCAAGGATAGTACCTTAGTTTGGACCTTCTCCTCTTAACTGGTCTGCTACAATAGCCTCCACAAATTCAAGTCTCTCTGCTGTCTAATATAACCTTCACACAACTATATAAATGATATTTCTAAAACAGATACCTGATTCATCCTTCTCCTATTCTGTATACTCCAGTGTAGCCCTATTACCTTTAAGATCAAATACAAACTCTCATCTTTGTCATTTAAAGCCCTTCACAACCTATCCTGAACCTTCCTATTTTTTCAGACATTATACAGTTATTAGACTTGAGTCAGAAAGAATTTTAGTGTCAGCTCTCAATTGTCTAGCCGTTTCACCATAGTTTAGCCCCTCTGACCCTCAGTCTTCTCACTGTAAAGTGCAAATAAAAATATCTACTCTACCCACCTTGAATAAATATTGTTAGGATCAAAGATGATAATATTCAGGGAAGTGCCTTGTAAATTGTAAAGAGTATTATACACTGTAACCATTTAATCAAAAACTTCCCCTTTTCCTTTGGGGAGGTGATTACTAACCCCCCTAGTTCAGTAGTCACACCCCAAAATCTAGGACATTCTCTCTATCACCTCTAAAATTGTCACCAAGACTTCTAGTAGGCACATTTGCAGAAATAAGGAATATCAAAATCAGAAGGAATTTCAGAAGCTACCTATTCAGAACTCAACCTTTATAGAAACTCCCTTTATAATATCCACAACAAAGTAGTCATCTACCCTTTACAACCCACCCTTGAGTTAGGAAAGCCCTTGCTGACTTATAGAGGTCATTTTCAAATGTGTACAGTATTGTTAAGAAAGTTTTTTTTTTTTTCTTTACATCAAACCAATGTCTTTTCCTTTGTACTTTCTAACTATTGTTGCTGGTTCTGTCTTCAGGAGCCGAGTAGAACAAGTAAGTCGAAAGTCATGGCTGTCTTAGCTGGATGCTCTCCAACCTTTCTAATATGTGGTACTCAGATTTGAATACAATATTCCAGGTGTCATTTGATTAGGACAGAGTACAGTAAGACTATAATTTATAATATTTCATGTGTTATGTTGCCTAAGATCCCATTAATTTTGTGGATATCATATCACATCAATGAAACAAGCTATAGGGAATATCACAAGGGAAAATGAACCATTTTACATAAATTGATTACATCAATTTTAAAAACTGTGCAACTTTTTCCCCCCGATTCAATAAAGGCAAGAGAAAAAGAAAAAAAAGCAATTGAATGGGAAAAATATTTATAACAAGTTTCTCTAATAAAAAGTTTCATTTACAAGATACATAAAGAATTAATACATATTTGTAAGAATAAGATCTAAATGGTCTAAGGATATGAACAGGCAGTTTCAAGGAAAGAAAACCATGCTATGTATAGCCAAGTGAAAAAAAAAATCTTCCAAATCACAACTAGAGATATACAAATTAAATCATCTAATGCCTCAGAGAGACAAAGATGATTGAAAAGAAACATTATCATTGTTGGAGTGGACCATTGATGCACGACTGGCAAAACTGTAAATATGTGCAAACATTCTGCACAGTATTTTGAAGTTATGTCCAAAATTACCTAAAGAAGAAAGCATTTATTAAGCTCCTGCTTTAAACAAAGCACTGTGCTAAGTGCTTACCAAAAATTATTTCAGTTGGTCATCACAACATCTCTGGGATATTTTTGCTCTTGTATTCTGCATTTTTCATTGGAGGAAACTGAGGCTGGCAGAGATTAGTGACTTGTTTAAAGTCACACAGTTGATAAGTATCTGAAGTTGGATTATAAATGGAGATCTTCTGAACTCCCGGCCCAACACTGAATCCATTGCACTCCTTAGGTTACAATGATAACGTTGTTATAACTATTCACAAAAGAGGTAAAAGAAAAATGTATCCCTACAAAAAAAAGTTATAACAGCTAGTTTTGTGGTCATAAACAAATGGAAATTAAAGGAATGGCCATCAATTGAGAATTGCTGAATAAGTTGAATATGAATGTCATGAATTATTACTGTGCTGTAATAAATAAGGAAACAGATGATTTCAAAGAGACTTGGAAAAACCCATAAAAGGAAATTTGGAGTCAAGTGAGAAGAGACAGAATAAGTTAAAATATAGGTATTATATAATTTTTTTTAAGTGTGAAAACAATTATAATCCCATACAGCCATTGATAGAGCCAGGAGCATCACATATAAAATAAAAACATTGTAAATATAAATAATTGAAAACTATAAGCTATCTTCAAAATAATAAGTTCTCTACAAAAATAATGGCCATTCTTAAATCCAAAGAATGAATAATGAAACATGCTCTCCAACTAACAGAAAAGTAGTAGTTTTTTTAGGGTGTAGAAATACAATTGATGACAGAGAAACTGGGGGAGGGGAGGGTAACAGACAGAGATAGATGGACGGATGGATGGATACATGGGTAGATAAGTAAGAGAGAAAGAAATGATGGAATGGATAGATAAATGAGAGAAACAGAGAAATCTCTACATATATTTGGATACTATTTCTATAACTATCTGTATCTACCTATGCACATACACATATATACATATCCACACATATATACATACATATATATGCATATATTATATATGTAGCTAAATTGGTATGCAAAACACCTATTTATATATCTGTACAAATCTGCATGTATAAATATAATTTTGCATGTGCATATGTAACTGTGTTTCTATCTATATGTCTATGTCTATAGCTAACATCTACTATATCTATCTGTCTTTCTGTTTGTAGTTAATATCTGTATGATATTGTTTTAATCTTTCTCCAAAATAAAAGGAAATGGGAAAGAGCAAAAATCAAATTCTGTTAATTAATTTTTAATAGAGACACAGTGTGCTACAAATAAAGAATATATTGTGAACTGCCATACAATCACTACTATTAGTTTTGTTTATTTACTTTTGTGTATACAACAGACCATTCAAGAATGAGATTCGTTTGCAAATACAAGTAAAAAAATAAAACATGTTAATAAAACTTTATAAATCTACACTATTCAATAAAATGTCCAGCTTTTTTAATGTGACATCTACCCTCACCATTTTGTACTCTTAGTTGTTTATATTTACCCAAGATAAGGTTTTACATTTATGTCTGTTCAATTTCAGCTGTTTTGGTTTATTACATTGTTCTAACATGTGGAAATCCTTTTGCATCTAGATTTTGCCATGCAACCTGCTAACTATCCTTTCTAGATCTGTGTTATGTACAAATCTGATAAACAGACCTTCTTTGCTTCTCTATATGAGTCACTGATAAAAATGATGGCATAGTGCCCAGGACATGAATTCTTAGTCTTTTGTTGTATCATGGCATCTCTGATAGTCTTGTGAGGTCTATGTGCCCCTTTTTGTAATGTTTTTGAATGAACAAAATCAATACACTGAAGTCCAAAGGAGAATAATCATATTGAATTTTTTCGCAAACCATTAGCCTTCCCCCACAAAAACCAAACAAAAAATAAAAAAACAAACAAATTTACCACATGGAAGTCTAATATTTTGGTCCTTCCATGTGGTATGATCTAAGGAGAAGCATAGTCACTGCTGTCCTAGATTATGGTCTGATCTATAAGCACAATTCTCCCTCATTTCAACTACAGATATTTATGCACTTTAGCATACTATCTCTAAAAATTACTTTAAAAAGTGTAGAAAAAAATGTATTTTTTGTTTCTTTTTAAAGAGGGAAACTGGAATCAACAAAGTATAGGTCAGTAAATTACATTTAAATTTCTAGGTAATGTATATACTTACATAATACATTATGCAAGGGGAGTTTTTCAAATTACTTTTTTTAAAAGTCAATTCCTAAACACCAGTTTAACTTTGAAAGATCTTTGAAAATAGCAGTACAAAAAAATCTGAAGCTTATAATGGAGGCCCCTCCACCCTAGGAGCAGAGGCAAATTTTAAGATAAGACTAAACCCCTAGAAATAGACTAGAAAATAATCAAATAACAACAAAAGAAAACATGATCGGGGGCGGAGCCAAGATGGCGGAGTAGAAAGACACACATACGCTACCTCCAAACCCACTGCCCGTAAAATATCTGTAAAAAAGAACCACTGGTGAATTCTGGACCAGCAGAAGCCACAGAACAATGGAGCGGAGGAGATTTCTGTTCTAGAGATCCTGAAAACCTCTCACAAAAGGTCCCTCATGCCCTGGACCTGGAGCAGAGCCCAACCCTTCCTCAGCGGCATGCAGTGCAGAAAGGCGTGGACCCGAGCAGGCTTCAGGGAAAAAATCTCCAGCAGGCTGCACCGGTCCCCCACCCACAGGTGACAAGGGTCAGTGAGAGGGTCTCTTCAGGGGGTCGAGAGGGGTGTGGGGTGCCCCCATAACTCAGGCCCCCTCAGGAGGCAGCAGCGGAGGTGGGAGCAGACCTGGGCTCCCCAAGCAGGCAGGAGCCCAGATCCATTGTTGAAGGTCTCTGCATAAACCCCCTGAGGGAAGTGAGCCCATGAGGATACCCTGTCCCCACCTGAGCATCTGAACTTAATCTCACACTGAAGAGCAGCTCTGCCGCCACCCAAAGCTCTGAGGCTGGGAAGCAGCATTTGAATCTCAGACCCCAAGGGCTGGCTGGGCAGATCTGGAGCTGAAGTGGGTGTGAAGAGGACACTCAGAAGTCAAGTCACTGGCTGAGAAAATGCCTAGAAAAGGGAAAAAAAATAAGACTATAGAAGGTTACTTTCTTGGTGAACAGGCATTTCCTCCCTTCCTTTCTGATGAGGGAGAACAATGCTTACCATCAGGGAAAGACACAGAAGTCAAGGCTTCTGTATCCCAGCCCTCTCAATGGGCTCAGGCCATGGAAGAGCTCAAAAAGAATTTTGAAAATCAAGTTAGAGAGGGGGAGGAAAAGCTGGGAAGAACAATGAGAGACATGCAGTCAAAGCATGAACAGCAGGTCAGCACCCTGCTAAAGGAGACCCCAAAAAATGCTGAAGAAAATAACACCTTGAAAAATAGGCTAACTCAATTGGCAAATCAGGTTCAAAAAGCCAATGAGGAGAAGAATGCTTTCAAAAGCAGAATTAGCCAAATGGAAAAGGAGGTTCAAAAGCTCACTGAAGAAAATAGTTCTTTCAAAATTAGAATGGAACACATGGAGGCTAATGACTTTATGAGAAACCAAGAAATCACAAAACAAAACCAAAAGAATGAAAAAATGGAAGATAATGTGAAATACCTCATTGGAAAAACAACTGACCTGGAGAATAGATCCAGGGGAGACAATTTAAAAATTACAGGCCTACCTGAAAGCCATGACCAAAAAAAAAGCCTACACATTATCTTTCATGAAATTATCAAGGAAAACTGCCCTGAGATTCTAGAACCAGAGGGCAAAATAAGTATTCAAGGAATCCACAGAACACCACCTGAAAGAGATCCAAAAAGAGAAACTCCTAGGAACCTTGTGACCAATTTCCAGAGTTCCCAGGTCAAGGAGAAAATATTGCAAGCAGCTAGAAAAAAACAATTCAAGTATTGTGGAAATTCAATCAAGATAACACAAGATCTAGCAGCTTCTACATTAAGGGATCAAAAGGCATGGAATAGAATATTCCAGAAGTCAAAGGAACTAGGACTAAAACCAAGAATCACCTACCCAGCAAAACTGAGTATAATACTTCAGGGGAAAAAATGGTCTTTCAATGAAATAGAGGACTTTCAAGCATTCTTGCTGAAAAGACCAGAGCTGAAATGAAAATTTGACTTTGAAACACAAGCATGAAGAGAAGCATGAAAAAGTAAAAGCAAAGAGAAGTCATAAGGGACTTTACTAAAGTTGAACTGTTTACATTCCTACATGGAAAGACAATATTTGTAACTCTTGAAACTATTCAGTATCTGGGTACTGGGTGGGATTACACACACACATGCACACACACACACACACACACACACACATAGAGACACAGTGCACAGAAAGATTTGAAGAGAATGGGATCATATCTTAAAAAAATTAAATCAAGCAGTGAGAGACAAATATATTGGGAGGAGAAAGGGAGAAATGGAATGGGGGAAATTGTCTCTCATAACAGAGGCAAGCAAAAGACTTATTAGTGGAGGGATAAAGAAGGGAGGTGAGAGAAAAACATGAAGTTTACTCTCATCACATTCCACTAAAGGAAGGAATAAAATGCACACACATTTTGGTATGAAAACCTATCTTACAATACAGGAAAGTGGGGGATAAGGCGATAAGCAGGGTGGGGGGGATGATGGAAGGGAGGGCATGGGGAGGAGGGAGCAATTTGAGGTCAACACTCATGGGGAGGGACAGGATCAAAAGAGAGAACAGAAGTAATCGGGGACAGGATAGGATGGAGGGAAATATAATTAGTTGTTACACAACACTGCTATTATGGAAGTCACTTGCAAAACTACACAGATTTGGCCTATATTGAATTGCTTGCCTTCCAAAGGGAAGGGGTGGGGAGAGAGGGAGGAAGAGAAGTCAGAACTCAAAGTTTTAGGAACAACTGTCGAGTACTGTTCTTGCCACTAGGAAATAAGAAATACAGGTAAAGGGGTATAGGATGGAGACAAGGAAAGAGAGGGATGATAGAAGAAAGGGCAGATTGGCAGACAGGGGCAATCAGAATGCTCAGTGTTTTGGGGTGGGGGGAGCAGACAAAAAGGGAGAAAATTTGGAACCCAAAATTTTGTGAAAATGAATATTAAAATTTGAAGAAAGAAAGAAAGAAAGAAACAAGGAAAAAAAGAAAAACAAGCTAACTCAATTGGCAAAAGAGGTTCAAAAAAGCTAATGAGGAGAAAAAGTGGTTTAAAAAGCATAATTAGTGAAATGGAAAAGGAGGTTCTAAAGTTCAATGAAGAAAATAGTTTAAAAATTAGAATGGAACAGATGGAAGCTGAGGACTTTTTAAGAAACCAAGAAATTGAAAAACAAAACCAAAAGAATGAAAAAATAGAAGATATTGTGAAATATCTCATTTGAAAAACAACTGATCTGGAAAATAGATCCATGAGAGACAACTTAAAAATTATGGGACTACCTGAAAGTCATGATCATAAAAGAACCTAGACATCATCTTTCATGAAATTATTAAGAGAAACTGCCCTGATATTCTAGAACCAGAGGGCAAAATAAATATAGAAAGAATCCACTTATCACCTACTGAAAGAGATCTGAAAAGAGAAATCCCTAGGAACATTGTAGCCAAATTCCAGAGTTTTCAGGTCAAGGGGAAAATATTGCAAGCAGCTAAAAAGAAACACTTCAAGTACTGTGGAAATACAATTAGGATAACACAAGATCTGGCATCTTCTATATTAAGGGATGGAAGGGTGTGGAATATGATGTTTCAGAAGTCAAAGAACTAGGATTAAAACAAAGAATCACCTACCCAGCAAAACTGAGTATAATACTTTAGGGGGAAAAATGGTCATTCAATGAAATAGAGGACTTTCAGATATTCTTGATGAAAAGACCAGCACTGAAAAGAATATTTGACTTTCAAACACAAGAATAAAGAGGAGTATGAAAAGGAAAACAGGAAAGGGAAATCTTAACAGAGTTCTAATGTTGAACTGTTTACATTCCTACATGGAAATATCATATGTGTAACTATTGAAACTTTTCTCAGTATCTGGGTAGTTGGTGGGATAATACAAACACACATACACACACATGTGTGTATATACATATATATATATACGTATATACACACATATATACATATATATCTCGTAAAAGAGGCAAGAAAAATGTTTTGTCAATGGAGGGGAAAAGGGGGGAGGTGAGAGGGGAAAAAGTGAAGCTTACTCTCATCACATTTGTCTCAAGGAAGGAATAGCATGCACACTCAATTTGGTATGAAAACCTATCTTGTACTCTAGGAAAGTAGGGTAGAAGGGGATAAGCAGGGTGGGGGGAATGATGGAAGGGAGGGCAAACAGGAGGAGGGAACAATTAGAAGTAAACACTCTTGGGGAGAGACAAGGTCAAAGGAGAGAATAGAAGAAATGGGGGGCAGGATATGATGGAGGGAAATATAGTTAGTCTTACACAACATGAGTGTAATGGAAGTCATTTGAAAAATTACACAGCTTAGCACGTGTGGAGCCAAAGAGAAAAGTAGGGCTCCGCTTCTTTTCTTTCCTCTCTCCCCTCCCCCTCTCTCCCCGCTTGTACTTCTACTTCCATTCCCTTAAGCTTAGCCTTCTTAGGAAATCTCCCCCTCTTCGTCCTAAGAAAGAAGACCCCCTGCACTTGTAACCGAAACCCTGTAATAAAGCTCAACCCCTGTTTGACTCTGGAACGTCCTTTCTCTCATACGTGCATCCAGCGTGGCCAGCCGAAGACCTGGACAGGGTATGTTTGTGTCTCCACAGGAAAAGGTGATGCGTGGATTCCCATTAGAAGGATCCGTAGGTGGGAACCGAGGTCGGAGACGACGGAGACGCAGGAGGCGGAGACCCCGGAGAGCCCAGAGACCCCGGAGAAGGATCATACACCACCTGAGCCTGCTGCTGACAGCTTTAACCTTGCTGCCCAGAGAGGAAGCAGCCCTCATCACAACCGCAGACACTGCTGCTGACAGCTTCCCATCTAGGCATCCTTTTTTCGCCAGCTGAATGAGGACTTTGATATTACAAACCCAGGACACTTGGGTGGGGAGGAGGTGACCAATTTTCCACCTGTATAGATCCATTTGCAAGATTAAGGGAGTGGTGACGTGTAAGGCGCCTACACCAGCTGCTCCTCTTAAAATATGCTTTGGGATTAGTTGATTGCACTTCCCCTGTTGTAACTCAGCCATTTAGTTTCATCTTTGTTTTATTTGATGCCTCCCTTTGTCAGTTGTGCTAGCTGCAGATTTCTGTGTGAATGAAGTCTTGTTGTAAGGTACTCATATGCTAAAGGCCTTCCTTAATCCACTCAGCCTCCAGCCACTGTTTGCTCTAGAGCCAGGTGCGCTCCGCGCATAACAAAGAAGGGGATATGTTGGGACTGGAAGCTCAATTCCGTGTGGACAGTCTCGGGCAGGTAAAAGTAGGACTTCTAAATCTTAGAGTCTTACGAGGCCCTCCATGAACAGCGGGGGTTCGAGAAGGTCAGACTGAGCTAGCTCGGCTAGCTCGGGTATTTCCGCCTCTCCCCCGGAGATACCTGATGGGTGGAGTCTCCCTGCCCTTGAGGTCGTCCCGGATTGGAGCACACTAGTTACCTAACAGCACGGTATTGAGATGCAAACTGTGTGGCTGAAGATTAAGTAGGATTGAGGAAGCCAGAAAGCTCTCTCTTAGCACGTGTGGAGCCAAAGAGAAAAGTAGGGCTCCGCTTCTTTTCTTTCCTCTCTCCCCTCCCCCTCTCTCCCCGCTTGTACTTCTACTTCCATTCCCTTAAGCTTAGCCTTCTTAGGAAATCTCCCCCTCTTCGTCCTAAGAAAGAAGACCCCCTGCACTTGTAACCGAAACCCTGTAATAAAGCTCAACCCCTGTTTGAAAAAAAAAAAAAAAAAAAAAGAAAAATTACACATATATAGCCTATACTGAATTGCTTGCCTTCTCAGTGGGGATGGATGGGGAGGAAGGAAGAAAGAGAAGTTGGAATTCAAAATTTTAAGAACAAATGTCGAGAATTGTTTTTGCATACAACTGGGAAATAAGAAATACAGTTAATGGGGTATAGAAATTTATCTTGCCCTACAGGACAAAAGAGAAGATGGCCATAAGGAAAAGGAGGGGTGTTAAAAGGGAGGGAAGATTTGTGAAAAGTTTAATCAGAATGCTTGGCGTTTGGGGTGGGGGGAAGGGAGAGATGGGGGAAAATTTGGAACTCAAAATTTTTTGGAAATGAATGTTGAAAACTAAATATAAATAATAATAATAATAATAACAATAAAGAAATAGGCTGGGAAAATGAATAGACAACTACAAGAAAACTTGATGATAAAAGGTTACCATGGTGTGAAGGACCCCAAAATATAGAAGTAAACAATCCCAAAACAGTTACAAGTAAAGCTTCAAAGCAATGTTTGTTAATTGAATGCAAGGGCAACAAGTATTCCTAAAAAGAATTAAAGAGAGAGAAAAGAGTGGATAGAGGAAAAAATGGAGATAGTAATCATTACCGTGCAAGAATATTATGAACAAATATAATTAACTGCTTGTTAAAAGAGGCAAAAAAGTGCATAATAATACTTTATAAAACAGAATTGATCTAATAATAAAAAAAAAGGAGCAAAAATTCACTAATGGAAAGAACCTTTTTAAAAGGCAAATTGGCCAAATGGAAAAGGCAATACAAAAATTCACTGAAAAAAGAAAACTTAAAAAATAGAATTGGGCTAATGGAAAAAGAGGGGAAAAGCTCATTGAAGAAAATAAATACTTAAAACATAGAACTGGACAAGTGACTCCATGAGACATCCAGAAACAAGAAAACAAGGTCAAAAAAATGAAAAAAATAGAAGAGAATGTGAACTATTTCATCAGACAAACAACTGATCTGTAAAATAGATTAAGGAGAGATAACTCAAGAAATTTTGAACTAACTGAGAGTCATAATAAACAGAAGAGCCTATACAACCATATTTCAAGGAAGTGTCAAGAAAACCTGTCTTGATATATTGGATATAAAGCATGAAATAGAAATTAAAAGAATCTACCAATCACTTCCTGAAAGTGATCCTAAAATGAAAATCCTCAAGAATATTGTAGTCAAATCCTAGAGCTGGCAGGTCAAGGATGAAATATTACAAATAGTCAGGAAGAAACAATTCATATATCATGGAGCCACAGTCAGAATTGCCCAAGATTTATGAGCTTCCACATTTAAGGAGTAAAGCATTTGGAACGTGATATTCCAGAGGGCAAAGGATCTATGATTATATCCAAGAAGATCTTACCCAGAAAAACTAAACATAATTCTATTTTTGGAGAGGAAGATATTTGATCAATAGAGGACTTTAAAAAATTTGTGATTAAAAATCCAGAGCTGAATAAAAATTTTGACCTTCAAGTCGAAGATAAGAGCAGCATAAAATGGTAAGCATGAAAGAGTAATCCTAAGGGATTCAATCAATTTAAACTGTTTACATTCTTGTATGGGATGAAGTAGCAGCAAGTAAATTAGAATCTTTGCTGTTTTTCTGGACTGAATTTTAACCAATCAGTTATGTGCATGTGGGTTCTAGCCAATTAGATGCTGAGTAGATGCTACATATAAAGAGAGAGCCAGTGTTGAGAAAGCAGATGTGAAGAGAGCCAATATTGAAAAGAAGAGAGCTGAGAGAGTGGGGCAGAGACCTCCAAGAACTTGGAGGAGACCTCCAAGAGTTGTGAGAGGAAACTTCTAACAGTGGAGACACTCCCACCTAAAGGAGGCCTAGCCCTTTTTGAGAACTCTTGAAGTTAACTGAGCTCTTCATTGCCATTTTGTAACACCAATATGTGTACATATATACATACATATATATATGTGTATATATATGTATATACACACACACTACCCAAAGTCCAGAGGCTCTGTGTTAACAGCTTAGTTCACTTTAACAGCTCTCAAAAGGGACTAAACTTTCCATGTGTCTCCATTCTCAGAGGTCTCCTCTCCCAGCTCCCAGAGCTCTCCTTCCCCAGGTCCCAAATGTCTCCTCCCCCAACTCTTGGTGGTCTCCCCACCCCACTCTCAGCTTTCTTCCTCTCAATGCTGGCCTCACTGCTTCAATGCTGGCTCTCTTCACATCTGCATTCTTAACACTGGCTCTCTCTTTATATGCAGTCCTACTTAGTATCTAATTGGCTAGAGTCCATGTGCACATATGTATGCATCTGACTGATTAAAACTCAATCCAGAAAAAACAGCAAAGATGCTGCTTTGCTTGTTGTTACAAATGTTTATACATGTAATTCCTAAGAAATTTATCATTATTAGGATAGTTAGATAAAGGTAGCAAAAATAGGACATATATGTGACATAATTATATTGGGATGATTTGCAAAAGCAAGTAATATAGGGATGAGAAAGAGGAATGCACTGACAAAAGGTAGAAGGAAGAGTTAGTTTGTGGCAAGTTTTCCTACATAAGAGAGACACACAAGGAAGGGCTTTTCCTGTAGAGGGGAAAATGAGAGGGATAGCAGGCAATGCTTGAATCTCATTTTTATTGGAATTGTTTCAGAGCTAAGTGTGTGTGTGTGTGTGTGTGTGTGTGTGTGTACATACGTATGCACTTGTGTGCACACATACACATATACATACATACATACATGCGTGTGTATGTGTAAGTGTGTATACAGGTGTACACACACAGCATCAGTTAGGCAGTCAGGAATAGAAATTTATCTTACCCAAGAGGGAATTAGGAGGAATAGGGGATGACAAGGAGTAGAGGGAATTGGGGGACATAGTGGGTCAGAGGCAAGATAGACTTTTAAGGAGGGTCAGGATAAAAAGATAGAAGGATAAACAGAGGGAAATGAAATGGACGGAAATGCACAATTAGCGATCATAACTGTGAATATGAATGGGATAAGTCAGTACATAGAACAGAAGTGAATAACGGAATGAACTGGAAACCAGAATCAAACAACTTATTGTGTATAAGAGACAGAATTGAGACAGAAAGACACACAGAGTTAAAATGAAGAGCAAGATCAGATTCTATTATGCTTCAATTGAAGTGAAAATGTTAGGGGCTGCAATAATGATCTCAGAAAAAGCAAAAGCCAAAATAGATCTAATTGAAAGGGATAATCAGATAAACTACAATTTACCAAATTCACAATAGACAATGAAGTAATATTAAAAAAAAATTGCAGCTATTTTCTATTATAAAGGCCTCAGTTCTCAATTATAAGGAACTTAGTCTAATTGTTTCTTAATTTAATTTTAATTTTTAGTTTGTGTTTCCAATATTCACTTTTATAAGATTTTGAGTTCCAAATATTTTTCTCATTCACTCCACCCCCTCACTCTCTCCTGTCCCCCTTTCCCAAGATGGCAAGCAATCTGATACAGGTCATATACATACAATCATATTAAACATATTTCCACATTAATCATATTGTGAAAGAAGAATAAGAACAAAAGGGAATACCACAAGAAAGAAAAAAGTAAAAATAGTATGCTTTGATTTACATTCAAAATCCATAGTTCTTTCTCCGGGTGTGAATAGCTTTTTTTATGATGAGTCCTTTGGTATTGTCTTAGATCGTTGTATTGCTGAGAAGAGGTAAGTCTATCACGATTGATTACAGCACCATGTTGTCATTACTATGTATAATGTCTGCCTGGTTCTGTTCACTTCACGTAGCATCATTTCAAATAAGTCTTTCTAGGTTTTTCTGAAATCCACCTGCTCATCATTTCTTATGGAACAATAGTATTCCATTACATTCATATATCACAACTTCTTCAGTCATTCCTTAATTGATTGGCATCCCCTCAATTTCCAAGTCTTTGGCACAACAAAAACAGTTGCTATACATATTTTTGGACAGGTGGGTCCTTTTTCCACTTTTTATGATCTCTTTGTGATATAAATCTAGTAGTGGTATTGCTAGATCAAAGGGTATGTGCAATTTGATTGCCTTTGGGCATAGTTCCAAACTGCTCTCCATAATGACCGCGTCAGATCACAACTTCAACAATCCATCGGTGTTCCAATTTTCCCAGATTTTCTGCAACATTTATCATTTTCATTTTCTGTCATATTAGCTGATCTGATAGGTGTGAGATGGTAACTCAGAGGTGTTTTAATTTGCATTTCTCTAATCAACAGTGATTTAGAGCATTTTTTCACATGACTGTAGGTAGTTTTAATGTTACCATCTGAAAATTGCCTGTTCATATCCTTTGGCCATTTATCAATTAGGGAGTGACACATACTCTTATAAATTTGACACTCTATATATTTTAGAAATGTTATCTTTATCAGAAACACTGGCTGTAAATATTGTTTCTCACCTTTCTGCTTCCCTTCTAATCTTCGTTGCCTCGGCTTTGTTTGTGTAAAAACTTTGCAATGTAATCAAAATTATCCATTTTGAATTTCATAATGTTCTCTATCTCTTGTTTGGTCATTAATTCTTCCCTTCCCCATAGATCTGACAGGTAAACTATTCCTTGCTCTGCTAACTTGATTATGGTATCACCTTTTATGTCCAACTTGAGCTCCTCCAAGAAGGCTTTTGGGATCTGAGACCAATTTACATTCCCCTTTGATTTTTTTGCATGTAGGAATGTTGATATTTTCCTCTTCTGTTTTTATCTTTCTTATTAGCATAATAGCTTTCTATTGTCAAAGCCATTGTTTTGTTTCTTGTCCATTTTTTTTTCTTATTTCATGGGTTTTAAAGTTGAGCTCACCTGCTGGAGCAGAGGGGGTACTGTCTGAAACTTCTTGTCTTGAGGGTCAGGGGCCTGATCACTGACTTTATGTGCCAAGGCCTCAGGTGCTGGCAGCTTGCTTACTGCTCTGAAGTGGCTCAGTCTAGGTGCACGTGTTGTTGCCTCGGTACCAGGGCTGTCACTTTGCCCTTTGTGCTAGGGCGGGAGGCCTCAAAGCTGCCCTGCTCTGCCACTAGACTGCTGAGCCAGGACTGAGTGGCCTCAGTTACTGATCAGAGCTGTGGCTGGGTATCTCCTACTGACATTGGGATATAGCCTGTGCTGGGCAGAGCTCTCCCTTTACTCAAGTTAGACAGACCTTTCATGAAGTCCTTCTAAGTTATTTAAAGGTAGAAAATTGCTTCATTCTAACTTTTTGTAGGTTCTGTTGCTCCAGAATCTGTTTATAGGCTCGATTTAGCATTGTTCCCATCCTGGCTCTGCCTCCACTGAGTCCAATTTACAAAAATAAAAGATATTCTCCAATTGATAAAGGATCAAAATATATGAATAGGTAGGTTTCAGGAGAATAAAAACTATTTATACTCATATAAAAAAGGCTCTAAATCAATATTGATTAGAGAAAGGCAAATTAAAACAACTCTGAGGTACCACCTCATACCTTTCAGAAATGAAAAATATTGAAGAGAATAAGAGAAAAAAGCTGCATTAATGAACTGTTGGTGGAGCAGTTAACTGACCCAACCATTCTGGTAAGCAATCTGGAACTATATTAAAAGGGTTATAAAATCCTTTGATCCAGCAATATCACTACTATGTCTTTTCCCCAAAGAGATTAAAGAAAAAGGAAATGGACCTATATGTATGAAGATATTTATAGTAATTCTCTTTATTGTAGTAATGAATTGGAATTTGAGGGGATGTTCATCAATTAGGGAGTGGCTTGGAAAGTTATGCCATATAATTTTGATGGAGTACTATTATGCTATAAGAAATGATGAGAGGATAAGTTTTCTGGGGTGGGGGGGAAATCATTGTAAGACCCATACAGACTGATATACAGTAAAATGGCAAGAACTGGAAGATCTCTGGGCACAGTAAAAACAATATTGTAATGACTTTCAACTGTGAAAGATTTTGTGGTGAAAAAGAAAAAAAAAAGATGAAAAAAATGTGATCCACTTCCATAGAGAGAACTGATGAATTCTTAGTAAAAGTTAAAGTATAATTTTCTTGCTCCATTTTTTCTTTTCATTTTTCTTATATGGTAATTCTGAACATATATTTTGCATGATTTCACATGTATAATTGATATAACAATTTTTACTTTCTCAGTGGGTGGGGTATGGATTAGTGGGAGCAAAGGAATCTGGAATTCAAAATTTAAAAAGAATGTTAATATTAAATAGTAAAAGAAAGAAATCATATGAAAAAAAGGAATAATGTAACATTTTCAATAAGATCACTTTCTTGTTCACTGGAATCAAGGAATGATTTTGGTGTCTTGGAGTATTCCATGACAAAAAGACTTTTTCTATAATCTTTGCAGTTCAATACATTCCTTATGCCTGTGATTCAGTTCAATTCAACAGATACTGGTCATTACACAGAAAGCAAGAAAATCTTAACACTGGCATCCATAACCACTGGAAATAGATCTACTTTTACTCAGGAACATATTATTGAAAAGGAAAAGCACATTCAGGCTGAAATAAAATAATTAGCATAGAATTCAAAGCATTTGTTCCAATTAGAATTGGATTGTTTCTCTCCCTGGTAAGGAATATCAACTTCAAGGATAAGACTAATGCTGCGAGGAAGATTTTCATAAGACTTTGCTTGTTTGGGTTTTGCTTTGTTTTTTTTTTTTTTGGTTTCCTCATTAATAAGTGAATATCTATTGTGAATGCAAGAGGAAACCATTTGGAATGAGCTATACTATTCAAAGAACAAAATTTTATTTCATGAAGACTTACTTTCTTTATTTGAATTCAAGACAAAACAGTTGGCTTAGACTATTCTAATTGTGAGGGGCAATGGATAGAGCCATGCCTGGAGTCAGGGTGCAATACATAGATGGATGGATGCCTGGAGTCAGGAAGACCTGAGTACAAATCTTGCCTTGCATACTAACTGTGTCCTCATCTGTAAAATGAACTGGAGAAGGGAATGGAAAACCACTCCCATATCTTTGTCAAGAAAACCTCAAATGCGGTAACAAATTGCTTACAATGGAAATGACTGAACAACAATTCTAATTGTGAGCGCTTTTAGTTAACTAAAAATAATAATGCAATAATCTTGCAAATAACAGGCAAGAAAAATTGAATTTCTTTGTAAAATTTACTGAATGAGAATTCTGTGCCAAATAAACTCTAATAGTACCTTTAAAAAGAGCCTCCCAACCTCTTATGGTATTATCTTTGTCTATGTACTCCCAGCACTTAGCACAATCTTTTGCATAGAGTAGGTATTAAATGTACACACACATATACATACATGCACACATATACACATATATGTATGTTTGTGTGTGTATGTATGTGTACAAAATTTGAATTTGAATCTTTTTTTTTTTATACTTTTGTGTCATAAGATCATACAGGATGGAATCATGACAAGAACACTGATTTCAGTATCAGAAAATCCTGGAATCAATTTTATGGTTTATAATTTGAATCACCCTGTAGTAAATCTCTCCATCTTTCTTGTACTTTCTATCTTCAAATGTAATAGGAGGGTAGGGTGAAATAAATTATCTCCAGGGTCCCTTTCAACAACAATAACATGAAATATTTTTCTCCAAATCTTTAGAAAGGCATTTGCTTCAAATATATGGCAGAAATATGATTGTCTTAGGTATAACGATAACAGAATCTAATATAATGTAATTAATAACAACAATGATGCTAGCTAATATTTGCATTATGCTTACTATGTGCTAGGCATTGTGCTAACTGCTATGCAATTATTGTCTTATTTGACCCTCACAACAGCCCTAAGATGTAGGTGGTATTATGATCCCCATTTTATAGCTTTTGGAACTGAAGCAGAACACATTTCAGTGACTTGCCCAGGGTCACAGCTGGTGTCTGAGACTGTATTTGAAATTTGATCTTTCTGACTCCAGCTCCATCCATCATTTCCCCTTAGCACATGAATCCTTCTTGTTGGTTAGAATTTGAATTAGGCCATAGTACCATTATCTTTCCCACTCCCACATTTCTTAATTTACTTTCTAAAAGATGAAATGGACAGAAAAAGGCTAAGATTTTACTAAAGGGTTTATTTTTAGTAAAAAAAAAAATAGCTTACATAGGTGAAAAATCTTGATCACAATTACTTCTTTTTCTATGGGAGTTTTATATTATGAAAATATTTTTTATGTCCTTCATCAGATAAGACAACATCATGTATATTCCCCAAAAGATATTTGTCCATTTTCTCCATGCCAATTAAATAATCAAATGTTTTCCATTGTACTTTACCCCCAGAGATTAACAAATTCCTACATAGATATGTACTATTTCCTCTCTATCTGTTTAATTTATTTTGAAGATTGTTAAAGTCATACTTCCATCATTGTATTGCAATTCTTAACTTTGTTAGCAACATTCAATGGGTAGACTTATAGACAGGTTACACCACAATTATTGTTCTTATCCTTAATCCTAGTTGTCCCCACACCAAAAACAAGAATCTGAACTTTATATCTCTCTCAGAATTTCGTGCAATGATGAGTACACAGTGAATCCTTAATAAATACATTTTGAATGAATTATTGAGTAATTCATCATTCTTATTTTTTCTGTCATATCTGATACAATTCATAATGTTAAGTTTATTCATTATATTTGTGTTTTTGTAACATTTCACTTTTAAGACTCTTATTATATTTACTTATTTCTGGGAATATTCATTCTTTCCAGTTATCATTAAATGGGATCTTTTCCCTGGAATATCCTTACAATTCACAAATCTTAAGCCATGATGTTTAAAACCAAACCCTCTTATTTCATTCCATCTGCTTAGTCAAGACTATACAATAGCCTTTTATTCTCCAAAATATCAAACTTTAAATTAAAAAAAAAACATTACTTATGTTTCCCATCCCACCATCTTTGATTCCTTAGATAGCGCTTAATAGCTATTTGAAATGATAAATGTGAAGATTGCCTTGGTAGAAGCCATTAGTGATGTACCTTGTCATTTGAAGTACTGTGGAAGAAGGGTGAGAGGAGAGGTCAGCGGCATATATCTTTCTCTCTCTGTCATTCTGCCTCTGTTCATCTCTATTCATCTCTGTGTCTTCTCTCTCTCTCTCTCTCTCTCTCTCTCTCTCTCTCTCTCTCTCTCTCTCTGTTTCTCTCTGTCTGTCTCTTTATCTCTTTGTCACTGCCTCTCCCAGTTTTAGAATCAGACATAAGGAACTCCAAATTTTGCCTCAGATATTTATTATCTTTGTAAATCTGGGAAAATAATTTAACGTCTTTTAGCATCAGTATACTGAGGGAGTTGTATTCTATCACATCTGAGATACTTGTAACTAATTCTAAAATCTTGTGATCTACCATGTATATTATGTAACTTCAGAAGAAAATGGTAAGAGTTTTGGCCTTAGCCATAGGAGAATCCACTTAAAGTTCTCCCAGGAGCCTTTGTACTTTTCCTCTTGAAACACTCACAAAATAAATTTCCATTCTGATCTGAAATTCCCTTCAACCTCCTTACTATTACAGATTCAAATTACTGAAAATATGTCCCTTGGGTTCATCTTAATTGAATTAATAATAATTTCTTACTGAACAGCTGTTCTCATCTTTGTGAAGTAGATCCTCCCTCCCCCCTACACACGAATTCCCTTGAAGATATATCCCTGCTACACTTTTTTCACTGCTGCTTCTTTTCTTACTTTCTATCTTCTCCTACCCTTCCAGTATTTCTCCTTTATTACGTCCTTAAAAAATTTCAATTCCTCCATTTCATCCATTTTTAATTTAATTTAATTTAAGCATTCTCATTTGAAATCAATAGGTAAAGTGGCCTTTGAGGGAATCCAGTGTTACATATATATAGAAATACTTCTCAAGGTGTTGATGTTGAACTTGCATATTTTTTTTCTTTTGTTTGTGTGCAAGGTCTGCTTTCACTATTAGCTATCACTTTGACCTTCTATTGATATATATGCAGTTTTTTCCCTCTCATTTTTAAAAATCATTTTGAGATACAGACCTAGTAGTGGTATTACTGAATCAAAGGGGAAGCATAGTTTTATATCCTTTGGGTAGAGTTCCAAATTGCTCTCCAGAATGGTTGGATCACCATCAACAGTATAACAATGGATTTATTTTCTCATATCTGCTCCAACATGTCATTTTCCTTTCCTGTCATATTCATCTGATAGGTATAATGTAGCATCTCAGAGGTGTTCTAATTTGTGTTTCTCTAATCAATAGTGATTTAGATATTTTTTTTCATATGAATATAACTAGCTTTAATTTCTTCTAAAAATTTTCTCTTCATATCATTTGACAACTTATCAATTGGGGAATGACTTGTATTTTTAAAAATTTAATCCACTTCTCCATATATTTGAGAAATGAGGCATTTGTTGGAGAAACTGATTGTAAATTTGTTTCTCAGTTTTCTGCTTTTCTTCTCATCTTGACTACAATAATTTTGTTTATGCAAAACCTTTTTTTTCAATTTAGTGCAATCAAAATTATTTTGAATATGCCTGCTCATAATTTCTTGTGACACAACAATATTCCATTACAATCATTACAATCACAAGCTGTTCAGCCCTTCCTCAACTGATGGACACCCCCTCAATTTCCAATTTTCAGTGAAATTAATTGTTCTTTAAATGTTTGGTAGAATTCACTTGCGTATCCATTTGGTCATGATTTTTTTTCATTATGGAACTCATTATTTGTTTAACTTCTTTTTCTATGATAGTATAATTTGAGTGTTCTATTTTCTTTTACTGTGTTGCATATTTTTGCAAATATTCATCCATTTCACTTAGTTTGCTATGTAGATGCCATGTACTGCTGAGAAAACTGAATATTATATTCTATTCCTATTCAATTTTCTCCAAAAGGTCTGTAATATCTAACTTTTCTAAAATTCTATTCTTCATCTTATTTTCTTTATTACTTAATATAATGTTAGATTTATCTAGCTCTGGGAAGGGAATGTTGAGGTTCCCCCATTAATATAGTTTTACTATTTCCTCCTTTAACTCATCTAACTTTTCTTTAAGTATGTGGATGGTATATGATTTGGTCCATATAAGTTTAGGATTTACATTCATCGTCTATGGTACCTTTCAACAAAATACAGTTTCCCTGACAATTTTAATTATATCTGTTTTTTCTTTTGCTTAGTCTGAGATCATGATTACAACTCTGCTTAATTTTATTTTTACTTCAGTGGCAGTATAGCAGATTCTTCTTCAGCTCCTTACCTTTATTTTGTATGTCTCTCTCTGTTTTAAGTGTGTTTTTGTAAACAACATATTTTCAGATATTATTGTTTAACCCAATCTTCTATCTGCTTCCATTTTATAGGTGAGTTTCTCTGATTCATGTTCACAGATATGACTACTACAACTGTGTATTTCCCTCCATCCTACTTTTCCCCTTTTTCTCATTCTTTCACTCTTCTTTCACTCTATCCCTCCTCAAAAGTTTTTTTGCTTCTGACCACCATCCCTCTGAATCTGCTGCCTATCAGCAACTCACTTTCTTGTATCCACCTATTTTTATTACTTCCCTGTAGAGAAAAAATACTTTTTTATGTAATCAATTAAATCTGTATGTTATTCCCTCTTTGAGCCAATTCTGATAAGCACAAAATTCAATCATTGTTTACTACCACCCCATTTTCTCCTCCACTACAAAAGTTGTTTCATACCTTTTTTCTGTAAAAAAAAATTCATCCTGTTCTACTTCTCCTTCCCCTGTCCTCCAAATGAATCCCTCTTTCTCAAACCTTAATTTCATCTTATGTATCAACCCATTAGTGTCCATGCACACCCATGTCCGCTATGTATGCTCTTTCTAACTGCCAGAATAATAACAAAGTTCTTAGAAATTATAAGTATTATCCAAATATTACAAATATCATTCCAAAAATAATCTGTGCTACGGACCACATGTGGAGCAGAAACCTCCAAACTGTCATCATCTTGGAAAGACTGTCAAATGAAGAAGAAGAAGAATGACTGTAAGCCTATGGAGGTTAAAGGTCCTTCAGCTATCATATCTCCCCAACTCGACCACTTTCTAACATGTGAATGAAAGGTCCTGCTCCTGTTCTAGTTGGGTTTATTCTTTTCTGATCTTACTTATGTCCATATTATGTTTGGGAACTTGTTCTTTTTTTGGAGTGGGTTATTTGTTTGCTTTTGCCCCCTCCTCCTTGTCTGGGAAAAGATGGAAGGAGTATTCTGTAACGAGACTGGATTTTTTTAGAATGACATAACTCCAAAGGAAGCTTGAAGGAGACTTGGAAGAAGAGAGCTGAGCAGCCTTCACTGCAGCAGAGACCATGTGTTTAACACTGGCCCCAGAGAGGAGAGAACAGAAAACAGAGATCACCATCTGAAGTCCATGGCTGTAGAAAGTTGCCCAGCATGGTTTTTGCGTTCTCCCAGGACTTCTTTTATGGGGACCTGACACCAATTTACATTTTCTCTTTGATGAATTGAAGGCAGCTGTTTCTTCATTTGTGTGTGTGTGTGTGTGTGTGTGTGTGTGTGTGTGTGTGTGTGGTATGTGTGTGTGTGTGTGTGTTTTGATCTTCCCTGTCCCCATAGCAACTTTCTACGGTCAGATTACTTTTGTATTGTTATTTGCTCATTTTTCCAGCTTATTTCTTCACTTTATTTTATGTTAAAGTTGGGACCTGCCCCTGGGTTGGAGTGGGGACTGACCTAAGCTTCAGCTTTTTCATGCTGCTATTTTAAAGCTATCTGGGGCTTGTAAGTTTTCTGTTCTTCCAAGGTCCTATGATCTAAGGATCAGTATCTCCTTGCCTGTGTCCTGGTCTGTGGTTGATGATAAGCACTCCTTTCTACCCTGGAATTGTGATCAGGGACCTATTTCCTGCTAGTCCTTCTCATTCTGGGACTGTGACTAAGTGCATAAAGGTAGTACAACTGGGTCTGACACCCAGTACCAGCAAATGGTCCCCTGGAATTTCTTTCTACTAACTTTTTTTAGGCTGAGAGATCTGGAAGCTTCTACCAATGCACATACCTCCAAGATGGCTCAAGAACAAAAGAAAAGAAAATAACACCAAGTCAGACAAAGAGCTTAGGCCTACATTCACAGGGCACATAGCCTCATGGGAGAGAAGGCTAAGGGTTAGCCTCTTGCAGAACTTTCAACAGGTACAACCAGAGAAGGTGGCAAACCAAGAACAGACTAGACAAATAGAAAGCACCTCTTATTAACTAAACAGTTAATTGACCAGAGTGAGTAACAGAATGTGAACTACACTCCACAGTCTCTCTAAAGCCCTTTTATTGCATATCATCATGACTGTCTTGGAAGCAGTTTCCCCAGCCTCTCCTCTTGGGGAATGAGCATCTTCATTTACGCTAATGAGCATCCTTATTTACTTTGCTAAGGTACTAGTTCATGTCTCATCATTCTCTCTGTCTCTGTCTCTGTCTCTGTTTCTCTCTCTCTCTCTCTCTCTCTCTCTCTCTCTCTCTCTCTCTCTTTTCCCTCTCTCTCCCTTTCTATCTAACTGTATCTATCATCTGAATATGTTTATCTCTAGATCACCAGTATAGATGATATTTTATAATAGTTAACCTTTCTGTAGTATAAATAATATATGTGCACACATGAAAAAGAAAAAAGAGACCTAGAGAGACTCAGAGCATAAAAAGAATGATGCACAAAGTCAAAGAGAGACAGAGAGAGAGGTAAAAATATAGAGGTGACAACAAAATATTTCAGATTTTAGACCTAATTTTCATCAGTAATAATGCCTCAGTATTTTAAAAATCATTTAAATAACATCCATTCCTTCAAATACTTAGAGAATCTCTCAATGACTACATGCCAACCCTTGGGCCCATATCCAGAAATGACTTCTTTTATGTATACTATATTCAATATAGAATGTATTTTTCACTTGTTTTCTCCAGGAATTTCTATTTGTCTTTGAGAAATGCTGAGACATGATTCCTGGGGGCTAAACAAGGTGTAGAAAGATATGGCGTAGAACACTGGATGTAATATTAAGTGATAGAAGTTGAAGTTCTATTTCTACCACTGAAGCTGGACAAATTATTTGACTTTGGCCCATCATGTCATTGCTTATAAGATGTCATGGCAGAAGAGGGAGAGCTAAACTGAACAACTTCAAATGTTCCAGTTTTGAAACTCTCTGAATCTGCAAATCAAGGATATTGTCCAGGTCATACTTCAGAAGGATAAGAACAAATATGGGATTTGTGCTTAAGTGCTGGGGATGGAAGCTCAATTCCATGTGGACAGTCTCGGGCGGGTAAAGGTGGGAACTTCTAAATCTTAGAGTTCTCACAAGGCCCCCCAGGAAACGGCTGGGAATTGAGGTGAACTGAGCTATCTCCTGTATTTCCGCCTCTTCCCGTGAGAAATGTGATGGGAGAGAGCTCTCCCCGCCCTCGAGATTGTCCCGGATCTGGGCACACCTATTGTTATCTAACAGGCACGGTATTCAGGTGCAAACTATGCGGCTGGAGAGCTTAATTAGGATCAGGAAAGCCTGAAAGCGCTCTTAGCGCGGGAGGGGCGTGGACAGGACAGAAGGCTCCGCTTTCCCTCTCTTCGCTCTTCCCTCCCCCTCTCTCCCCACTTACACTTCTGCTTCCAATCTCTTATTGTAAGATCTTTGCCTCCTTGGGAGATTCCTCGCTCCCTCCTAAGGAAGAATTCCCCTGCACTTGTAACCAGAACCCTGAATAAAAGCTTAACCCTTGTTCGACTCTGGGAGGTCTCTTCTCTCATACGACTATCCGGTTTGGCCAGCTGAAGACCTGCGAGAGGTAAGGTAAGAAGACTCGGGTAGCCCTCAGGCCTCTAGGCCTGGCACTTAAGTCTTCAGAATTCAGAAATTTTTTCCCAGTCAATTTCACTTCTTAAACAGAGACTAAAGAAGCACTGGGAGAATATATTGAAATCCAATGATTTTACATCACTGGCAGGAAAGAATACTTTCTGGTTTCTAAGGTACATAGATAGATCTTGAAGAGCAATAAGCCAGCTTCTTATTAGGAAGAAAGAGCTGGAAAGAAACATAAAAGGAGTTTAGGTGAGAGTATTCAACTGATCAGAGAAGAAATTGATATAGAGAAGGAAATATGATTTCTCTAACATCCTAACAACATAAGAAGCTTATGGGTCTCATAAATGCAATAGTGTAACAAAGATCGACTGTGAAAGACTTAGCTACACTGATCAAGACAACAATTTAAGACAATTCCAAAGGACTCATGAAAAAAAAAATGGTATACATCTCCAGAGTAAGAGAGAAGTGATAGATTCTGTGTACAGATTGATTTGACTTGCTTTATTTCATTTACGTTTTTCCTCCAACACAGCTAATATGAGAATATGTTTTGCGTGATTTCACATATGTAATTGGTATCATATTTCTTCTCTCAATGGGTAAATTAATGAGAAAAGCAGGGAGAAAGAGGGAATTTGGAACTCAAAATGTTTTTAAAGAATGTTTAAGAAATATAAAGATTTCATAACAACTTTAGAAAAAACCTAGAAGAATCAACTTGCTAGCCAAGGAAATACAAGATATGTGTGTATACATATACACACACATACATATATGTGTGTATATACACATATTATATATATATATATATATATATAGTTATGGTGCGATATGATCTTTGGATATTTCAAATTGGATAAGGTCTTAGAAATTGCCTCAGCAAACTGTCTGATTTCAGAGATGAGGAATCTGAAGACCAGAGAGAATAACTGGTTTAACTAATTCTACATAACTAGTAAGTTGCAGCCCCAGATCCAATTTCAAATCCAGTGCTTTAAATCACATGTTTCTAGACGCTTGTGTGAGGAAACTTATACATTGACCACATTCAACTGGTCCCCCACATTTCCAGATCTTTCAATCGAGCATGAGCATCACATTTATTTAATCTGCCTGTGACATCCACAACAATTTTTCCTGCTCTATGATCATCAATGATCCTAAATCCATTAATATAGTCCTACTTTATCACCATAATTAAGAACTGGACAATTTAGAACATGACCTAATGATACTCTGGCAATTTCTTTGCTTCCTTGAATTATTTATGCTTTTGAGAGTATCTGATAGGGAATTCATACATACTTTAATGGTAACTTTGTGAGATGGCTGAAAGTTTCTCTTTTTTTAATGATTATTTTTATATTTTTCATTAAATATTTCCCAATTACATGAATAACTTGACTATCTCTTTTGAGTTCCATATTCTCTCCTTCTTCCTCCCCCTCCTGCCTACATAAGAAGGCAATCAATTTGACATTGATTATACAAGTGAAGTCAGGCAAAATATATTTCCATATTAGCCATGTTGAAAAAGAAAACATAAAATCAAACAAAACATAAAGAACATTTTTAAAAGTATGCTTCAGGGGAAGAGCCAAGGTGGTGGAAACAAAAGGCAGTAACTCAGCTGAGTTCTCCCCCAAACCCTCTGAACACCTTTAAATAATGCCATAAAAATTCCTGGAGCAGCAGAATTCAAAAAAGGATGGTATGAAATAATTCTCCTGTCAAATACAACTTAGAATGTCAGCAGGAAAGGTCCATAGCACCTGAGTGAGAGTGGAGCACCGTCCAGTGCACACTATGTCAGCATAGCCCCAGTCCCCCAAATCAGGAGCAGGCCTTGAGAGTCACTGAATAAGCAGTGGTTGCTACTTACAGCTGCTTTCATAGCTCTCAGCCCACAGAGAGTAAGGGGGTGGAATAAATAGTCAGAAGGAGATTATAGGGGTCTCTTTGCTAGCACTGAGGCAGGATGCTACTACATTGCCCATACATGGATCCAGATTGCAGTCCTAGGTGAGTGGCAATACCAGGTGAGAAGGAGCACTAGCACACCAGAACTTATGGTTGCAGTAAAGTGTGGCCCCTTGTCACAGTTACAGGGTAGAAAAAGAGTGTTTGTGGTCACTCACAGACCAGAGCACAGTTCAGAAAAATGGTAAACATATCTAACATTAGATGATATCACTGAAGTAAAAAAGTCCTTAGAAAGCAGAATTGGCTAAATGGAAAAGATGTACAAAAGCTCTCTGAAGAAAATCTAGAATTGAGCAAAAGAAAGCTAATGACATTTTGAGAATTAAGAAAAAATAAAACAAAACCAAAAGAATGTAGAAAATATAAGAAAATGTGACATATCTCATTGGAAAAACAGCAGACCTGGAAAATAGATCTGGGAGAGATAGTTTTAAAATAATTTGACTCTCTGAAAACCATGATAAAAAAAGAGTCTAGACATCTTTCAAGAAATTATCAAGGAAGACTTTCCTGAGATTCTAGAACTAGAGGGTAAAATAGAAATTGAAAGAATCTACTGATCTCCTCCTGAAAGAGATATCAAAATGAAAACTACTAGGAATATTATAGCCAAATTCCAGAGCTTTCAGGTCAAAGAGCAAACATTGTAAGCAGTCAGAGAGAAAAATTCTATTGTTGTGGAGCCACAATTACGATAACACAAGATTTAGTAGCTTCTACATTAAAGGATAACAACCAAGAATTACCTAACCAGCAAAACTGAGGATAATCCTTCAGGGTGAAAAATGGATATTCAATGAAGTAGAGTTCTTTTTTTTTTTTTTTTTTTTTTATTAAACTTTTAATTTTGGGTTACAAATTTTCTCCCCTTTTTTCCCCCTCCCCCTCCAGACCCAAATTTTCTAATTGCCCCTGTGACCTATCTGCTCTCTCCTCTATCCTCCCTCCCTGCCCTTGTCTCCATCTCCTCTTTTGTCCTGTAGGGCCGGATAGCTTTCTTGACCCCTTAACCTGTGTTTCTTGTTACCCAGTGGTAAGAACATTACATTTGGTCCAAACACTGTGAGTTCCAACTTCTTTAGCTCCCTCCCTCTCTACCCCTTCCCCTTGGAAGACAGGCAGTTCAATATAGGCCAAATCTGCGTAGTTTTGCAAATGATTTCCATACTAGTTGTGTTGTATAAGACTAACTATATTTCCCTCCATCCTGTCCTGTCCCCCATTACTTCTATTTTCTTATGGTCCTTTCCCTCCCCATGAGTGTCGACCTCATATTGCATTCTCCTTCCCATGCCCTCCCCTCCATCCTCCCCCCCACCCTGCTTGTGCCCCTGTCCCCCACTCTCCTGTATTGTGAGATAGGTTTTCCTATCAAAATGAGTGTGCATTTTATTCTTTCCTTTAGTGGAATGTGATGAGAGTAGACCTCATGTTTTTTTCTTGCCTCCCCTCTTTTTCTCTCCATTAATAAGTCTTTTGCTTGCCTCTTTTATGAGAGATAATTTGCCCCATTCAATTTCTCCATTTCTCCTCCCAATATTTCTCTCTCACTGCTTGATTTCATTTTTTTTTTTTTTTTTTGGAATATGATCCCATCCTCTTCAATTCACTCTGTGCACTCTGTCTCTATGTATATGTGCTTGTGTGCATGTGTGTGTGTGTAATCCCACCCAGTACCCAGATACTGAAATGCTTCAAGAGTTACAAATATTGTCTTTCCATGTAGGAATGTAAACAGTTCAACTTTAGTAAGTTCCTTATGACTTCTCTTTGCTGTTCACCTTTTCATGGTTCTCTTCATTCTTGTGTTAGAAAGTCAAATTTTCTTTCCAGCTCTGGTCTTTTCATCAGGAAAATTTGAAAGTCTTCTATTTCATTGAAAGACCATTTTTTCTCCTGAAGTATTATACTCAGTTTTGCTGGGTAGGTGATTCTTGGCTTCAGTCCTGGTTCCTTTGACCTCCAGAATATTCTATTCCATTCCCTTCTATCCCTCAATGTAGAAGGTGCCAGATCTTGTACTATCCTGATTGTATTTCCACAATACTTGAATTGTTTCTTTCTAGCTGCTTGTAGTATCTTCTCCTTCACCTGGGAACTCTGGAATTTGGCCACAATGCTCCTAGGAGTTTCTCTTTTTGGATCTCTTTCATGCGGTGTTCTGTGGATTCCTTGAATATTTATTTTGCCTTCTGGTTCTAGAATCTCAGGGCAGTTTTCCTTGATAATTTCGTGGAGGATGATGTCTAAGCTCTTCTTTTGATCATGGTTTTCAGGTAGACCCAGAATTTTTACATTGTCTCTCCTGATTCTATTTTCCAGGTCAGTTGCTTTTCCAATAAGATATTTCACATTATCTTCCATTTTTCGAATCTGCGCCGTATGTTCTGAGATATCTGTCTTTCTCGAAAAGTCCAAAGCTTCCATCTGTACCATTCCAGATTTGAGAGATCTATTTTCTTCAGTAAGCTTTTGAATCTCCTTTTCCATTTGGTTAATTCTGCTTTTGAAAGCATTCTTCTCCTCATTGGCCCCTTGCACCTCCCTTGCAAGCTGAGTTAGGCTAGTTCTCAAGGTGCCAATTTCTTCAAGATTTTTTTGGTTCTCCTTTAGCGGGGAGCTGATCTGTTTTTCATGCTTCTCCCTTATCCCTCTCATTTCCCGTCCCAGTCTTTCCTCCACCTCTCTAACTTGATTTTCAAAATTCCTCTTGAGCTCTTCCATGGCCCGAGCCCATTGGGTGGGCTGGGACACAGAGTCCTCGATTTCTCTGTCTTTGCCTGATGGCAAGCCTTGTTCCTCCCCATCAGAAAGGAAGGGAGGAAGTGATTTTTCTCCCATAAAGTACCCTTCAATAGTTTTATTTCTTTTCCCTTTTCTTGGCATTGTCTCCCCCTAGTGGCCTGACCTCTGAATGTTCTCCTCACATCCACCTCGCCTCCTGGTCCTCCCAGCCAGCGTTTGGGGACTGAGATTCAAATGCTGCTTCCCGCCTTAGGATTTTTGGCGGGGGCAGGGCTGTTATTCAGTGTTAAATTAGGCTCAGGTGCTGAGGTCAGGGGCAGGGCCTCCTCTCTGGCTCAATTACCTCAGGGGGTTTATACACAGACCTTCCACAATGGATCCAGGCTCCCGCTCGTTTGGGGAGCCCCCATCCACAGCCGCCTCTCAGCCCCCACCTCCCAGGGGGGCCTGAGCGATGCGGGCACCACGCTCCCCTCTCAACCCGCCAAAGAGACTCTCTCACCTACCCCCGTCAGTCACCTGTTGGTGGGGGGCCCGTGCAGCTGCTGAAGATCCCGCCTCCGGATCCCTCTCATAACTTTGTCTCTCAGAGCCCCCGCCGCCGTCGCCACAGCAGGTCCGGGCTGGGCACCGTGTCTGCAGCGCAACGGACCTTTTGCGAGAGGTTTGCAGGTCCCTCTGTGGGTGGAGGGACCCACGTGGCCACTGGATCTCTTTCCCACGGTGTCGCTGCCGCCGCAGCACTGCTCTCTTCCCGCCCTGGCGCCCAGTCCCTGGCACGAAGGTCCCCCCGCAAGAGGTTTGCAGGTCTCTTCAGAACAGAAATCTCCCTCGCTCCAATATTCCGTGGTCTCTGGGTGCAGAATTCGCCCTGGGTTAGTCCCCTCTGCCGTTCTGTGGTTTGTGAGTTCGGAGCTATGTGTATGTGCGTCTTTCTACTTTGCCATCTTGGCTCCGCCCCCAGTAGAGGTCTTTCAAGCATTCTTGATGAAAAGAGGAGAGAAAAATTGACTTTCAAACACAAGATTCAAGAGTATTATAAAAAGGTAAACAGAAAATGGAAATCATAAAGGACTTAATAAGGTTAAAGTCTTTATATTTTAAATGAGAAGATGATATTTTTTAACTCATAAGATCTCATTATTAGGGTAGTATATATAGACAGAGGACACAGGTATGAGTTGAATATGAAGGATGATATCTAAAAATAAAATTCAGGGGTGAGAGAGGAGTATGGTTATAAAAAAGGAAGAGAAGAGGCAGAATGGGATAAATTATCTCACATAAAAGAATGAAGAAAAAGTTTTTACAGTAGAGGCAAAGAGCAGGGAGTAGGGAGGGATAGTGACAACCTTATTCTCACCATAGTTGTCTCAAAGAAGAAATAACATGCACGCTCAATTGGTTATACAAATCTATGTTATCCTACAGAAAAGTAGGAAGGGAAGGGAACAAGGGAAGAGGGAGTAAGCAGGGAGGACAGATTGGGGGAAGGGGTAGTCAAAAATAAAACACTTTTGAGGAGGGACAGGGTGAAAGAAGAGAGAGAATACAATAAATGCGGGGTTAGGATAGAGGGAAATAGAGCTAGCAATAGAAACTGTGAAAAAAATTTGAAGTAAATTTCATTGATGATGGCTTCATTTCTCAAACATAGAGAACTGATTCAGATTTACAAAAATAAAAGCCATTTCCCAATTGATAATGATCAAGTGATATCAACAATTTTCAAATGAAGCAATCAAAATTATCTCTAACCATATGAAAAAATACTCTAATTCATTTTAGACTGGAGAAATTCAACTTAAAATAATTCTGAGGTACTACCTCATACCCATTATACTGGCTAATCAGAAAGAAAAGATAAATGACAAATGTTGGAGCTCATGTGGGAAAATTGAGACATTAATACTCTGTTGGTGAAGTTGTGAACTGATTCAACCATTCTGTAGAGCAATTTGGAAATATGCTCAAAGGGCTATAAAACCATACATATCTTTTGACCTAGCAATAGCACTACAAGGCCTGTATCCCAATAGAGATAAAATAAAAGGAAAATTACCTATATGTAGAAAAATATTTATAGAAACTCTTTTCTGGTGGCAAAAAATTGGAAACTGAGGTGATACCCATCAATTGGAGAAAGGCTGAACAAATTGTATGTGATTATGCTGGAATACTATATGCTGGAATGCTATAAGAAATGATGAGCAACTTACATGAGGTGATACAAAGTTAACTGTGCTGCGTACAAGGCAGCAGCAATATTTTAAGATGATCAGCTGTGAATGACTTAGCTATTCTCACAATACAATGATCCAAGAAAACTCTGAATGACTTACCATGAACAATGCTATTCATCCGAAGATGAAGAGGTGATGGTGTCTGAGTAGAGACTGAAGCATACTTTTTTTTACTTTATTTTTTTTTAATTGTCAAAATGATTAGCACAGTACCTGGAACACAATAGGCCTTTATTAACCTTCCCTTCCTCTCTCCAGCTTTAAATGTGTTGTAAGTATATTAAACAGATTAACACTCATTCAAGCCTTTATTTCAGTACTTCAAATGTTAGAACATATTTTACTAAGAAATAGTCCAGTATCTATGAAATGGTCAATTTCTAGAGGCTGTAACAGAGTCTACAGTAGCAAATCATGAACAATAATTGTAAATTGCCATGTATAGACACACATATCTAGTATTAAAGGTTTTAGACGCGTGAATGAGGTGGGACAAGGGAAGAATGGTGGCAGGAGACATCTTGTGTGCAATTAGAATCAAATATCCTATAATTATTTAGTAATATTCATTGTCACAATTTGTAAGAAATTCTTCACCTTGGAACAATTTGATGAAGTGCTGTTTTCCCAGAATACTCTGCCAAAATTATGACAAAACCATGGCATTTTATGATATCTTTTTTTCACATGTACAATATCATGCATCTTAGGGAGACTTTCAGAAAACAATCCTGACAGGTGTTAAGCTGAGATTCAGAAATGTGGAAATGATAAACAGACAGATATATAGTTCCAAAATTGTGTATGTGCATTCTTATGTTTTAAATAAACAAAAGAATTATTATGTCATGAAATGATGAAAAATGAAGCAAGTACAGCCAGGAAGAAAACATACAAAGAACAATAGTCACAAAACAATCAAAGATGAAAGCTACAAAGTTATAAAGAACAAGCCCCAAAGAAAAGATGCCACCTCCCTCTCCATCTTTGTAGAAGTGAGTTGTTCAAAGCTAAGTTGTTTATACATGTGGAATATTGCACATATATTCCTATTATTTGCATGTATTGATCAATTTTACTGATTTTTCCCTTTTGTATCTACATATAAACATATATATATATATATATCCATAAGTAGATAGATACTGTTTTACATAACCTATATTTTTCTTTGTATCCATCTCTTTCCCCCTCACAAAGAGCCAATCCATACAAGAATTTTTTTGAGAAAATGCAAGAAGGAAAATATAATCAAACCACAAAGATATCAGAATAATTGGAATATTTATGCAGTGTTTTGGACATTCATCTCTCTGTAAAGGAATAGCATAGATGTCTTCCCCTATCTTTCCTTTGGGAACATGTTTGTTCTTTGTAATTTTAAACAATTAATTTAAAAATTTGTTATTGTTTTCATTAACATTACTTTAGTGATTGAGTTCTTGTTTTCTTGACTCTGCTTATTTCACTTTATATCAGTTCATGCGTTTTTTCTATGATTCTCCACATTAATCATATTTATAATTTCTTTTAATACGGTAGTATTCTATTTCATTCATGTACCATTTTTTAGCCATTTCCTAGTTGATGAGAATCTATTTCTTTTCCAGTTTGATACTGCCATGAAAAATATTGCTAAAATTTTTTGGTTGATTTGGTGGACCTTCTTTTTATCAATAACCTCCTTGAGCAATATGAAAATTAGTGGAATCTCCAATGATTTTATTTGTATAATTCTAAATTGCTTTTTCATATAGTTTTTTTTTTACTGATTTTTACTCCTCCAACAATTAATTAGTGTATCTTTCCTCTCCCAACACTTCCAACATCAATTATTCCCAACTTTTGTCATCTTCTGCAAATTTGCAGATTGTGACGCAAAACCACAGGATTCCCATTTGACTCTCTGGTTGTTGCTCTGACCAAGTACTGGTAAATATTAGTTTTCTGAGTATATAATTCACACTTGAAAACAAACAATGCTTATTTGAAGTCAATACAGGTAAAAATATATGTGGTGATTAAGTTATGAGTAGTGGTTTTTATTAAAAATATCATGTGACTCTTAGAGAAGAAGCTTAGCTTTCTTGTGTTACCACATGAACTTGCTCTTAACATACAAGAGATCTAGAATATGTATTAAAAATAACCTAATGAGACCAATTAATTAAAAAGAACAGTACAACTGTAATCTGATTTCTAAATGGATGAAAGATTAGGGACTTTCCAAAGAGGGAGAGGAAGGCTGAGCATGTACAATTTCCCAAAATCCTAAAAAGAGGTGTAGCACTCCCTCCCTCCAAATGCCTGTAAACAATCAAAGGAACATGGAAACAATAACTGATCAATAATAGGACTGTTTGCTGGTAAGATACATGAATTGCTTGAGGTGTATAATTTTGAGAAAACTCCTTGCATCAATCTTGGATCTTACCGGGTTTCTTCCTTAGTTAAGTCTCTCTAAGCAGCAAGTAAAGTTGGTCTAGTTATTTAGTCATATAGGGCTAGGTTCAAGCAAAGTAATAAAGTTTCCTTTTGATCCCCACAATTGAATAAAGTTTCCATACGGGACAGAATTTGAACTAGACTGGAATCATAGTTGAATAGAAAGGAAATTAAGCTTGATCCAGAAATGAGTCACAAGATGGAGTCACTCAATTCCCACAATTCACCTCTTGCTATTCTAATGCCCTCAATATCCTTACAATTAAAATTTGTAGAATTGTAGTCATAACTCGTAAGTAATGAATGAATATATATAAATGCACACACATTTATGTGTACATGTATGTGTTAGCAAAGATGTATCATACTATGGATGTATAATATGAGATGAACCTTCAGACATGGTATAACAGACCAGATGACTATTTGTTATTACTCAATTTTTGAAATTTGTTATGAGGGAAAGTACAGTATGCGTTTGATTTTAAATGGGAAAAGACTATAGAGTAAAGAAAGAAAAGGCAAAACAATAATCATAAGTCCTGGCTCCCAACAGCCCTTCAGCACTGCTTTGAATAACTAATGCTTTTAAATAAGTGCCATTATTTGACTCCACAATTCCATGGGGAATGGAAGAGCTGCAAAAAAGAGATAAGAGAAACATGAATTTGGCTGAGCAAGAAATGCTGAGTATAGGACACATTTGTTGTAATTAAGATATAATAGACAAAAAGTCCCTATGAAGAGACATTAATCTCTGCTAATTAATGAGACTCTTTTAGTGATACTGTAATTAAAATATCTACAATTTCTTTTAGAAAAAACAATGGCTAAAGGAAACAAAGAAGTATTCAACGGGGTTTTATGAAAGTCTAATGCAAAAAAAAATTTTTAAGAAAACGGACACATGGAAAATATTCAATAGTCAAAAAAAGTTTAGATAAACTCTGCTTCAGTATTTAAATGGAGCTATTATCACATCAATGTGTATACTCCCTCCACTTGTACAGATCAAAGCACACACATGGATCTTTCAACCTTTTATAACTATTTCAACAGCCTCATTTAATACTCCACAAGGGATCTACCTCACGTTTTAAGTGCTTTCTTTGATATCTCTTGATAGTAAGTAAAAATATAGCAATCATGCTGTCCTTTGATTACTATCCATTTTTGTTTTGTGACTTAACTAACTTCTCTGCCCACATATTTTTTCCCAAAATAAAGCCCTGTTAAAAAAGCAATAACATTCAGATGTTGACGTAAGGCTATATAATCATGTAATTCCCTAGTCTCTGAAGAAAGTAATTTGTCAATCTCACAAAGAACTGTGGAGAGTTACATGAGGAACATAAATAGTTTGTAGAATATCAGCAATAGAGAGCAGCACTTTTAAGTGTAATCAAAAAAGTTAGATAAAACACATAATATATAAATCCCTGATCTTTATGCTGTTGGATTTCACCGGTGAAGGAAGTTATCTACTGTTTGAACTCCCAAGTTGAATGATGATTTCAACTTGTCTATGATTTGCCTGAGAAGTCCAAAATTATTGCCTCAGGAACCTAAAAGGGAAGCAAATGGTCAAACCAAGATTTGAATCTAGGACCTCCTGCATCTGTGGCTAGCACTCTATGTACTATGCCTGGATGTCTCTGTAGTTGTGAATAGGAAATACTAAATCAATATCAGGTTTATCCTGACAATTTGAAAGTTTATGTTTTCCCTCACGCAGGTGTGTGTTTATGTCTGTGTGTGTGTGTGTGTGTTTATTTGGAGATGAGTTCTTGAATAGATTAAATCAATTTGGAAGATACTCAATAAAAGTTTTGTTCAAAATTGATCCAGTATTAATTTCACAAACTAAGAAGTCAGATATAAACTCCTAGAATAGAATGGATTGGGTTCATTTGCAAAGCAGAAAATCAAGAGCAACAGAAGTTCCAGATGTCTCTCCAAATCAGTCTGACCCTGGCTCATTTTGTGCTTCTCACCAAATGCTTTAATCATGATTAAACCTAAATGTCAACCTTTGTAGTGAGATATCTCTGAGTCAGGCTGATTCTATGCCCCATCAAAATGGCCACATCATTATTGATCGTAAGGCTGTAGGCAAAGGTTAACAGTAAATTGATATTAATGGTCCCAATTGTAGTGAACATACAATTAGTCTATCCCACCTTGTTACATCCGTTGTTATTGATTATAACTACTATTAGAGCATTTAGTTAACATTTAGCTATGAGAAATAATTTTAATAATGATAACAATGGTATTGTTGATGATTATGATAACTGACATTTACATAGGATTTTAGGGTTTCTGGAGCAACACATGTATCATGGATCATCATTTGACATGAGCTTTAATTAAAATTTTATTTGTACTCAGTTTGGAAATCAGGAAAGTTATGTGACTATTTTGAAGTTTCCAACAAAACCCTGAGAAGAAGCTTGCCCATTCCATGGTCATGTAAGAATAACATTCTACTAAGTTTTTGAAGATCACACTCTCCATCTTCATCTCCACCTTTTAGTATCTCTCACTTCTTTCAAGACTCAGCTCAGATTTCATCTTCTGCCATAGTCCTTTTCTACCCTTTCTTCCTCAGCTGTCAGAGGTTTCCCTCTCTAACTTTATCTTTAATGTAATCTGTATGGTTCTTATAAATACCTATTTATGTATTTTTCTCCTACATTAGAATGCAAGTTCCTTGAGGGCTATCTTTGTATCCCTGTATTTCTCATCTAGTACATACTTTATAAATGTTTTTTTGATTAACTGATCACCATGGTCATTAATATCTAAAACTTATATAGTACTTTGAATTTTACAAAGCACTTTCTATATATTGTTTTAACTGAGTGTAGTATTAACTGGAGTGATGGAGGAGCCCTGGGCATGCTCCTTTCTAATTTACACATAGTGAAAGTTAAGTTCAGAAGTGTTAAGAAATTTACTTATATTCACAATCTGTTAAAATAAGTGTCAGTGTCATCTTGTTTAAATGCATTTGAAGAAGAATGTTTGAAAAGTATCTAAGCTTGTCCATTTTAGTAGATCTAATTGATTTTTATCCCGAGATATTAAAGGATTTGTCCAGTCAAATTACTAAGCCATTTATACAATTCACCGCTCTTCTAAAGAGGCAAAGCTCATGTACATGAAAACACTTGCTCAGTAATAAATAGATATTGAAAGAATATTTATAATCCAGGGAATATTGAATTCAAAAGCAATAAATCACCAAGTATGATATAACTCCACTTATTAGAGTTTTTGTTGTGTCTTTTCCCCAAAAGTTACCTAATAATGAGATATGACTATAACTAGAACACAATAGATGTTATCTATTAAGGTTTCATTAGAGCTTTTGATATAATGTCCCCTGAAATTTGACTTTCAAAATTCATACAAATTAGTTAGAATAGGAACACAGACCTTTAGACTGAAACTGATTGGAAGAGTATAAGCAAAGGCTAAAAGTAAATTAATATTAATGTGGCCAGTTGAACATGGCATGCAATAAATTTAACAAAGAGGTGTATCACTGTATAGGTTATTCTTCTGTTTACTTGTAATTAAAGCATTCAGTGACAGAAAAGAAAAGAGATTTAATTAAATTTGAAGATTATTTTGAATTTAGAGACCAGTGAAGAGAAAATGGTTATATTTAAATTTAGTTAATATAGAGCAATGATATATCAGACTGACTCCTTGGATGTAG
The DNA here is from genome assembly GCF_028372415.1 of Notamacropus eugenii. Classification (NCBI taxonomy): domain Eukaryota; kingdom Metazoa; phylum Chordata; class Mammalia; order Diprotodontia; family Macropodidae; genus Notamacropus; species Notamacropus eugenii. The sequence continues at coordinate 144,415,417 of NC_092874.1, read as the reverse complement.
TCCTTGGCTACAGGGACTTTGGTTGAGTTTACGAATATGTCAAGATAGCTGGTCTGAAGTAAGTAGTGCAACTACACCAGGGCTTTTCTTATAAGAAATGATTTAAGAATCTGCTGCTGCTACTACTTCTCTGTTCTACAATTCCAAATCAACGATCCCTTAAAATTGCACTTGATATTATTGTGAATATAAACCAAGGCAATATTTCACAAATAATTACTGAGACCCTATCATGTTGATCCCTCCAGTCCTTGGTTCATTCTCATGTTGACATCAAGGGAAATTTTATAGGAAAGTAAAGTGAAATCATTCGATCATGGAGTGGCAAAGCTTGAAGGGATCTTTGATATCATAGAACATTCAATCATTCGTGAGAAAATTAAAGTCTAGAGAAATAAAGTAAATTAACCAAGGTCAATATTTTGTAAATCCATCCCTATTTCTCAAATCGCATAGCACCCATTCTAGTTTAGGCCTAAAAGCACTGGTTCTTATAAAAACTGGGAAGTGAGGTTACAGTAGGGGGAACCTAGAGATTTGGAAAGGTGTTTGCAAGGAATACCAATAAGACCAGGTAAGGAGTTGGCAGGGGTAAGTAGAAGAGGTTGGATTTTACTAACCATAGTTTACCATAGTACATGTAGAAACAGAAATGAGATGCTTAAAGAAAAAATTCAGATGCAAAAAGAGTTAGCTAGTTTGCATGAGAATTCTCTTCCTTCTGGCTCTCCTTCACAAGAGCAGTCTGGGGTGTCCCAGACAAAAGGAAAGGCTGTTCATTTATCTCAGAAGAAGTTAAAGGCTAACAAAAGAAATGCACATCTGACCTTTGTACAGACCCAGCCTAGTTGCCACTGTGACAAAAGAAGTTAAATAATTTTTGAGGGAGAAGTTTCTGTCAGAAGTATGCTCAGTACTGAGGCAGAAACAGGAGAACCAAGAAAGTAACTCAGCGTTTAGGGTAATAATTGAGGATTTCACTCAGCAGGAGGTCACAGAAATTTTGAGTTGATTCACCCAAAGGATGGGAGAATGGTTATTGTCTTGGATGGTGAGAATCAGCCATGACACAACTAGAGGAATAGCTATAAATCCTGTGGACTATCTGAAACTTATAGATATTAGAATCCTTTTGTACAGCAAACTTTTAGAGATTACAATATGCAAGGAAGTAACAAAACAACTAATCTGCTAGCTTTGGCTGCAGAAGGCTACGGTAGGCAGTATCCTACTGACTCTGTATGGTATAGTGGAGATAGACCCTGGTATTCACTTAGGGAGTGCATAAGAAAGATAAAGGAGGAGGTAATGAAGACTGCCATAATGACTGAAAATACAGATGCATACTGCGATACTCCCTTTGCAGTTTACCATAGGAATATAAAAGTGAAGATGGCTCTTCCTACTTACAAGCACTTGATTTTGACTCTAATAATTGGTGAAATAGGGCACCCTCTTTCAGAGATGCTGGACAAGATTTTGCAGTTAGTGACTTAGGAGACAGGGAAAAGAGCATTGCTAGAGAGCGAAGAGTAAATAGCCAGCAGATTCAAAATCAGAATAAATTGACAAGGAGAGAATTGTTTACTGCTGCATTGAGATTGGGGTAGATTCTAGAAGCATAGATGGTATTCCAACTAATGATCTACACAGAATGTACTGAGAAAAGGGGCTTGATACTACATGAAACAGAGAAGTAAGAACTGCCCCTACAGATTCTGCTGAACACTTGTATCCAAGTTTCTCGCACCTTCAGGGAGAACAGAAAGTTGCCTGAATCCCAGCTCAGATTAAAGAAATACACAGATGGGAGTATTAGTCCCTACAACAATCTCTACTGGAATATGTATAAGAATCCCAAAGAATCATTTTGGACAGATATTACCTAAATTAGAATTAGCAGCTCAAGGAATACTTGTATTGACTGGAGTGATAGATTCTAATTATCAAGAAGAAATTATTGTAACATTCCAAAATTTAGGTGATGAAATCATAGTTTTGTAAAAATGATAGAATAGTTCAAGTGATTATTATTCCTGGTGAAACAAGACCACTTATGAAAACTTACCTTTCTTCTGAAATAACTAAGAGAGGAACTGAAGGATTGGGTTCTACTGATAGAATAAAATTGGGAGTTAAAGTATGGGTAAAGCAGCACCCAGAGGAAGTTCCAAAGGCTGTGGAAAGTATAGCAAATGGGAAAGATAATACCGTAACTATTGTTAATTCAGGAGAAGACATTTACCAAATTGTACCCTTAGCTCATATATTCTATAGTAAATGAGGCTGTGATAGTGGGTTCACAGACTCCAGAACCACCCTTGACCCTATATCTATCCTCCTTCTTCTTAGTGTTTCCTTGTTTTGTTTGTCTGTTTGTTTGTTTTTTGGCTTTTCATCTGTTAAATTTGTTTGCTAGGTTTGTTTCCTATAGGCTTGGTACCCTCCACCTGCAAATGCCTGACCGCTTAACCTGGATGTCACCTCCTATCCATGATGGTGTTGTGTCATCTCTAAACCTGAAGTTGACCAAACTCTAGATGACAGCTAAAGAACTGATCTCTCAAATGGGGCCTGTTGGGGCAGAGACAACTCTATGTCCAATCTGAGCAGGAAGTAGTTGTGAAAGAAGAGACCTTCACCTCTTATCCCAAGATTTTGGGCCCCATTTGTTGAGGAGGAATGATGTGGTGTTTGTAATATCAGTTGCACCAATGATCTATGTAATGAATAAGAAAGATCTTGGGACTGATAGTAATAGTAATTTAAATGGAAAGATCTTTCTCATTAATTAATAGGCCCATATGATCTGCTTAAGTCACCTGGAAGCCGAAGTCATATGTGATAGGAGGAGCTCGTTGAAGAGGCAGAACAGGAAGAGGGGAGTGGAACTGGGAGGAAGTGAATGAGCGGGGTCAGGTCAGAGGAGAAAGAACACAGGCCAACTGTTACAGGTCAACCAACATAGTGTGACAGTTGACAATGAGAAGGCCCTGAGTGAGTGAGGTGAGGTTTGAGAATGTCTTTGCCCCTTGTTGTGATCATATTTATTAACTTCTTGGTCACCATGATGAATTTTGCTTTTTGGTTCTGGTATTTGGCAATGTACCCTTAATTCTATTGTCTTCTCTCTGTTACTTGTCTCCAATTATTCTCTGTATATCCTATATATAGTTACTTATTCACAGTCGTTGTATTTTCCTCCCAGGATAAGCTTATCACTTCTAACCTCACCATTATACCACTAACTCAAACATTGATTGACATCATCTCCCTAAATCTCATGACCCCTCTGACTGGCAGGCTAAATAGTAGAGTATCAAACTTCTCCCAACACCTTCCTTTATGGAAGGAAGAAGCTAGAAATTCAGCTCACTCAGTTTTGCATCTGCTGCCTACCTATTTTCAACTCCATGCAATAAGATGCTTCCTCAATGGTGAGGTACCTTCTGGTGTCACATTCCTCCTGACCTCTGGCTTTCCTGTCCCCTTTTCTTTGCTGTATGCTCTTTAAGACTGTAAGCTGCTTAAGGGCTAATTTTATGCCCAGCACTTAGTACTGTGCCTGGCACATAGTATTGGATTGCTTGCATGTTGACCTTCCCTTTTATACTGTGATCTCCTTGATAGCCAGGGCTATTTTTTGGCCTATCTTTATATCTTCATTACTGATCACAGTGCCTGGCATATAGTAAGCACTTAAAAATTCTTGTTAACTTAGTCAATGACAATCAAACAATTTTAATTTAACATTGAATCAAGACCTTTATGTACCATCTTGACAACCTCAGATTAATGAGCTGCCCTTTTTTAGATTCAGTAAAATAAGGGTGGGGTACAATGGGACTATCATTTCTGCATTCTTTAAAACTATTCAGTTCAATACTCTTTTTTTTTGTAAGATGTCATACCATAGCACTTATATTGACTTTACAATCCTGTATAAACTCAAAGTCTTTTTCAAGACAACTGCTATCTAACCATGTTTCTCCCGTGTTATACTTGTGAAATTGATTTTCTATATCCAAGTCCTAGATTTTGCAATTTTACATTTTTTCCTCTATCTTATTACAGTAGATTCATTTGTGTGATGTGGCCATCAAAAAAAAAGTGAACACAGTCTCGGACAGCATTGACAGGAGTATAGATTTAAAGGGTGGGGAGTTGGTATGCAATGTACTCTTGAATGGCTATGAGGGAATGTTGAAAAATATAAAATATCAGGAAAGAAATAGGAGACTCCAGGGTGGTAGTGGTCAGGACTTATATAAGTGATGCTTCACAAATGACTTCTAGATAATTGCTCAGGACTTAGTAGTTAGGACTTGATTGCTTGAAAACACTGCTGCCAGCCAAAGGTCCCTGATTGTTAATAGAAATTGGACAGTAACAGAGTTACATTTAAAAACATAATGAATGATCAAAAGGTGTTATTCCTCATTGTTCTGCCTCCATAGAAATAGCATGAGGAAACCCTTTCCATATTATTACCAATAATGAAAATCTTTGCAAATAATGCTATAGTGAGAAATTTCATTAAATGACAGTTGCTAGAATAAGGGGAGTGAGGAGAAAGTAGGAGCAACCTAATTTCTTTTGCTTGATATCTGGAATCCTTGTTTTCCACTTGGTTTAAGAGCTGTTTCAACATCTTACACCACATTAAAAAATCATAGAATCAGAGGATCTCAAGAATAGAGGGGGCCACAGAGATTATCGAGTTTAATCCATACTTGTCCAAAATCATACTAAAATTGACTACAACTAGTGATCATCTAGCTATTGCTTGAAATTCTAATGTATAGGGCCAATTTTTGGTAGTTCTAATTTTTAGTGATTTTGTCTTTACATTGAACCTAAATCTACTTATCTGATATTACTTCAGTTTTTACCAGCTTTCTCCTCTATGATTCATCTTTTTGAATTCATGATAACTGCCATCATATTTTCCCTAAATCTTCAATTCTCTAGGCAAAAAAAAAAAATCCTAAATTCAATTAACTGAGTTCCATTGGCATGCTGCCAGTGCCCCTTACTATCATGTCTATATTCTTACTGTGTCTTCAAGTGTCTTTCCCAAGGTCGTGGTTCCTGAAAACAAATACCACAATCCAGTTTAATCTGACCAATCTGGAATGATTGGTTATTTAGTTTTTTCTGGCTATTGTTCTCAAGCGACAGTGGGCTGGGCAAGGTCAAGAGTCTCAATTTCTCCTCTGTTTTCATCTGGGCCCACTGACAAGATATAAATCAGGATGACTAGAGATGGCCCTTGATGCCATGAGAGACCTTGATCTTTTTTAAAATTATTTATTTATTTATTTTTAGTTTTCAACATTCATTTCCACAAGATTTTGAGTTCCAAAATTTCTCCCCATCTCTCCCCTCCCTCTGCCACAAGACACCATGCATTCTGATTATCCCATCCCCCAATCTGCCCTCTCTTCTGTCACATCCCTCCCTGCCCTTACCCTGTCTTCTCTCTTTTCTTTTAGGGCAAGATAGATTTCTATACCCCATTATCTGCATTTCTTATTTCTCACTTACATGCAAAAACAATTCTCAACATTCATTTCTAAAACTTTGAATTCCAACTTCTCTCCCTTCCTCCCTTCCCACACATCCCCACTGTAAAGGCAAGCAATTCAATATAGGATATACATGAGTAGTTATGCAAAAGACTTCCATAATAGTTATATTGTAAAAGACTAATTACACTTCCCTCCACCCTATCCTGTCCCTCATTTATTCTGCTCTCTCTCTTGCCCTTGTCTCTCCCCAAAAGTGTTTACTTCTAATTACTCCCTCCTCCCATTTGCCCTCTTTTCTATAATCCCTCACACCCTACTTATCCCCCTCTCCCCTACTTTCCTGTAGTGTAAGATAAATTTTAATATTAAATTAATATGTTATTCCCTCCTGAACCCAAATGTGATGAGAGTAAGCTTCACTTTTTCCCTTTCACCTCCCCCTTTTTCCCCTCCATTGGAAGAGTCTTTTCTTATCTCTTTTATGAGAAATAATTTGCACCATTCCATTTCTCCTTTTCTCCTTCTCACCCCCAGGGCTGCCACTCAGAGTGGAGATTCAGATTAGCTGTTTAATTCCCCAAGGGTCTTTAGAGTTTCAAAAATGGATGCTGCAGCAGCCTGGGGCCAGGGCTAGGGGAGGACCCTGCTCCCTTCTCATCCAGGTGAAAGAGCTTTCTCACTGACCTTTTAAGCTGTCTCTGGCATTTGTCAGTTGAGGAATCTATAAACCACAGCTGCTGCCCAGGATTCTGTGTCCCAGCCTGCTTCAGTCCTGTCCCTGCCATGCTGCATAGCTAAGGTTGAGCTGTGCTCTACTCTTAGCCTGATGTGATTGACCTTTCCTGTTGGCCTTCCCTGCTTCCTTGGGCTGGAAATATCTTTCATTATGTCATTTTGTGGGTTCTGTTGCTCTAGAATTTGTTTACAGTCATTTCTACAAGTATTTTATGGGTTTTGGGTGGAGAACTACAGCAGTTTTGCCCTTGTACTCCTCCATCATGGCTCTGCCCTCTGAGACCTTGACCTTTTCAAGCTAATGTCTTTTCCATGTCTCAGACTGACTCTGGTGATTAAGGTTACATAAGAAATGTGGTACAGAATTGTCTGTTTACCTAGTCAAAAAAAAGAAAGAAAAACCAATCTGGGAGGAAAAGACCCTCAGAGTTTCTGGCCAAAATAGAAACAATTGCTATTTACATTCCCTCTGAGTCAATCAAGAACAAAACAATGACCAAGTGGAGCTTGGCCTGGAATTTACATAAGAAATGCTGGAGAAAAGACAGTTTTTGTCATTTATCTTTTCAGCTCTTCCCAATGTCTACATTAACATTCCTGTCTCCAATCCTTGTTCAATTCTATTCTTATTTTCCACTTAGCTCTTTACATTTACTGTAAACCAATGAAGTCCCAAACAATGACCACTAAGTGGGGCTTAGCTTGGGACCTACTATTATTCAGTCTATAAGAGATAGAGTGAATTGGGTTTAAGGCATGACCCTTAAGGAAATATAGCTTATAAATGTCAAGATAACTTTTTCAGATTTCAGACCTGCAGAGCTCCTGCCTGTAAGGGTATGATAGCTTATGTGAATAGAGAAAGAGAAAGCAGGAGGGAGAGGAGGAGAGAGAGGAGCTGCATTTCCCAAAAGACACTGGTCTGTTGCGTGCCCAGCCTGTATTACTCATAGCTTGTTGTTCCTCATTTTGAATATGACATACTCTCCCAGAACCAGCAGGAATAGAGAAGGTATGGATATGAGAGATAATGTGAATGGAATGAATAGGACCTAAAATATATAGAACAGATCAAGACAAGGAAAGAGTTGAAATCATACTAATGTTTCAAATGAGGGAGATGCAATAAATTGTAGTATTGCTGATGGAAATAATCAAAGTAAAAACAGGAGAAAGTTTAGAGGAAGTAACCATCACTGTCATCCACATTAATAAATACAGAGTGTCCTGACAACAATCAGTTATTAATCCTTAAAACTTCCCTAACACTTTTCTCATATCCTGTATGGTGCTTTAAGTTTTGTAAAACACTTTACATATTTTCTTATTTGAAGCTTCTAACAACCCTATGTGTTATATGTTATTATTAGAATAATGAATTAACTTAATTTGGATGAATAGATTTTTAAGTGCCATTAAAATAATTGGGTAAATATTTGTCACTTGGTTGTTGCATATATGGACCTGAAGTGTCAAACACAGATCAGAGAATATGAAACTAAAAATTTCAGTTATCTTCCTAGAGGCCAGTGTCTAAACCAAGGCAATGGACATGATGCCAATGATTACAATATAGAAAGAAATGAGAATGAAAAAAGAGATGAAGAATGGGAAGTTGAAGGAGCAGGGAAGGAATCAAGAATATTTCCCCCAGAAATGAAGAGGAAAAAAGGGGTGGGATGGAAAAGGATGATCATGAGTATCAAATCATGCAGATATGGTAATTATGTGTAAACTGGTGACCTTTAATTGATCTTCATTTTTCAATTTTCTCCAGTTCATTCTTCATTCAGCTGTCAAATTAATCTTACTAAAGGGCAGGACTACTGAGTCATCCACTATTCAATAAACTCCAGTGTTTCCCTGTTACCACAAAGATGAATATAAAATCCTCTTTGCTATTCACAACCTGTCATAATCTGGCAATTTCTTACCTTTTAAAACTTACTCCTTACTCACCATCACTTACTCACCATCTGTGATCCAGCGATGCTATACTCTCTACTGTTCTTCAATACAAGATGCACCATCTCCTGACTTTATCAATTTTCATTCATTCATTCATTCATTCATTCATTCATTCATTCATTCATTCAGTTATCTAGTGTTTACTTTATGTCAGACACTATGCTACAGGTAATACAAAGAAAAAGAAAAAGTGGTATTGAACATCAAGGATCTTACATTTCCATGAGGGAAATAGTAATCATATACATGTATAAATAATTATAATATATATTGTAATTGTGTAAGTATATGTATGTGTATGTGTGTGTGTGCGTGAATGTAATGGTGAGAGATTTGACTTCAAACCCTATGAATGTAAACAAATAATTCCCAAAGAAGTTGATTGAATCAATTAATCAAAGATAAAAACTAGGTTCCACTAAATCCTCAGTTTGAAGTGCTTTGAATAGTGGTAGAAGACATGTCATATAGTGATTTTCTTACAGTTGACTAAAATAATGAGATATACCTCTGAGTCTATGTATAATACAGTAAGCCACTTTGTAATTACACATTCAAGCAGATTCAGTAAAAGTTAAATGTAATAACAAACATTTCTGCGATGAAATTGTCCTAGTGACTTCTGAAAGGAGTATGTTGCATCTTTTCCCTTCCTGCACTCCTACCCATTTTCCTGATGACGTTTATAAGATTGGAAGACCTGGAGTTTCCTTTAGCACCAGTACCAATGTGCACAAGATCTGGTAATAGAATGGTCAATGACAGCATCTGACCAGGAGCTGAGAAATATCCTTTTTTTACTCTTCTTTTGAGTCTCATATTTGAAAGTCAAATTTTCTATTCCTCTCTGGTCTCTTCATCAAGAATCCCCCAAAGTTTCTTCACTCCATCTTTTTGTGGGTTCTGCCACTCCAGAAATTGTATAGAGTCATTATTTAAAGGTATTCAGGAGAGTCCCTCCCCTTACTACCTATCTTGACTCTAATTCCTGTCCATTCATTTTTATGGGCTGTTCTCCATGCCCAGAATACTCTCCATTCTCATCTTAGCATTCCATCTTCCATGTTTTCCTGCAAGTCTCAAAGTCTGAACTTCTGCATGAAGTCATTCCCAATTCTTTTTAATTCTACTATTGTATTTCTGTTGATTATTTTCATTGTATTTTGTCTTTGTCTTCTTTTTTACTTATTTTCATGTTGTCTCGCCATTACATTGTGAGCTCCTTGAGAGTAGCAACCAGCATGTGCCTTACTTTCTATGCCTAGGGCTTAATACAATGCCTGATAATGAGGCAGGGTTAATAAATGCTTGCTTACTTGATCAACTTGACTTTGACTTTGAAAGATCGAAAGCCAGATCACAAGAGTAGGAGAAGAATGAGTAGATGGACTGGAACAAAAAAAAACTTTATTTGAGATATTTGTTATAAAGTTATTTTTTCCCATTCAACATCTTCCCTCTTATTCTAGGTACATTGATTTTATTCTGCTGGATGGATCATATCAGTTTTATATAATTTACCTCTATTGTGTCTTTTTGAAATTGCCTTTATCCCTTGTTTGGTTAAACTACTTTTCCTACCTATAGTTCTGAGAGATATATGGTCTATTTCTTTTCAGTTATTTTTATGATATGATCTTTAATACTAAGTTCCTTTGTCCATTTTTCTAATATCTTCCTAATTGCTTTGCTTGTTTCCACACTTTGCATAACTCCCAAATTGAAATTCCTAAAATACAGGTCTGACCATATCATTCCCTACTCCATATTCATACTCAAAATCTTCAATAGTACCATATTACCTTTAGAATAAAATATAAATTCCTCAGTATAGTATTTAAAGCTTTATTTCATGTTACTTTTCTTCAGATAGTTTTAATTTTTATAAAAAAATTATCTACTACCTCTTTCTCATTGACTGCATTATTTTCCCCACATAGTTGCTTTTGTCATGATGTCCCTGACCTTGGAATGTACTACATTCTCATATTCACTTCAGAGAATCCCTGACTTGAAAATGTAGTTTAGACATCACTTCTTCTAGGAAGTTTTTCCTAATTGCTCAATTTATTTACAAACACTACTCCTGATGTTTCTTTTAAAATAATTTTTCAAGTATAATTTTTTTCTTTCTCCCACTCCCACCCTCACTGGAAAGAAAAAATGTAACCCATGTTTTATATAATCATGGTCAAACAAAGTAAATTCCTACATTGGCCAGAGCTAAAAAAAAAAAGTGTCATTGATTCTATTGTTTATTTTTCTTAAGAATTATTAGAATTGTACTATTTGTTATACATTTTTATTTATTTTCTTGTATACGTATTTTCCTCTTCTCATCCTGAAGAGAATGTAAGATTATTGGGGGCAGAGATTGTGTCATTTTTATGTCAGTATCCCTAATGCTTAGTGCAGTGGTTTGTACCTAGTAGATGGTCTAAAAATGGATAGTTTTACAGAAATACATATACTTTGGCTCTTCATTTCTATTTTTTTTCCTTATAGAATTGGAGAGGGTTAGAGTTAAAAAGAAAAAATAAACGGCTTCGTTCCATATAATACCATTGGTGATCCAATAAAAATAGAGATGTAATCAGAGAAGGATGTGCGTGTGTGTGTGTGAGTGTGTGTGATGATTTTCTTCTCCATATTATCCCAGATATAAAGCTAATGAGTTATTAGACAAAGTTCAGTCTTGGAGATGGCTGTCAGCAGGCTACAGATGTATTCAAGCAGTGTCAACTGCCAAAGACGTCAGTCTTTCAGTGAAAGCATCCTACTCTTGCTGTTCTTTTTGAGTATGCCCAGATGACTCAATTGGTGTGGGCAACTGAGACTCTGTGCTCTGTGAATGCCAGAAGCCCAAGCTGCCAAGTCAAAGAGAGCTCCACAGGATATTGCCAAACCATCTTTAACATTTGAATTATGTCTTTTTTGTGCAGTGATCGTTACATCTCTTCTTCAGCCAAAACAATGCAAATCAAAGTTAAGAATAAAGAGAGTCTTTAATGCAAACACTGAGGAAAAAAATCAGTTGCACTGGGAGACAAATTAAGAGAGAGTGTGTTAGCAGCTTTCCAATTTATTACATTTCTTTCCAAATTGATGTTTCCAGAAAAAAAATGAATGAGGGAGAAAAAAAATCCTGGAATAAAAAGATCAGAACCTCCTAGAAACATACATGAAATCTTGAATTATGCATAATAAATGAACCCCTTGTAAATATACTGAAAGTCTCTCAGATTTCTTGATTCCTTTTTTTTTTTGCAAATTATTTGTGAATTGGAATAGATTTCAGATATAATGAGAGTCTAGGTGTTTATTTATACTTCAGAAAGGAGACAGCATGCAGATATGCCACTCTGATTTGACTGCTTTTAGAAAGCACATCTAGATAGAAGCATATGACAAAAACTGCTTCAGAAACTTTAGTTGCTGCATAAATAATTAATATTTTTAAAGGATCAGAGAACATCAGCCTCATTGATGCCATACAACATAACAGTATGTATTGCATAGCACCGACAGTGATTATGAATATGTTGGCATGGTTCTGAATCACAAAGTATAATAGACTCTCCATATAGAAGGCAGAAGAAAACTATTTATTGAGACACCAGAAAGCCAAATCCATTATAGCAACAAAGAAATCCATCATAGTAACCAAGAAGTCTATACACATTATCAGGCCTTCCCACAAACACCCACCAGCAAAATGTTCTTCCCTCACCCACAGCCAGTAGCCTGCTTTCTCTCTCTCTTCCAGATCTGACTAATCTGACTCACTTCTTACTCCACTCATTCAGCAAGCTCCTCCTACCACAAGCTCTTTATGACTCAGACTTCCATGTGACCCAGCATGGACCTATTAATGAATGGGAATGATCTTCCCATTTAAATTATCATTTCCCAGCAATAAAAGGAAAATTGATACCGATTTATGTTTATTTTTAACACATTCAGAAGCCAAGAATATTTCATTACATATAGAAATACAGACTGCCCTGTATACATAAATGTGCACATATAGAAGCACATGCCTGTTTGTATATATAAACCCAATACAAGGAGGAATAAAATTCAAGTCAGCAGTTTGGGGGTTGAAAGTAACCGGCCTCAAAAAAAAAAATGCTATGTAAATAATCCAATGAAAGTGGAAAATTGAGAATTATATGTGTATACCAATAAGGACATACACACACAAACACATATTTACACATATCACATATACATATCACATATATATGTATAACACATTATATGTATATACACACATATCTCTATATTTACAAATACTTAGGGATATTTACAAATATATAGGGATATGTATGTGTATATATGTGTATAGGGTAAAAAGAAGGTCTCAGTCTCCACTAGGACAGCATCTATTTTGACTTAAAAAAATACATAATCAAGTTTCTTTTCATCTTTTCAGGGTCAATTGGTGTTTCTGCATCTATGAGGAATATATTTCACACCCTGAACATGCTGTTATCAAAGGCCATATGCAACATGGCAAGCTGTGTAATAGAATTTTCCAGCAGTGACATCTGGCTTTTTGGCTGGCTCCACAGACAGCTCAGGCAGTGACTCACCCTTGGCTTATGAGTCTGCTAAACATGTTACCTATACTTTGAGCCTAGCTTCTGCTGGTTTGCTGCAATGTCATGCCTTTGATCGAATGTATTTCAATTAGGATTATTTTAATTTTAAAGTTTTTGGTAATGTCTTACATAATTTTTCCATTGTGTTCATGAATTTTCAATAAAAGAATGGTATCATTTTGTTAATTCTGAATGTTGATTGCAATACACAAAAACATTAGTAACAGGCCTAAAGCTTATCTTTATAAAGCTTTTGGGGTGGGGCGGGTCTGGATTTGTGATTTCACCAGTGCTGGAAATTCCTATGTGTAATAGAAAAAGTCCCCTCACTAATTAAAATCAGCAATTCATCTGCAACTTAAATTTTGAGAGAATTGCCTAGGACAGAGAGATTAAATGACTTGTGAAAGGTGATGATGGCAGAATCTCCCCACCCCCACCCCATCCCTTCCTGACTTCAACCGCTGTGCCATGTCATATTGTTTCTTTACAAATTTTGCAAACAGCATGTGTTTAATAAAGGTTTGGTGAATTAAATAGAATTTAAGTGAATTGAGTAGAGAACAGATTTTCATTTTCAAAATTTAATATAATTCACCTGCCAGTTATTGATCTTTTTATGGCTATATGTAGGGGCACAGTTTATCTGTTTTTGTTCATATGGCACTATGCAACTTCTCTTTGAATAATAAATCATTTTGCAACTGCTCAAGAGAGTTGATTTTTACTTCTTTCTAAATCAGCTCCCCATCACTAGTTAAAAATTTGAAAACCTTAAAACCCTCAACTCTGGAATTCATTCACAAGCATGAATAGCATTTCCTTCAACAGTACAAATTAATGCTTTGAAGTCTTGTATTAATCATTAATCTCATATTTAGCTCTCTATCTCACTGCTTTAGATATCTGTCAAATTAGTAGGAAGAGAAGAGATTCTGAAAAATGCTGCTATGAGCTATTGGACATGCAGACAAGCTTCCACTGTGCTTGAAATCTCTGTTTTGAAAGCAAAGGTAGTACATACTTTGGTATTTAATTTTTAAGTAGCATAATGGAAGGGGAGATTTTGAGCAAATTCCCAAAATTAAATGTGTGTGTTTATACACACATATATTTCTGTCTGTGTAAGACATATGTATACATGGGCATATAAATTTATGTATGTGTTATATATGTGTATGCATATATATATAATACATATATATTCCACCTTGTCAGATTTTGATCTATTTTATCTTGAGCATTAATATATAATTTCCCCCTATAAATTTTGTTATCAACTGAAACAAAAACGTGGCCTTTTCTTGTTTCATATGTCTTTCAGTAAGATGTTCTGTAAGTTTTGAAAGAGTTTCCTGTTTTATCTGTCTCAATTTCTCCATCAGTCAGTGGTATCACTAAGTTTTTAAATATTGCTTTCTCTTCCTCTCATTCTCTCTGTCTTTGCCTTTCTGTTTTTCTACATCTCTGTTTCTGTCTCTCCTTCCTTCCCCCTCCTTCTGTCACTCTCTAGCTTTCCCTTTCTCTCTCAGAAGTTCTAGTTTTTAGCTCCAACTATGCCACTAACTAAATAGATGACATAGGGCAATTAATTTGAGCTCTGGGACTTCATTTCCTTATCTGTGAAAAAAAAGGTTTCAATAAGGTCCCTTTTAGCTTTAATAAACAATGGATATATGGATCCATAATACACCTAACATAATTCACTCAGAATAATTCATATGGCATCAGGGCCCAGGGAAGCGGACAAAAGTTGGGAGTCACATCAGTAATCAGGGCACATTGCTTTAGGCAAGAGCTAACCAGACTTCACTTCCTTTTAAAGCCATATATAGAAAAAAGAAATAGACCAAAGAAGGGTAGGGTGATATGGCTAAGCAATGACACAAGGTCAGAAACACTACACTTCCCACTGACCAGACCCTCCTCATTTTTCTACTCCATCAAAAATATGTTATACCCACAATTCAAATTACGTTATCCAGTCAATCAATTAATCAACAGCTATTTTTTAAGTGCCTACTACATACCAGACACTGTGCTAGATGCAGGGGTACAACGACAAAATTGCAATAGTCCTGGCCTTCCAGTAACTTTAATTCCATTGGAGAAGACAAATATGCACTTATAGTTATGTACAAAATACATTTAAAAAAAAAGAAAAGGTAATTTTTTCAGAGGGGATATACTAGCATCTGTGAGAATCAGGAAAAGCCTTATATAGGAAGTGACATTTGAGCTAAGGTTTTAAGGAAACCATGGATCCTGTGAGATTGGGTTAGACAGGGAGGAATTTCTAGGAATGGAGGGAAGTCATTCCAAAAATACAGAAATAGGAAATAGAATGTCATGTAAAACGAAAAAGTCAACTCTATAGCAGAATGTAGAAAGAGGTAGTGCATAATAAGAAATAAGACTAGAAAAGTAAGTTCAGATCATGTTGTCAAGAGGCACAAATATTAATCAGAGGGATTTATGTTTGATCCTTCAGGTAATAGGATAACATTAATTTGTTGATCATAGGAGGGAAATCATCAGACCTGTGATTTCACTAAGGCGGCTACATAGATAATGGATTGCGAGGAACCCAGTAAGGAGTCCCTTCCAATATTGTAGATGACTGTAGGATATGTAGGTATTGTAGGAAAATGTCATGCACTAAGGGTTGTGATTGGGTAGTAGAGAGTACTATGATATGAGAGAGATTGTGCAGAAGAAAAAGAAAGATTTGGCAATAAGTTGAATAGAGAGGCTGAGGTTTTGAATGCTGGGGATTGGAAAAATAGTTCTGACTTTAACAGAATTAAGAAAATTTAGTAAAATGATAGGTGTATGGTTAGGGGGCAGGGTTAGAAATGAGTATGGTATTATACATGTTGGATTTAGTACGCACTTTGGACATCCAGTTTGAAATGTCCAGCAAGCAATGGATGATGCAAGTCTTCAGCTCAGGATAAAGACTGGGACTGAATATACATACCAGATTATATTATACCATACTATACTATACTGTGCTATAATATGTACTATACAATCTCTCTATTTATATCTACATAGAGGAAATTATATGGTTATACACTTTATGTATATAAAGTCATATATATGATTTTATATAATATGATATAGATGAATATATGTGAATAAAAATATACATATTTATATGTATATATTATACAAATTGTATATGCATGCATTTGTGATAAAAAATATATATTTTATATTATGTATATATGTTTATATTTGAAGGAAATAATTACTTATTAAGTGTCTATTATCTGCCAGTATTATGCTAAGTGCTTTACAAATATCTCACTTGGTCCTCAAAATATCTCTGGGAGGTAGGTGCTTTCATTATCACCATTTGTGGAAATTGAGACTAAGATTAAGTGACTTGCCAGGGTCACACAGCTAGTTAGTGTCTGAGACTGAATTTGAACTTCGGTTTTCATGACTCCAGATGCAATACTCTATCCATTCTGCTCCCAGTTGTCTAGATAGACAGACAGACAGACAGACAGATAAAAAGTCAGACAGACAGATAGATAGAGAGGGAGGGAGAGAGAGAGAGAGGGAGGGAGAGAGAGAGAGAGAGAGAGAGAGAGAGAGAGAGAGTGAGAAAGAGAGAGAGATAAATGATAGATGTTTTAGATACTGATATAGACATACACACGTAGCTGTGATATGTTTAAATATGTTAATTAAATAACAGATGAGAATGAATTACATCATCAAGCGAGACTATAGAAAGAAGAAAAGAGAATTCATGACAGAGTCCTAGAAAACAGCTGTTTAGTAAATATAGTATAAAGGATTAGATCCTTGAAGAAATGACAAAGGATGGGGAAAGATGTCAAGGGGTTTTGAGATCATAAGAGAGGGAGAAGAGGGAACCTGTATTTGGTGAATAGACTCAGTTTCCACAGTACGTTATAAAGTGAGATCCTCAGCTGAGAGGAGAGAAGAGGATGTTTATAATAGCTTCTAAGTAGAGTGAAATAAGGAATCAGTCAGTGAGGAATAGAATAGCCTTGTCCTTGGCAAGGGTTCACTTGAAGTTAGAAAGTATTAATTTGTAGTATATTTTGTCTACACAGATATTTTACTTCCTCTAATTCAGCAACATTAGATTAGAATCAGAGGACCTTTGTGATGAGGCTAACCAGGGTTAGGTTTGTCAAGATAGGAGAAACAAAGACATTAGTGGAAGACATGTGAAAGCAGACAACAATGCAGGCAGCTAGGTGGTACAGTGAATGGAATGCTGGGCCTGAGGTGAGGGTCTAATTTCAATTCTGGCCTCAGACATTTCATAGATGTGTGACCCTGGGCAAGTCACTTAACCCTGCTTGCCTGAGTTTTCTCATCTATAAAATGAACTGGAGAAGGAAATAGCTAACCATTCCAAGAATTTTGCTAAAAAAAAAACCCAAATGGGCTCACAAAGAGTTGGACTCTAATGAATAACAAAAGTGTGGAGCTGAGTTTAACTATCAAAATTAGGTTAAAAATTTGGTGGAGGGGAAGTGATGTCAGAAGTCAAAGTGCTGAGAAATAGTGGGAGAGGAAAGTGGTTATGATAAGAGCAAAAAATTGGGCTTAGAAACAGTATGTTGAAGGTGGGGAATGGAGAGGGAAAATCTAAAATATATGCAAGTGATAGCAGAAAACTGAAAACAAATTAATTAATTAATTAAAAAAGAATATGTTATAGGGAAAGATAATGATGAGAAGTTATGGTCAAATAGAAGAATGATAATTTTTGATGAAAGAAGTGGGATTCTATAAAGGGAAAGAGTAAAATCCAGGGTGGAAGTGGAAATGGAGCAGAGAGGTAGGTCACGTGATTTGGTGAGAATAAGGTATTGGTACATTAGACTATCTGACTGAGCAAACATGAGGCAGAAAGAGTTTGAATGAGGCAAGAAGCTGGACACTGGAGAAGGCAGCCAGGCAGATGTTGAACTCTTTGATAAAGGAGAATGACTTGGGGGCTAATAAACTAAAACTGCCATGATCCATATAGGAAAAAAAAATAAATTGAACCACAGAAGAAAAGTTGCTGAATGATGGGAAAAAGAAAGAATCTGGGAGTGAAAATGGGGAACAGGTATACTCGTTTGCAGTCACACACACACACACACACACACACACACACACACACACACACACATACGTTTACCTTTAATCCTATCCAATACATAGCATTCTTTGCTTTTAATTCAGTTTCTATGTCATCTTTATCTATCTTTTCACACTGATGCTGATTGTTTTCATTTACCACAAACATGAACAGTTTAATTTGCCATTGCTTGAAATAGTCTCAAAATTTCGGCATTTCTGAGTTCTGATCACTTGAATTATTATGATGTGGGACTATGGCAAAATGAAAATGAATCTTTGGATCCACAGGACACATTCACAGAAGCAAATTGTAAAAGTTAGGATTTCTTATTTAGGGTACTTTATATACAGAACCTAGAAAAGAATAAAAATCACATGTAGGCAAACGTTGCTTACAGGTTAATGATGCTGATGAGCTCAGGCACACTCAACATCAGAAGTGGAACTCCAGCCTGATATGTCTCTTTACCTTACTACTCCATAATTGAATAAAATGGACTCTAAATTGGTTCTTTATTGTTATATTATATTATGATCAGTATGCACTAAAAGTGATTACTTTTACAGGGCAGAAAAATGCACATATCTAGCTCCCAAATGTATTCTTTTTAAAATAACTAATGATATTTATACCCCAGGAAGATGAGTGATTTTCAGAAACCCACATCCCATTTGTTTTGCAGATAGTAAGAGAAATGTAACCAATTTTCATAAGCACACATTTGCTCTTCTTTAACATCATGAATCTGAAATACTTTTCTTTTTAAAGAAAAGGAAATTCCAAGCCAGAGTCTTCATTGTGCATTGTAGTTTGGAAGTACAATTGAAAATTCCAAATGTGTGCTCCTTCTTTCAAACAGAAAATAAATCAGCTCCTCATCATCAGAGCCTAAAGTTGGTAACCACGGTGAATAAGAATATTCTTCTGTAATTGTCACAAATCAAAGACCTGCTTACATTCAGAGCCAGGGTTTCTAAAGATATTACCATCAAAGCATTCTTGAGCTGCTATGAGCTCACATATTTTAGATAATGAGCAAAAATATAACAGTATACCCAAACAGATCTTTTAGTGGCCAGGTATTATGTAGCATACTCTCAGTCACATGAAAAAGTGCATTTCAATAGCCATTATATCATATTTTTTTTCTTTCCTATATGAATTTCATCTAAAGCCAATTATATTTTTCTGCATGCTTTCCATAATGTACCTTTTATGCAAAGGAAGATTAAATATCTCTAATAGTTAAATTACTAGTGACAAAAACAACAAAGCACTAATGCACATGCAGAGAACTGTTTCTCACTTCATCAGCCCTAGATGCTGGTTGCATTTCATGAAGGAGAACAATTGATAGAAGTGTTGACAATATCCATTCTCTCTGAATCCCTAAAGAAACATTTCTCAAAGTGATCAGAGATTAATAGCAGGTATTGATTAAAAAAAGGCCCCAAATACTTCAAATAGTTATAGCAGCACTTTCTGTAATAGCTAAGAATTGAAAACAAAGTAGAAGCCCATTGATTTGGGGAATAGCTAAAAAAATTGTGGTGCATGAATGTAATGAAATATTACTGCACTCTAAGAGATGATGTACGTGATGAATATCATGCTAAAAAGCATGGGAGCAAGCCACATAGCCCTGCTTCAATTCATTTGTGACTCTGAAAGCACCAGAGCATCGTCCATTACCTAGAACCCATACAAGTATGTTGTCATGAAACTGATGATAGAGAGATAATATTTGAAATATAGATTACACTAAATATTGATAATATATTAAAGAATATTAGAAGGCTGACTCTATATACTGCACTATCAAGCATTCATTATTCCAACATCTGTGGGGTATTGGCCAACTCAAATGCAGTCTTGAAAATTCACCAAAGAATCTGTATCAAAGTTGGACATAAAAAATGAACTTATTACAGTGTTCTATTTTTAATACTTGATTAATTTTAAGATTATTTTTTCCTCTAAAATTTGGGCAAATTCTCAAAAACACAGTGCAAGATATACAGTAATAGATGCATTTGAAAGGATATTTGAAACCTGTGCTGACAGATTTTTATAAGAATTCTCAAGTTCCTGACTGGCATGATACTCTTATCTCAATGGTTCCACTTCTCTCATTCTCCACATTTTGAATATGTGTTCATTATTTCTTTTTTAAAAATAGATTTATAATTTTTGGTTTATATTACTTTTCTTTAGAAGTATATACCTTCACTACCAAAAGAGTCATCCATTACTAACCAAGAATAAAATAAGAGAGGAAAAAATTAAAAAGAATTTCATCCAAACTGCTGAAAAGCTAACCAACACACAATTTTGACAACAAAGGCAATATTTCATACTCATAATTCTTCACCTCAGCAAAGAAGAAAGTGGTATAATTCTATGCTTTTCTTAATGGACAAATTTGATCATTATAACATTCAGTTATTTTTCTTTTGTTTTTCAATTTCTATTTTGTAGCTATTTTGAAAGCTTTACTAGTTTAACTTACTTCATGCTACTCAATTCATTTTTGTTCCCATGCTTATCTGTATTGTTAATACTTATTATTTCTTTTAAAATGCTACTACGAACTTTTCAAACATCAACAAACTTGATTATCTCCATCAAAAAGGACAAGAAAAAGATTACTGTAATTCATCTCACTGAATTTATGTACTACAATTGGATTAGGCATCACAATAAATGGATGTGTACATTGCTACTATAATCCTTTTGATGTTTATGGAATGTTTCTTTCTATCTTTGAACTCACTGAGAAATATACCTAGCAGTGATATGTAGAAGGCAAAGGATGTAGATATTTTAGACATATTCCTAGCAATATTTTAAAGAAAAGGAGAAAGAGGGAGAGAGAGAGAGAGGGAGAGAGAGAGAGAGAGAGAGAGAGAGAGAGAGAGAGAGAGAGAGAGAGAGAGAGAGAGAGAGAGAGCATTTAAGCTTTTTTCTGTGTTTCTGCCTGGAAGCACAAATCCAGTTAAAAAGGATAGCAGTTCCTGACTTCAGGAAGTTTCTATTTTAATAGGGAAACAACACATTAAAGGGACGTAGAAAGTGGAGTTGGAGAAGACAAGTAGGCTGGGAAATTACGGATGATCTAGGTTTACAATGAGTATGTCTGGGATGAGTGCTTCCTCATAAGGAAGCTTCGGGGAGACACTCACCAGAAGGAAAAATCCTAAATGCGGAGGTGTTATAAGCAGGGTAAAGTTACTGGGACTGAAGTGAAATGATAGGCTAGGGAGCTATAATAATAATATATACATATTCAAGTGATTTTATATGAAACTGATTTTATGGATTTGATTAATTTCATTGATTAATATCATTTGAAAGGCTAAATATTCCAAAACAAAGATGTTTCAAGTGGTTAATTATGGGACAATAAACTTTTTTTTTTCTTACAAGCTGATAGAGTTGAGAGAATGAATTTGATTAAGTCTATAATAGCCCTTTGAATTCCTTCAACATGGAAGCTAGAATAGTATGAGACAATATTATTATTACTTTTAATGTCATGGTGATGTTAACTTGTGTTTATAGTGACTCGAATTAATTAGAGATCCTCCATTTGAAATCAGAGATGTCATTTAGAAAGACTTTTAAGGTGCCTAACTATTAAAAATAATTCAAAATCAATTAAATGACCTCCAGAAAATCAAAATGTTTTAGGATGATTTCTATAAATATTTATTTTGAACAACCACGCATATCTTCATGTGACTATTAAATTATGAAGTGATACAATGGACTTCACAGTAACTACTAATCACAATCACTAAGTCAGTCTTATAGCACTGCATTTAAAAGGGTGAAATAACCCCCTGAGTAGTGTCACAAGCTCTTCCCTTCAAGGTAATAGTAAATAGCCTGTGTCAGAAGAAAGTACACAGTTCATTTCACAAGCAGATAATAACATCATATGTTGTCATAGCAATTCATATTTTTAAAATATCTTCTTCATATGTATTATTTTAACTGAATTTCCTAATCTCCCCAGGAAGTAAAGAGAGGATATATTATTAGTCCTATTTTTCAAAAAGGGAAATTGAGATTCATGATGGTTAAGTGACTTGATTAAGGTGACATAGTCAGTAGGACTTGAACCCATCTCTTCTGACTACCAGGCCAGTAATCATTCTGCCATAGTACCAGTATCCTTTCTATTCTACAAGAGTAAGTAGGACCGTGACCAAATAATGTAAAATACAATGGAATACATTATAAATTCAATTACTTTACAAAAGTTAGAAAAGAAAAAAGATGATTAAAAGGATAATTCCTACGGATAATAATGATGTACCATTTCCTCAATCACTGATAAGTTAGAAGAGCAGAGTTAGCTGATTAATTATGATATTTAAATAAAAGAGAAGTACAAATATATGACACAAAGTTGCAAATAATACCCACAATTACTAGCAATGCATTAAAAAATGAACTTTATATTTATAGCGACAAAATGCAATTGCAGTATGTGCAATTATTGATGAGCCTTGAGTGCAGATTTCAACTGAAGTTATGTAAAGAAGGGTTATTATGACATGCATGTGTCACATATTTCACCATTCCTGTCTCTCCTATCCCTTGTCCCCACCCCCATCTTCCCCCAAAAAGAAAATAAAGACCTGTTCTAATTGTTATTATAAGAGTGTTCTATCGATAGGATAAATTGAAAGTCTCTGTTTCTCCAGTCTTCTTTAACTAGAGAGTTACTGACTGTTATAGCTAAAAGGAATCTCAAGGCAATATGGGGAATTAATGACAGATTTGTTATTGTTCATTTGTTTCAGTCATGTCTAACCCTTCTTGACATAATTTAAGTTTGTCTTTGCAAAGATACTGGAATGTTTTTCCCTTTCCTTCTCCAGTTCATTTTATAGACGAGAAAACTAAGGCAAACAAGGTTAAGTAACTTCCCCAGGGACACACAGCTAATATGTGCCTGAGGTCAGATTTGAACTCAGGAAGATCTGTCTTCCTGATTACAGGGTGGACATTCTATCCATTGCACCACTTATAGTCTCCTTTTTTCTAGTTTCTGGTTTTATACATTTTTACACTTGGTCACTTTGAGTATTTAGAGAGTTCTAAACAAAATTATAATAGAACTGTGAATGAAAAATCCTTCCCAGAATACCTTGGAAAATTATTTTTAATCATTATTCTCATATAGAAACACACGAATTTCTCCATCTTCTCTTTCCCCCTGCCTGTCCCCACCCTCCATGTCCATGCACATATACTGAGCCACAATACAATTAAAATGGTTAAATGATCCAGTTGTGAAGAGTCATGTCATGAACAACTTTGAGAAGCAGGGAAGGAAATAACTTTCACAACTCTAGATTATAATTACCCAAACAAGGAATTGAGAGAATTACAGAAGATAAAATGGAAAATCTGATTGCATAAGATTGGAGGAAATTGCATAAACAAAATCAATGCTATTAAAATAAAGATAAAAACACCTAACATGGAACAGGTGGGGACACTGTAAAGTAAACTTCTCTGAAAAAAGATACGATTTATAAAATATAGAGGGAATTGATCCAAATTACATGAGTCATTCACAAAAGAAGAAAATTAAGACTAACAGGAATAGTAAAAAATACATATTGCAAATAACTAATGACGAGAAAAATTAAAATTTTCTGAAGTTGCGTTTCTCATATCATTTATATTTGCAAAGATAATGTAATGTTAATTAGAGTTAAATATCTTCTCTGCTTTCACCTTTTGTTAATTAAAGAGGCACTGGGTCAAGAGGATTGTGCCCTCTGGCTCTGGAAAGTATATAGGGGGCTTCTTTGGAAGAAGGTTAGTATATCATATGAGACTCTGGGGAGCCATCCCCTCCACTTTGAAAACCCAGATGTTAGTACTTCTCTCTGTTAACTATGCATGTATGTAATGGTCGAACAGTTGGAACTGTCTGTTAGACTGTGATGTATGTATTGCTTATGGTCGGATGGTTAGAAGCCCTGTCTGTTGATTTTTATTTCTCTGCTTGTATTTTCTCTGTTGGTGAATGCAATTAAAGAACATTGTTGATGTCTCAAATGTTGCTTTCCTTTTAGAAAAGCAAATGTAACAACCTCTATAGCAGGCCTTCCTGTGTATGCTGGGGTTCTTGCTGCTACAGATGACAAAATATTGTTCCTGAAAGGACTATGAGAGAACAATAAACATTTCTGGAATTGTCAATTGTTCTAACTGCTTCAGAAATAATTTTACAATTCGTTTACAAAACTGTGAACTTTTGATCCCAAAAGGTCACTATTAGACATGTAGCTAAAAGATTCTAAAAAAGAAGAAAAGGACAGGGGTACAAAAATATTTATAGTACTACTTTTTATTGTAACAAAGGACTGAAGAGTAAAAATTTCATCAACTGGGCAACTGCCAAATAAATTTTGGTGTAAGAATATAATGCAATATTATTGTGTCTCAACAAAGAATGAAAGAGATAATTTAAAAGAAACCAGAGAAGACATATGAACTGTTGTAGAGTGAAGGATGAGAAAAAGGAGAACAATTTATAAAACAACAACACATTTATAAAGAAAGTGATGGTAGAGAGAGAGACAGAGACAGAAAGAGATTTGAAAGATTTTCAGACTTGAAGCCAGAAAGACTCATCTCCCTGAGTTCAAATCTGGTCTCAGACTTTTAGTAGCTGTGTGACCCTGGACAAGTCACTTAACACTGTTTGCCTCAGTTTTTCCTGTGTAAAATGAGTTGGGGAAGGAAATAGCAAATCACTCCAGTTTAGCAAATAAAACTCACACAGGGTCACTAAGAGTCAAACACAACTCAAAAACAACAAAATAGCTATGTGATCTACATTTATATTCATACTTATGTCTATAACTGTAACTATGACCTTACACACACCTCCCTCCCTCAAAACAAAGTCAAGCGCAAGTCATGCCATCATTTCTTTGGTGTCATAGTCTTCTTCAAAAATGAAGGACAAACACAGACAGACAAACTATGACTAACATAACTATATAAACATACATACATTTATATGTATCTCTAACGAGATAGCTCCTTGTCTGTACCTGCAATTTATTGTTGCAAGGAAGTCTACCAAGGCAGATCAGCAGTGATTCTACAGTTCACAGCCTTAAGAACTTTTCTAGGGCAATGACTGTCACTTTCCAAGACATACAGTTCCTAGTTGTCAGTGGTAATCTTGAGTCTGAATCTTCTTGACTCCAAGGCCTATCTTTCTTCAACTATACTGTCTCATATAAAAAAAGAAAATCACCATTCAACTGTAAAAAAAAAATAAGTTGTTCATCTCAATCACATGCACTCATCAGTCAGCTATTCCTTCTTTATTTCGTAAGATTCACAAAACAAAAACAAGTATATATCTTAATTATTTTCTTTATTTTTTTTAATATCTGGCCAAGAACCCATCATTCTTATACTTAA
Source organism: Notamacropus eugenii (assembly GCF_028372415.1). Taxonomy (NCBI): domain Eukaryota; kingdom Metazoa; phylum Chordata; class Mammalia; order Diprotodontia; family Macropodidae; genus Notamacropus; species Notamacropus eugenii. The sequence goes on along the minus strand of NC_092874.1, from coordinate 144,389,993 downwards.
AGAGGTAATTCAGAATTCCATATTTCATTCTTAGCCACATCTTCTTAACTAGTTTGCTCAAGTTATATTACCTTTCTCTTCTGAAACCTCTGTCTTCCTGTGCAACAAATGTGAAAAAATATTGCCTGTGCCTTTAAAATCTTCAGTTTCTTGCTCAGGAATTAGCAATCCCTAGTAATGATTTTTATATTCTTTCCAGGTGTCATTTGAAATAAATCACCATTAGTGATCAGTGGTAGTTATGACTGACAAATTTTGAAAGACTCAATCCTTAAACATTTGTTAAACACCTACTATGTGTCTGGCACTGTGCTCAGTGTTCAGGATACAAAAAGAGGCAAAAAATAGTCCCTGACATTAAGGAGCTAACAATCTAATAGGGGGAGGGGCAACATGAGAACAAATATATATAAAGCAAGCTATATATATACATATATGTATATGTGTGTATGTATATACATGCATATGTGTATATGTACACACATATAGACATACATATGATAAATAGGAAATAATGAACACAAGGAAAGCACTAGTATGAAGAGGGATTGAAGGAGGTCTCCTGTAAAAAGATATGATTTTACTTGAAACTTAAAGGAATCCAGAAAAATTGGTAGTCAGAGCAGAGGAGGGAAAGAATTCAAGATATCAAGGATATTCAGAGAAAATGTCAGAGCCCAAAGATGGAGTGTCTTGTTCATGGAACATTCAGAAGGTTGTTGTCAATGGATCAAAGAGCACACGTCAGAGAGTAAGGTGTAAGTAGATTGGAAAGATAGGAAGAAGGAAGGTTAGGAAAGGCTTTGAATGTCAAACAGAGAATTTTATATTTGTCCTGGGGGTCATTGGGATACATCACTTCCTTGATAAAGACTCTTGGAATATAAAACTTCTCATCATTTGGAGAATAGATCATATTGTGTTGTGTTGTGCTGTATATAAAACTTTCAGATTGCCTAATAAGTTATATGAGAGTTCACAGAGATCCTTGTTTAATTAATGGATTAGTTTCCTTTGCTCTGAAACACAAATAACGCAAAGGTTTTACTAGCTCTGGGCAGAGCTGTCCAAGAGTGCTCAGGTTGCCTAAAGATATCTTATGATTTCCCTATTCTCTTACTATGATTTCCCCTGTTGATTCTGGATATCTGAAATTTAAGGGGAACAGACCCTACATCCCCTGCAGTCCTCTTATTCTGAATTGGATTTCCTAGTTTGTTCATCAAACTTCCTGGTTAAGCTTAATTTGAAATATCACCCTCTATCCCTGTATCTCCAAGTAATGAAATAAAACTCCTTAAACTGAAACATTGTCTTCCTTCCCCAGTTTCTAAAATTTTTATGTGGTTGTTTTTCCCTGTCATATCCCTCGAAATGAGCATACTAGCAGTTGAGGGGAAAAGTAGAGGGAATGATGATTTTTTTTATTGTAAAAATATATAGACGATGATAGTAGGTATATATTCACTGTGAACACAATAGATTTTTATTCATTCCTTTCTGGTCCCACATTACAATTTGAAAGTACTTTTCCATTATCCATATGACTTAGTTACACTAAACAGCTTTTTATACACAATTGGTTTTCTAGCCTTTCTATGCTCTGGCTGCAGGAGTGCCTAGAACAGGGCCATCCACTGTAGGTATTAACTGTTGTTGATGGTAACATAATAACCATTAGATTTAATAAACTATGACTTGAGCCCTATGTAAATATTTCTGATGTAGTTACAATTGGAGGAAACATGATTAAGCAGCCTCCACTTCAGAAAATGGGAAGAATATTAGCAGAAATATAAAGTATGATGGAAATAGATCTAAAGCACCTGCCATCGCAATGCGAGTATCAAGACAGGACTATTTGTTCCCTTTATAGAATCATTAAATTCATCCTGATCTCCCACAATAACAAAAGGAATTTCTCAGTGTTTTAGAGATTTCTTACAGGTTTGGTTTGTGAACTATCTACTGCCAGTGATACTCAGGAGGTAATATCTGTGCTACATAAAAATAATGAGCACTCTGATTTAAACCCAGAAAAAAAAGAGTATTGGTGCCAGATCTTACAATAAAATAATCTTTGGTTTCCTATTAGCAACACAGAGAAGATAAATCTTCTAATTAGGTCAAAACTAGGTACTGTAAGAATAGAAATGTAGTTACTAGGAAGAAGCCCGTATGTGGCATTAATATAGTAGGAAATCAAAGGAACCTTTGAGATTCAGCATGAATACAAATGAAAGGATGAATGAGGTCAGGGAGAGGGAACAGAAAAGGACCACATCTACAACCCTAAAAACTGAGGCCCATTTTAGCCTCACATTGTTAGCTGAATTATGAAAGTTGGTCACTCAGTCTAGTTCATATAAGAGCAATTTCCATGTTTGGTAACTTTCTGTTTTTTGTTTGTTTTTATGATTCATTTTAGTTTTAACTCAAAACATCAGGTTGTATAAAATTATATGACCAGAGCACATGGTACCATTAGGCATCCCTACTTACACAATTTGAGAGGACAATACTCTCCAAGGTACTTCTTCATATGAGGTTTCATTGGGTTCCCAAGATGTGTGCACAGTAATCAAATGATGAGGACAGAAGTGTCACAGACCGGCACCTCTTTACTGTTTGATCAAGGCATGAAAGGGAATATGCATCCCTGTAGACACATTTTCTAGGTAATAAAATTGCCTACATTCATTTCAGCTAGAATAAAAGCAGAAGAAATGGAATTACTGAGTTAAGTATTCACTTTCCTGAGGGAACAGTTAATATATATCAGCCTCCACCTGGGCTCATCTCTGTAGGCACAAACTATCATGAGACTTTGCTAGCAAATGAGGAAAAGACTGTTCTTTTGTACCTCTTAAATAATCTATGCCTATACATACAGAATGCCACTTCCTTCCCTTTATGGATTCAAAAATCTAACAAGTCTGTTGTGTTTTTTATAAGAACAGATGATGGAGAAAGAAAAAGAAAAGGGCAATTATAATGGATCAGCAAAAGATTTCTAGTCCCTGATCTTCTAGCCCAAGTCACCATAGGTATTAAGGGAGGACTGGACATGTCATCATTTTCATAAAAGTAGGAAAATGTCCCAGTGATGATATGTTAAATTTATACTGTTCTTTTAAATTCAACTCAAATTCGATTTCCTCCAGAAAGCTTTTTCCTGTTACCCTGTAGGTGGTAATGAGTTTTCCCACATTGGGTCAAGCAAACAATCTGCAAGTTCTCTTTTACACATAATGTATATTATGAAGGGGAAATGATTATTCTCCCTTCATAGACTGTAAGCTTCATGAGAAAAGGGACCATGCCTCATATGAACACTGTATATTACTCAGTATTTAATATTGTTCTTTGAACATAGTAAGCACTTAAATGTTTGTTGATTCGAATTGAAATGACTACCTAATCATATATATATGTAGACCAGTAGGTTTGGGGGCCTTTATTTACTATTAACCTTCAGAGAACTGGAAAACATGGAATAACTGCTTGATGAAAAAAATGAAGAAGAACACATCCAATATATGATTGCTACACCTGAAATCCATTTCAATCCATCCAGATTATAGGAGGTAATATAAATCTGTGGCATTACTACTTCTATCCATCCATCTATCTTTCTATCTATCTATATAAATATAAATACACATATAATATGTGTGTTTATATTTGTATATTGTATCTGTATATATGTATGTATATATGCATGTATATATGTACATATATATGTTAAATATTTTCCATTAACTTAAAAAAATAGCACTTCGAAAAAACATGAGATCCAAATTTTCTCCCTCTCCCCAAAATCCCTCTCCCAACCTTTGAGAAATCATTAATATGACATTGGATACTTGCGTGAAATCATGCAAAACATTTCCATATTAGCAATACTGCAAAAGAAAACATGCTAGAAACAAGAAAAAAATAAAGTTTTAAAAATTTATACTTCAATCTTCCCTAAGAATTCACCAATTCTCTCTCTCGAGGGGGATAGAAGTTTTCATTGTGGGTCCTTTGAAATTGTGTTGTCTCATTTTCTCAATCAGAGTTTTCAGGTTTTTCACAGTTGTTACAGCACTGCTATCACTGTGTACAATGTTCTCTTGTTTCTGCTCACTTCACTTTACCTGATTTCATATGAGTCTTCCTAGGTTTCTGCTCACTTCACTTGACCTGACTTCATATGAGTCTTCCTAGGTTTCTGCTCATTTCACTTGACCTGACTTCATATGAGTCTTCCTAGGTTTCTGCTCACTTCACTTTACCTGACTTCATATGAGTCTTCTTAGGTTTCTGCTCACCTCACTTGACCTGACTTCATATGAGTCTTTCTAGGTTTCTGCTCACTTCGCTTGACCTGACTTCATATGAGTCTTCCTAGGTTTCTCCTCACCTCACTTTACCTGACTTCATATGAGTCTTCCTAGGTTTCTGCTCACCTCACTTTACCTGACTTCATATGAGTCTTCCTAGGTTTCTGCTCACCTCACTTTACCTGACTTCATATGAGTCTTCCTAGGTTTCTGCTCGCTTCACTTTACCTGACTTCATATGAGTCTTCCTAGGTTTTTCTGACACCATCCTGCTTATCATTTTAGCACAATAGTTTTCCATCATAATCGCATACCACAACTAGTTCAGTTATCCTCCAATTGATGCACATCAACTCAGTTTTTAATTATTTGCCCCCATAAAAAAAAGCTGCTATAAATAATTTTGTACAAATAAGTCTTCCCTTTTCTTTGATCTCTTTCAGATATAGTCCTAGTAGTGATATTTATGGGTCAAATTTCACAGCCCTTTGGCAATGGACTAATTCACAGCTTTAACAAGAGTCCACTAGGGTTTCAATTTTTCTACATCCCTTCCAACAATTCTCATTTTCCTTTTCTGTCATTTTACTCAATCTAATAGGTGTGAGGTGGTATCTCAGAGTTGTTTTAATTTGCATTTCTCTAATAGTGATTTAGAAAAATTTTCATGTGACTATTGACAGTTTTGATTTCTTCTTCCATAAACTACCTGTTCATATATTTAGAACATTTATCAATTGAGAAATCATTCATTTTTATGCAAATTTGACACAGTTCCACATATATTTGAGAATTCAGGACTTTATCAAAAACTTATTGGAATCCCCCTGCCCATTTCCCTATTTCATCCTAACTTAATTCTTTCTAGTCTTAGTTGCAAAATTCTATTTGTATTAAATCATTTAAGATAATCAAAATTATCCATTTTGCTGCCTGTGCTTCTCTCTGTCTCTTATTTGGTCATAAACTTCCCTTATCCATAGATCTGACGAGTACATTTTTTTCCATGCTCCCCTAATTTATTTATGTTATCACCTTTTATATCTAAATTATTTATACATTTTGACCTTAACTTGGTATTCAGGGTAAGATGTTAATCTATGTCTAGTTTCTGCCAAAGTACTTTGTAGTTTTCCCAGAAATTTTTGACAAGTGGCAAGTACTTACTCCAAAAGCTTGAATCTTTAGGTTTATGATATACTAGATTACTATGATCATTTATTATTGTGTATCGTGTACCTAACATATTCCCCTGATCCACTACTCTCTTTCTTAGCCAGTACCATATTATTGTGATAATTATGATTTGTAATACAGTTTCAAATCTGGAACTGCTAAGTCTCCTCCTTTTCATTGCTTCCCTTGATATTCTTGACTTTTGTTCTTCCAGGTGAGTTGTGTTACTATTTTTTCTTAGCTACATAAGATAATTCTGTGGTAACTGAATGGGAATGGCCCTAAAGAAGTTATTAACTGATAAATGGTCAAAGGATATGAACAGGCAATTTTCAGAGGAAGAGGTTAAGGCTATCTATAATCATATGAAAAAATGCTCTAAATCACTATTGGTTAGAGAGATGCAAATCAAAACAACTCTGAGGTACCACATCACACCTATAAGATTGGCAAACATGACAGAACAAGAAAATGATAAATGCTGGAGAGGATGTGGGAGAGTTGGAACACTACTTCATTGTTGGTGGAGCTGCGAGCGCATCCAACCATTCTGGAGAGCAATTTGGAACTATGCCCAAAGGGCTACAAAAATGTGCATACCCTTTGACCCAGCAATATCGCTACTAGGACTATATCCCCAAGAGATCATAAAAATGGGAAAGGGTCCCACATGTACAAAAATATTTATAGCAGCACTCTATGTAGTTGCCAAAAACTGGAAGTCAAGGGGATGTCCATCAATTGGGGAATGGCTGAATAAATTATGGTATATGAATGTAATGGAGTACTATTGTGCCATAAGAAATGATGAACAAGAAGACTTCAGAGAGGCCTGGAAGGACTTATATGACCTGATGCTGAGTGAAAGGAGCAGAACCAGGAGAACTTTATGCACAGCAACAACCACAGTGTGTGAGAGTTTTTTCTGGTAGACTTAGATTTTTGTAATAACACAAGAACTTCTTACCAAAAAAAAAAAAAAAAAAATCCCAATGGAGGATCTCAAGGCAAAATGCCTGCCACACTCAGAGAGAGAAATATGGAAGTCACTCACATATTGTAGCAGATCATGTTTGTGTATGTGTATGTGTTTGTGTATCATGTTCTGATTTGTTATATGATTTCTTTCATTTATCTTAGTCTGACTACATAGCATGACTATAGTGAAAATATACTCAATAGGAAAGTATATGTAGAATCTATACAGAATTGTATGCAGTCGTGGGGAGGGAGGCGGGTAGTGGGGGGTAGGTGGGGGGGATAAAATCACAATTGTATGGCAGTGATTGTTAAACATTACAAAATTTAAAAAATAAAATAAAATAAAAATAAATTGATTTAAAAAAAAAAGAAGTTATTAACTTAGGGAGAATTTTGTGTATGTGTGTGTATTTGTATGTGTGTTTCTTAAATTGCTTAGATCTGTCTTTATTTCTGTGAAAATTGTTTTGTAACTTTGTTCATGTAGTATCTGGCTTTATTTTGGCAACTAAGTTAACAAATATTTTCTATAAGCTATTTCCTCACAGTCATACATACTCTCTTAATTTTTATAATATCCACAAATGTCCCATCTAGTTCTTCCTATACTGTCCCTACATGCCATTCCTACCCATATATATACTGCTTCCACAAATCATATATACCCCTTTATAAAACATGAACTTTAAGACCACCATGAGAAATGTTACACTCAGCTTCTTTTTATCTGTATTGAAATTGCCTTTTCATCTTCTAATAGTAACTTCAATTATTAATCACAATTTTTCTCCTATTTTCTTCTGTCTTCTTCAATCTTCCCTTGTTCCAAGATAATCAATAATCACAGAATCATAAAATTTTAAATTTACATGGATGAGTCAACATTTTGAAAAGAATCCTTTTGACACCATACACAAGCAAACAGTCATCCTACCTTTATTTGAAAACCTTCAGTGAAAAGAAATCTATTACTTTCCAAGGCAAAACATTTTAATTTTAAATAATTCTAATTATTGGGAATTTTTTCCCCTCTTTAGTCAAGTCTAAATTTACCACTGCAACTTTTATCCGTTGTTCATACTTTTTCTTTCTGTGACCAAACAAAACAATTCTAGCTCTTCATGAAGGCAACAGTCATTTAAGTAATATTCTCACCTAAGTTGCTTTTTCTATATGTTAAATATCACTTCAACTAATTTTCTAATAGCAAAAATCATCAGAATGTTTCAACATTCTTGACTAACAGTGATTAGGAGAATAAGGAAAGAAAAACAATTATTTCAGTTCGTCCTAAGCAATTACCGCACTTAATAGACCCAGAGCAGTTCTTGTTCCTGCCCAGGCCTACTTTGTTGCCTGTAACCTTTGGTCATTTTGATACTTTATTCCTGTTGGACATTGTATTCAGGAAGAAACTTAATAATCAGCATCTCTCATAAGCATTTATGAGGGGAGATAAATGGATATTAACTCCCAAAACTCCATTAAAAATATAAAAAAATTAAAAATTATATTAATTACAAAATTATAATTATATAAACTATATTATGTAAATGGTATAATAAATATAAAATTATATATAAAACTATAAAAATAAGTGTTATGTATGTAGACTAAAATTTTCAAAGAAAACTTTTGCAATGATATTGTCACTAATTTCATTTTTTTCTTTTAATTTTAACCACAATTAAATACCCAGATTTTATGAGTCCTAGGAGATCTTAGCACCTTGTATCCTATACCCTCAGTATGTACATCCAAATCATAAGGAATAGCTCAGAAGGCATTGTAATGAGGTAATTGTCATTGGTTGTAAAAAACAAAACCATCATTTCCCAAACCCTCCAGTGTTTTCTGTGTTCAATGGAACTTCAGAAGCTTTCATTATGTTTTGACGCACAAGACTTCCTGAAAGGAACTATAATATTGGGGCACAAAACACTGTCACCCAGGGACAATAATTTCGAACCAGGAACTTCCCAACTGCTTTCTTCAAATTGCTGTAAAGAAGGCTGACCTTGCTCTGTTGTTCTGTCTCTTGACAAGATAATCAGCTGCTGGGTAATGTAAGGGCTGTTTTAAGAACACTAGCCCAGAGGCTTAGTATTTTCCTGTTTTTATCCTTTGCCTGAAGGTAACACTCATTTTGTGAGAGACTGATGCACTCCTTAGCACTATATGCTGCCTTTCTTATCTCACAGCTCAAAATTCCTGCCTTCGTGATAGCAGTGACATAGAATCTATGTAATAGACTTGTAGTGGTTCTTCACCAGGCATCTATGAACATTTAAAAATAATTATATTTTAATATAGTTGTTTTCTTTAGTAATCATAGTTAGTATTCTTAGAAAGGGTTCATTGGTTCACCAGTTTGACAGAGGCATCAAATGTAAAAGATTAAGGACTCCTATGTTGGAAAAAGAAAACCATAAAAGAATATAATACACAATGAATATGGGGAACATGAGAAATGACAACTCAATGAAAGTGAATTTGATTTTATGATTTAAACGATATTGTGCTAATTAGGTATATAAAGTGCTTATTTTATTTCGACCTCTGGTGGTACTATAGAGCAATTAATACATTACAATTGTTTGTGAAATGACATGATATTTTGAGTTATCCAAAGCATGATGCTTAGAGAAATTATTGGTCCCATTTTACAGATAAGGAAATTGAGACTCCCACAGCTGAATTTTTTTTCTAATAGTTACAATGCTAGAAAATGTCTAAAATAGGATTCTAATGAAGGTCTTTTAATTCCAAGAATAATGATCTCAACACTCAGACTATCTCCCTCAAAACAGGGACATCTAGAGAAATGAGATGTCTGGAGTATCCACACACTAGGTCAACACATCCAGAACAATCAAGAGCTATCAGAATTTAAAACTCTCCATAACCCTGCAATTTTACCAAGCCTCTAGGAAGCAACCATTGATATCATTTTGTTGTTTCGTTATTTCCAGCGTTCCATTTCATTTGAAGCTTGACAAAAAGTCAAAGTCCAAATGAACTTGTGATTAATATTTATCATGTCCTTGATCTCAAAGATTCACATATAGAAGGAAAGGTCAAATGAACTCCTGCTATTTTCCGTAAGAGAGTATGTGAATCTAACCCTTCTTATGAAGAATTCCTTTTCTTGACATTGTCAACAAAAAAAGAAATAAATGATATGGTTTTTTTTTTCCTCTACAACTTAAATATATGTTGGAAGAATACTTTGATGTTGGATGAGTGGAAGTGCATATTTGTGTGTGGATTTGCACTTGACATTTCAGATAAGAACCTTTTCGAGAACTTTCCTGAAAAATGTGATTTTTACTCTAGAGACTAGAGTTGTGATGGCATTGTCTCTAAGACATAATTGAAATCAAAATCAAAGCATCCCCAAAGTCCTCAAGGAAGTTATCACTACATATTTACAACTAGCAAAGAGCAAGCATGCACAGCTGTTTTGGAAAATTAGTTGGGAAATGTTTGGACTATGCCCTAGATAGAAGCATGATGATTTTCAAAAGTCAGGAAAAGACAGTAAATGGCCCCATTCAGCAAAAATGAACAGAGAAAAACCGTGTAAATGATATTCTTGCTACTGAATCCACTGACTCTTCCTTTCCAATTTATCAGTTGTAATAATAAAAGTTCATTGTATAATGTTAGTCAAATTTTAAAGCAGTACAATAGTCATCTCTTTAAATTATAATAAATCAATAGAAGTCTTAGCTCATTAGACTAAAGAAAAATTTGTTTAAAATAATATGTGATACAATACAATATTAATTTGCTGTACTTTATATCTTTAACATCATTATATTTCCCCCAAATAGAAAATCTTCATTTTTAGAAAAAATATTCTTAATCAATAAAGACATATTAATTATGTCTATAAGTTTCTGTAAGGCAGCTTGGTGGTTCACTGAATAGAGCATTAGACCTGGAGTCAGGAAGATCTGAGTTCAAATCCAGCCTCAGACAATTATTAACTGTATTACCCTGGGCAAGACACTTAATCTCTGTTTTTCTTAATGCACTGGTGGAGTTAATGGCAAATTAGACTAGTATATTTGCCAAGAAAACTATATAAACATGCTTTTCCACAGGGTGACCAAGTGTTGGACAGGACTGAAAAATAACAAATTGTTTTTTGCTTCTTTCCATACTTACAGTTTCCACCTATCTACCGAGGGATATTAATATTGATAATTAAATTAATCTAAGTGGTTATGTCTTCTTTTAATATATTTTTACTTTATGTTTTCATAGTCAAATATAACATTCTGGTTTTTTTGCTTTACTCTTGAACAATTCATTCACTTCATTCTAAGTTTCATTGAACCAATCAATCAACAACATTTATTAAGTATTTTATGACACTATATGTATATATGACTCACTAAATGACAGATACTATGCTAATCACTAAGAAAAAATTACAGAAACCTCTGTTCTTAAGGAACTTGCATTCTAATGATATCCATCATAGACATTACATCTTAAAGATGATTGTATTCCTTAAATTTCTGTGTCAAATTTTTTAGTAAATCTTCTAATTAATAGATACCCATTTTATCCCTATATTTCCACTAACCAAAAAAGCATAGCCATAATCTTTTTGGAATGTATTTGTGCATTTTCCTTCTGATTTAACCTCCTTGGGCTATATGCTCAATAGTGGGATGAACAAGTAAAAGAACATTAATAACTTATTTACTTTTTTTTTTTTAAGCAAAGTTCTAAGTTGTTTTCCATACTGTCTGAACCAATTCTCAGTGTCTTTGACACTATATTAGTATGCCTCTCTTCCTATTGCCCTTTCTTAAGGAACCATGTCCAACTTCTACGGATAACAGGGCTTGGACCTATGATTTACTTGAGCTTCCAATGAGGAATTACCTCTACCATTACAGATCCACTCTTGGGCCCTGATTCTGCAACATCCAGTTTTAAACAGGTAACTCAACAGAGTAGTTAAGTAGCTCAAGTAGGATCTCGTAACCAATAAGTGAAAAGGACAGAACTTGAATTCAAATCTTTCAGACTTGCAAGGCCAGATGTTATCCATATCGTGCTCCTTCTCATTTCCACAGTTTATCTTTTGCAATTTAACAGGTGTGAGGCAAAACTTCAGAGTTTGCATTTCTTTTTTGTTGGTGATGGGAAACATTTTTAATATGGTTTTTAAGAATCGTCTTTTATGATTTTGAAAACTGCCTATTTTTATGACTTTATCTAATCTGCTGAAGGATTGTGGTCATATATTTGTGTAAATTCCCTATATAATTTGAATCTTAGACCTTCATTAATGACATGATGCAAAGATTTTTATCAATAAAATGTCTTACTTCTTATTGTATTTTCATGTAGAGGTATTTTTTAATTATTTTTTTCCAATGTTATAAAACCAAAGTTTTCCATTTACCTTCTGATAACTCTCCCTTATTTGAATGTGATTTGTTTTTCCCTTAAAATGATGGATCTCAAAGGCAATGATTTTGGTTCTCTAATTTTTGCTATTGTTTCTTCTTTTTGCTGTTGTTTCTCTTTTAATGATTTGTCTTTTTTCTATTTAAGTTGACTTTCCACATGAAGCTTATTGTGTTATATAACATAATTGCTGATCTAACCCTAATTGCTGCCAACTTGAATTCTAATTTTATCACAAATTCTTGTCAGTAGGGATTCTAATTTGTTTCCCTGCATTTATCAAACACCAAAGATGCTATGTTCATTGGGCTACTGATTCTTTCTTAACTAGTTTGTTCCACTGATTTAATTTTCTACCAGTCCAATAGTTTTAATGATTCTTGCTGTAGAACAGAGTAGGACATCTAGTAATGCTATGCTACTTAATTCTTACCTCTATAAATTTCCTTTCAGATTTTTTGAACTTTTTTTCCTCCGTATGAATTTTATTCTTATTTTGCCATATTCCATAAAATAATCTCCTCTTAGTTTTGATAGGCAGAACCTTACATTTGTGTTGTATATATTATATTGGTCTGACCTAAAATGTTTGTTTATTTGTCTTTTCCAATAAACAAGTAGATTATTTCAAACATTTGCCCTCCAGCCTCAGACAGACCATTTTTAACATTTAAGAGATTATTTTAGAGATAATTGATCAAATTAAAAGGGCAGTTAATGACTTAGGTCACACACAAATGCTTTTTGACAGGTAATAAAGAAAAATGTGTAAAGTACAATTACATAATAAATGGTTAAATGACATTCTACAGTGTCCCAAGGGTGGGCAATCACTTGTAGTGAAAGAATTAATATATTAACACCAATTACCAACATCTGTGCCAGTGATGCTTGAAGGAGAAATTTCCTCTAAAGAACAGTTTCCAGGACAACAAGGGGATGAAAGAAGAGAGCTCCCTAGTAGCTCACCAACTTCTCTTTGCTCACCATCTGGAATTACTACTTCCCACCTGGCTTAGAATCTTCATTGACCTGCACTATCCAGCTGTAACTCCCTAATCACTTATTTTTTTTTCCTTTCTTTTGTTGGATCTTCTTTCCACATTCATTGTGTGTGTGTGTGTGTGTGTGTGTGTGTGTGTGTGTATGTGCCCACCCAGAGAAAGTTACAGAGAACTTTTTTCTTCCCACTTTTTTTTTTTTTCAAGAAATAAGCCTTTTAACTTCAGTCAGTGAAAGGTGTTGCAGGTCAGATAGTAGAATTATTTAAACATATGGAAGGAAGACTTTCATGCACAGAAATGCAGTACAGAAAAGGAGGGGAAAGAAAGATTGACAGATAGTGAGAAGTTCTCTCTTGGCAGAAAAAAAAAATCTGCACATTGTCCCCTGTGCTATGTAATTTCTTTTTCTTGGAGCCCTGCATCAAAGCTTAAGAATCAAGTATTCATTTCTCTCTCTCTCTCTCTCTCTCTCTCTCTCTCTCTCTCTCTCTCTCTCTCTCTCTCTCTCTCTCTCTCCTCCTGTAATAATAAATGTTTTTCAAACTAGTGATGCTGCATAAGTCTTATCAACCTATATGGAGACCATGGAACAATTGATAAGAATCATAATTAGCACAAAGAGTTAAAAAAACTAAAGTAGAGCAAGGGTGAAACGTTAGTCTTCAGAAATGAGGTCATGGATCATGCACAGGTGCCCTGTGTTCATTAACTAATGAATATGAATGAGCGACCAAATCAAATAACACGATTGAGAAATGAATGCATTGAAGTTCATATTCCAACTCTACTGCTTATTCTCCATGTGACCTTTGGCAAGTCACTTAACCCCTTTGTTCTTTAATTTCTTCATTTGTATAATGAAAGTATGGAGGCTAAATGACCTCTAAGAACACTGTTAGTCCTATATCTGTGATCCTTTTTTACGGTATGAATGAGTCTACAAAACTTTATTATTCCATAACCTATGCTCTGATATTGTACTCTTATCTTTTAAGGAAACCATTCTGAATTTTTAAATTCTTTTTTCTTAATAACAAAAAATATCTTTTCTCCCTGCCCTCATGTATTAAAAAAAGAAAAAGAAAGCATTTATAACAAAGAGTTTAGTCAAGTAAAAACAACTTTCCATGTTTGTGTGTGTGTGTATATACACACACACATTTGTGTATATCCATACACTCATATACACACATATATACACACACACACACATATTAGGAACTATGTCCTCAGATTAGCTAAACTGTGCATATACTGTGAGGGGCGCTCTGGACCTGGGCCCCCTGGGAGGATAGGAGATGCCCAAGAGTCTGGACCTGCTGACGTGGCTTTGCCACGGCGGCACCGCTGATGCAGCATTGCCACCTCAGCACTGGGGCGGCTCTATGCTGGGCTGGGCTCCGCCCTCAGGGAGGAACTGGGGAGGGGCTTACCCGGAATAGGAGGGCGAGTTCTGGGGGATATAAGGCACAACACGGAAGGGGACAGGGGGACTTCTGGCTGACTATCATGTAATAAAGGTGCTCTTATCCACCTCCGGAGTTCTGCCTGGTAATTTCTCCCCCTGATCCCCAAGGGGAGAGCCAGAGACATCTGAAGACCCCTGGGCAGGGTAAGTTGACGCGGTGATCAGGGTTCCGCCCCTGACAGCTGGCACCTGAAACAGGGACCGCCGTAGGAGACCGCTAGCCCCCCAGACCGCAGGTGGGTGGGGGAAGATCAGGCAGCCCTATAGTCGGAGGACTTTAGGAAGGATGGGACAGAAGCAGATAAAAGCCCGCATTGATCCGGAGGATAAAGGCGTTCTCGCCTGTCAGATTTATAAAGTCTGTAAAGAACAAGGCATCAGGATTCACATCAGAGACTGCCGAGAATGGGTGAATAAGATCTGGATAGTCAGCCCTTGGATAGAGCACGCAGGAATAGATCCGGGCAGATGGGCGGTGGTGGGCCAACAGATGGCCTCCTACCATAAGGATAATCGTTCGCTCCTAACGCCCAAGGATTTTGTAGTATACTCGGCAACTGGCGCGGCATTTAACCCCATGCCGCCTCCCATTTCTGGAAATCAGAGTACTCAGGTGGGAGATTCTATTATGGGGTCGGACAGCGAGGACGAGGGAGAGAAACTGTACCCCTGGGAAGAGATGAGGTGAAGTGAGAATGCTGACCCCCCTAAATGGGACTTTCCTCCGCCTCCCGATTGGGACCAGCTAGAAAAACGGGAACAGTGGAAAGCTCCAAAGGGAGCTCAGGCTGCTCAGAAAACGCCTAAAGGGGTAACAACCCACAGAGGAGCAGGACAAAAGGAAGAGGGCGCGGAAGGAGAAGTTACCGCTCTTATGGCCCAGCTATCCACTGGGCCCCCAGTGAACTTTCAGTATAAGTCCGAGCAGGTTGGTAAGAATGCAGGGTTTGAATATCACCGGCCCTCGCAGACAGCACCCCCCGCCAATGAGCCTCCTCACTCGTAGCCTCCAGCAAGCGGGCGAGAGACGGGGAAGATGTAGAATGGGCGGAGTGGGGGACAGGCTTTTACCCGGTCTTAGTTGAGAATCCCGGCCAGGAAAATGAAACTAAACATCATCGGCCAGTTCCCTCTAAGTTTATGAAGGAATTGAAAGAGGCCGTGTCCAAGTATGGCCCAGGCTCAGTATTCGTACAGAAGGCATTGGCTTCCTCGGTGGCAGGCTTTCCTTGGCTTCCATATGACTTCCTAGAGGTGATGCAGGCGATCCTTGACCCAGCCACCTTCATAGCCTATAAAGCCTATGTGTGTCGCGCTGCTAAAGCCTATATAGAGGAAGCTGGAATAGCCAATGCCGAGGAAGCCCTGAAGATGATCACCGGGTCGGGAACTTGGTCCACGCTACAGAGGCAGTTAGACTTTGATGGGAACGTCAGGCATGCCGTGAATGTGGTCTATCTTAGGGCTCTGGAGAGGTTAGGTACCCCTGGGGCGGGGACCATGTTGTCCTCCCTAAAACAGAGAAAGAATGAGAGCCCCCTGGACTTTGTAAGCAGGGTAAAGGAAACTGTCCATGCCACGTTTGGAGGTAACCGGGGAGCAGCCCCCCATCTAGTGGTGCAATTAATCAAAGAAGGGCTCAAGCCAGAATTTGGCACCGTCTTTTCCTCACTCCCGTATCCACCCACCCTAGAACAAATAGTTGAGAAGTTAATGGACCTCCCCCAGAAAGACCCCTTTACAGCCATAGCCGAGACCTTGGAAGGCCAACAGCGCCTCCTAGCGGCAGGATTGGACAAGAAGGGAGGCAGGCCAACATGCTTTAATTGTGGCAGAGAAGGGCATTTTAAGGCTGCCTGCCGAAAAACCCCTAAAGGAGTTCAGTGCTTTTCTTGCAGAAAGCCCGGGCACATAGCTAAATATTGTAGATCCAACCCACAGGGGTCGGGAAACGGAAAGAGGGGGTCCCCAGGGGGACGGGGCCCCCGAAACTCATCTCAGAGGACTCAGCAACACCCCCGAAACTAATGGAGGTTTTAATAGTAGACCAAAAGAATAAATGCCCATTAGAAATCCGTCCCTGGACCACCGTGTCGGTCTCAGTCCTGAGCCGTAATTTCCCCCGCTTGGTAATTGGATCAGAACATTGTCCCTCCGTGGTGGTCCACAGCCAACTCCTCTCCCCCCAGGAAAGAGAGATATGGGTCACCAACCCTCCCTCCTGGTCAGTGACGCTGACTCCCGAAACTGAAATAGCAAAGGCCATCAATCTACCTTGGCTCGATAAGGATCACCGTCCACAGGGCCCACGAAGCTTTCTTTATTGGACACAACAAATTCTGTCAGAGAGGCCCACAATCACCTTAATGGTGGATGGGCGCCCACTGGAGGGAATGGTAGATACCGGGGCAGACGTCTTGGTGATCAAAGACTCAGATTGGGACTCCCAATGGCCTACCCAGCGAGCTTCGCAGACTGTGGCCGAGGTAGGGGGAACCCAGTTAGCTCGGAAGTCGGAGCGCTTTCTGGCGTGGCAATATGAGGATACCCAAGTGAAATTCAAACCGCTCTGTGTGCCTGGTCTCCCCGTTAACTTATGGGGAAGGGACGTTCTGAGCACTATGGGTGCCCACCTTTGCACAGAGAGCCATTTAAACTAGTTGGGGTCACTCCTCCAGTGAGGGCCATTCGAATGCAGTGGAAAGATAACGCCCCTATATGGGTTGAGCAGTGGCCCCTTAAAACGGAAAAACTAACGGCCCTCCGAGAGATTGTTAGTGATTTGTTGAAAAAGGGGCAAATTGAGTCATCCTTTAGCCCCTATAACTCCCCAGTATTTGTGATTAAAAAGAAAAGTGGCAAATGGCGCATGCTTATTGATCTGAGAAGAGTCAACGCGGCGCTCCTACCTTTCGGCGCGCTGCAACCTGGCCTCCCTACGCCAACCGCAATTCCCAGACATTGGTCTATGACAATAATAGACATTAAGGATTGCTTTTATTCAATACCACTGCACCCTAGAGATAAAGAGAAATTTGCCTTTTCGCTACCCTCTATCAATTTGGCCGCCCCCGCAGAGAGGTATCAATTCAGAGTCCTCCCTCAAGGGATGGCAAACAGCCCAACAATGTGCCAGGCGTATGTAGCCGCCATCCTACAACCAGTCAGAAAGAAACATTCAGAGGCCATGATAATACATTACATGGATGACATCCTGGTATCATGCGCCACCGAGCAACAAACCCAACGGGTTTTACAGGAGGTCATCGACGCCCTTAAGGCCTACCAACTATACATAGCTCCTGAAAAGATTCAGATCACCTCCCCTTATCAATATCTTGGTCATCACATCGATGGGGACAGGATCACTCGTTCTGTCCCACACATACGAACTGATGAAGTAAAAACCCTCAATGATTTTCAGCAGCTTATAGGATCCATTCAATGGCTCCGGTCAGTCATTCCCCTCACCGACCAACAGATGGAGCCCCTATATCGTATTCTGCGGGGTGACTCTAACCTTATGTCCCCTCGTCAATGGACGGAAGAGGCCTATCACGTTATAGAACTAGTTTATCAAAAAGCCTCATCCTCCTTGGTTCGCATTGATCCCGATAAGCCTGTTCAATTGGCCTTACTACAGGACTTTGGAGGCATCGCAGCCCTTTACCAATCCCATGGGATTCTAGAGTGGATTTACAGCCCTAAGCAGAAGAAGGTTCTGCCTAATGAATGGGAGGTACGCGCATTTTTCCTTTTACGAGCTAGCGAAAAGTGCGTGCAGAACTTTGGGGTCCGGCCTATCATAAACCTGTCGGCCTCTCCCGAGACCCTGCGTGCCCTTGCGCAGGCCTCCTTGCCGTGGGCTGCACTTTATGTCAACCATGACTTCTCAAATACTCCACTACCACTCCCTTTACGTGGATGGCACACCTTACCCCTTTCCAGGCCACCGCCAATTGTAGCATCACAGCCAGTAAAAGGACCCAGTGTATTCACAGATGCTATTAAGGCTGGGAGGGCTTCAGTCTACCTCCCGCAGAGAAAAATTTTGCATGTGTTTTCTACTCCATACTCATCAGCACAAAAGAATGAAATGGCCGCCATCATTTGTGCTCTTGAGATGTTCTCCACAGAATCTTTTAATCTTATTACTGATAGTCTTTATTGTGCTAATGCTATTCTCCAGCTGCAAGAAGCTATTGTGGTGCCATCTCGCTCTACTATTGCTAACTTACTCTCCAAGACTAAGAGTCTTCTTCAATGTCTCTTGCACCCTATCTGTGTGCTTCATGTTCGTTCTCACGTTTCTCGTGAAGGCCCTATCTTTCATGGTAATCATGTTGCTGACTCTTCCCTCTACTCCCCAGCCTCATACATTTTCTATGTCACCCCCACGGAGGTGCATAACAGATTCCACCTTTCTGCGCGCTCCCTCAGGATGCTCTATGGCATCCCACGTGACGAGGCTAGAAAATTGTAAAGCGCTGTACTGCATGTGTTCCTTTCCGTCTACCCCCTCGTGATCAGGTCGTTAATCCCAAAGGGGAACATCCCAATGATCTTTGGCAAATGGACGTTACCCACTACCATACGTCTCTCCTCCATGTGTTTGTAGATACCGCCTCAGGGTTCATTATGGCCACCTTACAACCCCGAGAGACGACCTCAGCCGTTATTGCCCATCTCTTTGAATGCTTTGCCATCGCTGGCATCCCTAAGGTCCTTAAGACCGATAATGGCCCTGCCTACACCTCTAATGGCTTTGCCACCTTCCTTGCCGAATTTGGCATACGCCATGTTACTGGGATCCCTTATAACCCCACCGGACAGGCCATTGTTGAGCGAGCACACCAGACCTTAAAAAACATGCTCAAAAAACAGAAAGGGGGAGTTGCGGGACGGCTGACACGCGCACAGCTAGCCCGCGCTGTCTATACCTTAAATTTTCTGCAGTTCCGGGACGATGGCCTCACCCCAGCCATGAGGTTCTACGGGCACTGTAAAAGCATGAGCCCCCAAAGTCCCGAATGCAATAAAGCACCCCCTTGTCCAGTAGGGAGTAAAGTCTGGTGGAAAGACGACCAGGGAGAATGGCAGGGTCCCAACGAGGTCATTGTGAGGGGGAAAGGGTATCTTTGTGTCTCCACAGGCAACAAAGAACCTGGAGTCTGGGTCCCCCTCCAAAGGACGAGAGAGGCACCGCCCACCGCAGAAGAGCAAGAGACGGTGCAGAGGAAAGAAAGGGAAGAGGAAATCTCGGAGTCGGTGAAAGATGCAGATGGCTAGGATGCTGCAGCTCCTGACGCTAGTTCAGGCAGTTTCCCTGACGACTGGGATTCGCTTTAACGAGACCCTTCTAGCGCCCGCACGGTCACAGCCGCCTACACATTGGGCCGTCACTCCCCATCTCCCAGTGTTTCAGCTAGTGACCTGGCACCATGAGGCAATTCCGCTCATAGTGACGGGGAACGCCACCCTCATTGCGGGGGGAGCAAGGGCCCCCTTGCCGGCTGCCCTGAAAAGATACAACACCACCCTGTCCTGGCATTCATGGGCCCTGCCCATATGCCTGCGACTGATTGACACCACGTCACACTCCACCCATGGCCCTGCAGATATTTGCTTTCCATTGCAGACACAAATCACAGATCAGGCACCGCACCCAGTTAAGCACCCTGGGGCCTTACGGGTCCACATGGTGGTCATCCCCCACACAGGCAAGGGGAACCGCAGCGTAGTCGACCCACCTCCCTTGCCGCCGTGCCACCCCACCCCGTGGGTTTTTAGCCCCATGAAGGCCTGCTCCACCGGCATCCACCGGCAGGGGCCTGCCAAGAATGGAACACAGATCGTATTCTGGGACGGTGGGCTGGTGCCCACGCTGGTGGCACCAGTGCCGGTTGCTCAGCCAGGAAGGGTGCAGACGCACTTGTGGAAGATCGGGCTGGCCCTGAACCGTACCGTGGTGGCCATCGAGTTCAACTCCTCTATTGCCGACCTTTGGTCCCACCCCGACGAATATCATGCTTGGAAGCCGGTGTTTGACCACGAGGTCCGCTGCCCCTCCGAGCAATCTGGCCACGTGTATATGTGCTCCAATCTGACAGGGACAGTCCAGACAGTCCCCAACGCCATGTTTCTTCTGTGCAGAGCTGGGAACCTGAGTATTACGGGCTCGGCAGAGGTAGGGTATAATGTGAGCTGCAACGAGCCGATTATCACCAATACTCTTAACAGCACGTGTGCCGAGTACTTTGTCCTGCTCCTGCGAATTCCTCCGTACACTATTCACCCGGTGAGAGCTGCGCCATACGCTATCTTGCCCGCAGATGACTTGCTAGGCAGAATCCTGCGCCAAAAGAGGGAAGGTCCTGGGTTCGGAGACGTGTTATCAGTAGTCAACTTGGCACTGAATATCCTAGAGGAGGTGCAGATTCAGAAGATGCAGAGGGAACTGAACTTTCTTGCGGAATCCCTACAAAAGTTCATGGTTCAGTCTGGGATTGCGTGGGAACACCAGGAACATATCGATAGAGTAATGTTCGAACAAGTACAGGCAGTTTCAGAAATTGTCAAGGTGCTGACACATCAGCAGTCCCTCATGTTACGTTATATGAGAATGCCCTGCCATTATAGGTATTATCCTGTTTGTGTAACACCTGTTCCGTATAACAATACCCTGTACAAAGAGCTCGAGGACATGTTGAAAACTGCCACTACAGTCACTAACTTTACCTCTGAGTTAGCAGCACTAGATTTGGTGATTAGAGCTATGGAGAATGCAACAATACAATTCCATGAGGACTGGGAGAAAAACTGTAATGATGCAAGGGATTGGTGGGATGGGTTGAACCTGTACCAGCTGCTCCAGTGGGTGTCCTTAGGGGGCGTCATGTTGATTCTTGGGTTTCTTGTATGCTTATGCTTACCATGCCTCATCTCATGTTTGTTTAGAGCTGTCCGTGAGTCCCTTGAGTCCATAAAGGCAGAACTCACCCGTCCCCATCATTAAAACAAAAAGGGGGAGTTGTGAGGGGCGCTCTGGATCTGGGCCCCCTGGGAGGATAGGAGATGCCCAAGAGTCTGGACCTGCTGACGTGGCTTTGCCACGGCGGCACCGCTGACACAGCATTGCTACCTCAGCACTGGGGCGGCTCTATGCTGGGCTGGGCTCCGCCCTCAGGGAGGAACTGGGGAGGGGCTTACCCGGAATAGGAGGGCGAGTTCTGGGGGATATAAGGCACAACACGGAAGGGGACAGGGGGACTTCTGGCTGACTATCATGTAATAAAGGTGCTCTTATCCACCTCCGGAGTTCTGCCTGGTAATTTCTCCCCCTGATCCCCAAGGGGGGAGCCAGAGACATCTGAAGACCCCTGGGCAGGGTAAGTTGACGCGGTGATCAGGGTTCTGCCCCTGACAATATACCCTGACCCAATGATATCATTTCCCAAAAGAGATCCAAGAAAGAGGAAAATGAAAAGATCCATATTAGGAAATATATAAGTGGTGTACACAGTCATTCTTGTAGTGAGATCTGGGGAATCAAACTCTTGTTAGAAATCCCAGTGTTAGTTATGTGTCTGAGTTAAGGAATTTTAGTATCATTTAGTGTTTTGTGTAATTATACATTTAGAAAAGGAAAGGGATAAGCGTTTATTACGTACCTACTAGGTGTCAGGCACTGTGCTAAGCACTTTACAAATATTCTGTTATTTAATCTTTGGAATTATTCCTATCTGCAATGAGAGAACAAATCATCATAGTTTTATGTTTTTTTTTTAATTTTTTTTCCCCACATTTGCTAGTTCTCATTCAAAAGAAAGTAACTTCTAAAGGGAATGGAGCAAAGGACAGTTAAGCTCTGTTGAGAAGAAAGTCAATCAAAAAAAAAAAGATCTGGCAGAAGAGAGCTAGCTGGCTATGACCAAACTATATAGAATATCACAGCACACTCAAGAGAACTGATATCAAGGGCATCACAAGAGCCCTTGGTGCCTAGTCAAAAGGAACATACTTATAATAAGGAAGAGGCAATACCCCAAAAAGATTGATTTTTGTTGACTCCACAATTTTGTCCAGGGCTAGCCTTAAGCATGTTGCTCTTCATGCTTCCCATGTACTTTTTTTCTCATGTATGCATATTAATATGCCCATGCATTGTCTCCTAGTTCCATAAATGTTGGCCTAAGACTTTGGTTGTCCTGCATCCTAGCTAAACTCCCCACAGTGTTTTTTTTTTTTTTCATAATTCACACAAACTTCATGTATTTTTTTTTTATATTTTTTTGCAACCTTTTAGGCTGTTGATAACTCTCTTTTCCTTAACATTCTATTCTATGCTTTTATGATGTAATTCTCTCTGATTCACCTCCTACACGTCTCTCTATATCTTTTTTGTCTCCTTTGCTGGATCTTTACCCAGATCACCTCCACTAACCATAGACTCCCCACATTCTGCTATGGGTCCACTCCTCTTTCTACACTTTCACTTGGTGATCTCATTAGCTCCCATGCTTCAGATTATAATTCATATATATAGAGAGAAATGATAGAGGATTTTCACTGCTTGTTTCTCATGCCTAAAATATTGTTCCTTCTCATTTCAACTTCCTAGATTCTGATCTCAGATAAAGTTTCACATTCTGTAAGAATGCCCTTCACAGTCCTTAATCTTAATTCCTTCCCTCTAAGACTATCTGTAACTCATCCTGTATACATCTTCTTTGTACATATTTGTTTGTTTATTGTTTCCCCCATTAGTCTGGGAGTTCTTTTAAGAGTGGTGTTGTTGGGAAGACGGTAGAGTAAGTCAGAAAATTCCAAGCTCTCCAGATGAAGTAGCACCTCAGGGCAAATGTTAAGTAGAAAAGTAAATAAGAGCAGGGATAGAACATGGTTCTTTCTGAGACAATTGGAGAAGATCTGAAGAAAAGTCCCAGGATGAGAACACATGAGTAAACACATGAAGAGCAATCACTTTAGGCTAGGATCAGCAAGCCCTGGGGTTAGCTAAGTTGGAAGGCTACCTTGGCCCCAGCAGGAACTTTTATTCCCAGGCCAGTGATGGGTGTTGGGAATCAGAACCAGGGAAGATGGACAGAACCTCTGCTGACAAGGAATGCTAGACTCAGCTGGGCTGTGGCCAGGGACAAGAAGGAACCAGAGCATACAATCTGAGTGCATAAGCAGTTGGGGAAGGATGTTGCTGGCTGTGTGTATGTGTGCATGTGCATGTGTGTGTGTTCATCCTTCGTTGCCAAAGAAGACCATGCCATCAGAAAAATGATGATATGACTTGCACTTGACTTTGTTTTGAGTGAAGGAGGGCTGTGCAGGTCAACAGCCTCACTTCTCTTCCAGAGCCATCTGAATCCAGTGATCAGATATTCATGAAGATAACTGGAGATGACCCAGGATGAGGCAATTGGGATTAAGTGACTTGTCCAAGGTCACACAGCTAGTGAGCCTCAAGTGTCTGAGGTGAGATTTGAACTCAGGTCCTCCTGACTCCTGCACTGGTGCGCTATCCACTGCCCCTGTTGCTGGCTATGGGCCAGTGGAAGGCTGGAGGTCTTGATTCCAGTTACAGAAGGGAGAACTGAAGGAGGATCTGAGGCCAGAGACAACCCCCCCATGCCCCAAGACTAGACATGATTATAAAAACTGAGCAACTATAAATTAAAAAAAAATACATAGACGTAGGAGAAAAAATTTAACTACAGATAGTTACTATGGAAATAGAGAAGACCAGGGTTCATCTTCAGCAGCAGATACTTAAGTGAAGAAACCCTCTTCTACCCCAAGGAGTAACGTGTAATGGTCAACTGCTGAAAAAAGAATTTGTAGAAGAACTTTAAAAAGACTTTAAAAACCAAATGAGAGAGATTGAGGAAAAAGTAAAAAAAAAATATCAGAAAAATTCAAGAAAAAAAACCAAGATGATTATGAAAAGCAAGTCAACCAATTAGAAAAGGAGATCCAGATTCTTAAGGAAGAATACATATCCTTGAAAATCAGAACTGAGTAAGGGGAAGCCAGTGAAGTTATAAGAGATCAAGGAATAATAAAACAAAATATAAAGAATTAAATAAAGAGAAGAGAATGTGAAACATCTCATAAGAAAAACAACTGACCAGGAGAACAGATCAAGAAGAGAAAACAAGAATAATCAGATTACCCAAAGTTACGATAAAAAAAAAGAATCAATACAATAATACGAGAAATAAAGAAAATTGCTCTGCAGCATTAGAAGAAGGGAAAGAAGAAATAGATAAAATCCACCTATCACCACCTGAAAGAGATGCTATGAGGAAAGCCCATAAAAATATTATAGTCAAATTCCAAAACACTCAGCTCAAGGATAAAATATTATGAGCAAAAAGAAAAAATAAATAAATATGATGGGAGGGGGGAGAAGATAAAGGAAGGATCTTTAGAATGGAGGGTGAGGGAATAGGTTGAAATGGGGGTATAGAAGGGTGTTTAGATTACTGGGAACGAGATGACAATGAAGGGATCTTTACAGGGGAGGCTGAGGGAATAGGTCATAGAAGGAGTAAAGAATGGAATTTAAATTTAAGGGAATGGGAGGGTAAGGGAAATTTACTGTACTTAATTGTAGCCTTCTTGGAAGGGGAGGAGAGGGAAAAGAACAAAGTAAAATGTTCACAGCAGAGAACAAAAGAAAATTAACAAGAAAAGAAAGAAAAGACAGAGCTCTCAATAATGCATAATATTTATCATATAGGCTTTCTTGAAATGTAAACTTATTGCTATATATTTTGAATCCTGTTATTTTCTGCTCTGCATATGACATGCTTTTTTTCTTATGTAAGGGAAGCATACTTGTAGTGGGGAAAGGTAAAAAGAAAGGCAAGATAGGGGGTAGAAGCAAGGTACAGGAGTTAGGAGGGATAGAAAATAATAGATACACACAAACAAAAGCTAAGGTCAGGAGTAGAATTTGTTAGGGAAAGCATATATTTATATGTAAATGTATGTATATATGTATCTATGTTTATATATCTATATCTATATCTATCTATCTACATATATATATATATATATATACATATATATATATATATATATATATATCTATTACACTTAATTGTAGTCTTCTGGGGAGCAGTGAGAGAAGTCTCTTTAATATTAATTAAAACACCCACAAAGAGAAACAAAAAAGGCAAAGAGTGAGGAAAGAGGATCTAGTTCATCTTTTACTTTGAAACTGGGATCTACTGCTATTTATAGTCCTAGATACTACCAGGAATACAAATTATCAAGAGGGAAATATGAAAATCTTATTCAGTTTGGGACAATTCTGATGAACTGAGAGAAATGTGACTTGATCATTCTTGATGGCATTAAATGAAAAATGTTCCTGGCTCAATTGTTGGATAATACTTCAAGATCTGAGAATTAATGGGATAAAGTGGATAGTGAGTTAGCCTTGCATTCAGGAAGATTTGCGTTCAAGTCCTGCCTTTGTCCTGGCTTATGTGACCCTGTGAAACATGTATTACCTCTCAGTGCTTCAGGAAATACTTGAAGTATCTAGGACTATAAGTAGCACTATATCCCAGTTTCAAAGTAAGAGGATGAACTAGATCTCTTTTCCTTACTCCTTGCCTGCTATGGGTGTTTTCACTAATATTAAAGGGACTCCTTTAAGTTTTCATTTCAAAACATGAGATTGGCATATTATTTTTTTCATTTAATTAATTTATTTGCTTTCAGTTTTGAACAATCACTTTCATAAATCTTAAATTTTCTCCCCCTCCCTTTCCCCTCCTTCCCCAAGATGACATGCAATCTTATATGGGCTCTACACATACATTCTTATTAAACACATTCTCACATTAGTAATGTTGCATAGAATAATTAAAATGAATGGGAGAAATGATGAGAAGAAAAGAAAACTAAATATAACATAACACAAGAGAAAAAAGTCTGCTCCATTCTGAGTTCTGATTCTGTATTTCTTTCTCTGGATATGGATGGCATTTTGCCTCAAGAGTCCTTTGGGAATGATTTAGGTCCTTGCATTGCTGTGAAGGGCTTAGTCTATCAGAAACAATTCTCTTACACTGTGGCTGTTACTATGTATAATGTTCTTCTATTTCTGCTCATTTCACTCAGCATCAGTTCATATAAGTCTTTCCAGGATTTTCTGAAGTCTGTTCATCATTTTTTCCAGCACAATAGTATGCCATTACATTCATATACCACAACTTTTTCAGCCATTGCCCAATTGATGGGCATTCCCTCGATTTCCATTTCTTGGCCACCACAACAAAGAGTTGCTATAAATATTTTTCTACATGTGAGACCTTTTCCCATTTTTCTGATCTTTTTGGGATACAGCCATAGAAGCTATATTGCTGGACCAAAGGGTATGCACACTTTTGTAGCCCTTTGAGTATAGTTCCAAATTGCTCTCCAGAATGGTTGGATCAGCTCACAGCTCCACCAACAATGAATGTGTTGCAACTCTCCCATATCTTCTCTAACATTTATCATCTTACTGTTTTGTCATGTCAGCCAATCTGATAAGTGTGATGAGATTGGCATATTATTAAAGGAATCACTTAAGATGTACATGTTCTTAAGACATTCTGTTCTAGAGAGTTTGGAGTAGTTTAATATTATCTGATTGCTACTTGAAATATCCAAAAGATATATCCAAAAGAATTATCATATGATGGAAATGAAGATATCTGGAGGATATCAATTATCCACAGCTACAGTTAGGTCCATAAGAAAACTCAAAGGTTTTGTCAGAGTTCACACTAACATTTTTCCTGCTAATGGACATGTTTCAGAAAATGACCCTGGGCAAAAATTTTCAGAAAAATTTAGTCATCATCATCTGAGAACCTCTCAGTAAGAACCTGAAATACCTTAAGACTGAACCCTGTGGGGAGAAGAACAATATCAGGTTATTGGAGGAAGCAGAGCCCTGGATGTCTTCTGTTGTTAATATCCTTGCTAATTAGGTACTAAATTCGGTTGTTTTTATGCTACCAAATAAGTATGTGTTATCAGCACCCTCTAAATTTCTGTTCTATGGAACAAAGCCCCACTTGCACTATCTTAGTAATGAGTCTGTGTGTTAAAAGACATTAAAATTTGCATGGGTTATTAGACCCATGGGGAGTGCTAAAATAAAACACCCAATGGAATATAAAGCCTAAGGATTACTGGAAAACCTGAGAATATTTTTGCTTCAGTAACACACTTATAAAGTACTCCTTGAAAATCATGGACTACAGCTTATAGGGTATGATTTAAAAGCTTTTGTGGAGAAAAATTATTTCTAGCACATTACTATCAGCCTTCATTATCCCCAAGCTAACAGGAAGGGCAAAGAGCTAAGCAAACAGCTCAGATTATCCATTTATGATAGTTCTGAATGATAGAATAACTCCCTCTGCATCAATTAAACTCAGGACATTTAAAAGCATTGCTTGGGAGACCAATAAGATCATTTCTAAGTCAAAACTATAGTTCCCATGTGAATATTGAAATATTAAATAGAATGTGTATTTAAGAAAAAGAAAGTATGAAGTATGATTCAAAGGGTGAAAAAGCAATACTGTTAATATCATGGTGGATATAGTTCTTCACTAACATCTAAAAATGACTCATTTTCTCCCCCTTCTCCCCCCAAAACCATGCTTATCTTCCAAACATTTTTATTTGGATTCAGGGTATCCTATTCAACCAAGCTTAAAAACTGAGTATCTGCAATTCCTCACTCACATTCACTCCACATATCCAACCTGTTATCAAATCTCCATATGTAGACAAGACTTCTTGACACTGTGATGGCAATCAATACAGGATCTTCTGCTGTTTTTGTTTTAGTATAATCAATTGCCTCTGATTGAATCTTGCCTTTATCAATCAAGAGTCTTTACAAGGAGTAAAGTACAGAAACAAGAGTTTCTTTAACTAGAAACAGTATATGTATTTGTATCGTTAATTATTTTAATGTCATTAAAGGTCTTTCCTACATGTGGGTGGGCCTGTCCATTGTGGGAAGCTTCATTAGGGGAGTTTTGTTGGAGTGTCTCAAGTACCTTTTGTTTTTTCTATTGAGGTACTGGGTCAAAGGGTGATGATGCCCTTTGGTCCAAAAAAAGTATGAATACTCTGAGTTGAAGTTTTACTTTGGGGCTTAACGTTTGGAAAGAAGGTTTGAGTGCCAGACAAGGACTCTGGGAAGCAATTAAGGAGTCCCCTGGTTTTGAGAACCCAGATGTCATGCTTCCCTCTCTGGTATGGTCAGACAGTTGTTCCTGCCTGTTGAATTATGGTCAGACAGAGGGAGCCATGCTGTTGATTACTTTGGGGCTTACTGACTGGAAGTGCTTGTTTGGCCAGATGAGGACTCTAGGAAGCCACTAAGGAGCCCTCTGGCTTTGAGAATCCAGATGTCATGCTTCCTTCTCTGGTAACAGTGGTGAGATAATTGGTATTCAACTGTTTGTTGAATTCAGGAAGAGGAAGCAATGTCTGTTGATTTTTTGATTTCTCTTTATTTTCTTTGAAATTCAGGGTGCTGACTCCCTGAACTAACTGAATGATATATGTACTTGGTCAAAGGAATGATATATATGCTTGATTAAAGTGATTGCTAACTCCTTGAAAGTTGTTTTCTTTTTATGAATGCAGATACAAGAACTTGTGATAGCAAGCCCCCCTGTGAATGTTGGGGTGCTTACTCATACACACATCCACCATACTAGTATTATTATGGGAACTGAATGAATCACACTGACCCCATCTTGTGACTCATTCTAGATATAGCTCAGTTCCCTTTCTATTCACTTATGTTTCCCATCCAATTTCTGTTTTATTAGAAAACTTATACAATTGTGGGAATAGTGAGAAAATCTTACTGCATGGTTTGAAACTGGCCATGTGTAACTAGGATCCTGGAATACATCTACCTGTTGCTTAGAGACTTTAATTAAGGACGTTGATTATGTTGAGCAGAAACCCAGTTAGATCTAAAGATTCATGCAAGGAGTTTTCTCACAGTTATACATCTTAAGCAACCCATTTGTCTTATCAGAAAATTGGCCCTATACTGGTCAATCAATTATTGTTTACATTTTCCTTTGATTGAATGCAGAAGCTTGGGAGAAGTGGAAAATCTCTTTTTCTGATTTCAGGGAATTGAACTTGTGCAATCTCTCCTTACAACTATGAAAATCCCTAATATTTCCTCCAATTAGAAATCAGATTATCTGCTTTTCTATCCAGATTAATTGTTTTCTTTTAATTTGTTGGTCATATTAGATTGTTTTTAATATGTAAAAGTCTGTTTCACTCAGAATCTTTGGACTAAGTAGGGAGTCCATTGACCATTTATTATTCCTCTTTTTTCTAATATTGTTTCCTAAGTTATTATCCACCACATTGCCTCTCAGTTAGACAATTGCTTTAGCCTTTTAATTGAACTCCCAGGTTCCAGAATCACCTCACTACAATCCATTTCTCCACTCAGTTGCATAATTGATTTCGCCAAAGTCCAGATCTGACCATGTCAACCCCATCTCATAAGTTCCAGTGACTCTTATTACTGCCAGACTAAAAATAGAAATTCCTGTTTGGAATTTAAAGTCGTTTACAACCTGCCTTGAACCCCTGTAGTCTTCATATGCTTTATTTCCCTCCATGCATTTTATAATTCAGGCTCACTGGCCTGCTTGCTGTCTACCCCCAGGAAAATTACTTTCTTGGCTAGAGGATATATGCTATCTGCCATATAAGGGATAATATCCTTCCTGTTCTCTGACTACCAGAATTTCTGGTTATCTTTCAAATTCAGACCTAATTTCATCTTCTGCAAGATTCTTTTCCTGACCTCTCCCACCTCTCCACTATGGCCTTCTTTCTAAGATTGCCTTGTACTCATGTACATTCTGCATGAATATAGTTATTTTCATGGTATCTCCACCACTTAAATGTGAGCTCCCTGAAGGCAAGAATTGTTTTTGTCTTTCCTTTCTCAATGCTTAGGGTAGTACTTTGCATAATGTAAGGCCTTAATAAATGCTTGTTAATGGATTGACTTATTGAAATTCTAAGAGACATATCCAAATTATACTTGAAGGGATGGAAGAATGGTTAAACTTTATTTTCATGAAGAAATCACAATTAGTTGAGAATCTCCTTGAAATCTCCTTTTTTCTGTGATTGAACTGGGGGTTTAGCAAAGTAATCAGAGGCATGTACAAGTCATTCATCAAGAGACTGTTGAAAGTTATTCCAAGGTTTTAGTGAGGATTCTGGACAACAGAGTAATACTTTATTGATCCTGTACCTGAAACAGTGACTGACCTGTCGTTCTAATAGGTGTGCCAAGCTTGAATGACACTGAGGAATAGGGCCTGTTCCTTTTCCTCTGCATTATCAGTTGCTACTTGAAACTTTAAAAAAATAAAAGTAAATACTTAAGAGAACAGAAGCATTAAGCAATTCTAAAATGGCATCTAAAGATACAAAACTCAGAATATAGTGAGAAGTTGATCTTAAAAAATGTAATACATGGTTTTCTTGTTTATTTTGTGTGTTGAAATATTTGTTGATCAATATTAAGTTAAATATACATATATATATATACATAGAAAATGCATGTTATATTATATATTGTTGTTATCTTGTAGTCTATATTATATTACATTACATCGTTTGTTGGACAAGCAGGAAATATTTATCTTCTTACCATTTAAGTTACAAACTTTGTGTCCTTAAAGACAAAATTCTTAAGTCATATTTAATTACTGACTCTAGGTAGCTTACCTGTGGCTAGTGAAGAGAAAATCTCACCCAAAAAAATGCTTGTCACTGTGGTATTGGCAGTACTTTCTAATACTCAATGGAAAGTAATGTTTTTGGCAGGATGTATGACAGTGAACACTCTTTTCAATGGCTGAACACCTTTGAGCATAACAACCAATTCTTGTTTCTGTAGCATTCACTTGAGTTCTGCTACTTTTTAGCAATTTGACTTCTCTGGACCTATTTTCTCCTATGTAAAATGGCAGCATTGGACTAGATGGACACTAAGGATCATTTCAGCTCTAGGTGAATGATCTTGGCTTTTGCTTTGGAGAGTAGAGTATTAGATGTGAAAATGTGGGAAAATACATTCTCCCTGAAATAAAATCAAACATTCATGTATCCCTCAAAGTGTTTATGTCATCTATTATTTCCAAAACAAATATGAGGCCAAACCATACAAAGTTTATTTCCGCTAAGCCTCAATCAACATCTTAGTTCCTTCACTTCTTCTCTTACTGTGGCAATCTCCTACCCTGCCAGTACTCTTGGTGCCTAAAACTATTGTGTTGTTCCAGATCGTTACTTTTAAGAAGGAAAGTTATCTGATAAATTAATTCACACTACACTGCATGTAAGTGAATCCATGTGCATTTATGCAGAAAATACCTGGAGACATTAATGCTTTACCCCCAAGAAATGAAATTCCAGTGATGGAATTTTAGAAATCATAAAACTTGATCAAAAGAGACATATTGGACAGAGGTGATTCTTCATGCTCCCTTAAAATAATACCAAGTAGGTGACAACATACATCACCAACTCACAAGGCCAGTCCTTCAAACTTCTTGCCATGGGCTAATGAATACATTTCTTTATATATCAGATTCTGGCACATTAAAAAAATGGAAACATCTGTTTCATAGAAAGGACAATAAATTGGATGGATAAAAGAATATTTATTAATTTTTTAGAAATGAAAAGATACATTCTCCTTTTAGTTTATCTATTGCTACTCCTAGCTAAGTGCTGGGTTTTCAAGGAGAATTTTAGCTTTATAAATCTTGGGGAAAAGTTTAAGGAATTTCTTGTACTGATTTTTCAAAACTCTGGAAGTAGAACCAGGAAGATTTGTGTTCAAATGCTATGTCACACATTCATTAGTTGTGTATTCCTGGACAAGTCACTTAAATTTTTATTGCTTCAGTTACCTTATTTGTAAAATGAAGTTGTTGAATTTGATGACCTTAAGATCCTTTCTGGCACTAAGTCCAGAAGTGATTTTATGTAAAGAGTGGTCCCTTACTTTAAACCCTTGAATCCTTCTTCTTTTGTCCCAAATCACATGAATGGACACCATTTCCAAAATGTAACTATTGGGAAAATGTATTGTGGTCAGATTATTTCAACTTATCATCTCAGTGGCATCTCACTGAGGTTGTTTCATTTTTATTCACTACCTACAATTGTCCTCATTCCTCTTAGAACTGAACACTCTCCAAGTTCTTCATTTATCTCCTAATTTTTCTGGTGTCCTGCTTTCACCTATTGTCCCCTAATCTCTTCCATACCTCTGCCTAAGTAAGAGCCCTTTACTTTGAATTACTGTGGAAATTATATATACATATATATATATATATATATATATATATATGTGTGTGTGTGTGTGTGTGTGTGTGTGTGTGTTGTGTGTGTGTATATGTATGTATATCTATCTATCTGTCTGAAATGTTAGGATTTACTCTGTACTGTTCTTATACTTTCTTATTACAAGAACCTTCTGATTTTAACAAACATATTGAAGGTTAATACTCCAAAAAGATTGTCAAATCATTTCTTCAGAAATGGAAGAGACCTTAGAAGTTATCTGTTCAATCTTACTTTTTTATACAAGGAAAAAACCTGAGATTTGAAAAGGTTAGGTGATTTGCCCTAATTTAGACTGATAGAAGGGAAAGAGCTAGGATTTGATTTTCACTCTACCATGCAGCTCCTTATATAGCATATTTTCAAGATCATCCTGGTTAACTGGGGGCGTGATGGATCCAGCTTTCATAGCTCACAGGCAAATTGTGAAAATTTTGGTGTGAGCATTTAAACGATCAAAATGGATAAAAACTACAAACCACGGCTTGATTTATAGTTTTGTAAATTTATTTAGGCTTAAGAAAATGATGAAGAAAATATTGATATTTCATTTTAAACTTAAAGGTTTGTCATATATATATATATATGTGGGTGTATTTTTCAGAGAGTTTATTATTAATAATTTACAAGCATTCTCCAATACATAAACCATTCTTCTCTCTCTCTATCTCTCACTTTCTCTCTTTCTTTCTCTCTCTCTCACTGTCTCTCTCTTTCTCGTTCCTTCCATCCTTCCTTCCTTCATCCATCATTCTTTTTTTTAAATGAAAGTTATATTTGCTTTGCTTATTTCACAGGATTATAATAAGGATATTGCAATGTAAATTGTAGATCACTGTATACATTTGAACAATTCTGCTTTCTGAAATTTCTCCACCCTTCTCTTTCTTATACTTCTGCTTTTTCACTCTCTGGCTTTACTGCCAACAAAACACATTTTTTTCAGTCTCCTTTTCTTTTCC
This sequence comes from Notamacropus eugenii, assembly GCF_028372415.1. Taxonomy (NCBI): domain Eukaryota; kingdom Metazoa; phylum Chordata; class Mammalia; order Diprotodontia; family Macropodidae; genus Notamacropus; species Notamacropus eugenii. The sequence continues at coordinate 144,356,194 of NC_092874.1, read as the reverse complement.
ATTGTTAAGTTTGCCAATTCAATTTTTTTTTCTCATCAGTATTCCCTATATTTATAGAGATACATACATATATACACATACACATGTGCATATGTATGTATATGTGAGTATTTATATACATCCCTTTAAGCCTTGTTGTTTTGGTTTGTATTATTTTGTTTATCCAGAACTTATTTTTATCAGTTTAGGAAACTCCTAGTAGTAGACACAATTGTACCACTGAATATAGCTATTGTAAATGCTAAAGTAAATGATATTCTATTGATAAAAGAAATAAAACACAGCCATTTCAAAGCTATTTTTAGAATCTTATGCATATAAAAATCTACTGGGTCCAGAGGCTGTATTATAATCGCTACTAATTTATCTTTTTTTTTTCATCTGTGACAGTGATAGTTTGGGGTGAACCAAAAGGTTCTGATATCAATAATATGATCTATACTGAGGGTGGGACATTCCATGAATAAACCACATATGTAGTACTGAAAGTATTGTTGAATAATAAAATGAAGATGTATATAGTTATATTAATTAGTAAATTGAAAACTTATGTCTCCATAAATTAGATGAGAGACAGACAGAGAGACGGAAATGTAGAGAGAGGGAGAGAGAGAGAAAGAGAGAGAGAGAGAGAGAGAGAGAGAGAGAGAGAGAGAGAGAAGCATGTATTAAGTATTTACTATGTCAAAGACACTGTATTAAGCACTGGCAATAAGAATATAAACAAAAAAGAAATATGACAATTTCTGCCATCAAGTAAATCACATTCTAAGGGGTGTGTGTGTGTGTGTGTGTGTGTGTGTGTGTGTATGTGTGTGTGTGTGTGATTACATTAAAAGAACTGAAAAGTATGTGGGGGGATGTGGCAGATGTGCACGTGAAAAATAGTCTAGAAAGTCAGGGGTTGATCTGGGTAGATGAAGTGAGTTGGATTGTCATGGGCATTTCCTTAAAAAGATACTCCAGAGGGAAACTCCCCAATGAGAGGAGGAGGCAACAGAGATCAAAGGATCTCCAGCATGAAAAAAGATGATAGGAAGGAAATTAAAAGGTATGCAAATGGGGAAGGGGAAGTAATGGATTGAGCCAAGGCTAAAGTCCTTCTCTATCTCTTTGGGATTCCTCATCCCCAAACTCCCTTTCCCAGCCATCAACTCCTTATTTTTCCTCTTTAACATCAGAGAATTTCTTGTATTTGAATGTGTATCTCTAGCACCTAGTACAGCCTGACACATAGTTCATACTTAATATGTGCTTTTTGCATTCATTTATAATTCTTACAAATATCCATAGTTTATATTAGAGTTGTTTTTTAGCAGCATATATATATTGGCTTAAATTCTTATCTAGCTCTTAGATGATTGAGCTTCAAATTTTTATAGAGACTATGGAAAAATCATGGTGAAACAGATGACAGAACCAATTCTTGTAATCCACTTCAAGTTTTGCTGATTTTTTTTATATTTGCAAGATATTAGTCTAATACAGGATTGAACAATCAGCCTTACAGTGACAAAATATTAATGCATCATTTCATTGTTGGCAAGAGAAATGTCTTGGAATACACTATTAAATGACAAAATGCTTCACAATCTTCAGCAAATGCCACTTTTTATTGTCATGGTCTTTGTGTATCAGCACAAAACCAGAATATTCAGTCAATTGTTTTTGATTATTCATTGGCTCCTCGTGTTTTAATCTTTGAATATGATGGTCACAATTAGAAGACTTGCATAGTAACAAACTATTATCAGAGTTGCAAATAGGTTCAAACATTCAGAAAAACAACTTGAAATTATACTAAAAAAGTCATTCAACTAATATGTCCTTTAGCACAAAAGGATTGACAGTTGGCATGTACCCTTGGAAAGTTAAATATCGAAGGTCCCACATGTACAAATGTATTTATAGGAGTATTTTATGTACTAGCAAAAATCTTGAAGCAAATTGACTGGGGAATGGAAGAATGGATCATTTTATGTTTCTATACATAGCTATTCTTTTTGTGATCTTACTTCACACACACTTACACATACACACAAACACACACACACACACACACACACATATCCTTTCCTGAGAGTTCCCTCCATCTCTTCTCCTTTCCTCATCTTACATCTCTCAGATGGTTGTGTAGTAACTCCTTCTCTCTTGTCTCTGATAATGATGTGGTCTTTCTCCTTATCAAGGTCAACCTCAGTACATACACCCTTGTCTCACCCTTTTCTGTCTCCTCTAAAAGATTGCCACTCTCATTGTCCCCACTTTCTAGGAGAACTGAGTATTCCTTCTCTGATAACTTGGAAAGACATCCAAGTGTCCCCCATACTTTAAAATAAAACACACAAAACAAAATCCTCAGTAAACCTCATTAGGCCTGCTTGTGGATGTCTTATTTGTCTCCTCCTCTTCTCAGCTATCGTCCTTAAAAAGGCCATGTACAATTGATGTTTTCACTTCTTTTGCTGTCTTCTAAATCCTCTGCAATCTGACTTTGGATTTCATCATTCAACTGATCTTTCCCTCCAAAGTCACCAATGATCTCTTAACAACCCAATCTAATGACATCTAGATACTCATCCTTCCTTACCTCTCTGCATCATTTGCCACAATTGACCATTTTCTCTTCCTGGACACTGTTTGTTCTCTGGATTTTTGTGATGCTGCTCTTTTTTGCTTCTCCTCCCACCATCTGACAACTCTTTCTCAGCCAATTCTTACTAAATATTCATCAATGGCATATCCACTTGGCTGTCCCCCAAGGTTATCTGCTGGGACTTCTATTTCTTCTCTATACTTTTTCACTTGGAATTAACTCCCATGGATTCAATTGTTAAGTCTATGCAGATGACTCTTAAATCTCAGACTTCTCCAGCACTACTCTGTTCCTTAGGTTCTAGTCTTCCACCATCAACTAGTCAACTTGGACATTTTTAACTTGAAGCCTTCTCAACCTCTACATTTCCAAAACAGAGCTGATCATTTCCCCTTTTCTGAATTGCTCCACCCTTGTCAAAAGCATCATCATTCTTTCAGTCACTCATATGTCACGTTTGACTCCTCTCTTTCACTAATCCAACATAGCAACTTAATTGCCACATCTTGTAATTTATTTCTCTAGGTTATCTTACACATATGGCCTCTTCTCTCTACAGAAACAGCACCATTTTTAGCCAAGATCTCATCACATCTAGTCATCTGATTGACCTTCCTCCCCCAACTTTCTGTCCAGTTCAATGTATTTTACATATAACTGAAGTACAATTCTAATTATGTTACCCACCTGCAGAATAAACTTCAGTAACTCCTTACTGTATCCATGATCACAGAGATAATGTCACATTCAGGAGTTGAATCCAAATCTTTTTAACTTCAAGATCATCACTCTCTTTTGCCAAGGAGGCTGACAAATCAAATCAAAACCATAAAATGATTAAGTGCCTAATATGATCTGTATTTGACAATTGAGATATTGAAAAACAAGAATAAAAAGCAAATCAAAACTGGAGGCTAGGGTCAGCCATGCCAGGAAAAAAAAAAAAGGACAAAAAAAATCACATATCAGCACAATGGGAAAATTGATATTATCTGTTGTGGAACTATTGTTTGTATACTACTGAACTGTTGCAGCCTGACGTTTGCTTTGGCTTTGCTTCTCACTAACCTCCTCTCATAATTTGATGCAATATTTGCTTTTGATTTGCTTCTTCTTCAGACACTGTCTCTCATGTCAAGCACTACCATATCAAAGACAGGTCTTTCTGTCCTTCGATCTTGGTTGATGTACATATAATGCATTCTATTTCTGACCTCTACATGAATTGCACACCAAATTCAGATCCTTGAGGTATTATCAACTTAGGAATTTAAGAGCAAAGAGAATAAAGTTCCCATAGAAAAGTGATTGGGCACAATCTTTCATTTATGTGTTTGCCATCATCTAGACTTTATAAGGCATTATATATTGAACATTTTTGACAAAGATGTACTGCTCCCCTCAAGAAAATCCCAGTTGAAAGCCCTTCCAATTTTCCTCAACACAGCCCCCAACCTTTGAAGGCATTCCTTCCTCCCACTGCTTCTATGCCAAACTGCAATCTACACACTAGAAAGGATTCAGCAAGGATCTTGGTTCTCACTTAGTTACAAAACTTAGCCAGCAGAGCTAAGACTGGTGGAGTCCTTTTCCCATTTTTATGATCTCTTTGGGATACATTCCTAGAAATGATATGACTGAATCAAAGGGTATGCACATTTTTATAGTTCTTTGGGTAGAGTTCCAAATTACTACGCTCCAGAATGGTTGGATCAGCACACAGCTCCACCAACACCAATTAGTGTTCCAACTTTCCCACATCTTCTCCAATTATCATTTTTCTGTTTTGTCATGTTAGCCAATCTAATATGTGTGATGTGGTACCTCAGCGTTATTTTGATTTGCATCTCTCTAATCAATAGTGATGGAGAGCTTGTTCATATCCTTTGACCATTTATAAAATGGTCAAAATTCTTTCCCAGTTTTCTGCTTCTCTACTAATCTTGGTTGCATTGGCTTTGTTTGTGAAAAACCTTTTCAATTTAATGTAATCAAAATTATCCATTTTGCACTTCATAATGTTTTCTGTTTCTTGTTTAGTCAGAAATGTTTCTATTCTCCATAAATCAATAAATACACTATTCCTTGCTCTACTAATTTGTTTATAGTGTTACTTATCATTTTAAGGAAAGGTCCATTTATTCCTATACTCTCCAATGTTTTCAATAGGAATAGGTGTTGTATTTTGTCAAAAGGTTTTTTCTGCATCTATTAAGATAATCATATGGTTTTTGTTAGTTTTGTTGTTGATATGACCAATTATGCTGATACTTTTCCTAATATTGAACTAGCCCTTCATTCTTGGCATAAATCCTACCTGATGAACGTGAATTGTTCTCTTGGTAAGCTGATGTATTCTTTTTGCCAATATCTTATTAAACATTTTTCATCTACATTCATCAGGGAAATTGGTCCATATTTTTTTTTCTGCTTGACTCTTCCTGATTTAGGCATCAGAACCATATTTGTATCATAAAAAGAATTTGATAGGACTCCTTCACCTTTCTTCCTAAATACCATATATAATATTGGAACTAATTGTTCTTTACATGTTTGATAGAATTCACTTGTAAATCCATCTGGCCATGGAGATTTCTTCCTACTGAGTTCGTTGATGACTTGTTCAATTTCTTTTTCAGAGATGGGGTTATAAGTATTTTACTTCCTCTTCTGTTAATCTGGGCAATATACATTTTCACCAAAAATCCATCCCTTTAAGTAACATTGTCAAATTTATGGGCATACAATTGGGCAAAATTATTCCTAATTATTGTTTTAATTTCCACTTCTTTGGGGGTGAATTCACCCTTTTCATTTTTGATACTTGTAATTTGGTTTTCATTTTTTAAATCAAATTAATCAAAGGACTATTTTTTTAATAGTCAGCTCTTAAATTTATTTATTAGTTCAATAGTTTTCTTAATTTCAATTTTACTGATCTCTCCTTTGGTTTTTCAGTATTTCTAATTTGGTATTTAATTGGGAATTTTCAGTTGTTCTTTTTCTAGCTTTTTCAGTTGCATGCCCAATTTATTGATCTCTTCTTTCTCTATTTTATTCATGTAAGCATACAGAGATATAAAACTTCCCCTAAGAACTGCTTTCATTGTGTCTAGTAAGTTTTGGTATGTTGTCTCTTTATTGTCATTTTTCTCGAAGGAAGTTATTTCTTGTTTCTATGATTTCTTCATTGACCCAATCGTTGTTTAAGATTAGATTATTTAGTTTCCAATTAATGTTTAATATATTACATATAATATTGTATATTATTACATGAAATTTTTACAGCATCATGATCTGAAAAGGATGCATTGACTATCTCTGCCTTTCTGCACTGGATTGTGAGGTGTTTATGATCTAGTACATAATTTTTTTTGTATGTACTATGTACCACTGAGAAAAACATATATTCCTTTTGATCAACATTCAATTTTCTCCAGAGGTCTATCATATCTACCTTTGTCTAAAATAACATTCACCTCCTTAACTTCTTTCTTGTTTATTTTGAGGTTGGATTTCTCAAGTTCAGAGAGGGGGAGGTTGAGGTCCCTTACTAGTCTATTTCTTCCTATTCCCTTAATTTCTCCTTTATGAATTTGATTGCTATTCATCTTAATGAATATATATATGTTTAGTAACTATATTACTTCATTGTCTAAGGTGTCTTTAAGCAGAATATAGTTTCCTTCCTTATTTCTTTTGAGTAGATCTATTATTGCATTTGCTTTGCTTGAAATTAGGATTGCTACCCCTGTTTTATTTTTTTATTACTTTGAAGTGTAATATATTCTACACTAGCCTTTTACCTTTACCCTATGTATATCCACTGTTTCACATGTATTTCTTGTAAAAAATATATTGCAAGATTATGTTTTTTAATTCATTCTGCTATCTGCCTCATTTTATGGGAGAGTTCATCCCATTCAGATTCAGTTATGATTACTGTCTGTGTCTTTCTCTCCATGCTATTTACCCCACTGTTTATGCTGTTATTTCTTCCTTCCCTTCCTCAAAAGACGTCTGCTTCTGACCACCACCTCCCTCAGTTTTCCCTTCCTTCTATCAGTCCCTCTCCCTTTTCTTTCCCCTTTCCCCTCCTATTGCCTGTAGGGCAAGTTAGATTTCTATACTTAAGACTCTAAATTTACAATGTAAAACTGAGTATGTTATTCCCTCCTTGAACCAAATCCAATGAGAATAAAGCTCAAACAATGCTCATCTTTCTTCCTTCTTTCCCTCTAGTTTGTTTTAATGCCTCTTCATGTGATATAATTTACCCTTTTCTGCTTCCTCCTTTCCTCTTCTCCCATTACAATCCATTTGCACCCTTTAATTATGCTTTTGTTATAATCACAACTGTTCATTTATACCCCCCTCTGTCTATGCATATCCTTTTTAAATATTGTAATAAATACACCATTCCAAGATTAAGAAGTATTATCCTTGCATTTAGGAAAGTAAACAATTTGCCTTTATTCAATAACAAATTGTTTTTTTCCTGTTTACCTTTTTAGGATTATTTTGAGTCTTGTATTGAAGACCAAATTTTCCACTGAGCTCTGACCTTTTCATCAGGGAAGTCTGGAAATCCCTTATTTCATTGAATGTCTATCTCTTTGCCTGAAAGATTATGCTCAGTTTTGCTGGGTAGTAGATCTCTTATTGTAGTCCAATCTCCTTTGCCTTACAGAATATCACATTCAAATCCCTGTGATTTTTTTAATGTAGAAGCTGCAAGGCCCTGTGCAATCCTGACTGTAGTTCTGCGATATGTGAATTTCTTCTTTCTGGCTGCTTGCAGTATTTTATCCTTGATCTGATAGTTTTGGAATCTGATTCAACTTAGAGTTTTCAATTTGGGATCTCTTTCAGGAGGCGATCAGGGGATTCTTCTGATGATTATTTTACCCTCTGTTTCTACTATCTTAGGGCAAATTTCTTGATGGTTCCTTGGAAGATACTGTTCAGGCCCTTTTTTTTATGATGGCTTTCTGGTAGACCAATAATTCTTAGATTTCCTCTCCTGGATCTATTTTCCAGGTCAGTTATTTTTCCAACAAGATACTTCATGTTTCCTTCAATTTTTTTTCATTCTTTAGATTTTGTTTGACTGATTCTTCATGTCTCATAGAGTTATTAGAGTCTACTTGTCCAACTATAATCTTTATTGAATTGTTTTCTTCAGTTTTCTTTCAGTTTTCAGTAAGGATTTTGTATCCTTACTCATTTGGCCAATTTTACTTTTCAGGGCCTTATTTTCTTCAGTTAGGCTTTGTACTTCCTTATCCATTTCACTAGTTTAATTTTTTAAAGATTCATTTCTTCAGTGATTTTTTTTTTTTTTGCCATTTTTTCCATTTTATTTTTTAAAAGAATTGGTCAAATTTTCTTCTGCCTCTCTCATTTGGCTTTTAAAATTCTCCTCAAACTCTTCCAATATTGTTTTCTGGGCTTAAGACTAATTCATATTCCCTTTTGAGGTTTCAGATGTGGGTATAGTGCCATGCTGTCCACTTTTGAATTCATATTTTGTTCTTCTCTTTCCCCACAGTAAGATTCTATCGCCTTTGCTTTTCTAGTTTAATTCTTGTTCATTGTGATTGCCTTTTTTCTGGCTTTTAAAGTGAATTGCTGCTTCTAGGGCACAGGGGCTCTTTCCCACGCTTCTTGTGTTTGTGTCTATAGGCCTTTTTACTGGCTTTGTGTGCTGTGACCTCTCATTCTATCAGTTAGAAGCTATATAATGCCGCAGCTTACATGGTGCTGAGGTGGAGATAGTTGATGTGTGCCAAGTCTGAGGCCAGGTAAAGTCTTACTGAGTTCCCCCAGTGTTATACTGAAGCTCCCAGTCTGAGGTAGAGGGAGGGGTCATCTGGCTGCTGGAGGTCTCCTCCTCCCCTAGGATTCTGTTAGATCACATCCACTGTTGGACAGTGATTTATTTTTGCTTCTCCCAATTCCTCTGGTTGTGCAAAGGCATGCCTGGGATCCTGGTGTTGGTACTTACCAGCTCCACCCTACTGGGGCTCAGGATCTCCTGCTGGTCTGCTGAAGTGGGGCTTGTTGGATGCTTCTGGGTCTGCCCTAGTCCCCTTCATCCAAAGGAGGAAGAATCCTTCCCTTTGATCTCCCCAGCCTCCTAAGCTAGAAAACTGCTGTACACATTCTGCTGGCTCCAGTATTCCATAATTTTTCCTGGGTCAATATTCTCTGGGGTTTTTGAAGACAACAAGAGGAGGGTGAACATACTTACAGTTTATTCCACCATCTTGCCTCCTAGAAGTTCAAGTAGAGGACTTTTGAATGTTTAGTCTGTGGGCTGATAGCCCCAGGAGTAGCTGCTGCAACTAGCCAACCTCTCACCCAGCTCCACCAAAATTCTGTGCTGAGAGGTTTGGGATTTGTGACTGCACTGATGATTCAGTCTACCAGGGCTGGTTCTTGCTGTGCTTTGGTCAGATGTAGACACATGTGCTTTGCGCTCTCCCGACTGTTGTAACAGATCCTTTCCACTGATCTTCTGGAATCTCTTGGGCTGGAAATCTGCCATACTATCTCCTAGTAGATTCTTCCACACTCCAATTTGTTTAGATTTCCTTTTTTAAAAGTATCTGAAGGAATCTGTGAGACAGTTCAGGTATGTCTCTGCTTTGACTCCTCCATCTTGGCTCTCTCCTTCCCCTTATAAATTTCTAGAACAAATTTGAATATCACTGGCCTATTCAAAACTTTATTTATTTCTAATTGTTCTCTTTTGTGTGCACTAGAAATACATTTGATATTTCCACTTAAAATATTTCAAGCATTTCATATATATATATATATATATATATATATATATATACGTACATAATATACCTATACATAATCTGCATAGATGTGTAATAAGTAATTTTAAAGGGTTTTTCTGAGCCTAAAAAATGAAATTACAAAATTGATTACATCTACCGTAATAAAATTATTTAAGTGAACCACATTACTGTTACAGCTGGGGATTTCAATTGTTTTTAAATGGTATATGGGGAGTTTTTCATTGAAACCAATTTAATTACTAAGCATAATCTTAGGAAGCTAGAATTAGAAATGAGAAGATGTGGCTTTTGTACCTAAAATCACTGTTTTTGATTCCTGGGGGGCAGAGCCAAGATGGCAGAGTGAAAGCAACGACTCACCTAAGCTCCTGGATAAACTCCTCTGGATATCTCTGAAAGGAGAATCTGACCAAACTTTGGAGGTGTGGAATCCAGTGGGTGACAGACTTTGACAGATTCGGAGCTCAGGTTAGACTGGAAGGTCCACGGGAAGGATCTGTTCCGCGGGGGTAAGCCCCCAGTGCACAGCACAGTGTGGTCAGCACAGCAGGGCGGAAGGGACCTGAGAAGCCCAAGAGTGGCGGGCAAAACCAGTGGAGCAGGAGACAAGCCAAACCGAGCCTGTGAGAGCCTCTGAGCGCCAGATATCAGTGCAGCAGCCCTTGAAACCTTCAGCCTGAAGACTAAACTTAGGTAAGTCACCTACTTGAACTTCCAAGAGCCAGGATGGCGGAGTGATCAGTAAATGCTCTCTCCTCCCCCCTGATGACCGTGAAAGAACCATAAAATATTTCCCCAGATAAATCCTGGATAAGCGGGAACAGCAGAAGGGGGCAAATAGTCTCATAACACCAGAGGCTAGGAAAATAGCAAAGGGGAATTCTTCCTACTGTGGTGGAGGCGATCTGGAAGGACAGAAGACCCAGGGCAGAGAAAATTCGCACTGAGACCCAGGCAAGCCTCATCGCCAGGAGACGAGCCCCAGGAGGGGCGGGAACATGCATTAGCACCTAGGCGTGCCCCAGCCCTCCAAGGGAAAAGGGAAGACAATAGGGAAGCTGGCATCATCGTCCCCTGACCTTGCCTTTGCCTCAGGTCAGCTGAGGAGATCTCCTGAGACCAGACCACTCCTCCCACACACCTAACAAGCTAACCCCAGGGTTGATCTGGGAAACAAAAAACAAAAACCTGCTTTTAGCCTCGACACACATCAGCTCAACACAAAGATCTGTACCTTCTGACTGAAAGAACCAGAAGCTACAACACTCAGCCAACATCATGAATCGGAAAAAGCAGACGAAAAGTGAAAAAACCATAGAATCTTTCTATGGAGATAAGGACCAAAACACAAACACCAAAGAGGTCAGAGCTGAGACTGTACTTCCATCTGAAACCTCAGAAGGGACTATGAATTTCTCGCAAGCACAACTAGATTACCTGGAACAGCTGGAGAAGGAAATAAAAGAAAAACTGGGCAATGATTTTAAAATTATAAAAAAAGAATTCACTGATGAGAACATCACTTTGAAAAGAAAAATTGAACAAATGGAAAAGGAAGTTCAAAAATTAACTGGAGAGAATAATTCCCTAAAAGGAAGAGTTAATCAAACGGAAAAGGAAACCCAAAACCTAATTGGGAAAATTGATCAAATGGAAAAGGAAACCCAAAACCTAACTGGGAAAATTGGTCGAATGGAAAAAGAAGTACAAAAATTAAATGGAGAAAATAGCTCCTTAAAGGGAAAAATTGGTCAGATGGAAAAGGAGATGCAAAAGTTAACTGAAGAAAACAATACGATGAAGATTACAATTGGGCAAGTAGAAACTAATGACTCAATGAGGCAACAAGAATCAGTCAAACAAAATCTAAAGAATGAAAAGATAGAAGAAAACGTAAAATATTTAATTGGAAAAACAACTGACCTGGAAAATAGATCCAGGAGAGAAAATTTAAGAATTATTGGCCTGCCAGAAACCCATGATGAAGAAAAGAGTCTGGACAATATCTTCCAGGAAATCATCAAGGAAAACTGCCCAGAAGTACTAGACTCAGAGGGCAAAATAGTCATTGAAAGAATCCACCATTCCTCTCCCGAAAGGGATCCCAAACTCAAAACCCCAAGAAATATCGTTGCCAAATTCCAGAGCTATCAAGTGAAGGAGAAAATACTACAAGCAGCCAGAAAGAAACAATTCAAATATCAAGGACATACAGTCAGGATCACACAGGACCTTGCAGCTTCTACATTAAAAGATCGAAAGAATTGGAACCCAATATTCTGTAAGGCAAAGGAGTTGGGACTTCAACCAAGGATCAACTACCCAGCAAAGTTCAGCAGAACATTTCAGGCAAGGAGAAAGTCATTCAACGAAATAAGGGATTTCCAGAGCTTCCTGACCAAAACACCAGAACTCAATAGACAATTTGATCTTCAAATGCAGGTCTCCAGAGAATCATAAAAAGGTAAACAGGGGGGAAAAAACAAAAAAAAACTTGTTACTCAATTAGGGCAAACTGTTTACCTCCCTATAAGGGAAGATGATACCTGTTAATCTTGAGAACTGTGCAGCTATTACGATAAAAGGGATATACATAGAGGGAACGGGTATAAAGTAAGTGATGTCATGTCAAAAATATGATTTAAGTATGAGAAGGGATTGTGATAAGAGGTGTGAAAAGGGGGAAGCAGAAAATGGCAAATTATATCACAAGAAGAAGTACAAAACTATAGTAGAGGGAAGGAGGGGAGGGAGATGAGCATTGTTTGAGAGGTACTCTCATCTGATTTGTTTAAAGGAGGGAACAACAATCTTAAGTAGATAATCCTAACTAGCTCTATAGGTAGTTGGAGGGGAAGGGGGAAGAAAGGGGAGGGTGGCTAAAAGGGAGGAAAGAAGCAATAAGAGTAAAGGGGAGTAAAAGGGAGGGGGGCTAAAAGAAGGAGGGGAAGGCTGCAGGAGGAGTGGGAGAAAAGTGAATACTATTGAGGAGGGGAAGGGAGACAAGAGAGCTAAAAGCACAAATGGTAGGAAAGAGGATGGAGGGAAATACACAGATTGTAATCATAACTGTGAATGTGAATGGAATGAACTCTCCCATAAAACGGAGACGGATAGCAGAATGGATTAAAAGCCATAATCCAACAATATGCTGCTTATAAGAAACACATTTGACACAGGGGCATACACATAGGATAAAGGTCAAAGGATGGAGCAGAATATATTGTGCTTCAGCTCATGTAAGAAAGGCAGGAGTAGCAATCCTAATCTCAGACATAGCAAAAGCAGAAATAGACCTAATCAAAAGGGATAAGGATGGAAACTATATCCTGTTAAAGGCACCATAGTCAATGAAGCAATATCATTACTAAACATGTATGCTCCAAGTGGTATAGCATCCAGATTCTTAGAGGAGAGGTTGGGGGAGTTGAAGGAAGAAATTGATAGCAAAACTATACTAGTGGGGGACCTCAACCTCCCCCTCTCTAAACTCGATAAATCTAACCTCAAAATAAAATCACTGTTTTTGAAATTTGTGAATACCTCTTCCTTGTTTACATCAGTTCTACCTTGATACACATTTGATGAAAATATAACTATAATGTACAATTGATAAAGATATAAAAATAAACATAGAACCTGAATAGTAGGGGAATACTGAGTTATAATATTTTAATATCCCCTTCACTCTTTAGTTGGCTTTTTTTCTCTTTGTTTTGAATTTCTATCTTTTCTCCTTTTCATAAGCCTTCTGTTTTCAGAATGTAACCTTGAATTCAAGTCTCAGCATTCACATAAGACATTCCTCAATGGGGAGACAATGATTGCTTGACCCTCCATGCCAATGTAAGGAGCTGAGTTGATGAGAGATTGGAATAGGACAAATTCTCTTTCTCACTTTCAGGTTTTCTTAAAAAGAGATCACAGTAGAGAAAGACTTTGAGAAGAAGGTGACATGTAGTCTCTGGAGCTCTCTCTCTCTGTCTCTCTGTCTCTCTGTGTCTCTGTCTCTGTCTCTGTCTCTGTCTCTGTCTCTCTCTCTCTCTCTCTCTCTCTCTCTCTCTCTCTCTCTCTCTCTCTCTCTCTCTCCCTCTGTTTCTCTCTCTGTCTCTGTCTCTGTTTCTCTCTTCCTCACCTGCATCCCCATAAAGGCACAGGGGATCATTCTCTCCACAAATGAGCCAATGAGAAGAGACTTTTGCAAAATTCCAGGCTAAAATCCTAGGTTGCACAATAGTTTTTAAACTAACTCTCTTATCTTTTTTATTTTTCTCTCTTTCTCCCTGTTTTTTCACTTCTTTGTATCCTTCAGATCTGAGTTAAGGAGCAGCAATATATGATAAAGTTCATCAGCTTCACCTGGCCCCTACAATGTTGCTAAGTGAAATCCCATTGCAATTTGAATAGTTCTTCACTCCTTCCCAAAAAAAAATATAGGTGATGAAAGAAAAAAAGTCTTAGGGAGATTCTGCTCAAGGGGAATATGACTTTTAAAAAATAAATACTTTGGCCTAAGGGTTCTTTACTGTAATGTGTAGCTACATTTATGGACCCACTTAAACAAACAACTAAAATGCCCCAGGTGTAGACAAATTCTCAAAAGAACTTAAACACTCTCTTCTTTGTGGAAGTACTTGAAGATGAAATCCTTCAGTAGGACATCTCTGTGGAGGAACAACAAAGAAGATGTGCAGGGGCACAGGTCTGTAGCAATTGTAAAGGGAAGCAGAATGAAGACTTTTTAAAGGTGGAAAAGCAACAATAAGGGTTGGATGGCCACAATAACTTGATGGAAAATAATGACAACAGAGTCATGAAATTGCATCTCCATTTGATATGTAATCTTAAGGGCTTGAACCATTTAGGAAGTGTGTACCCACTACTATTGACTTCATGGGAATGTAAGGTAAATTTTGTCCCTTTTCTCCCTGTTATTTATATTTTTATTCTATTTGATTATAAACTATTTCCTTAGATTTTTTGTTGTTGTTATCTGGCTTGCTCTGGTATAATGGGAGGCATTGATGGAAACTGAGAGCTATGGTTTTGAGAAGATACTTACTCCTATAGTACATGAAAAAGGAGGGACCTTTCAAGGAACCATCTTGATGGAAGCCTAAAATTACATACAAATTATTGTATTTTTTCATGGCTTTCAGATAGAAAAATAATTCATACATTATCTCTTCCCAATCCATTTTTCAGATTCATTTTTATTTTTGTTTTCTTTCCTGAAGAAATCTTGGTCTGAATTTATAAAGATTCATGTCCCTGAGTTTAAATCTGGTTTCAGATACTTACCAGTTGTGTGATCCTGGGCAAATCACTTAACAATATTTGCCTTCCTTCCTCATCTGTAACATGAACTGTAGAAGGAAAGGACAAATCATTCCAGTATCTTTGCTAGGAAAACTCCAGATGGGGTTACAAAGAATTTGACATGACGGAAATGACTGAACAAAAACATTTTTTTACATAGCTCTCATTTGATTTTCCAATTTTTCCTCTACCACTCTTATTTGATTTTAAAATAACTTTTACTCTTTAAAAAAGCAAAACCTTCTTTTTTTAGTTCTTCTGAGGTTGTTGGGCTTGTGTCCAATCTTCGTTTTTCTTTGAAGCTTGTTTATAAATGTTTTCAAGTCATTGTCATCTGAGTTTGTGTCTTCACTTTTCTTTGTCTTTATGATTATATTCTTTCTTCCTTATATGCTCAATTTTTCAGCCTATTTCTTGCTGTTGGGCATTATATTAGAGTCAAGTTCTCATTGCCAGGGATAAAAACTGGCATGATCTTCTATTTTTATATATTTTTGCTGCTTTCATAGTTCAATTGGGGTTCTCTGTGTTTTGGGAGCTTCCAATGCAGTTTTGTCCAAGAAGAGGTTTATTCACTGTTCTCCTGAGCCATGTTTTTTGTTTTTTTTGTTCCTTAGACAGGCAGGGATAGTAACCACTCTTCTCTGCCCTAGCATTGTGAACTGTGAACTGGAACTAGCTAACGGTTAACAGAGCAGTCAAATGGCACTTGTTCCTGTACCTAGTACTACTACAAGGGTCCCTGCAATTTCTTTCTGCTCAGGTTTTCAGTCCTTTACTATCCTTGGATGCTGAGCTGCTCCCAACAATTGCTGCCTTAGCCACAGCCTGATGCCACTTCCCTTGAACTGTATTCCTGTGTCCATCCCAGTCCAGTGTCCCCAGAGGATCTATCTTCCTAAGCTATCCCCCATTAGAAAAGAAAATGACTCACTGTGATTTCTCTTGGTTTTCTTTCTCAGAATTTTGTTTGACAAATCATAAAGG
Organism: Notamacropus eugenii; assembly: GCF_028372415.1. Classification (NCBI taxonomy): domain Eukaryota; kingdom Metazoa; phylum Chordata; class Mammalia; order Diprotodontia; family Macropodidae; genus Notamacropus; species Notamacropus eugenii. The sequence goes on along the minus strand of NC_092874.1, from coordinate 144,340,480 downwards.
ACTTTCTAAAGCTGAACTGTTTACATTCCTACATGGAAAGATAATATTTGTAACTCGATACTTTTCTCAGTATCTGGGTAGGTGGAAGGATTATACACACATACATACACACACACATACATATAGACAGAGAGCACAGATTGAGTTAAATCAGAATGATGATATCCATAAAAATAAAATTAAGGGGTGAGAGAGGAATATTTTGGGAGCAGAAAGGGAGAAATGGAATGGGGCAAATTATCTCTCATTAATGAGTTAAGAAAAATCTTTTTCAATAGAGGAGAAAAGGGAGGAGGTGAGAGGGGAAAAGTGAAGCTTACTGTCTTCACATATGGCTTAAGGAGGGAATAACATGCTCACTAAATTTGGTATGAAAATCCATTTTACACTACAGGAAAATAGGGGAGAAGGGGACAAATGGGGTGAGGGGGATGATAGAAGGGACGGCAAATGGGAGAAGCCAGTAACTAGAAGTAAACGCTTCTGGGAAGGAACAAGGTCAAATTGAGAGAATAGAATAAAGGGGGAACAGGGTAGGATGGAGGGAAATATAGTTAGTACTATACAACATGACTATTATGGAAGTCTTTTGCAAAACGACACATATATAGCCTGTATTGAATTGCTTGCCTTCTCAGTGGTGATGGGTGGGGAGGGAGGGAAGGAGAGAAGTTGGAATTCAAAGTATTAGAAACAAATGTTGAGAACTGTTATTGCATATAACTGGGAAATAAGAAATACAGATAATGGGGTAGAGAAATTTATCTTGCCCTACAAGAAAAGAGAGAAGATGAAATAAGGGAAGGATGGGGTGTGATAGAAGGGAGGGCACATTGAGGGAAGGGGTAATCAGAATGCAAGGTGTTATGGGGTGGGGGAGGGGAGACATGGGGAGAAAAATTGAAACGCAATATTTTATGGAAATGAATGTGGCAATCTAATAATAAATTTAAAAAATATTACATCCCCCAAAATAGAATTTTGTTTGACACATTTTCTGGGGATTGTTTTAGAAGATGTCAAGTGGTTGCTTTGACCTGATTAGAGATGATTGTTTATTCAGAAATTGATTACACAGATTTTTAAAAATGTAATTCTCTTCTCCCTTCTCTATGTTGTGAATATTTTGGAAAATTATATACTTTATACTTTAGGAGAAAAGTACATATAGGAAAATACTTTTGCCTTGCAATTCATATGAACTCCCATGATGGTAGGCATATGGGGTGGAGCTTTTAAGCACTATAACTTCTCATGACGTTGAATGATGCTATTGAAAGGAATGTTAGGATACTTTTCAGGTGCTGTTTTTCTCCACACTAATTATTGTGACCCTATTTTGAAGATCAAAAGATAGATATATAATGGAACAATATTTTTTCTAAATATGTTCATGAGTGTCTAGTGATCTTAGAGGTAAATCTTCAAAGCACTCTTTTTCAGTATTAATATTTTTAATAAGTCTAGATCCACATTTTCTTTTGTATTATGTTGCTTTGTTATATGATTTCTCCCATTCATTTTAATTCTTCTACACAACATGACTTTGGTGAAAATGTATTTAACAGGAATATATGTGTAGAACCTATATAAAATGGTATGCCATCTTTAGAAGGGGGGGTGGGGGAAAGGGAGGGGGAGGGAGGGAAAGAAATAATCTAAGTTTTATGGTAGTGATTGTGGAACATTGAAAATAAATAAATAAAAATAAATCTAGATTAAAAAATGTCACTTTACTTTCACAAAATGTATTTCATTGATTTTGGTTCTGAAGAAAGTATGATGAAGTTTCTGACAAAGCTGCTACATGCATACTAAGTAAGGAAATAAAGACAACCAAGAAAAATTAAGGAGATCAAGTTAATAGATTTTGTTTGGTCAAATAATTGTAACTAGAAAAATGAGGAGAAAACTAAGAAGAGAGTCAAAAGGCAACTCTGTAGTTTCCTATGTTATCACTGAGAGAAACAAGCCCCAGGAACAAGAATAAAGAAAATAAAAATCACCTGTGAAATTGGGAGTTCATATCAGTGTGGAGCAGGTACCGAGAAAAAAAAAAATGGACCATTAAAACAAGAGGAAAAAAAAGTCTCTAATCCATCAAGATCTGGTAGGGGGAGGAACTAGTCCATTCAGATAGCCTTTTTATCCAGTCAAGTAATTAAAAAGTAAAGGAATGATTCTGATCTCCAAGCTTAACACAAGAATATAGTATGTTTTATGGATGTTGAAGTCAGTGACTGGTTGAGTCAGATGACTTATTTGAGAGAGAGATAGAGAGGGAGAGAGAGAGACAGGGGGATGGAAGAGGAGGAAGAGAGAGAGAGAGAGAGACAGAGAGACAGAGAGATAGAGATAGAGAGACAGAGAAAGACAGAGAGAGAGAGAGACAGAGAAAGAGAGAGAGAGAGACAGAGAGAGAGAGAGAGACAGACAGAGAGAGAGAGAGAGAGAGAGAGAGAGAGAGAGAGAGAGAGAGAGAGAATTTAGAATATTTAGGAACTTTCCCTTGAAGTATAGATATGGGAATTTTCCTGGCAATTTTATTCCAGTTGATATCTTTTAAACCAGTAAGAGTTAGATATATTCATTATATTTTGGTAATATATATAAGTAGGCACTAAAGAAATGTTTCTTGCCTTGGCATCAGTTTGCTTAGGATGGCAACTCATATAGCTGCTCATTTTCTAAAAAAGCAGGCTGCTATTCTCTGCTACCATGGCCTTAAAAATGCCCTCTTTTGTTTTCATTCAGTCATGTCCCAACTCCTCCTGACTCCAAGAACCACAGCACACCAAAACTGTTCATGGTGCTTTCTCAGCAAAGTCACTGGAGGGGGTTGACATTTCTTTCTCTAGTAGAATAAAAACAAACAGAGGCTAAGTGACTTGCTGTGATGGCAATCAAATTAGGATCTTTTTCTGTTTTTGTTTTAGTAAAAGTGCCTCTGATTAATGTGATTAAAGATCTTTCCCACCCATCCATGGGCTTGCCCATTGTGGAGAGCTTGATTAGGGGAGTTGTTTTGTAGGAGGGTCCAAGTACCCTTTTTTTTTTTTCTATTGAGGCGCTGGATTAGATGGTTATGCCCTCTGGCTCAAAAAAAGTGAATAAATACTCTGAGTTGAGGTTTTACTTTGGGGCTTAGTGTTTGGTAAGAAAGTTTAAGTGCCAGATAAGGACTCTGGGAAGCCACTAAGGAGCCCACCCACCCCATCTTTGAGAACCCAGATGTTGTGCTTCCCCATCTGATAAGCATGGTCAGACAGCTGTACCTGTCTATTGAATTATGGTCAGGCAGAGGAAGCTGTGTCTGTTGATTCCTTTGGGGCTCATTATTGGAAGTGTTTGTTTGGCCAGATGAGGACTCTGGGAAGCTGCTTGAAGGATTCCCCCCAGCTTTGAGAACCCAGATGTCATGCTTCCCTCTCTGGTCAGATACTTGGGGTCCAATTGTCTGTTGAATTTTGGAAGAGGAAGCCATGTCTGTTGGTCTTTTGATTTCTCTGTATTTTCTTTGAAATTCAGGGTGTTAACTACCTGAACTAACTGAATGATATATGTACTTGATTAAAGGAATGATACATATGCTTCATTACAGTGATTACTAACCCCTTGAAAGTTTCCCAGAGTCATATAGCTAGTAAGTGATGGAGGTCAGACTTGAACTCAGATCTTTCTGACTTTAGTTCCAGAACTATGTGCACTGAGCTACCTAACTACCTCTTCTACTTTCTATTGGAACCAATCAAATTAGGAGATTAAAAAAAAAAGAAAGCATTCACAAAAATTCCTATGTAGTAACAAAAATTATCATACATATTTGATTTCTTGGTTTCTGTAATAGATTTATTTGAATTATTAGATCATAAACAATTGAAAACATGAGGAGTTAAAAAAATAAAAGAAGACATATTCACTGGTGAAATATGAGGAAAAAATAATTTTGGCAATGTGATATAAATGAAAACGCTAAGAGACTGCTGAACTCAGAAAATGACCATTCTTTGTCTCGAACATATTTCCCTCCTCCTGGTAGAGAGGTAGACACGGCTGCTAGGTTGACTGAGGTTTATGGGGGCCAGGGTGAAAGAGGGATATATTATGAGGAACTATTGTATAAAAGGACAGCTAGGTGATGTAGTGGATAGAGCGCTGGGCGTGGAATCAGGGAGACATCTTCATGAATACAAATCTGGCCTCAGACTCTTACTAGTTGTGTGACCCTGGGCAAGTCACTTAACTCTTGTTTCCCTCAGTAGTCTTATCTGTAAAATGAGCTAAAAAAAGAAAACGGCAAACCACACCAGTATCTTCCTCAAGAAAACCACTCAAAAATGGTCACAAAATGGACACTACTGAAATAACTTATGAAAAAGAACAAAATTGTATAAAAATCAGAAGGCATCACTAACACTTCATAAAATTACTTATTTATGATGCCCCTTTAGTGAATTCTGAGGAAAAGTCACGCTCTTCTTATGCAAGGAATTAATTCATTTGAGAATTTTTTGTACAGTGGAAGTGCAGTTCAATAAAGCACAAGTTTTGAGTTCACTGAAGATAAGCAAGATACTGGGTCACTGCCCTCAAAGGACCTTATTACAATGTGATAGAAGAGAGGAGAATGTACAGAAATGTCATAAAACAAAATATAGTTTGGAAAGTGCCTAGTTGAGGAATAAACAATGTTAAATGATAATGCCAAACATAGTAAGGTCACTTCCAACTTTTGGGCCATCATGGTGGGCTTTAATGAGGAGGTGGAATTTTAAGTGAGCCATAGAAAATGGAAGGAATTTCAGAATGCAGACAAAGCATAATTATTAGAGATAGGTGTAGGAAACTCAGTGGAGGCAGAAAAATCTATAATTTCTTCAGGGGAAAACAGAGTGCACTGTGAATAGAATGTAAAGCAATGGTCTCTGAACATTTTTGATAGTACCTCCTTATTAGAAAAATGTTAGAACACATTCCCAATATATGCATTTAAAAATAATTCCTACATATTACCTGTCATCATATGTATAAATGTATGTATTTTATAAAACATACACAAAATTTAAGTGAAAATGTGAAATAGAGATGAATTTAATATTTTCATTTTATTTAAAAGTACATGTAATATTAATGATAGCTATTTTTTGATGTAGGCCATATGTTTTAATATGCTTCATTTTAAAAAGTCCTTGTATTTTTTCTGGTGGGATTGGATATATTGATAAATAATAATTATTTGTTAATAATGTTTCAATAGATTTAATCAGGGTATACAGTCAAGCAGATGACTTTCAATACTGAAAAATCATTACCTTTTTTTTTTGTTCAATTTAGTATTTTATTTTTCCCCAGTTACATGTAAAGTCAATTTTTAATATTTGTTTTTAAAACTTTGAGTTCCAAATTCTCTCCCTTCCTCTCTCCCCACATCCCTCATTGTGAGGGCAAGCAATTTGGTATAGGCCATACATGTTTCATCATGTGAAACATTTATACAATAGTAAAAAACCATTACCTTTCAAACTGGAATGGGTTAAGGCTTTTTTTTTTTTTTTGCCAGAAGCACCTTACCTCTCATGACCACTCAGTGATGATAGGGATAGAAAAGAGTGTATATATGTGTGTAATACATATCTGCATAGATATGTGCAGATGTATATATGTACATGAATGTTTATTAATGCTTGTTGCATATCTATCTCTATATATACATACACACATGTGTATATGTACATATGTAGGAATAATAATAGTTACCATTTTGTAGCACTTTAAAGCTTGCAAAAATGATTTATATATGTTTATCTCTTATGGTATTCAGAACAACGCAATAGATTGAGTGCTATTATTAACCCTGCTTTATAAATAAGGAAACTGAGGCTAAAAGAGTGTTAATGACTAAGCAAGTATTTTCATACAGCTAGTAGGTATCTGAAGTAGGATTTAAATTTAAATCTTTCTGACACCAAGTATAGCACTCTGTCCACTCTGTCATATATGATAAGAGCTGCCTATAATAACAGCTGAATTATAACAAGTATGAACTTTGGTTAATGAATCTTGTTACTCTGGGAGCAGTATAGAATAACAGAAAGATTATCTTTTATTTTGACAAAGATGGATCTGCTCCTTTAAACAACTCTGAATATGTCCTTTTGTAATGTATTGCTTGCTGTATTTCACCAAATTATATATTCTTTCTCTGAAAGGACAATTCTGAAAATAACTCATTTCCAGTCATTCTCTAAAGAGCCATCAAAACATAATGAACAGCTTCTCTTTCCCCCTTTCCCTCAATCACATTTCAATGGAAAATCCCAGTGAGATCTCTCCCAGGAAAAGGGAGGGATTCCTGAAATTCAGAAAGCCGTATCAGAAATTCATTCTAGGAATCACATTTTTTTGCCAGGCACAAGAAATACCCTAAAATTTGATGGCCTTATTCACGGAAGTTTGGCTCCTGAGCCTCTTCCCATAAGCAATGCCAAATGAGTCCCTGGAAATCTCCTTGCTATGGTCTCATCCAAAAATATTACAGCAATACCATCCATCAATCATTCAATGCCATCAAACCAACACAACATTCCCCTGCCTGTTAGGACTCCATTATTTAAAGCTAGAATAAATTAATATAAAATTTATACCATTTTACTATTTCTACCACTTTGGTTCTTTTTTCTTGTCATACGCTTTAAATCTTATTGATAATTTTTTGTTCTGTTGTGAGGTTTGCTTCCCATCTTTTCTCATCGCCCAAAAATATAACTGACAATACAGTGAAATGACACTGGATTTAGGGCCTGAGGGACTATGTCCGAGGTCTTTGCTCTTTATTACTTATGTGATGTTGGACAACTCATTCTCCTTCTTAGGGCCTTAGTTTTCTGACCTACAAGATGGAGGAACTGGAATAAATGATTTGTAAGGTCCCTTTCCAGTTCTAAGTCTATGATCCTAACTCTTAATGTCTGAAAGTCAAATCCCTACCCATTCTTTTGCTAATAATCTAAATTAGTTCATTATATTCTTTAAAATTCTACCTGTACATCAGTATAGAAATCAACTTCAAAACTTCCTTCCTGCCATTTTAAAAAAGAAAAAACATCTTAAATCTTATATCATGAAAATTCTTATTTCTTTGAAACAATTCAGTTCAACGATCACCTACTAAATGCTTGCTATGTGCAGGGAATTCTGCTAGAAAATGATAAAAAAAAAGACTAAACTAAAAGATTCTTTACTTTCAAAGAGCTTACAATAATTGCAAGTTAATTTCAGGGAGACAAAAAACCAAATAGGTGGGAGGAATAACTTCATAGGACAAGATACAGTTGATATGAGTAGTAAAGGAAATTAAGGATTCTGGATATAAAGATGAGGAGAGAGAGTAGTCAAGATATGGGGAGAAACTTGTATGAAGGAATGGATGTGGGAGAATAAATTCCAGTTTGGAGGAATATAGAGTTCATGAAAAAGAATATGATGAAATAAGTTTGTAAAGATAGATTGGAGAATTGTCTTTTCAGAGAAAACATGAAAAAGTGACTAAGTGAATATTTTATTTTATTTTTTAAATAAGTTTTTACTATTTTTTTACATCATCATAATTTTCTCCAGTATGCCTCCTTTTACCTCTCCTTTGCTTTTCATCATAAAAAATATGGACCCATTAGGGTTGGAGGCAGAAGAGTGTCATAGTCAAACTTATGCCTTAGGAAGACTGAATTGACAGCAGTGCCAGAGTATAGACTAAAGAAAGTAGAAACTGAAAATAATAATGCCAATTAATATACACAAGGATTTTTGATTTTATTACCCTTGATTAATAAACATCACAACCTGTCCTTGGAGTTAGGAAGACCTGAATTTGAATCCTTCCTGAGCATTTATTTAGTTGTGTGACCTTGCTAAAGTCACATTATTTCTCTGTACTTCAATTTCTTCACTGATAAAATGGAAATAATAAAACACCAGCATCCTATAGTTCAAATACTAATGTCAAATGAGATAACATGTAAAGCACTTTGTTAATCTTAAAACACTATAAAAATAAGAGCTAATATAATTATCATTTGCTCATCTGTGTATACATTGTATTCCTCCAGGAGACTTAATTCTTTGAAGGCAAAAGACAAATGTGAAATGTAATGGAGATAAGAAAATTATATTATTTTTGGATTCCTTTCCATGACTTCTAATCAAACTCCTCCTCCATCCCATAGGTGTGGTCAGCTATAGCGAAAATAATGTTGAGGTGGTACCCTCACCTTTGGTCAAAGTTGGAAAGGTGAAACCAATGATTATATAATTTTAGTTTGCATATAATTCTATACAAAGAAAAGATCCTTTTCTAGTCTTGTGCTGTAGATTATTATAATTATATATGTGTATATTAATATGCAAATTATACACATGCATATATAGACATAAAATACATATATATTTATTAATACACAAGTTATATATGAATGATATGTATATATTATATATGTATGTATCTAAATATATGTATATGTATATATGTGCATATTTACGTATTTACCTAAACATTTAAGTCTCACTGAATAAACACCACCTATACTATAGTTTCTTGATATTGTAAGTGTTGAAGGAAGGAAGGAAACAATTGGTTTGCCTAGTTATTTTGGGCATCCTAAAGACTGGGTTCAACAAATCTTTCAAGTTAGGAAGAACTGAGCATCTGCCTTGGGGTTGTGGGCAGATTGTGATGGCTCATTTAGGCCTTCCAAAGTTTTACTTTGTACTATCACATCTCATCTTCATTGTTGCCTCTTAACTACTGCTATATTGAGCCTACAACCACATATTCTAGAATATGTGTGCATTTTGGGGTGCCCAGTTCCAACCTTATTGAATCTTTTTTTCTAATTCCCAGATTCCACACCCCGTAATCTAGGAAGTGCCTTAGATTTGTTGGTGTCCCCTGTTGTCCTGGCATTTCAGGGGTAGCAATATATACTTTTCATTCTAAGACTACTGCACTGGACCTTTTTATGTCTGATCAGAAGAAGGTAGAAGAAAGAAAAGGATTTGTCAAGTGACGTTCAGCCTTTCTGAGATGCCAATCAAACGCAAGTCAAACGGTGTGGTGCAATAGTTACTGATCTAGTAATCATCTATTATATAATATACTAACCCCTAAACAGTACATTAGCTCACATTTAAGGTGTATATCAATTTTTCATTTTGCACATGAGGAAAGTGAAGGCTGAAGGAGATGTGATTGGCTTGGATTCATACATTCAGTAAATTTCTGAGCTGGGATTCAAGTCAAAGTTTTCTAACTTCATAACCACTATATCCCTAGCTGACTAGGGTAATACTGACAGCTCACATAACCAATAATATCACTGCAAAGTTGAAGAGCAAGTTGTTTCTTTCCTATGTGACAAGAGAATGCCTTTCTAGCCTTTGTGTATTACGAGTTTAAGTTGCAATTTCATACTTAGCAATAGATGGCATCATTTAATACCCCAGGCATCTCCATCTGGGTATTCCTGAAAATAGAAGCATAAAAGTCTGAAAAATAAATCAATAATTTATGAATTCTAAATTCTACCAAAATATTTTGATTTTCAATAAGGGTCACAAGATCACAGAATCTGAGAGGCTAAAGGGACCACAGAGAAGTCTAGTCCAACCCATACCTGGAAAGGGATATATTATAACCGAAGTCACTGCAGTTTTTTTTTAAAGTACTTTTTGAAAAGGGAATGTCCAATGTCCTGCTCCTCTTCAGGGCATCTTGAATTATTGAAAAGTTTTTCCTTACATATCCCTATTGCGTTAGTCCTGACCTCTGAAGCTAAGCTGAGCAAGTTCAATTAATTTTCCACTAGACAGTCCTTGAGATAACTGAATATAACTGTGATGTCTTCCCCTACAACACATTTGCCAGTCTTCTCTTCTCCAGGGTGTTTTACACCCCCAATTCCTTCAAGAAATACTCTTTTTGCATGGTCCTAAGGTTCTTTATCATCCTTTTCACTTTATTCTGTATATTCTGCACAACTAAGGAGTTCAATGAACAGGCCACTGGGCCTGTAGTTAGATAGACCTGAGTTCAAATCTGGCATCAGACATTTACAAGCTATATGACCTGGGGAAAGTCATTTAAACCCATTTCCTTAGCTGTAAAATGAGCTGGAGAAGGAAATAGGAACCTGTTCTAGTATCTTTGACAAGAAAACCCCAAAAGTGGTCACCAAGGCTCAGACATGACTAAAATGACTGAACAAGAGCACCAACTGTAGGTTCTACACATTGGCAAATCCATGGCATAACTGGTGGCATTTTTATTATTCTTTATTTATGTTACTTTTGATTATCTAATGTGGAATATAATCTCTTTGAAGACATGATTATTTCATTATGGATCAGTAATTACATAATATGTATTTAATACATTATAAATCATAACAGAGAGTGATAACATATGTATGCATGTAACTATGCACATATAATCTATATAAAGACATGCATATGTAGAATATAACCTGTATTGCATATCCCTATATGTGCATCATGTATAATACATATGTGTATAATTCTAGTCTGGAAATGTAAGGAAGTTAAAACCATAATATTTCTGATTGATGACATACCCATAAGAAAAGCAGTGATATGGCTAAGTTTGTTCAAGACATTAACCTTTGCAATGGCTCAGCTGTCTCTCACTTACGCATGGGAAAGCAAAAGAGGTTGTAGAATTGAGATGAATGATTGACCACCAACCTAGTGGCGTTGTGTTGAGAGAATAACCTCCTCGTCGATGATGACTAATTGTAGCATTAGAAAATAAAACTGAGAGTCATTTGAAATGACCACCCTAAGCTAGAGTGAACCTATCAATGGAAAGGCAAACCCAGTGACCTGGAAATTTACACTGTTTTTCTATTTTAAAGAGCTTGGTGCCTAGGGTAAAGTGGATAAGAAAAGCCATCTAACCAAATATTTGAAAAGAATATTTTTTTTTCTGGTTCTACTTTGTGAAGGATTAGTTTTATCTATTTTTTTTTTGAGAGAGGGAGAGAGAGACACAGAGAAATGGAGACAGAGAGACAGAGACAAAGAGAGTATTGTTGAAAGCCTCAGGCTTCAAAGAGTGGCAGATTTTAGTAAAGTTCTACTTGGCATCAGTCAGCAGACACTACAAATTCAATAGAGTAGTGTCTAATAAAAAGAATGCATGTTGGAAGGAGAAAAGCAGGGAACAGGTCAAGTAGGATGATTTTGAACAAAAATGATTAAATAACCCTTTAATATTAAAAGAATGAGTTGACTTTAATCATCTTATGTCTTGATTACAAGTGTTCTCTATGTTCCTTCTACTCCAGACATATGTCCTGTGCATGTGTTTCATGTCCTTATTCTTCCATGTGTATCCTATTTGTATCCTCTCACACAACTGATTTGTGCATATTATAAGTCTAGTATGCTTCATATCTTGGGGGAAATAATTTATACTTCTTTTAAAAAATCATTAAATGCTTTTATTTTGAAATAACTGATGTTCTCTGTCTGACAAACAAAGCTAAAAACACTGATGGGGGCTTATGAGTTGTTGGTGTGAATAAATACTATGGATATGGAGTAATCCTGTCATTTTAGGGACACATTCTGCTAGCTAGAGGATGGTACAAAAATTACCCATGAGTGAACAAATTGCTTTATTTTAAGAGGAAAAAATAAAACATTATAAAATTAATTAATGAGCCTTTTTCTTCTTGCATTTCCCATTGATAACATTCTCACATTAATAGAACCTAAGAATTATATTGAAAATCATTTTATTTGCATATATGATAGGGATGAGAGAAGGCAAAAGTTGAAAGTAGGAAGTAAAAAAAAAAAAGGGCACATTCTTAGCCAACCATTTGGGAAGACTGGTTTCTTAGAAGAGATTACATCTCAGATTGTGCTCTATGTACTACTGCTTCCCAGAAAACCCTCCTTTTCTGATACTTTTAACTTTCTATTTGCAATTTTCCTTGTGCCTCATCTTACAAACCCAGCAAAGTATTTCATTTGTTCTCTTCTCAAATACCTACTATTTTTTTCTTTACCCTGCCATTGGTAATGAATACATGTGTTGAAGTAGAAGGAGGCTTTAAATACGCTGAAAGTTATTCCTATCTGTCTGCTCTGCAGATTGATTACAAATTTATCCTTTCCATTTTCTACTAATATGTTCAGATAATACAGTTACACAGTAGATGATACTGTGAACTGGATTAATCCACGTACATGACTCAGATGTTCTAGGAAACATTCCAATTCCATATGCTTTCTTTTTCATCATAAATATTGATGTTTAGCTTCCAAACTGATGCATCTGTGGCACAGAAATTCATGTGGGCCAAGAAGTTGCTAGTTTATTTACAAGTTTCTCTTTGTTCGAACAAGCTCTACCAAAATCAGCTACTGACCTCTGGAACATATCTTCAAGTGTACATCATTTTTATTCAATGGTTAAGACTGCTTGTACTTACAACAACGTTTGTGGGGGGAGGGGGGCAAAGTCTTCCATTTTTCTTTAAGTTTTTTTTCCTTTATGGGTTTTTAGCTTTTAACTTAAACTGCATTTGTTACACTCACTGAAATATGACAAAGAAATACCAAAACTTCTAATATCCTAAGAACAAAAATATTTATCTCTCTATCTCTTTTCTCCCTTCACCCCACTGAAAAAAAAATGCTTCCTTCTATTTAAGTGTCCATGTAGTTTAACTCTACAAACAACACTTAGGGGAAGATCATGTAGGCCCAGTACCTTACCAGAAACTTTTCACTTCCTAGCTACCAGTAGTTCAGAGGTTTGGAGCCCACAGATCCTACTTTTTCTCCTTGCATCAAGACAAGAAACCCTCATGAATTAAACAAAAAAAGCCTTCATAGTGATATAATGATAACTACATAAATTATATAAACTCTATTCACATTCTAGAGTGGATTAGCTATTTAAATCCCCTCTTAGTTAAGTTCAGCCACTTACTTAAGTTGCACCAACTTCTCAATCATGGTCATCTAGTCTATTTGCCTTAGGTTCAATAAGCTTGCCAGATTTAGCTATTTAGTTTCCTCCAGAGACTTCATTCTAATTGTAACTGCACCTTCTCCTCCCTGGCTGCTTTGGTATTATATAAGATAAACAGGCAGCAGCCATACATTGCATTGGGTGCTGGACTTGGAGTCAGGATGATTTAAGTTCAAATCCTTCCTCAGACATTTATTAGCTATGTGATTGAGCAGACATTATTTAACCTCTCTCATTTTTAGTTAGTTTTTCATCTGTAAAATGGGGATAATATAGCACCCAACTTACCAGCTTCTTGCAAAGAACAAAGGAGATAACAGATAAAATACCTGGAAAACTTTAAAATGTTATATAAATATTAAGTATTATTTATGCCCACCTCAATCAACCTCTTTTACCAATTCAAGCGTTCTCATAATGTGGTTCAGGACCCCTGGAAATACCTAAGAACCTTTCAGGTGGTCTACGAAGCCTAAATTATTTTCAAAATAATATTATTACTTCTACTACTTCAGCTACTATTACTACTACTACCACCACCACCACCACCACCATCACCACCCATGCTACTGCTATTACTACTAATTTGTTGTTGTTCAGTTGTATCTGACTCTTCCTGATCCCATGGACTTGTACATGGGATTTTCTTGGCAAAAATTCTGGAGTGGTTTGCCATTTCATTTTTCAGTATGTTCCCATTTTACAGAAAAAGTTAACTGAGAAGTTACCTGAGGCAAATAATGGCTAATCAACTAGTCCAGTAGTAGCTAGTAACTAGCTGCAACTGGATTTGAATTCAGGTATTCCTGACTCCAGGCTCAGCATTTTATCCATTGCTGCACTACTAGCACTCCTAGCTACCATTTATATTCCCTACTATGTGCTAAGGGCTTTACAAATATTATCACATCTGATACTAAGATTCTTTAATCAAGGAGATAGTAAATATTTATAGATGTAATACACATAATTAAATATTTCTTTAGTGGTCCTTAATTTTTCAGAGTATAAAGGGGTACTGAGCCCAAATACTTTGAGAGTCACTGTCTTAGCTCATTCTGTTGTGCCCTTTTGAATACCTGTTCCTCTGTCTCTGCTGTGTCTTAGATCCTTGACCTAATCCTCTTGCATTACTTATCATCTGTAAAATGGAGGTGTTATTTTCATATGCTACCAATTTACAGGGTTTTTGTGAAGAAATGATTTTGAAAGAATTAAAGTGCAACATAAACGTAGGTTGACTTGAAATCATTTCTGTCTGCTCCACCGCTATGCATCTAGTCTCCCATGTTTGAGTTTTTGCAGTTTTCTCTGCTATTTCCCTAGTCCTCCCTTCTCAGATACAATTAGTAACCAGATCCTGATGATTTTGAATGAAAAACATATCTCAAATCTATCCCTTCACTCTCATTTATCATTTGTAGCAACCTAATTTAAGACAGCATTGCTATCCTTTTGAATTATTACAAGAACCTTTTTACAGGTTTTTTTCATGCCCATTCTCTCTCTTATCTTTGAGAACAATACATCATTGTCTTATGTTTCTATATCTGGTAATGTCTTTTGTGTTTTTAAATGTTTTCTGGGGTGGAAGAAATAAAACAATGTCCTATACTAGATACTTATTTTGTATGTTTATTACCTTTCTTAGAAGAGACCTACATTTCAGGAAGACCAGAGACAAAACTCATAAGTAAACATTGTTTTAGAAGTGATTCTTGATCTTTGGTGCTGTGAACATTTTATTTAATACTTTGAAAGTGGAATTTTGATACAATTGGCTTCCTTTGTGATTCTATTCATTTTATTGTTTGCATTAAAAAAACAATTTTTTTTTCCTGAGAAAAGATTCATAATACTTTACCGATGTGCCACAGGATTCCATGACCCCACACACAATAGCTAGGAATCTTTATTTTATAGCATGTCTGCTACTCCAAGATGATGGCAAGTGAGAAATGATAACTCTTGCCCTTTCATTAGGGTAAAGCACACTTAGGATGAATCTGTTTTATATGAATCCAAAGTGAACCTCCTGGGGTGAGGGACAGGATGCAACAAAAATGACTAATAATCAAAATGAACAAATTTGGAAATAGATGACTTATTCTCATAAAAAAAAAAGATTTAAGTAAAACATGAACATTGAATGGTTGGGGGCTGGGAGGGAGACAAAGCATCTAGGATGAGAGAGATTTATAAATGAATTCTATTAAAGAGTTAAAGAAGATCTACAGGGGGATGAATCAAGGAGTCATTAGATTTGGCAAGGAGGAAGAAAGACATTATTATGAAATCAAAGGGAAGGAAAAGAAAAAGGATGATGATGAAGAGAAGGATTTGACCCTAAAAGAGGAGCAATGGAGGTCGCAGTGGATGTCCTCATCTCCTCAACAAAGCTGAGTTATTTATGGGTGGGGAGTGGAGGTATATTTGGGAATTTGACAAGAAACAAGTATGCTTGGAACTGTGATGAACATAAGGAAGAGTCAACTGGAGATGCACCGAGAATATGTTGACCCTGTTAAAGGATGAAAAAGGCAGTACATGACATGGGCATTGTTTACATTTTTGGGGGAGAGGATAAGATGTCCCATTTCCCAGTACAATTGCATATGAAAACTGCTTCCTCTCTCTTCAAAAGAAATTGGACCAGAAGCCAACATCCCCAGTTATATCATTGTTTTTGGATTAGATAATCATGCAAACAGTAGAGAATCATTTACTTTCGTTCTAACTTGCTAACTCCCATCTAGGCTGAGTTTAAGTGCCACCGTCTTCAGCAAATGTTTCCTGATATCCCCAGGGATCCAGATATTGCTAATTCTTCTCACTAGATATTATTAACATTTTCTCCATCACTTTCTTAAGTCTACATAAATAACCAAAGTATAATTTAAGCCCTAATTTGTAGTATTTGTTAATTTTGGTGGTGTTGAGGCAATAGGAGCTCTCTAGATTCCAGTAGACTAAAGGCTATACTGGGATAAAACCAGTGATTCTCAGAATAAAGAAATCCAGACAATCTAGTAGAAAGGACTCTATAGAATAGGTATGTTATCACTACAGAGAGGGGAGCAGAAAGTATAGTGGTCCAGTACAACAAAATGTAAAGTAAGGAATATTAAATTTGAGTCAGAGAAACTGGGTTCAAATCCCGTTATTTTTTTTTAAATGCTAATCTCTCTGGCCCTTGCTTTCTTTCCCACTCTAGAGCCTCTCATTCCTAACATAAGTGAATGATAGTTTGTCCTACACAAAGTCTGAAACTGAAATAGAGCCTTTCATACTAGTGGCAAACTAATGTCTTCTTTCTGACTGAGCTCTGAACTACTTCACTATTTATTGAGAGACTGGGTAATCTGCCTGTGTTTTTAAAATCTGATGAAAGCCAAAATAAAAATAATGGAAATTTCTACTTGTTATAAAGTCCTTTCTTAAACTGAGATCACATGTGCTAAAGGATTATAGAATTAGAACTGGAAAGTAACTCAGAAGCCATCAATGTCCAACCCCCTCATTTTGTTGCTTAAGGAAAGAGAAATCAGACCAGATTGGTAAAGGGATTTGGCCAAGGTGACACATAGAGCAACATTTGGAGACAAAACTTGAACTCTCTCTCTAATCTCAAAACCACTTCGTTTTCTACAACCACTCCTCTCATAATTTTGACATGTGCATAGGGGACCCATCATTAGAGGAAACTTTTTAAGAGGACAAGTTAAACTTAAAAAAAAAAACCTACATAGGGAATCAGTGGAATCATGTATTCTCTACATCAACTTTGTAATAATACAGATGTAGTGCACTGTGGGATATCATTTGTGCAAACCTGCTTGTTCTCTTCTAATACTCGAATCAAACTGATCTCAGTGCAGGTATAGATTACTCTCGTGAATACATAAATTGTATAAATAAAAAGATGATGCATGTGCATCTTGAGTTATTAATAAATTTTCAGGCAGTTTTTAGGTGTATAATAAAGCCCAATTCCCCCTCCCCCCAAACATACACACAATGTCATATATTTTTACCTCTTTCAGAGGCCGTGACAATAAATTTGAAGGCTTGCAATAATAAATTTCTATCTCGTGTTTGAGATGAATTTTCTGTCTTCTATTTCTGAATTGAATTCCAAATGAGAATGTTTTTGTGAGAGACAACTGTCTTTTTTTTTCCCCTCCTGTGCCTAAAAAGACAGAGTATGGCTGGTTGCATCTTAGGACAGAGTTTCCATATTCTGGTATCTAAAATGAATTCTTTGTGACTTTGTGGATAAGAAATATTCATCAGGTCCTCACCAATGGTCCTGCCATCTTTGCTGTTTGCTGCAAATGATTTTGTCCAATAGCCCAACTAAACATAGCTCAAACTTGGCTCAAATAGAGGATGACAATGTTCTCCTTGTTTAGAAGCTATTGCTTCCTTGTAACTCCAACTTTCCTCCCCAATTCTATATTTAGTAGCAACACAGAACAAGGCTGCTTGTTTCAATTTGGTCTCCAAAGCTTAAGTTGTCAGTGAAATTTATTATGAAAATGATGCCACAGCTTCACTGAATACACATATCCCATTGTGTCTTAGTATTTTTAAGCAAAATTCTCCAGGTATTTCAAACAAAACTTAAGTGATCTCTTACTGTTAAGAAAGTTTGCTAAGAGAAAAAAGAGTACCTCAAATGGTCTAAAAGCCTTGGGAAGTGCTGAAAAAATAATTTAGGTGGCCAATTTAAATTACCTAACTCCCCATAAAAGTTTTCTCCATGAAAGGGTTTTGGGGAACAGGTATTCATTCACTAATTGTTTCAAGTTAATTTAATAATTTCTCTTGAATATTTCAAAGTCAACAACTCTTTCTTCTGTATGTATTGTTTAATGGAAGTTTATTCAAAGAGATCTAATCATTCATATCTTTCTTTTCCTGAGCCAAGACTATTGAACTTCTGATCTAGTGATTCCCACTCGCTGTTTTGGAAAGAAAATATTTGGGGTTTTTTTAGTAAAAAGGCAATTGCTAAGATACAGTTCAGGGACCAGGGAGAAAGAACTATCAAAATGAACAATCTTTTTCCTTGGAATTCCTGCATCACAAGTGGATACAGTTGGTTACTTCCATATCCCAGTTCACCAAAGGATCCCAGTCGAGCAGATGGGAAGGGAAGGCAGTCTAATAATCCACATTACAAATGAAGAAAACAACTGGAATTATTCATAGTGACCCAGAATACAGATGACGTGTCACTAGAATTAGCCATATGCCAAATATTAAGTTTGAAATACATTTTAAAAAGTATAGATTAGTATATCCAAGTTGACAGACTGACAGCATTGGAATCAGAAACATATGGGTTTAAATTCTGTCTCTGATATATTCCGGGTATATTACCATGGACAAGTTATTTAATCTCATGATGGCCTGAGATAGCTGTCTAAGGGTACACATTACAAAAATGTTGAAAATCTATTGGTAGGTAGAGATCTTCAGTGGGTGATAATACAGTTCCATATGCATCCCCTCCCCCCCAAAAAAGGAAAAGGCAACACACACACACACACACACACACACACATACACACACACAAACACACACACGAGTTGTCCTTTTGCAACCATTGAGCTACTTCCTGTCTGTTTCAAAATAGTAGACTGTTTGATCTTAATGTTACTTTATCAGCACAAGGAATTCAGTTACCTTCCTTTAAAGTGATTTTGAAAATAGACAGGCAAATGTGAAATACAATGGGTGAAGATCAGGCAGAGACTTCACTGTTTAGTCAATCTGAGTGAATAGAGGTAGCTATTAGCTCTCTCTCTCTCTTTCTCTCTCTGTAATTAACTTTCGAGACCTTTAGAGATTATGAACTGTTTCTACCAAAAGGCAAACAAACAAGCAAACAAACAACACCTGTTACCATCTGCAGTAATAGTAATTATTCCATCTGTAGTAGTAAACAGCTACTTATCTCAGCTTGGTGAGTCCCTTTGTATATGAGACAAAGCAAGCAGTCAAGGAAATTTTAATAACTTTTTTTTTCTGTTTCAAACATCATTTAAAAAAGCCCTTTTCATTATTCATAATTATCAAGGTCCATTTCATTGCAATCAAAGTCACTCCTTTATACCATGCCCATTAGAAGGCCATCCCTGGGCAAAATTATGAGGAAGCTGAAGTTTCTCTTTGATTTACTTCTCACTTCCAAACTCTTTTCCTTGTTTCAGCAACTCTTTACCCAAATCACCACTCTCCAGGCACCCAGATCTCTCAAACTCTGATTGTCTTAACTATTAGGGAGAAAGCACCTGAAAAGTTATTAACTCCTTTGTGTATTAACTTTCCCAGGAGCATTTTCTATTTTTAAGAGGATTATTATTGGAAGAAAGAACTCTTTAGCACAAAGACATGAATTATAATAATGAAATTTAACACTTAATTGAAACAGATATATTCAAATTATACCAAAAAAAGCAATCATTTTTCTCAACTTATTATCTATACTGGGAAGGCTGCACCTGATATTCAGTTTTCCATTCATCAATCAATCTTACTTTGAAGACACAGTACATATGTAAGATACTATGTTGGGTGGGATGGAGAATACAGAAATAGCTGATACAAAGGAAATCATTGCTAGAAAAATCTTAGATTTTCAAGGGGCAAGTCATGACACTTTTGGAAACTGAATCAAGAAAAGAACATTGAATGCACTGGACATGTTTAGGTTGAATAAAAAGGGTCCTATAAAATACATATCAGATATCTTAAAGCTCAGAATGATCCTAGGTTGGTGAAGGACACAGAAGCCCCTCAAAATGGCTTTTTTTATATACTTATATTGAAAGCAAAATGGGATTAAGGAAGATACTGTTCCTTGGCTAAGAATAGATAGGAAGATGATAACCTACAACAGAAAGAATGCAAAGCTGTTCAATTTTTTCTGTTTTCTCTATGAGAGAATAATTTTTATGTTGGGTGTGACAGAAGAAAAGTGTTTAACAGGGATTTAATTACTAAAGTAAGTAAGGAGGTAGAAAGAGAGCATCTGGTCATAATTGCTGGACTCAGGTCTGAATGAGCTGATCTTTGCATCCTGAAAGAAATGGCAGCTGTGACTGGTGAATCAGTATCAGAGATATTTGAAAGATTATGTCAAACAGGAGAGGTAATACAAGTTTTCAGAATGGCAAATGTCCTCATTTTCAAAAAAAAAAAACAAAGGATGGGTGGGAACAGAACAATCTTCATACTAAAGGCTCGTGAGGTACATGGGGTTCTTTGGGAAAAAAATGAAGAACAAATCATTAAGGAAACAACTAAAAGATTTTATAAAGGGAAGAGGTAACTGCAAAGAATCAATTTGTTCTTGACTTCATCAAGAACAAGTCTTTGCTACATGTGTAATGGACTCAACTGGGCTACCTGGTTTATATCATCTTGCAGGCATTTTCTGTGAATATTTTTATACAAATTTAAAATGTATAGAAATGTAGATAAATGCTGCTTGACCTATATTTCATTTAACAGAAATGTTTTCACACATATAATAGTCTTAGAGCACATGGAAATAATTTACTTTCTAAATATTTAAAATTATGTTGCAACTGGAAACATACCATTTAGCTATAAATACAATAATAATCAGATGATTCAATACCAAGTGAGATTGTAAATAAAAAGGGGTTTTGTCAAACAAACAAAAAGAAGGAACAAGTCATGCCAGTTTATACGCATTTTCATTTTTGGGGCTATTACTTAACTAGTAGCTGAGGGAAATATTATAGTTATCATTTACTTATGTTTTAGTTAATGTTTCATAAAATATCTCATTCTATACTTGTGGAGAATATGGAAAGATATTTAATTTGCATATCATGCAAATGATATAATCATATGGATTCAAAACTAGTAAGATAGGCAAACCAAGAAAGTATTTTTTAATGGTTCGGTGTCAAGACGGAGAGAAGTCTTTGGCGGAGAACCTCAAGCAACTGTACTTGGCCTCATCTAGTAAGTTGGACGAAAGCATAAATGATATGCTCATCAAATTTGCAGATGATCCAGAATGGAGAGGGATAACTACTACAGACCATGTCAAGACCAAAAGGATCTTGACAGACTGAAGCATTAAGCTGAATTTAATAAGATGAAATTTTAAAAGGAGAAATGTAAAATCTTACTACTCCAGTATACATACACACAAAAAAATCAATACCACGATTATAAAATGAGGAGGTAGGGATTGAAAGCAGTAATTCTGAAAGAAAAGATCACAAAGCTTTAGTTGAACTACAGGATGTGGCAGCCAAAAAAAGATATTATGAAGTTGGGCTACATTAAGAGGGGAACAGCTTCCAGGAAATGGATGACAATCCTACTGTATTCTATTCTTGCCAAACTTCATCTAGAGGATTATGTTGTAAAGGTAGTTTAAATGGGAAGATCTTTACCAGCTATTAATAGGCTCATGTAACCTGCCTGGGTGACATGGAAGTCTGATTCACATGGAGCCTGTAGTAGGAGGACTTCACTGAACAGGTAGAGCAAGAAGGGTGAAATAGCAAGGACACAGACATTCAAAGGAGGGCCTGCTGTACAGGTTCTTAGATCTGCATTTCTAAGAGGAAAACAACTTTCGAGGGGTCAACAATCACTTTAACCAGGCACATATATCATTCACTAAGCTCAGGGGAAAAAGTCAGAGTCAGCACCCTGAACTTCAGAGAAAATACAGAGAAATCAAAATCAACAGACGGGGCTTCCAACTGTCTGACCATAAGCAGTACATACATAGTTACAAGAGAGAGAAGTACCACCATCTGGGTTTTCAAAGCTGGAGGGCCCCTTAGTGGCTTCAGAGAATCTCTCATCTGGCACACACATCTTCTTCCAAAAACTAAGCCCCAAAGTAAAACCTCATCTCAGAGTATTTATACACTTTCCAGAGTCAGAGGGCATCATGACCCTTGAGAACCAGTGCCTCATTAGAAAATTAACAAAAGGTGTGGGCCTTCCCTAATCTAGCTTTTCTTAATGGGCACGCCCATTAATGGGTAGGGAAGATCTTTAACTCTCATAATTACCATTACAAAGGGGTAGAGTAGGAAGTAGTTAGAGTAGTCAGAGCTGAGAAAGAAAGAGCAGGCAGCATCTAGGGGGAGTGGGAGATATTGTTTGTGATTTAGCTTAAGGGAGTTGGTTTGTGGGAAGCATAACAGGGGGAAGGTTTGAGGATGGTAGTGCACCCTGCATTGTTATGATGGATTTGGTTTTCTAATGTTGGGATTTGGCTTTCTGGTGTTTGAATAAATGTTTTGGTTCTATCTTCCATGTGGAGAGTCTGTTATATTTTGTGCTTCAGAACTCTGCTGACATATTCATAGCAACCATAGGCACTGTGAATATCATGTTGGCACTACATATGTTCATTCCTGCACATGGCAGTTTAAGAAGAACATTAATAATAAAAGTATTCAGATGAAGGCAACCTTGATGTTGAAGAGACATACATTTCATACTATCAGAATACGTTAAAAGACATGGGTATAGTGTATTTTTAATGTATTATTCATTCAATGGGAAGATATTTCCCCTCTATTAATAGGCCTATGTGACCTGCTTGAGTCACATGGAAGCCTGAGTCACTAAGTCACATGGAACAGGAAGGGGTGGAGTAGGAATGGGTGGAGCTGAGAGAGGGAGAAAGGCAGAGTTGGAACAGAGGGAGGCAGAGCTGAGGCAGAACAGCTAGTATGAGTGAGAGAAGGTGGCATTTTGCTCAGGGCAGCTTTTTGTGGGGAGGTCTCATGAAGGTTTGGGGATGGCAGTGCTCCCTTTATTGGTAATGTGTATTCCTATTGTGGTGGAATTAACTTTCTGGTATCTGAATAAATATCTTGCTTTTGTCTTCATGGAAGAGAGTTTACATTTTATCAATTTACTCTGGAAATATGAGTGCCTATCCATAGTGGCTACTGTGGTTACTACATTGGCATTACATATATTTAACTTGGAGAAAAGAAGTCTTAGGGAGAATATGATATCTGTGTTTGGTATGTGAAGCATTTTCATGTGGAAGAGTGGTTCAGCTTAATCTATTTAAATTCATAGGAAAGAATCAGGGGCAATATTTGGAAGCTGCAATCATATATATTTTTTATAGTGGGAAATACTTTAGTGTAGAGGTTGAACTAGGAGGCCACTGGCTTTCCTTCTAAGTCAGTGATTCTGGGACTGTTCTTTAATAAGTGTGTAAGGAGCTGACCATAGGAGTTTCCTAATAAACTTGCTAAGCCTTTCTCTGTGGCTTTTTTTTTAGATAGTATTTTTTCCCAGTTAAATGTCAAGGCAATTTTTATCATTCATTTTTACTGGATATTGAGTTCCAAATTTTTCTCTGATAAAAAATGGGGAAAAGCACAATAAAGAATAAAGTTTAAAAAATGCTTTCATTTGCATTCAGAGTCCATCAGTTCTTTATCTGGATGAAGATAGCATTGTGGTTTTTTTTGTTTTTTTCATGAGTTTCTTGTAGTTGTCTTGGATCCTTGTGTTCCTGTTTACAAAGTTTTCTTGGTTCCACTCATTATACTTCACATAAGTTTCAATAAGTTTTTGTAGGTTTTGCTGAGATCTTCCTATTCATCATTTCTTACTGTACAATAGTATTCCAACAAATTCATATACCAAAGTTTGTTCAGTCATTCCTGAATTGATGGATATTTCCTCCCATTTCAATATTTGCCACCATGAAAAGGACTGATTATAAAAGTTCTGTCTGTGTAGGTTTTTTTTTTCAAATGATCTCTTTGGGATACGGACCTAGTAGTACTACTACTAGGTCCGTATCCCAATGAGATCCCAAAGTACTCTCCAGATTGTTCTCTAGAATTTGCTCTCTAGAATGGTTGGATCAATTCACAACTCCAATCAACAGTGAATTAGTGTTCAAATTTCAGCACATTCTCTCCAACAATGATCATTTTCTTTTCTGTTCTTCTTGTGTATTAGGCAAACTAATAGGTGTGAAGTGGTACCTCAGAATTATTTTAATTTGCATTTCTCTAATCAACAATGATTTAGAGCACATCTTCCTATGCCTCTAGATACTTTTGATTTCTTTATCTGCCTATTCGTATCCTTTGACCATTTTTTAGTTGAGGAATGACTTGTTTCTCATAAATTTGATGTAGTTCTCTATATATTTGAGAAATGAGGCCTTTATTAGAGACATTTGCTGTAAGAATTGTTTCCTAGATTTCTGATTTCCTTGTAATACTAGTTGCATTGGTTTTGCTTCTGCAAAAGCTTTTCTAATTTAATATAATCGAAATTATCTATTTTACATTTTGTATATCTCTCTGTCTTGTTTAATCATGAACCTGTAACTCATTTAACTTCTCCTTCCAGAACTTGGATGCTACGCCACTTGGTACATACATTTGAGTACTAATATTACTTCATTATCTATGGTACCTTTTAGTAAGATATAGTCCTTCCTTATTGCCTTCAATTAGGTCTATTTTTGTTTTGGCATTGTCTGAGATCAGGATTGCTACCCTTGCTTTTTTCTTTCTTATTTTTTAACTTCAGCTATAGTATGATAGATTCTACTCCAGTCCCTTACCTTTACTTTGTGTGTATCTCTCTCCTTCAAGTGCATTTCTAATAAACAACATACTGTAGGATTCTGCTTTTTGATCCACTTTGTTATCTGTTTTGGTTTTATGGGAGTGCTCATCCTATTCACATTCACAGTCATGATTATCAACTACATATTTTCCTCCATCCTATTTGTCCTCTTGTTTGTCCTCTTTCTCCTTTCACCCTTTACCTTCTTGGCAGTATTTTGCTTCTGTCTACTGAATCACTCACTCTGCCTTCCCTTCTGTCAATTCCCCCAACACTTTACTTTATCTCCTCCCCATCCTACTTTCCTGTTGCACAAAGTAGATTTCTATATACAAATTATTATGTATATTATTCCCTCTTTGAGCTAATATTGATGAGTAAGTTTCAAGCAATGCACTTCACCTATCCTCTCATCTTTCCCTCCATGGTAATATGTTTTTCATATCTTTTCATATGAAATTATTTACCCCATTCTACTTGTCCCTTCCTCCTGCATCCAGTGTATTCCTCTATCTCATCCCTTAAGTATTATTTTTAATGTCATTCCCACGAATTTACCTTATACTCTACCCTCTCTCTATGTATATTCCTTCTAGTTGTGCTACAAGTGTCACAATTTTTAAGAATTACAAGAATTGTCTTTCTATGTAGGGATGTAGGTAGTTAATTTTCTTTGAATCCCTCATGTTTTCTTTCCCCTTTTTCCCTTTTCCCCTTTTTAGGCTTCTTCTGGGTCTAGTCATTGGAGATAAAAGTTTTTTTGTTAAATTCTGTTCTCCATAAGAAAGCTTAAAATCCTTCTGTTTCACCAAAAGACTATTTTATTTTTCACTTGAAGATTTATGCTTAATTTTGCCAGGTGGCTGCTTCTTGATTATAGTCCTAGCTCCTTTGCCTTCCTAAATATCATGTTTCATGACCTCTGATTCTTTAGTGTTGCAGCTACTAATCCTATGTAATCCTGATTGTGGCTCCCTAATATTTGAATTGTTTATTTCTGGCCACTTACAGTAGTTTTTCCTTGATCTGATAGTTCTCTAATTTACCTATAATATTCCTTGGAGTTTTTATTTTGGGATCTCTTTCCTGAGACAGTCAGCAAATTCTTTCAATGCCTATTTTGCCCTCTGGTTCCAGGGCACCATAACCTTTTCCTGGATAATTTCTTGAAAAGTGCTGTCCAGATCCTCCTTTTGATTATGGCTTTCAAGTAGTCCAATGATTCTGACATTGTCTCTCCTTGGTCTATTTTGCAGGTCAACTGTTTTTCTCAATGAAGTATTTTACATTTTCTCCAATTTTTTTTTATTCTTTTTAATTTGTTTGATTGATTCCTGCCTGAATGCTTATAGATTCATTACCTTCCACTTGCCCAATTCTAACTTTTAAGGAATTGTTTTCCTCAGTGTTTGCACTTTCTTTTCCATTTGACCAAAATTGTCCTTTTTAAGTAATTGTTTTCTTAGGTCTATTTTAGTGTCACCCTTTCCCTTTGGCCAATTGTACTTTTTAAGAAGTTGTTTTCTTTTTCCAAGTTGCTGACTCTTTTTTATCATAGTTATCATGTATTGATCTCATTTCTTTTCCCATTTTTTCTTCTACCTCTCATATGATTTTTAAGCTCCTTTTTGAGTTCTTCTATGAGTTCTTTGTGAGCTTGAGACTATTTCCCATTTTTATTTGGGGTTTTTCCCAAAGCTGTTTTGAAACTGTTGTCTACTTCTGAGTCTGTGTCTTGACCTTCCCCATCACCACAATAACTTTCTATAATCATATTCTTATTTTGATGTTGTTTTTTGCTCATCTCTTTTTGGTCTTTTTTCTTTCTTTTAAATTTGAGTTCTGCTTTCAGGATGGAAGGGACATTCTCTCAGGCTTCTTGTGCCAGGGACTACAGGCTCTGACTGTTTATATAATGTTGTACTAATGTTGCCCTCAGGCCCACAGGGGATCCTCTTGTATGAGGTGGTATGATGAGGGTAGTTGATGCTACTGGTGACCATAGGGGTCAAGCACCTTCCTTAGTGCTGAGCAAGGGTCCTAATACTAATGTCTGGCATTTGCTGAGGCCAGTGTGGTATTGCCACATTCCCCATGGCTACAGTGAAGCACATAGCAATTTGGTCTCTGATGAATGCCTGTACCTCCTAAAGATTCTGGACTTTTGAACAATAAGAAAAGGGAAGTTTTAGAAACTGCAAAACATAACATTACTCATTGCAAAAAGACAAAAACAAAAAAGTGAAGTCATAATTATGGACTTAATTATTATTAATTAATATATATACATATAAATGTATACATAAATATATACATAATTATATATTTTAAGTTAAAACATATCTTCCTACTACAAATACGAAGCTCAAACTATTCTTGAGATTTCAGAAATAAACTTTATGGGACCTATAATATTATGACCAGTAAAATCATCACCCATAATTGCCCAGATATATCATTGCTCTATAAAATTTTAGAAAAATTTTTAATCAGTGAGCCATGTAGAGCACTTATAACAACCAAAGTCTGTGATAAGAAAACTTCTAAAATATGAACCCTTAGCAAAAACCAAACCAAACGAAAACTATTTGAGAACTTGAAAAATACTTAACCAATCTAATCATCTTGCTTACTTCTGGAACTATCGAAAATATATAATCCAATCATTCACTTACAGATCATTCAGTACTCTGAAAAAGGAAGGGAAGAAGATTATAAATGCATTCCCATTATTAAGAGAATGTGGTGTAGGAAGAGAGAAGTGGATGGGAAATCAAGATCACTTGGAGTCAAGTCTAAACTCTATTACTTACCATTTCTGCCATGGTCAAGTCATTTAATCTCTCTGAGTCTGTTTCCTTATCTCTAAAGAGAGAACAGTTGCATTCCCATTACAATTATCTATAATGGTAACTATTGATTTTATACAGTTTTTTTGAGAGTCAAATGAGATATTCTAATATTAAAAAGCTTTGATAATCACAAATCCTATAAAAACCACGTCATCATTCATTCATCTGAACTAAAGTTTTCAGTTTTTTGTAGTCATGTTTATTGAATCTCTGTCATTTCTTCTTCATATTGGTGACTTCCGATCAAGTTCAAGGCCTGAATTTGTTGTACATTCATTTCCCTATATATTTGGAAGCTGTAAATCATTTAGAGGTATACCTGCTCTCTTCTAAAATTCTAGTCTTTATCTCATTTAAATTTTGCTGTCCCTAAGCTATATGTTTTGGAATAGCTATATTTTCTTGCAGGGCCTAGATGCCAGCAGAGAAACTGCATGTTAATTTATAGCTCTTCATCCCTCCTTCATTCTGATTTCTTCATTTTCCATAGGAAAAGATAGTAATAGCCACTTGAGGGACTTAAGTAATACCTCTCCTATCTCAGCCAAAGTCACAGTATCTTTTTCAAATATCTAGTTCACAGATAACTGGAATTAAATGTCTTTAAAATGCCTTCTCACTATTCCCAAGTCCCAATCATCTATTCATGTACTGTGTATATACAAAAATATTTCTTGTAAACATCCAAATCCACACCAATGAACTATTACTGTTCTCTCCAGTGTATATAATAAGATTTGCATTTATATAGATATATAGGTAATAAAATTTCATGTCAGTTTCTAATATATTATTTTCCTGATTTAGTGTGATATGAAAGGAACATTTTAATCTACACTAGCTGTCTGTCTTTCTGCCTCATTACATAGGAAACCACAGTGTCCCAAAATTACGTAGGAATAATAGGACTGTCACTTCCTGTTCAAGAAAAAGTTCTAGTATATCTGAGTTTAATTTGTCTCTGTTTCCTTACTTTATTTTTATAGACTTTAGTAAACCATTTTTTCTTTCAAGTATAGTCTTGACTGATATTTTTTAAACAAATGCATTTATTAGGGATGTTAGAGTTAATAGAAAATGCTGGAAAGAAAAAAAAGAGAAAAAGAAGGGACAGAAAAGAAAAAAAGAAAGAAAAACAAAGAAAAGGAAGGAAGAAAAGGAGGGAGAAAGAAAGGGAAAGATGGGGGAAGAAGGAAGTATAATGAGGGCTCAGCATAGGTACAAAGAATCTGGGATTGCATCTTCTCAGGTGGAGAGACTTCAAAGCCTACTTCTAGGACTGTTATAATGACATGTAAGAAAGTGACTTTGAAAAACTTTAGAGCATGCAAGCAACCATTGAGAGATAAAGAAGCAAACATATAGGTAAACACAAAGAGGTAGAATGAAGCAGAGACAGGCAGAGAAAACGAACCAGAAATACAGTTATAGAACAGAGACACAGACATACAGAGACAGAGACAGAAAGACTGAAAAATCTGTCTAGGTTAATGTGAAAGACAGTAATATAATAGGCTTAACATATTCACTTAGAAATCAGTATAAGAATAACAAGTGTATAGAAATGAATCCAGAAAGGAACCTCTCATTTTACAGAGAAGCTCATGAAGGTTAAGTGATTTAATTAAGTTCACACAGGAAGTTAGCAAGGGAAGCAATTTTTGAACACAGGTTCTTTGATTCCAATGACATGCTAGCCACAATCACATGATTATTTAATATAATTATTAAATAGAAAATTAAAACTTGAGCTTTCTGAGCATTAACTATACTTTTCTGAGATTGTTGCAAGATCATAGCTTAGTTATTAGATAGCTATGACAGTGAAGGAGTCATTTTGCCTTCTGGGCCCCATTTTTTCTTTTCTAAAAAGAGGTTCAAAGCAGGCAATTTCTAAGATCTCTTCCAGTTTTCAACATCTAGAGTTAATATTTTACCAAGGATTAATGTCATCAGAGTTTCTTGAAAAAAAATCAACCTTTTTCAGCAAATTTTTCAACTGGGATAGACTTGGATTCACTGAGTCAACTTTGGAGTGTTTATTATAGAAACTGAATATATTAATTTGAAAAGCCAGAAAAACTGATGAGAACAATACACTTAATTACATTTTATCTGAACATTATAAATGAGCTCCCAGTTTAAAACAGAGTCTGGGCTATCAATTTTCATAAGCAAAAGTTACAGTGAATAATTATTTTCTCTCTTCTTATATGCAGCTTCTCAGTTATTATCCTCCTCTACTGCCCCCTCCTTATCTCTTTAGTTTATACTTTCTTTGTGAAAGTTTACAATATTTTTCAAGGCAGTTTTTTTTTTTTCTGGGAGCCTTCCCTCATGAGCCTAGTTTCATCCTTAAAATTGTTACTATAGATAACAAATACTTAAATTAGCATTAGCAATACCCAGCTGCAAATGACATTCTATTAGATGACTGTAATGCATGTTTATATGGAACATTATGGTTTAAAAAACATTTTACATCCATTATTTTATTTGAACCTCACAACACCCTTATGAAACAAATATCAGTGGCATTATATCATTTTGTAGGAAAAGAAACTGAGGTTTGGAGAGAGATGTTAGAGGCAGAATTAAATCCAGGTCTATTCTGACCTGAAATCTAGTACTTTTTTTTTTTTTTGCTATTTTGAGCTACCTCCCTTAGAACAAAATCTCAATTCTATTAATGACTTATAATTTTAGACACCTCAACCAAATATTTTATTTCAACCGTCTGTTGCAAGAAAACCCAAACTTTATGCTTCCATTCTGAAGTTCATTAGTATATTTAGGGAATAAATAATCTATCAATTAATCTCAGGATTTCATTCCCTTATTTCTTCAGAGAAGGGGCTTACATACTTCAGTCTCTTCTTTTTGCACAATGACTTCCTAAAATCACCATCCCTTAATTCTCTGATCAGGAAACCTCACTACTTCCTTCTATATTTCTTTCTTCCTCTTTGGGTCATTGGTTCTAATATAATCACTGCTAGAAGTGACTCCTATAGTCCTACTGATTCTCTCATTCCACAGAATGAACTGCAGACTTCCTGAACTGAACAATCACATGAGACAAAACTTCCTCTTTCCTTAATAAGTCATGCTACAGTTTCCATTGTTTCCACCAATGGTCAACAGAATTTTCTTTAGATTTTTCCCCAATGACCATTAGGTCCAAATATCTGTTTCCCCGTTTTCAGTTCACTATATTCTTCCTCCAATTTCCTTATCTATCAAGTGAAATCAGATTGAAACTGCCAGTTGATTATAAATACATTTTGATTCATTCCTTCACTATGGATTGTTACAAAGGAAATCCTCAGATATACCCTAAGTCTTAAAATTTTATGTGATAAAGAAAGATGGCTTAGGAGTCAGAAAATCTTGAGTTCCAATCTGACTATAAATGTCTATTATCTCTGCTTCCCCAGGCAAGTAAGGGATTAGATTAGATAATCTCCAAGATCCTCAGGGGCCCTCAGTCAATAATTCTATGAGATTCTCTAATCTAAGTGGATTGTGGATCTATTCTTAATAGATATGTTCCCTCACACAAACAGTGATTGAAAAAAACAAGCCTCCATGGAGCAAATATATATATATATATATATATATATATATATATATATATATATATATATATATATATATCCCCTTAGCACTCTGTAATCAGTCAATGGTGAATCACTGAACTAGACATGGCACTGTGTTAAGGCATTTGTAACATAAAGATTGTTTTAAATAAAGATTATTCAGGCGCAGTCTCTGTCTTCATAGAATTTGTAATTCAATAGTGAAGGGTTGTTTTTGTTCAGCCGTTTCAGTTATATCCAACTCTTCATGACCCTGTTTTGGATTTTCTTGGTAAAGACAATGAAGTAGTTTGCCTTTTTCTTCTCCAGCTAATTGTACAGATGAGGAAACTGAAGCAAACAGGGTTAAACAACTAACAACTTACTTACCCAGGATCATATGGCTACTAAATGTGTGGGGCCAGATTTTAAGTCATGTCTCCATAATGCTGGACCTGGCACTCCATGGACTGTACCACCTAGCTGCCTAAATGTGAAGGCAAGGAACATCTACATAAAAAAGATAACTAGCAATAGATGATCATTTATACTAGAAATGCCTATTGGAAGGAAGCAAGCACTTGTAAAGTGACTACCATGTGCTATGTGTTTTAAAAATGTTATGACATTTAATCTTCACAACCCTTTGAGGCAGGTGCTGTTACTATCTCCACTTAACATTTGAAGAAACTGAAGAAAAGGGATGCCAATTGATTTACCCAGGTCCATATAACTAGTAACTGGATGAGGTCAAAGACTTCAAAACCAGTGCACTATCTACTACACCAGCTAGCTCATTTTTATGGTACATATAATAAATACTATAGGAGTTAACATGAAATGTTTTTTTGTCATAAATACATCTATTCCATTCTATTTCCTAGGTCTCTTTAAATGACAATAATGTGCATAATTTTCAAATCCAAGCTAATTTGCATAGTGAAATCACTCACAATTCACCTGAAGTGCTCATAATCTCCTCAATAGATTATAAACTGTTTGAGGGCAGAGACTATTTCCACTTTGCTCTTTATATCCTTAGTATCTAGCAAATTAGATTGAGTGGAGTAGGTTAAACTCAATAAATTATTGAATTCAATTGAATGATGTAGAAAGAGCTCATAAGAGATGTCACTTCAAGTTTTGGAGGTTTCCTTCATCTATTCATAATAGGAAATGGAACTTTATTATACCTTTGAAAACCACTTGGTCTTCTAGAAATATTGTCATGAGCACAAGAGTTTATGAATCCATCTGGAGGATTTACAAAACCACTTACATTCAACACTATGTGACATTTCCCTGTAACTTCCCAAATGCACTTGGGAAGTAATTGGCATTCATACAAGCTCTGTAAAATGACTAGCCAGGTAGTCAGGGAGCTGACTCCACTAAATAATAACAATACCCAGTAAACTAAAGATTGCCGCCTCCTTCAATCCTAAAGACTGGAACAAATGAGCAGTTATGTCTTGCAAGATAGTACCAAGTAACCCATGCCAGCATTCTCAAACTAGACAGCGAACAAGAATTATTTCATAAGTCCTTTATAGAAAAAAAAAAAGCCACTAGAAGTCACAAAAGGATCTGGCCTTGCTTTCTGATAAAATGAGTATTGTTATAGCAAAAACGAAAACAAAACCCCCAAAATAAAACCCAACCCTTTCAAAAGAGTATAATAGCTATTCAAATGGAATAGTAACATAATCCACTCTACTATATTTCTCTCAAGGAAAATATTAAATAGTTTATGAGGATTCTTTCAATCTATCTGTTTCTTTCCTTTCTAATTAAAATCCAGTAATTTAAGTGAGAAGAAGCTTACTGTTCGACACCTCAAAGAGGAATATGAGTTAGGCCTTTTAGGCTGAATGTTTTAAAAATCAAACAGTAATAAATATTTAGTTGTTTAATGAATTGACAATTGTGATCCATAATTGTCCTGATTTACTTATGTATTTATACTTTAGTCAAAAGACCAGCTCAGATCACAAGTTTTGGTGGTTTAAAAGACTTGATGAATTTTTATTGACCATGTAGAATTTTTATATCTGAATTGAAGGGGTTAGTGAGCTCACTGATAGGCACTTCCAGTTCCAACCAGACTAGTTACAAGTTTTCAGTATCTTTTTAAAGATAATAAGAACTAGGACATACTTAGAACTGCAAATTCATGGGAATGTTATAACTAGGCATTATTTGGATGAACAGTATATCAGTGATGAAAGATACTTCTTACAGCAGTCTATTACTTACCTAGCCTTCCCATGGCTGAATAGAGGAACTTTTCAGATGAAGACTTCATTATTATAACAATGGACCCCTTGGACTGACAAACATTGTCCAAAGGCTTCCTGTAGCAGTCATATAAAAGGAAAAATATGCGAAAGAAAAAAATCTGTGATTTTGTCACCTTATGGAACTCAGAGTGGCTAGGAGCAACTCATGGAAGGCTTAGTAATATATATATATATTTTATATCTTTTGTCATGGATTAGCATAGTCAGTTATCAATGCCTTACCCTGAGAACAATCTCCTTCCTGAGCATGCTGTCTCCTCTGCCCAGTAGGTAAGAAAAGTATCACTAAAAAACCTCTAGACATGTAATTTTTACTTAGGATTAGCAATAGAATTTTTCTTCATTTCAGCAAGGCTGATCGGAAATTATTCATCCCAGGACTGGAGAAAAAATTTCATGCAAGGCCAATTGTAAATATAATCCAACTTGGTGGTGGCCTGCCTTTCCAGGTATCCTATGTTAAGCCCCTTCACAAATGCTAAAGCCAGTTTTAGATGTTCCTCAAATACAACAATTCCATCTCCTCTTTCCATGTTTTCAGTCAGGCTGACCTCTATGACTGACCCTTGTATTACTCATATATACATACATATACACACATATACAT
Organism: Notamacropus eugenii; assembly: GCF_028372415.1. Lineage (NCBI taxonomy): Eukaryota > Metazoa > Chordata > Mammalia > Diprotodontia > Macropodidae > Notamacropus > Notamacropus eugenii. The sequence continues at coordinate 144,306,461 of NC_092874.1, read as the reverse complement.
ATATACACACACATATATGCATATACACATATATGTATATACACATATATTGGTATGTATGCATGTATATGCAGACAAATATATGTATACATGTATGTATACACACATATACGCAAATTCATATATGCATACACACTATATATAATATATACTTATAAAATTATAAATATATACATTTACTTAGCAACTATAAAATGTAAACTCATGGAGAAAAGATATTATTTACACATTTAACGTTTGTGTTCGTCTTCTAAGTGTCTAGCACTATATGCTGTTCATAGTAGGTTCTTCATAAAAAAAAAAAATTTGATTGGTGAATTTGAATTGATTCATGTTATTTTGGTTACTTTAGCCTAGTGAAAAGGGTTGTGCCAACCCTGCCCTACCCCCAATTACTTTTGCAATCACAGTTTGCATGGCTACAACATTACTTACAATATAATTATTTATAATTATAATTAATTGCAATGTATTATAATATTAAGCATTTTTATATTTTTTTTTAAGTTTACAAAACATTTCATATATGTCAACTCATTTGATTTTCTTTTCAAATCCCCAAACAATAGTCTTTGAAATGTTGCTAGGTTTAGTAGACAGTACTGTCTCCAAGGAAACCCTCTTCTTTTTTCAGCCTGAGACTTTTCCTCTGGAAGAGGATTTCCAGGAAGAAAAAACAAAACAGCCTGCAAAATTATGTTAAGTGTTTATTTGCTTCTTTCAGCAGTCAGAGAACAGACATTTTGTTTCCTCTGATTTGAAAGCTCAGTAAACAAAGGAAAGCCTTAAATGATTTAGTGAATAACCTTTCCACCTGAGGAAAAATAAAATAAAATATTTTTTCACATATTCACATTATATTAAGTATCAAAAACATGTATTTTTGGAAGACATAAAATGGAGGTGGCCAGGGAAGTTTTGTCCCGGAATTACCAATATTATTTCCAGACATTAGCCCAGCTCTTTTGCTGAGTTCCAAATATGTATATGCACAAACATGCAGGTGTTGGTAATCCTGAGTGTAATTTGCAATGAATTTTGGAAGTGTCAGAAACAACCCACCGATGAGTGATTAGTATTTCAAGCCCAAGGTGGAGAGAACTATGTGATGCAACAGCAAATTACTTCTTTTAATAAGTGCATTGTTCTGCTGAAAGAGATTATTGTACACACTGACAACCAATTTTGTCATGATGAATTGTTCAAAAGCCCTTCCTTCTGATATTTTTAGAACACAGCTAACAAATAACTGCTGGGCTAATTTTTATGTGTGCTTCTACAAATGCTTTTTTTAATTGCATTTCACACCAGGTTAACTGATAAATATGAACTAAAACACAGGTATCCTTTATTCTTCTCCTGTTGTCATTACTAATATACAACAATCACTGACACTCTGATGGGGTGAAGGGAGGAGGAAATTCCAAACTTTAAAGTTAGTGGCAAAGCAGCAAAACTCTAAGGGACCTCAGAGGCCAGCTAGTACAGTCTGCTCATTTTATAGTTGAGGCAGCTGCTGCTCACAGAGCCTAAATGACTTGCCCAAGGTCACATAGGTAATAAATGATAGGGGTGGGATATGAATTAGGTCCTCTTCAATTGCAGAGCCAACTCTTTCCATGACTCCATGGAAAACTTAGCAAGCTAGCCTACCTTCCATTTCTCCTTTCTCATTATTTCTTTTACTGAGACTTAGAGCCCTACTCACCTTTATACAATCTTCAAATACTTTAAAGCTTTTGCCCTTGGCCTTCATACTGTTTTTCACCTAAGTAAAAGGTGAGGCGAATCTCACCATGCCTCTCCCAATGTCTGAATTTTGCACTGTCCTTGAAATCTTTCAGATTTAAAGGAGCTGGATGAAGTGTAAAGAAGCATTACTGAATTTTAGCATTTTAGGGTGATAGGTTCAGAGCTGGATGGAGACACAGAGGCAACCTAGTCCATTTCTCTTTATTTTCCAAATGAGGAAACTGAGGCCCAGAGTGATTAATTGCCAAAGACACAGGTGGCAGAGGTAGGAAAAGTACTTTGGTTGGGAAGCATAGAAGTTTTAAATGCATAAGCAAAAAAAAACTAGGATATTGAATGTATTTTATAATTTTACTTTTAATTATACTACTATTTTCATGAAAGGCAGTATAGTGAACTAAATGTAGAGAACAACTTGAAGCCAGAAGATCTGAGTTCAAGTCTGAATGACAAGTCATTTAATATCTTAGTGTTCCAGGAAAATCTCCAAGGTTATATATCAAAGAGAAAATACCAACCTGAATTAGAAGAGATGTTGAAATAAGAGAGCCTTCAACAAATGAAATCACGAATTCAATATTTATTCCTAATATTTTCATAAAATGTCACTTGAGCCATGGCCACAATGATTCATGATAGCTCAAAAATATGTTTATTAAATTTAATCCAGTATTCACCTATTGAATATCTATTATATGTAAAATCCTGTGCTAGGTACTACAGATAAAAAGACAAAAGTGAAAAACAGCTCCTGTACTCCAGCCTCAAAAAGCTTATATTTTCTTAGTGGATATAACACATGAAATACATGAAACACAATAAATGACAACTTAAGAAGGAAGAATGGAAAAATAGTTTTCCTGTATGACAAAGTATATTCATTACCTGAGCCACTGAATATTTTTGAGCATGGTGGAGAAATAAGTCCTATATTTTAAGAGAATTTTTTAAGTCTATTTTTTTAAATGCTTATTCAACTTTTGATATACAATACCTCAACTCTCTCAATCACTTCTCCATGGAGACTAAAGGGTTACAGGGTGGAGCAATAAATTCCTCCCAAAGCCTTCCTTTATAGAGGGTTTAGAATTTTCCAAATAACTCCCTTTTCCCTCAATGGTTATGCTACATTTTCCAGTTGGTATAATATCCCCAACCCCCTCGCTTGGATTCCTTTTGTGTATTGTCTTCTCCTGTTAGACAGCAAGTTCCTTTAGGGAAGGGACTGCCTTTCTTTTCTTTTCTTTTCTTACCTTTTTTAAAAGTTTATATACTCAATACTTAACAAAATGATTAGACCACATTAGGCACTTAATAGATGATTGAATTGAATATACCACTTTCATTTCTGAGTATCCCTCCCATCCATAGAGAAGAATAAATGAAAAGACTACTAAAAACCTATTCAGCAAAATCAACCAACATAGCAACTGATTTTGAGAATATATCACACTTACAGTCTCTCACCTCTACAAAGAAGAGAGGGACATATGTTTTCTTAACTTTTCTCTAGGGTCTATGTTTAAGATCATTATACTATGAACACATAGTGTTCGATTTCAGGATTTTTTTTTTTTTTGATAAAATCTGCATTAAGAGACCTGCACAGGATAACACAGCTAGAAAATGTCTGAGGTTGGATTTGAGTTCAGATCTTTCTGTTTCTGGGAATAGCATTCTATTCACTGTGCTACCTAGCTGCCCCAGGATTTTTTTTTTTTGTATTTACATTATTGAAGTCTCAATGCATGATATTCTCCTAGTTTTAATTACTCTGCATTATTCCGCATAATTAATAATCACAGATTTTGGTAATTGTGAGTTACTTTGGAAGAAATTGTCCCCTGACACTCAATTTGATATGAAAATCTGTCTTACACTACAGGAAAGTAGGGGAGAAGGGGAGAAGTGGGGTAGGGGGGATGATAGAAGGGAGGGCAAATGGGAGGAGAGAGTAATTAGAAGTAAACACTTTCAGGGAGGGACAAGATCTAAAGAGAGAATAGAATAAATAGAGGGTAGGATAAGATGGAGGGAAATATAGTTAGTCTTTCACAACAGGACTATTATGGAAGTCTTTCGCATAACTACACGTGTATAGCCTATATTGAATTGCTTGCCTTATCGGTGGGGATGGGTACAGCGGGAGAAAGGGAGAGAACTTGGAATTCAAAATTTTAGGAAGGAATGTTGAAAATTGATTTTGAATGCAACTGGGAAATAAAAAATACGAGTAATAGGGTATAGAAATCTATCTTGCCCTACAAGAAAAGAGAGAAGAGGGTATAATGGAAGAGAGGGGTGTGATAGAAGGGAGGGCAGACTGGGGGAAGGGGTAATGAGAATGCATGGTGTTTTGGGGTGGGGGGAAGGGAGAGATGGAGAGAAAAATTGAAACTCAAAATCTTGTGGAAATAAAAGTTGAAAACTAAAAATAAATTAATTAATTAAAAAAATGAAAAGAAGTTGTCCCCTCCCTCTCAAAATATAATGGACAAGTGGTAGCTCAACCTCTACTGTAGACCTCGAAGGAGAGGGAACTCTTCAGAAAAAAGCTTCTTATGTTTCTCTGAATTCTTCATGTTCATGGTTAATTATAACCCAATAATATTATATTGGATTTCTATTATCCAGTTTTTAACCATTTCTCGTAAGATTGGTATCTACTTTGTTTCTAATCCTTTGTACAAAAAGTATATCTCTGAATATATTGGTGTATATAGGCCTTTACTCTGTGTTTTCCACCTTCTTGGAACATTTGTCCAATTGTGAGCTCTCAAGGCACTTTAGGAAGATTATTTTAGCAATTGTGTGGAGGTTGAATTGGAAAGGAGTGAGAACAGACACAGGGAAAGCAATTAAAGCTCTTATAATGATCAAGGTGAGAACTGATAAAGACCTGAATTGGGGTGGTTATTATGACGAGTAGAGAGAAATAGACAGGTGCCCGAAATGTACAAGACTCATAACAAGTTTATTTATCATTATTGCTACAAATAGTTTTCCACAATGAATTGTGCTGTTTTAAAAACTGCAAACTTGCAAGTATGTGAAGTAGGTAGGTATTTAGATAATGGCAATTGAGGATGAGGAGAAAGATAGGTTGATTCTTGAACGTGATTAATATTTTTGATCAAAAGGCCTCTTCCATCATTCAAAGTCAGATAATAAATGCTGTCCCCCACAGAAGGCTAAGAGCTCATCATGCAGTCCAGTCAAATTCTCCTCCTCTCAGTGGTTTACACATGAAACCCCTCTTCTCACTGTTCTTTTGCAGCCAGTCCCCCATGACTCAAAATGCATTCCCTTCTCACTTCTGCCTCAAAAATTCCCTCACCTGTATTACTTGCTTATATTTCATAGTTAGTGCTCAGCACTGAACGTAGCAATGCTTTTTCTTTCATTCAATCACTTCTTTAAATTTGCAATCCAAACATAACCTTCTTCATGAAGCAAATGGGGATGGTCCAGTTTGCTAGAGCTCTCCCTTCCTACGAATCTTGGATTGAACTGCTTTGCATTTGTCTACTCATCCTGTAAATATCTTTGTATGTATATGTTGTGTCTGCTGATGAAATGCTAGATCTTGAGGAAAGGAACTGTTATACTTCTGTTTCTATTTCATGTCCCTAATACCTGATCCATAGGGTAATAAATAGTTTAATAAATATTACTGATTTGCTAATTGATTGGTTAAATATTAAACACCTACAGGCAAGCCTGGGAAGGAATAGTGTATTACTGAATGACCAAGAATGGGGTCAAAGAGAAAACTTTGCTACTGTAATAGAAACTTCTATAGAGGCAGTGGCTGTAGGTTAAAGAGAAATAGATTTGAAGCTAAAAAAAATGGCTAATTATTTTTTAAGGGTGGGATTTGAGATGTTATTTAATCTCATTAAGGCTCAGTTTACTCGCATATAACTTAGGCAGTGACAGCTTTATCAATGCTACTTTTCACAGCACCACTATGAGAACCAAATGAAGAAATATATATATAAATAGTTTGTAAACAGTAAAGTACTTCATAAATACATTATTATAAATGTTGCTCTGAGCTGTGCCTGCAATTCCGCATATCTCTAAGTGTTCTCTTTTGAAATGTGCAATTTTTTTATTCCCATCCAGTTAGGACAATTTTTTCTCAAAAGAATACATAGAAAATGTATATCCTTCCTAGTGTTGGAATGTAACAAACTAACTGCAAATTAGTACAACAACTGGAAGTCAAAGCTGGCCTTTTCTATTGTGTGGTTTTAAGACAATAAGAACTATCTTAAGGGGAAACTACTCAAAACTGAAAGAGACCGTAGATAGATACTGATCGACAATGAGAAATGAATTCAGAGGCCAGCTAATCCAGCCACCTCATTTTACACATGAGGAAAGTAAAACCCAGAGAACTTATGTCTGGGTCATATAAGCAGTAAATGTAGGAGGTAGAATTCGATCCCCTGATTCCTGACTTCCAAACCGAAGGACTTTCTGCTGTCCTATTTTAACCTATAAATGCTATTTCTTTTGAAAAAAGATGCACCTCCTGTTGGTCACCCATACAAATACATGCACATACGTATACATATATACATATATATATATATACATGGGGTGTTGTGAGGCTCAAATGAGATAGTGAACATAAAGCACTTTGCAAACCTTAAAGAGTTTCAAAATACCAGTTATTATCATCACTATTTATTATTATTACTACCCTACAGTTATCAGAGCCCCTATCTTATCATTAGTTCATGCCCTGAGCCTTTTATTGTACTCCTCTTGAGATCAAGCAATTATTACAGAGCAACATGGAGGTACACTGATGAATATTTAACAATCAGGTTCATCAGGGGAAAAAATTATAAATATACAATTTTAAGTTCACCTTCAATTATTAACACTTTTAAAATATCTAGACAATCTGTACAATAATAAATCAAGCCTTGCTTTGTTTGCAGTGGTTGTCAGTTTCTGAGGTGTAAGTGATCATATTGAAATTTAATGATAGACTCTGGGAAAATCTAGAACTGATTCCATCACCCTCCTGTCTCTATATAAAGGAAAATCACAGTTCTTTCTATAGGGAAAGGAGACTAATACGGGTTCATAGCTCAGAGCTATTCCCTAGCCTCAGGATAAATTAATAGTCTCCTGAGGAAGTACAAATAATGAAATGGTAAAAGCCTTTTGTTATCTACACATAGTCCAATTTTCCTTTAATAGTCTTTTATTCGTTTGTTCATTAAATATCAGTAAATTATCACCAACATGAATAAAAAGATGAGGAATTCAAATACATTCAAACTTATAATGTTCTGACTTAGAGCTATTTCTTATATAATGGTGCTTAACATTAAAAATACCATGTCAATGTAGAAACCTGACTATTTATTTTTACATATATGATTTTTCGGCTCTATGGAAAAGGATATATTAGTTGTTCATGGCACAGATAATTTTTACTAGCCCCTCTCTGGATTCTTGGAAACTGTCTATCCACTGCTTTTCTCGCATGTCTTTTTCCCATCAAAGTTTACATGACACCACCTTCTTCTCTTTCTCTTTCTATTTGTCTGCTCTCTTAGTCTTTGCCTTTTGTCCACCTCTCATTGGAAATATCATTGGTATGTCAAGGCATGTCCAAACAGGAACTCATTAACTTTCCCCTCAAACCCTCTTCTCTTTCCAATTTCCTTGTTGTTATAGAAGGTATTACTATTCCCTGAACCACTCAGGCTCCCAGCCATGGAGTCATACTCAGCTCCTCATGCCCATCTACCCAAATATCCAATCTGTTGTCAAGCTTCTTCATTTCTACCTTAACAAAATCTCTCCTATACATCCTACTTGATCACTGTGGCTCTCTAACTTCACTAGCCAGCTACATATCTAGAATAACTTTGAAATCAAGTGACTCCCTTACAAACCCCTCAACAGAAATTGCCAGCCCAAGCTAAACTCTCTCCTCAATGAGGAATATCATTCTTGTCTTATTCTTGTCTTATTTGGAGTTTATATCTACTCCAGAATTTGACACATTGCTCAGTAAACATTTAATAAATTAATGAATAAGATGGAGCACAGTTCTCCCTCAACCCTCCTTCCTCCTCCCCCCAAAATAGAGCTTTATCATAGGAAGAAAAGGAAAAAAAGAAAAAGTCCTATTTACCTAAGACTGCTGGCCTTAATATCTGAAATAATTTTTCTCTTACTATGTCAAATATAATGGAAAAACTTCATTTATAAGGTTAAAATGAGCATTTTTTTAACCCTGCAGAGATTGAGTATCACTAAAATGTGACAAATCAGACCTCCTCTATTCTACATTCTTTATCAGCCAAAATTCCTGTAGAGTTCATTATATTAGAAATAGACTCCATAGCAGACATTTTTACCTGCTGTGGGTACTTGTGGTAGTGGTGGTGGTGATGGTGTCTCTACTGTATACAATTCACTCATTCTACAGAAGAGAAAATTAAGGTCAAAGGAGGTGAAACAATGCTGAAAACAGAACCATAGCAAGCATAGAACAAGTATGACTTTATCCCAGAGCACTGTAATTTAGAGGAAATGATAAGTCTACCAGGTGACTTACCTAATTTGACCTGATCCTTCCTCAGTAGCCTTCAATACTAGCCTTGGGCCTCCTTCCTCTCTTTCTCTTTCCACAGTCTATTAAAAGTCTCTTTATGTTGCAAATATCAGGATTCCTTGATCATCATAGTTGACTTGAGGGTGTATTTTCAATTGTGTTATTTGCTCTGAGGTAGCCAAGTGTCCTGATTTAGGGATATAGGTCCAGGCCAGAGTCAAGTGATAAAGCAGATTTCTAACCTTAAAGCAGGGTCACCTAACTCCCAAGGCATGAGTTCTTTATATAGCTGAAATCATGAAGATAAGCACATATATATGACCAAAAAGGCAACTGCAATGTTGGTGCCTAAAATAAGAAGGAAAACGTGTTGCTGGGCACAGCAAAGATTCTAGCATCACCTCATTTTCCCCCTCATGATGTGTTATTCTCATCAAAGTTTGCACAGGAGTTTGAAATGAAGTTGACATAGAGATCTACATCATTTTAGCCCCAGAACTGCCTTCTTCACCTCAAGATTTTCTTTCATTAGAGCTAATCCAACACCTAACAAGCTTGAACCTGGATAACAAAAGTGCTGGAAAGCTTGGATATTTATCTTGTTAGTATATTGGTAGTAGAAGGACATGTTGAGGACTAAGCCTGTGGCTATATTTCCATAGTTGAGTTCTTTTGTGTCCTTTACCAGTAACTGGGCAATCTTAGGCAATCTTTAGTTGTGGGAGGAAGGAATTGGCTTTTCATGTTGAAGAGACTGAAAGACACCAGCAATTTTTTTCTGGAACAAGAATGCCCTGCAGGGACTTATTCTTTTCCTTTGCCCGTAGCTGTTCAGGCAACTATATTATACTTAATGGACACATTTTGGGCTCATTATTTCTCCTGGCAAACACTGGACTTTTTAGTCTTATTGATGGGCTGACAATGAGCAAAGGTTAAAAAAAAAAACATGAAGGGTAGTTGTAACTGAATGTTTCATTTAGAATATGAAGATGTTAGTTGGAGCTGAGAAGTGGAAACAAGGCTCCATGATGAATCAATCTTAATGAGACCAAATGTACTGGCCATTTGAGTGATTCCTAGGCAAATTCAATTCCTCAAGCTTTAGATTTTAAAATACATCTGTGATCAGAGACATGGAGTTTTCTTCTAAAACAGGAAAGTCAAAGAGCGATACAATGCAATTAGGTAATGTGGGTACTTAAGGATTTCAGTTTCATCCACTCTTAGATTCTGAAAAACATGGGTCTTGTGAGAATACCATGTAAGTTTTACTGTGAATTTAAGTGGAGATTTGCTGACTTGTTGGTTCAGTCCATATTCATATTGAAAAAACAATAGAAAATGGAATCTAGTGAAGTGAAATCTAATGAAGGTGGGGGTTTTAACTTATGTGAGTCTTCTTTGACCATGTATTCCCAACTTAAATATTTTATTTTCTCTTAAATGCATGTAGTTTATTCTGGTGATCATCCAGGAAGCTTTTCTCTTCATGCTGGTGTCATAGAAAAAAAAAACATTTCACTAGTTTCAAAGGCAATGAAGATTTTATATCTGTGTCATTTTAATTGAACAGAGCAAATCTCCCTTATATCATAAGAACTACATGACTCCCTGAATTAGTTCCCCAGAACACAGGCATATTTAAGCTCAAGAAAAGAACCCTAAATATGAAATAATATGGAATTCTAGGTGAATTTTTATATGTATACCACATACTACCACAGAAAAATAAATAAATAAAGTCATAGATAAATACATAAATAGATGGATGAATGGAAAGAAATGAATGGACAAACAAGCAAACAAAGACATGATAGTAAAATGAATTTATTTGTTTGGTTTGGTTTTGGCTTTTATTTTAGCATGAAATTTTACTTATGTAGGGAATTCCTTGATGCAATAACTTATTTTACTGATGTCAAGTTACATTCAAGTCTTGTAGAGTTTCCTAGAACACTGAGAGGTTAAGGAGCTTGTCAGTGGTCCCACAGTTAGGATGTGCAAGGGGCAGGAGTAAAGCCATGTCTTCCTTACTACAAAGCTTGTACTTTATAGTTTTAATCATTCTATGTTACTTATTCAAGATCTATTATTTGATCAATACATAAAACTGCCCAGCTATATATTTAACTCATACAACATGTGACATATGATATAACATGTTACATAAAACTATATATTATATGTATAATAGTAATGTTAATTTAATAGAAATGTACACTATACATAATATGCATCATGTTATATATTTATATATTAAACATGTTAGATAGATAGACCTATAATGACGCTTTCATCAAAGACATTGCTACATGTAAGGTAGTGTCAATATTATTCTCTCCATTTTAGAGATGAAGGAAAAAGTTTAGAGAATTCCACTGTCATTCTGCAGGACTCACAGGATTAAGTGACAGATCCAGGACTTGAACCCTCCTAGGTAGGCTGGCAGTGATGCCACTCCCATCTCTTCAACTGAATTTGCTCCAAGTTCACTTATGACTCTGTCTAGGATAAAAATCGAGACATAGAAGGTCATTTAGCCTAACATTGTCATTTTCCAGAAAAGAGTTTCCTTTTCTGTACTAAATGACTATTCCTGGGACAGTAATTGGCAGAACCTAAGTCCCTGACCTCAAATCCAGCCTACTTCCTACTTCACCACTTTTTAGCCATAATTTCATTTTGGGGTCATGGCATCATTAGTATTTCCTCTGAGAACCATTTGATATCATAAGTTGAAGCTAATATTTAATATCTTCCCCTTAAAAGAAATTGTTGTGGCTTAACCAGACAGTGTAAGTAAATACAAACTTGGAGGAAACTCTTATGTGATAGTACCTCAAAGCAAAGGGAACTGTAGACTCATATTCACATTTCTAAGCAAGGATGAAAGGAATATGCACACATAAACATAAACTGTCATCTTCTTTAAATAAAAGAGAATTATTTTATCAATTGTTATTTCATTTCAAACTATTTAAACTCAATTCTTTTGATATACAAAGCACAGAGAGATTAAAACAGCTAAAAGAATGGCTAATACAAGAAAATAAAATGTGATAAATGTCTCAATCTCTTGAAGAAAACATCCTAATTAAGTTTCTTTGAGTCTCTCAGTACTGGAATCCTGGGTGCTACCATCTGCCTTCTAGTGAACTCATTAATAGAAATACTGGGAGAATATTCTTCTGTCAGTATTTCATTAATTTGTAGCATGATGAAACCAGATTATCTCTAGATTGCAATTTTTTCTATATTAGTATGAAAATTAAACTGGCATCATATCTCATGTGTCATGGCATATCCTTCTCAACTGAAATGTTATTACTTTGGGTAAATATCCTTGTAAGGCTTGTTATGACTGCTTCTAGTTGGATTCTCTCTCCAACACCCAATAATGCTAGGGAAAGTACAGTGGATATTTAGATATCTCAACAGTTTGTCTATAAGGCCCTCCACTACAATGGGAAGGCTTCAATCCCATTTTATGGTGCCACAATTTAGTTTTATTTGCACCTTGGCATTTCTCATTTGCAACATTGCTGTTCATGAGATATTGTTTTCATTAGGAAATACTGTACCAAGTTATCACTTTTTTTACAAGCCTATGGAAAATTGTGAGTTTCTTCAAATGAGGGAACTTATTTGCCCTTTACTAAAGTTCACAGTCTGGCTATATTCCTGGAAATCTCTCCTGACTTGTATAGGATTTGAATCTCACTGCTCACGAAATTCTGTGACTGATATGAAGTTAACCAGTGTCAACCACTAGAACTAATCCATCACACACAGTTGTCATAGCACAAAGAATGTCAATTATCTCTCACAAAGTAACTGAGATGGCAAAATCGATCCAAGAAGGTACAGCAAATTATCTTCTAAATATAGCATGAAAAGCAAGATTCCATAGCATTCTCAAAAGTCTCTTCCCTAAAGAAAAACCAAATGACAGTCTGTTAAACTATGTACCAGAAACAAAGAATTAAGGCTTGAATCAAGGCCTTAGGGGAAAAAAATATAAAACCCAAACTAAATGTGAACATCCAAGTATTACTGAAAGTTGAAAAAAAATTAAAGGTATCATTTGAGCATTTAATTTGCCTATTTCTTCTAAAGTGCCTTGCCTTGTAATAGAAACTTAATAAGTGTTGGTTGAATTAAATTATTTTATGTTGAAACTGGTTTTATATTCTTAATAAAAAATAGGCAGCATAGCATAGAAGACAGAATGTGAGTTTAGTGTCGGGCAAACCTTGGGTTCAAATCTCACCTCTGATGCTATTTGTAAGACTTTGGGCAAGTCATACGTGTTTTAGGCAACATCATAAATGTGGTGTAGCTCTTCATAAGTGACAGTAATTCCATACCCCAAGGAAATCCTATATTCTATTCTAGAAGCAATTGACAATATCCAAATAACCAGTTTTTAGATCTTTTTTTTTAAATTAATAAGACACATTATGTTAACTTTACTGCCTAAAGTGGCTGAAAAACTAGATGATCTAGATTTAAAAAAAAATCATAATCATAATAATAGCTAGCACTTAGTACAACAAGTTTGTAAAGCTCTTTACAAATGTTACATCGGATAATACTCAGAATAACCTTGTGATGTAGTTGCTATTATTATCTTCATCTTTTCAGAGGAGGTTATTGAGGCAGGCAGACTTGCCCAGAGTGGCACAGCTAGGCAATGTCCAACGTATTTGAACTCAGTTCTTCCTGACTCCAGGTCCAGAACTATCTAGTATGCCTCCTAGCTGAAAAGTAAAGCAAAATAACGCATGCCTATAAAGTGTGTTTGCTTCCCCCACTCCAAACCCCAACTCGCTTTATATAGATCCCTCAAATAAATAGCTATAAGGGGTTCTGAACTAACTACCTTGAGGATAGAATAATCATAATATTATGTTACATGACAGCATTCTGTCATATTGCAACTATTTGCTGGTCTAAAAATCAAAGAGAAGAGTAAAGGGAATTCAATGAGTCTTTTTTTTTTTTTAAACAATGGAAACAGAAAGGTTTTATTAACAATTTAGAATGGAAGGCAAACTTGTGTTTAACTTTACTTAGAGTTTATGATCTACATGGGAACTTTGCCAATTAAAACTAAGAACCTAAGAGATCCATTGTGGGTTACTGAATTGTACAAATGAGCAAGTCTGTGAATATACCACTAAAATTCATGGGAACCCTTTTGCAAAATGTGCTATAGTCATTTCTTCTGACAGGTGTAATTTAGTTACAATTAGTTAAGATAACATTTGATAGTATAGCATTAAATGTCCTGTGGTACATTTCAGAAAATTAGTGAATTAAATCTTTGCTAAGAATTGGATAACACTGCTCAGTAAGTTTATGAGAGTTATTGAGTTTGTAGATTAACGAAGTGAGAATTAGTGAGGTTCTACTGAACATATATTGTATTTCTTGATCTGGCAATAAACAACTAAAAATGCATTGAAGAAATTGATTTTCCAGGCAGAGTGTATTGCTGTTGAGTACAGAAAGTGGCCAATATGAAACAGTGCTATTTCTTATTAATGGTCCATGGATCTTTTTCAAATAGTCTTTCCATCTTGGTAATGTTGGCTTTTGGTGTTGGCAGTAATGTGTTTGTTTTTTTTTTCTAAGCGTTACTGAGGTGATTATATTTTCTTAATTATTTCAGTGACTAATCATACACATGACTTTAGGGCAGATATAATATTTGACACTTACATAGCATTTTAAAGATAAAAATAACAACAACTTTAAATATGTTGTCTCATTTGAGCCTTGGTGATATTTAGTACTGATTATATATTATGCAGATTTTACACATGAGATAATTGAGTCTTCTAGAGGGCATGAGCATTACCCACAGTCACATAGGAATTAAGTATCAGAAACAGGATAGACTCCTGACTCTATGGCCAATGCTCTATCCTTTATGTCATGATAGAAATTTAGTTGATTAATTCTATCTTTCAGCTTTATTTAATGATTAACTCTTTGATAATAGGGGATATTTCATTTATCGTATTGCATCCCCAGTACCTGGCACATAACAAGCATTTAATAAATTATTGTTGATCATTTGATTTATCACCTGGTACACAGTATGGTATGGTTTTCTTTTGATTGTTTCAAGGAGTGACAGTCTACCACTTAGACTATATGCTGCTGAGGTCCTTGTTAGGAGATCCAAGAGCACAAAACTTATGCAACATGAAATTTTCTCACTGAATACACTGCTCTTCGGGGACACAAAGAACAGAAGATGCTGAAGGAAGGTGTGAATTTGACCTTGCTATTCTGTATATTGCCAATAGCAATATCCTTGTTCTTAAATTTCATTTTCTTCCTAATTAGTTCAAGCTGCCTCTTAGTTTTGTCATTTCATGTTCAAGTGCAAAAAAAAAATATAGACCATAGGAACAGGAGTCAAAAAGAAGAACAATTATATTTTGTTTCTCTCCTAGCTATTAGAAGAAAAAAAAGACATTCCTAAAAGTTTTAGGGAAGGCTGAAGTGGGTGAGGGTACTTTATTTTACTTTACCAAAGACTTTCAATAAAAAGAACTAAATGTTGTATAATTTATAACTATTGTATTTGAAGCAATATAGCTTTTTCAATATTTTCCACCATGTTGTATGCATATATCTCTGAGTTTTTAGAGTTGTTATTTGACATAAGCAATGGACATTCCTTTTCTTCTGTCTGGTACCATCATGCCATCTACTCCAAGCAATGGTCTTTTCTTTTCTTTCATTTGACCCTTGCTTCCAAAATAGCAAAAAAAAAAAATACTTCTTATCATCTTATGTACTAATTGAAATCTTCATCTGGGTTTTAATATCAAGTAAATTCCATAGCACTTTTTTGTATTTGTCCTCTGTGAATTATCCTGGAGAGGCAGTGTAGTATAATGTGGCTGTTGGATAAAGGGTTAGCCTCAAAGCCAGAAAAAATCTGGGTAGTAGTCCTATCTCTAACACACACTGGGTGGGAGACCCTTGGTCTCACTTAACATATCCGTGATATAGGCAACTACCAAAGATGAGCAACTGCTCATAATGGGACCACTTGCATTGGTAAAGAAAGTTTCTTATACTAGTGAAATTATATTTTTAGTCATCTCTCCTTCAATTTTCCATATGTACCTTTAAAAAAATTTAGGAGAGCTGAATGTATATTCATGTCAGTCTCTTTAGACAATTCCTAAATTTTTCCTCATCAAGATGATTTCTGTTCATGTCATCAGATTTTTTAATATTGAAAAAATCCCATTCTTTCTGAGCCAAGTTCACCTGAAGAATCTTAGTCACAAGGTTTTACCTGTTGTTTTTGTTTCTTGAATTCTGAAATTAACTTTCCAGAATTTTACCAAGTACAGTTATGCTAGACACTCATTGCTTTACCTTTCTCTTATGAAATTTAAGACAGGAAGGATATTTGTTTCCAAAGTTCCTATTAGTTCTGCTTTGACAGGCATAACCTTCAGATTAAATAGAATCATTTCCAGAAAAGTGTTTCCCTCCATGGCTTTTTCCACCCTTTAAGGATGAAGCTATCATGTTTCTACTTGCCCAGCTTCATCAGCTGATTGTGTATAGACTAACACACATATGCGTGAATAACCAAACATGAATTGACATAATTGGACCATTCACTTCTCAGTGCTTGACTGATACAACTGTCATAACTACCCATCCATAAAGACAAAGCTATATCACAGCCTTAAAGGAAATTTTAGATAGGTAAAAAAATGAAGGGATCTACTTTCCTAGAAACTATTCTTCAAGAAACAGATGATGCAGCTTTTCACCTCTCAGCAATACACTGACTTATCCAGATGAGTATAACAAACTTAAAATGGAGGCCAATTGTATGAGCTTTTCATAGTGTCATTTATGCATATAAGTAGTTGTTAATACAAAACTTGCAAAATCATCCTCCCTGCTTTGACTTGTGATTGCACCAGTGGAGGGAACACTAAGGAATGTTGCCCGGGATGGGGGAGGGTATTAAATAATTTGCCTATTTTCATACAGCTCATTTACCTCAGGGGGAGAACTCATACCTAAGTTTTTTGCTTTTCTGGGTTTTTTTGCCTGTCGTGTAGTAATATTGAGGTTTACAGATTTCAAGAAACATACATAAAACTTCACAATTCATTGAGGTATGTATTGGAATGTATTGATAATATGCCCGTACTGGCAGAAGTCCTTCTTACACAGTAACAACAGAGTGCATGTGCTTTCCCTTTCACTGTCTTTCCCAGCCTTCTGTTCACCCCAACTAAATCTCATAACCTGATGACTACCAGAAACTGACTGGTTCCGCATGGCAGACAGGTGTTATGATATTTTATACCCTGTTTCTATTAAAGATTGTTACACTATGAAAAGTTGAAGACTCGATTGTTCTTGCTTTCCATGGGACAAAGCAAATATGAATGGAACAAGTTGATGAGAGCAGCATTCAGAATTAACATACACAGTCTACTTTAACAAGAATCTTATTTGACAAGAGTTGCCAAAATCAAATAATAGCAAGAAAACAATTCTAAACTGTGATTCAATTATCATATCAGGATTCCATAATCTAAAATGTGTACGGCTTTTTAATTTTGAGTTGCTGAATTCCAGAATTGAGTTCCTTTCTGATTGTTGTTGGGGCTTTTTTCTTTAAAAAAAACCAAAAACCAAAAACAAAAACAATAATCCATTTTTAAAGCATGAGCAAATATCTGGAGTCTCTTAGTTCTCCAGCAGTAAATAGGCTAGAGAAGCCTAAACATAGAGGTTGGTAGAATTCCTTTGGAATTAGGGCTTGTACTAATTAAGCAGTTAATCTAGTTGTTCCTTCTATTTTGTTTGAAGGGGTGATCCAAACATCTTGCATCAACTCTCGCTGTATATATGACATTCTTTAGTACTTCTGTCCCTGGAACTTTCTAATTATGTGACCTTGGACAAATCTCTTTAACCTCCCTGGGCCAAAGTTTTCTCATTTGAAAAAAAAGAAAGAAAAGAAAAAATAGCTATATTAGAGGGCTAGTGAGGTCCATGATTCCTGTTTGTTTAATTCCTCCAATTCTAAACATGTATGATCTGTTCCATTCATTTTACCAGCACATACCAGCATTCCCATTTCTGTGTCAATATTTAGTTATGAAAATCACAGAAAATTTTGATGTTCAGTGTTAGCATCTGCTCAGGTTGCTACACCAACCTTTATATTTGCATTTCTTGACTTTCAAGTTTACATTTTCCAGTTCAATACCTTAGTGCCTTAGGTGTTTTCATTTTGTTTTTATGTGCATCTACATATGTATATAAAAATATATCATGTTCCATGACTTATCACTTCCTTCAAGGTCATGAATATATACTTCTTTCTTCCTAAGTCAAGTGTTTTCAACCACCTTGCTATTGCAAATATCTAGAAGAGCTGTATTTTTAAAAATAATATACTGCTCTTTTAAAACCTGCTGTGACAGCAATAGGAATTATGCATTCCTTTGATAAATTTATTTTATTTTATTTTTTAGCAATTTTCTGGTAAGTACACTGCATATGAAGCAAATGCCCATTACACTCCTTTCATTTCCCAAACCAGTAAAACCATTAATTTGATAATCTTTTTTTATGATCTTGAAAAATTAAATCCTTTTTTGAATGCTCCCTCTAAGTGTATTCATGTTCATTCAGCACAAAATGGAATGCTTATCTTTGTAAAAGTGCTAAATCACTAGCTTAAAAAACATGAGTTTTACGTTACATTGACTCATTTTTCTTTCTTATGGTTTTAGGAGAATCCAGTGTATCAATATTGTTTAAATGTTTCTTAGAGGTTTCCTTGCCCTGCCAGGGATAATGAATTGCCCTTTTAGGTCAATTTCATTCTCACCCACAGTTTAGAATCCCCACAGGTCCAAGGATAATAAGAAAGAAAAAAATAGAACTTCTTTAATCCCTCTATATCACACAGAAATCTCAGTCCTGAGTTCAGGTATAACTAGGGCATTTCCTCTGTGAAAAAGCATTCATTCACAGTGGCACATTGGGTGTTTCAGAAGGAGAACAATGTACTGGAATGCATATTATTGTAAATCCCCTCTTTACATTTAGGTATAAGGTCCAAAGGTTCACCATAGCTGAGATATAATTTGCTAATGGGAGCAGAAAAATGTACAAAGAAATTTCTATAATCTCTTTTCAATATATTTTGAATACACACATATTCACATACATAATTTCAATATCATATACATACACATATATATGTGTGTGTATCTATACCTATCTATCTATCCATCTATCTATCTAATGTGTGTATTATAAACATACAAATGGACTGGAATTACTAAATCTGATTAGTCAGAACGAATTAACCTTCCTTACATCACTATGCCTAGGAATGAGTGATCAGTATTTTATCCCAGGTCACCAAAATTTAGAAGATGCTGACCACATATATGCTTTCCCCATTTAAGAAATAAATGAACTTACCATGTGGTTATCACAAAAGGAACCTATTTTTCTTGCTTCCTTCATCCAGCTATTATAACATGTGGCCTTTTCAAACTCCCCCTGACCTCCATATTACAGTAGAAGAGTGTGTTTCAAGATTTCCACTTGTGTCTACTGATGAACCTTCCAGTTTACCTATTGACTTTATCTTTAAATTTTTATTTAAATAATGAATTTTGAATGGTTGTTATCACAGTTATTGAAGCTTGGCTTGTTTTTCATAGATGTAGCATCCAAGTGGTTCAGACACAGAAAGACCAATTATAACATCCATGAACTTTTTAGACAGATGAAGAAGATATTCAGATGAACAGAAATTTTTGTTCCCTTTCAGTTCACTATTATCATACAGACAAAGCCTAAAACACACACACACACACACACACACACACACACACACACACACACACACGCAAAATTTGTTTGTTTTGATGGAGGGCGAGGTGGTAGAGACACATGCATATATTACACCGATTTGGTTGTCTACATTGATTAAATTAACCAAGTGGCTAACAATGCTCCAATTCATTTTATATTATGTAAATATAACCTAGACCTTCATAATACCCTCCTAGAACCTTCAATAACCATTCTGACAACTATTTCCCTTCATTGAGGATAATTTCTGGTACTCTAACACCCAGTTCCATTTACAGAATCCACCATACTTTCTCCTCTAATAATCACCAGCAACTCTTACTACAAAAATCCTTTCAACTATATATACATTTAGTTATATATATATATATATATATATATATATATATATATATGTATATACGTATATATATATATATACGTATATACATATATATATATATATATATATATATATATATATGCATATAGCACAAAAAATGTCCTCCATGAAGTGAGGACGCAGTGCATCATGGCATGCAGTTGTCCATACAGCTGTCTTAAGGCACTACAGTGTCATGGAAAAGAACCCAGAAATGGGAAGTCATGGCATGTGTGTTCTTATCCCACAAAGGGCAGTCTTTGTCTGAGGAAATTGAGTCAAATCCCTTTAACTATAGGATGAGCACAGTTAATTTAGATGATCTAAAAGTTCCTTTCCAGCTACGACATTCTATAACTCTTTGAAGTAAAGGAGGAAGGGAACTTGGAGAAAAAGGTTTCTAAAGACCACTAGTAGAGCCTACCAGAAGTCAATATCACAAAACCCAAAGATTTAGATAATGTTTTTTTATTAGTAGTGTGGTTACACACAGTAAATATCTACTACCATATAGTGGCAAACATGTATAGTTTTGTTCCCTCTCCATTGCTAAGTTGTAGAAGGTTTTTACAACCCTTTGAAAATATTTAGGATGCCATCCTAGCCTATTCATCCCAGGCTCTTACTATGGTTTATCTCAAAATCAGAAGTACTTACTATATTTATGAAGTTTTACACCAAGACAAAATCACTTCATTCCTCGGGTATTTACAAGGATAATACTTAAGGCAAGAGAGCTCTGTGTTAAAGCAAAATTACTCCTTGATAATTAAGGTTTATCATCTTGAAGAAGGAATACCTTGGATGAAATCTAACCAATGGGTCTAACCTAAGATTCATCATTTGTAAAATGAAGATGAAAGAGTGTGATATAATGGAGTAAGAACTAGTTTTAGAATATGCAAAACATTCATTTAAGTCACACTTCTGATGTGTCCTGGTTGTTTGAACAATTGACCTGTTAGGGTCCCAGGTAAGCCAATAAATTGGTTAATTGTAACAAAGTAGATGATCTCCAAAGTTTATCACTAGGAATTCCTAACTTCCAACTTCTTTCTCCTTATCCTCCTCCTCATCATTATTTGGTCTTCTTCAGGTAAAACATACCAAATAGAAAGTTATTAAGTAGAAAGCTATAGCTGTATATGTTAAGACTTGCTGGAATATTGAATCAAAGATGAAGGGGAAGAATAAATTTAGAGCAATTAACACTTTTGGAATATAAGTTTAATGTATAGATTAGGAATAGCAAAATGTACAACAATGAATTTTAAAATTATCCAAAAGAAAAACCCACATATTATTAAGGAAATAAAGGAAGCTATAGAAAATCTATCACTTTGTCATCCAAAAAGAGGAAGAGATTGATAGGTATTCTTTGAATTTTTGATAAATAGGTTAAAAACAAGTAGAAATATTTTTCAAATATGAAGATGTCAGTTTACATTTCAGGACTGTAAATAGATGTACATGACTGAATTTGTTGAATGTAACCAGTGATAGGTTGTGTTTAAATAGAGCCCATGAAAGAGCTAATTACCAGGAATGGAATCAAAAGCATCTCCATGGATGACATCTAGATGAACTCAACCAACAATATGTTGACAAAGAAGTGCTAAATAAAAGCTAATGCTCAAGAAGATATTTTTCAGAAAGGGAGGGTATTTTGATAGTATTACAAGACTTGGATTATATAGAATCTGGGGGGGGGGGATGGCAGAAAAACATAGCCAAGATGGTGGAGTAGAAGGATGGACCTGCTCTAGTTCTCCCCCTATAGCCCATAAAATACCTGTAAAAATGACTCTAAACAAATTCTAGAGCAGCAGAAGTCACAAAACGACAGAGTAAAAGAAATTTCCAGTCCAAGGCAGTCTGGAAGGTCGACAGGAAATATCTATTGCACCAGGCTCAGAGTGGAGCAGAACCTAGCCTTGGCTGTGTGGCAAGGTAGGAAAAGAATGGGAGAATGCTTCAGGATATGGAATCACGGGCAGCAGCTGTGGTTCCAAGATTTCTAACCCCATAAATGCCAAAGACAGCTTCAAAGGTCAGTGAGAAATCTCTTTTACCTGGGTGAGAATGGAGCAGGGTCTGGCCCTAGCCTGGGACCCAGGGCTGCGGAAGTCTCTCTGGCAGAGTGTCCATATTTGGAGCCCTCAGTTTAAAAACCCTGGGGGAAATGAGCTGCTGATATGGATCTTAGCCCTGAGTGGTGGTCCTGGGGTGAGGAGGAACACTATTGTAATAGAGCTGGAGGCAGTTGTGGAGAGGGAACCATACTCACAGATCCTGGGCAGAAAAACTTGTGGTTGCTCCCAGACCAACTCGCAGGTCAAGAGAGGAGTAAACTCCTCAACTTTGATTGTGCCACCCTAGAGGAATTGAGAACTTTGAGAACTTACAGTTCCCTAGAGTATACCCTCCACTTGACAAAGGGCTCAAAAACAAAGTAACTGGCTGGGAAAATGACCAGAATAGGGAAGAAATATGAATATAGAAGGTTACTTTCTTGGTGAACAGATATCTCCTCCCATCCTTTCAGATGAGAAAGAACAATGCTTACCATCAGGGAAAGACATAGAAGTCAAGGCTTCTGTATCCCAAACATCCAAAATAAATATTCAATGGGCTCAGGCCATAGAAGAGCTCAAGAAGTATTTTGAAAATCAAGTTAGAGAGGGGGAGGAAAAGCTGGGAGGAGAAATGAGAGAGATGCAAGAAAAGCATGAATAGTGAGTCAACGCCTTGCTAAAGGAGACCCAAAAAAATACTAAAGAAAATAACACCTTGAAAAATAGGCTAACTCAATTGGCAAAAGAGGTTCAAAAAGCCGATGAGAAGAAGAATGTTTTAAAAAGCAGGATTAACCAAATGGAAAAGGAGGTTCAAAAGCTTTAGGAATGAACGCTGAGAATTGTTTTTGGATGCAACTGGGAAATAAGAAATATAGGTAATGGGGTATAGAAATCAATCTTGCCCTATAAAAAAAGAGATAAAATGGGGATAAGGGAACTAATATATTATTTTCTCTGTCAAGTCAAAAGCTTTTTAAAAATTAATAAACCATTCCTACATTAAAATCTTATATTGTCTAGGACTCTCTATTTGTTGTATAACTTTGGAGATGTGGTTTACTGTAAAAAAAATCAGCTACAAAATACTGCTTATTTCTTGTTCATGTTTTCATTAATGGTAGCTATGACATACAAAGACTATTCTCAAAAGTATTTAATAGGGATAAGAAAGTTCCATAGATCTAAAATTGGAAGGAAATTTAGCACATATTCAGTCCTGTCTCCCTATTCTACTAATGAGAAAATTGTGGCCCAGAGAGATGAGCCAATCTTCCCAAAGTTATATGTATAGTTAAGGAGAAGAACTTTTTTGTTTGTTTGTTTGTTTTTTAAAGCAGGTTTATTTACACTATGCTCTTTGCCTCTTTACACTGAAGTTATTAATTATTAAAGTATATGTGAACTATTTTAAAGGATTTTGTTAAATTCTTTATAAAGGGTTATCAATTTCTAATTCTTTGCTATGGCCATTCACACAAAAGTAGTCTGCTAATGTTCACCCTGAGTACTTCAAGGAAAGACAAGCAAAGAACCTACGAAATAAAATTGCTTATTGCTGTCACATGCCTTACAGAACCAACTCCATGAAGTTCTTTTGTTTCTCTTAAGATGACCTCCAAGTCATTCTTCCATTCTCCAGTGACTTCATTATATTTCTTAAGCTTGTTTATAGTAAAAATGTCAATTTTACTGTAGTTCATTCCCTCCTAAGAGTTTGTCAATTAGCAGTTCCATCAATTAAATTAATGTCTGTGGTTGCTTTAAGAATAGTGCTCTTCTTAGCATCCTTTTCCATTACTGTCCGTTATTTTTGTCACTTTCAAATATTGCTTTCAGAAAGGACCAGATAGAGGGAATGGAAAAAAAGGAAGAGGAGTAAAGTGGAAGGACACAGGAGGAAGAGGAAAAGGAGGATTTCTGTTTGCTAGACCTTGGATAAATGGGTTTTATTGCTTTTCTCTATTTTTATTTATCATGGAACGGGTATTTAGTGGGAAAGGGGTCAAGCCTAGTTTAGAAAACTTGGAGTCCACTTTCTTAAAAGAATAACAAAGCAATCAGAAGTTGGCTGAAACTCTAATATATCCCATAGACTAATAAACTTTAAGGGAGTAGATAGCTATAATTCTAGCCCAGTACCCCTTCTTTCTGAGAAAGGCAGAGTAGTTTCTCAACACAAGCTCCTGCTTTCCCTCCTGGCAGTAATCACAGTCTTCTTTAGTGAAGTGTTGGGGAAGCCACACAACCCCTCACCATTACTATCTCCTCATAGTTCAATAGTAGAACCTTATGGGGCCATAGAAGTAAACTACTTCAATTCCTTTGTTTTACAGCTGGGGAAACTAAGAACTGGAGAGGTTAAGAGATTTGTCTAAGTTCGCACAGATAGCAAACAAAAAAGTTGGTATTTGAAACTAGTTCTTCTGACTTCAAATTTGACACTTTTTCTACAGTTTCATATTGGGAATGAAAAAAAGTAGAACAGAGAAAATATCCATTCCCTTAGGGAGTTTACATGCAAGTAGCTCAGAAAAACAAAATCAAAACAAATCAAATAAACAAATAAAAAACCCACAAAACTGAAAGAAGTTTCCTTACTAATAACGAGATCTAAAAAATATAAAGAAATTCTATTACAGTTTGGATATGATTAGCTGTTATATAGATGCCTGCTATATTCACTTTCTTTCTTGGCATTAATCTAGTTCTCTTTTCCAAAAAATAAAAGACAAGCATTGTAGGATTGAAGAGACAGAGAGAAAACAAAGTCCTACAAAATTCTATTGAAAATCAGAATTTCCTTTTGATACAGCAAAACTCATCACTGTACTATTATGATGATTCTCAGCATGGCAAGAAAAGTTTTAATCAAATCCTTCAAGGAACTCCAAAGTTAATCAGAGGTATTTCACAGACACTTAGTGGGACTCCTGTGAAAAAGGGAGGGAATGACATGCAGATGGTGACTAGATCAAAACAGAGAGATGGCATTCTATCTTCAACTTAAGATCAACTAGCGCTAGGAAAATTCATATGGGTCATTTAGTATAATCACTTAATTTTATTGATGAGGAAAGAGACTGAGACCCAGAGAAGTCTATTGAGTTCTTCCTTGATACATTAAATATGTTACAGAAACAGATTTTTGAACCCAGGTCATTTGACTCTGGGCAGCTAGGTGGCACAGTGGATAGAGAACTCAGCATAGAGGTATGAAAGCTCCTCTTCCTGCGTTACAATTCAGCCTCAGATTCTTCCTAGCTATGACCCTGGGCAATTCACTTCAGCCTGTTTAATCTATTTTCTCATTTGTAAAATAAACTAGAGAAGGAAATGCCAAACCACTCCTATATCTTTGCCAAGAAAACCCCAAATGGGGTCATGAAGAGTTGGACACACCTGAAAAACATCTAAACAACAACAACCTTTGATTCTAAATACAGTTCTCTTTCTACCCTAATGAAAAAAAAATGATTAAATATCAGATGAGTGAGTTTTTATTCTTAGTTACTACAAGGATAACCATTTAGTCAATAAACCTTTACTAAGTATTTACTTTTTGCACTTACCTCTACACTTTGCTTAAGGTTAAGGATACAAAACTAAAACATCTCTTGAATTTAAGGAGATTACATGTAAATAAATATACATATATAAGACACATTTCAAGTAGATGGAAAATGGAAGGTAGATGGGTAGTGGTACCATCAGGAAAAATGGAGAAGTTGGGAAGAAAGGCTGGTTGGTGGGCTTAGGAATGGCAATAATTAAATAATCTTGAGTTGCTGAGGTGATGTGGCATTATTTTTAAATCTAAGTAGTGATATCTTTATAGGCAGCTGGAAATTTAGAAATGGAATTCAGAGAATGTATACACACATACACACATATATACATACACACATATGTGTATGTTAACATAGATTCTATTTCTAAATATTTGCTAGTCATGAACATAGAAATAGGTAAGATCACAACCTAACGAGTAGGATGATAGAGAAAACCGGACCAGGGAACCCAGGATAGAGTTTTAGGTGACAACTATACTTTGGGAGTAAAAGGAGACAACAGACTAGTGAAGAAAAAAAAATCACTGTTACTGGAACAAGGAAATCCAATACAAGAATGTGGCCAACTATGTCAAATAATGCACAAAATTCAAGGTTGATAAAATAAAAAGCAATTTAATTTAGCCTTTCAGAGGATGTTCATTTCCTGGGATCAGAAGCCAAAAGCTAGGTTTCACTTCATGGAGGAATGTGAGGTTTATAGTGAAGTGGGGTTACTGGTTCTTTCTAAGTATTTCATGGTGGCAGGGAGAGAAAATATAGGATAATAGCTTAAGAAGGCGGCTGGATCAGTGAAAATTTTCCTGAGAACAAGGGAAACAGAAGTATGTTGGGAAGAATAGTGGGAAGAGTGAGCGGCAAACCCACCAGCGTAAGAGGGGATGAGATCAAGAGCAGAAAATAGAAAAGTCTTAGAAACTGGAGTCAATGAGAAGGAGAAGGAGAGATAGGATTTGAAGACTGGAAATAATAATAATAAGCATTTTTATAATGCTGTAAGG
Source organism: Notamacropus eugenii (assembly GCF_028372415.1). Taxonomy (NCBI): domain Eukaryota; kingdom Metazoa; phylum Chordata; class Mammalia; order Diprotodontia; family Macropodidae; genus Notamacropus; species Notamacropus eugenii. The sequence continues at coordinate 144,280,206 of NC_092874.1, read as the reverse complement.
TTTATGAAGGAAGGAGAAGAGAATGACCTTGATTTGAACTCATCTTTTTGACTGAGGGGCCAGATGACTATCCACTGGGCCATCTTGCTTCCTAAGATGAGGGGCCTCCTGGTAGACTCCTTCAATCTTCTCAAGAAAGGAGGAGGCAAAGTTAATTCTGAGAGGGAGATGAGGTTGAGACTGGATTTGGATACCTAAGGAGAAAGCCTCTGTTGTAAGATCACTTACTAATTGCAAGACCAGGAATGTCAACCTCCCTGAGTCTGAGTTTACTTCCTCCTCTGTAAAGTGAAGGGGATGAATTAGGTGGCCTCTGAAGCCCTCTTCTAGCTCTGTGTTATTTATGATCTTATTGCTGTTCTGTCATTTCAGTTGTATCTGACTCTTCATGACCCCATTTGGGGTTTTCCTGGTAAAGATACTGGAGTGTTTTGCCATTTCCTTCTCCACCTCATTTTACAGATGAGGAAACTGAGACAGAGTTAAGTGACTTGCTCATGGTCACATAGCCAGTAAATGTCTGAGGTTAGATTTGAACTCAGGTCTTCCTGACTCTGTCTGGTGCTCTCTCCACTGAGCAACATCCCCTGTCCTTGAATGATTTCATCTGGCTTATTTCCAGAAACATGAAGTTGAAGTGGTCCCCTACCCTCTTGACAGCTTAATTAGTCAGATATAATCCTTAAATTGAGACTAATCACATCTACATCTCCCTTAGTCAGAGAAAGTAGAACTAGGTTCAATTCAATATAATTCAAAGTGATGTAATGGTTTTTAAAAGTTATTAAAATAAAAAAATGCAACTTAAAATAGATAGCTAACCTGCACACACATTACTTTAAGGGTTAGAGTTTTTTAATTATGTCATTGCCTTTGATCCTCCCCTAAATCTTACTAAACGGATGATATTATTATTCCCATTTTATAGATGAGTTATCTGAGGCAAAGAGAGGTTAAGTGATTTGCCCAGGGTTACATGACTAGCATATAAATCCAGCACTTTATCCACTGGGCTATCTAACTTTCTCCACTTCAACAAACATTTATTAAGCCTTTGCTGCTTACTGAGCCAGAAGATTCAAATTTTAGTAGATAGTCTTTGCCCTTAAGAAAATTTCAGTTCTATTTAATGTAATTAGATGTGGGTGCCAAGAACTAAATGCCTAATATTGCATAGGTGCATTTGAGATCTGCAAAACCAAGCATCTGTGAAACTGGAGCAGGAAGTCTGCTAGAAGCAGTTGGTGGTGCAGCAGGACAAAGAATAGGGCCTGAAGTCAGCATGATCTAGGTTCGAATCTGCCTTCAGACACTTTCTAGATGTGTGATCTGGGGCAAGTCACTTCACCTAAGTCTCCTCACCTATAAAATAGGAATAGTAATAACACCGACCCTGCAGAGTAGTTGTGAGAATCAAATGAGATATTTGTAAAAATATTTTAATACAGTGTCTGGTACACAACCAGAGCTATATAAATACTTGTTTTCTTCCCTACACCTATGGATGGATGGAATAAAGGGGCACAATGGAACAAATCACATTGATCATTTCTTGGATTTTTTTTGTGCCTAATGTTTTTTGTTCCTCATAACATTTCCTTATGACATTTGCCTGTGCATATTAATCAGGTTTCATCCTTTCAGATTTTGATTTTAACAACATAGTTATAGAATTTTCCTTTGTCTATTTGGGGACGTTAGGGAGCACTTTTCTTTACACTGATTACTGATTGCCCATTAACTAGACTTTGGCCCTCATTGCTCACTTTTCCTCATCAGTAGTTGATAAAGACCTCATGCCCAGTCAATTTGACCTAAGAGTTGGCAGGTGTGCAGGTTTTTCTTTGCTACCACCTAATGGTCTTCAGGCAACCCAGGATAGCTTTCCTTATGATGCTCATAGTAATGCTAATAAAATGCTTAACAATGGCCAAGCCAGATGGGGAATTGTTCAGTCCAACTGTGAAATAGTTTATATATTCAGGAATATTTTTTTTCTTAAAACATAGTTGCATGGTCTAACACAAACCAAATCATCAGGGACACTCTAGGATTTGATAAGCCAACCACTAATCATTAAAGTGCAATTTATTATTGAGATAATGTTCATAAGCAAACTGTGATGCCCTAATTTATCAATGTATGATTATTTTCCTTTATATATAATTCTTGAAAAATTGCATGATAGGATAATCATAACACAGAGTTAAGAAATAACACTTTCTTTTGTGGGATACAGAAAGCTAATGCTTGATTTCCTGTTTCTCCAGTCAAAACAGTTGTCATTTCAACTGGTTCAGGTTTTGTTTAAACTGCATTTTTGTTTGTGCTTTTTTTTCCCTTTTCACTATGGCGATTGCATTGTTAGACTTTTCGCTTAATCAGTAATATCATTATTTCAAAATCAATCTTAAATTTCAGTTTGGGGATATAAGTAAGTGACAAGTTGTCTGAAACTTGTACGTTGCAACTTGTTGGTCTCCTCTTGTGACCATAACAGGCTATCGCTAATATATGCACTTTGGTTCTAGGTATGGTCATTTTAAAACTACGAAAAAGCCAGTAAAAATCTGGCAGTTTGGCAGATTGCTTTCCTACATCTTCTCCCATTCTAAAGCATTACAGAGAATCTGTTGTGAATATCTTTGAGAAGGCAAAAAGTCTTCATGACACCCCAGGAAGGGAGGGTAGAGAACTGAGAACTGTTTGCTCGAGAAGACATCCACACACATACGATCAGAGGCCCATTTAATCTACACCATCTAGCCTTCCTGAATAAAATTATCAAAATGAGGTGGAGTGCAAAACTGTCAATGCTCACCTGAGCTTCTGCTTCTGGAAAAAGGCTTCTGAAGGCTAAGGCAAACTGAAATTCAAGGCTTTCCTAAATATCAGAGAAACAAATGATCTGTGCCAGTAGGAAAGTGAATGCAAGGTTCTGTCTCGTTATTCCAATTTTATGTAACTCCTTGTCATGAAACCTATTACCTGTTGAGTCAGTGGCTAATTGTGTCTGATGTATTTATGACAGATGAATAGATTTGTTTGGTCAGAACTTCCAATTTCAACAAAGCAGGGAGGTCACTGTGAGGGACCTTCTATCAATTCGGACCTAGCACTGTTATAAAACTTAAGGGATTGTCTGGACACTGAGTACTGACTTGCTGATGGTGAGCATTTGTCAGCTGGAACACTTGACCTGAGGTCTTCTTACTCAAATCAGCTTTCTACACACTATGCCATGCTACCTTTCATCAATAATTAAGAAGTTACAATGAATTTATGTTTTACTCTTCCTAGAGGTATCATTTCATTTTAATGGGAACATTTAAATCTTTAACCGAAAGGAGTGAGAGATGGGAACGTTTCTAGGGTTATAGATTTAGAGCTTGAATGGACATGTGAGGTCATCTAACTGAATCCCTCATTTCACTTTTGAGGAAATTGAGCTTCAGGGATATTAAGCAACTTGCTCAAGGTCAAATATGTAATAAGTGGAAGAGTTTGGATAGAAAACCAGGTCCTCTGACTGAAAATCCAGAGTTTCTTTCATGGCACTGTGTTTCCTCTCTCTAGGACTATATAGCAATTGTTTTCGCATGGGGAGAAAGAGGCAGGTGCTTTGGATTCCCTCTAACAGCAGCAAATTGGCAACTGCCTACTCTGACTACTTATAAGGACAGCTCCTGAGGACCATCCTGGACTAATCCATGGACTTATGGACAATTTTCTGTATTTCTGATACAAAACATGGGTTTTCTGCATCATGAGATGTCATGGTCTGTATGTATCCTATGCTATGTTGCTGTATAATTTTGTGTTTGTTTTAGTACTGAAACCTTGGTAATGGAATAGGAGCTCTTCTGGGGAGGTTTTTGCGGGAGCATATTAAATTTTCAGTGTTACATGATATGATGTCACAGGATCTGAGGTATGCCTTCATAACGCCACTGTGATTTATCCTGGAATCAGTGCACAGGTGACATTAAGCATGAAACAAAACACACTATAATTAAAAGTTTAAAATGTGGGCTGAAGCCTGACAGAAAATAATTGCAGGGTTACTGCAAATGTAGTTAAGCTCTTATGGGTAAAATTTCAAAGTAGCACAATGGGATTTAGCTGCCCAACTCCCATAAATGCTTTGAAAATTTACTCCTTAGCGTAACTTTGTAACATCCAATAAATAACGACGTTGAAGTTTATAGCTTCCACAACTTTTTTTTTTTTTTTTGGTCCACTGCAACCAGATTTTTCAGCTTATGGGAATTAATTTATAGCAGAAATACTCTATCTTCAACATTTCTTGGTTTGCCCTGCAGGGTGCTTTGATGTTAGAACCTCAACTTTTCAATGCTTTGGGCTCCTCTTTAGCTAGAGCCTGAATATTTTTTTTGTTTGAAAGAAGTATTCATTGGCTTAATTTTAAATACAACATGAAAAATTATGTCATCAGAGTGAAACCTCTGGATAGATATCCCCTGGTTTTTAGTTTCCAGATTAGGAACAAGTATATCTCCTGATACAGACATTAGTATTTGAAGAGATTGTCACCATCCACCTCTTAAACTTCTCAAAAATAACTTTGCAGGCATTCTCACCTCCAATCTTCTTGACATCTGACTAGAAACAACTGGGCATTAAGTAGCTCTTTCTTGTTGCCTAGATCCCAATATTCTAGTACTCCAATAGATCAGATCTATGATCTTGATGGAGTGGGTATGCCCTCCCATAATGTAGATGACAGCTCATTCATCCATGCCTAAATAATTTGTGTGACTCTTACTCATACACTCCACTTAACCCACCTCAGGGAGCCCAAACAATATAATGGTGGCCAACTGCAAAGTCTGTTGACATTGTGGGGATACTAATGTATGAGCAGTCCACTGAGTATTTTTCATATTTGTCATATGATTGATGAATTTTTGTTTATATTTTTATTCCTAGTAATTATTTTCCTAATGTTATCCTTTGTAAAACCTTTCCAGTGTAATTCTGCATTTAGATTTGTTTTATGTAACCTATGAAACCAATCCTGCAGCATGGGTATTCAGATTTTCTTTTCTTTAACTAGTCCCTTTGTTCACTCCCAGAAAATAAAAGCACTTGGATCATCAACTTGGATCCCAAATTAACTCACAGCCAATATTCTGTTGTAGTAATTACTTGTATAAACTATTATGTGTGTGATTGCATGTATATGTGTGATTTTGTGTGTGTATGTGTGTCTCCCCAGTGCTTCTAACTAGAGGGCCCAATATGACTTACATTTCTTCAATTTGGTCTTTGTGACAGTTTATTTATGGATCAACAAGATCACATTTGCCGGAAGAACCAACCAGCAGATCTAGTTAACTCCAGCTATTTCTCAGCTGTCAATTGATTTTTGCATTGCTTCTGGCATGCTTTCAGCAAATCACTTTAGTTTCTTGCTTGGCTACCCTTTGACCTATTCAATGTAATATGGTTCTTTGGGATTAGACTCATTTGCCCTTCCCATGAAGAAAAGTTGCATTTCTACAGTTGTCTCATGGATTGAACCCTTGAGAAGTGTGTAAAGATGTGTGATGGAAGATTCCATTAGATTAATTCAGTAAATCTCCTTAGAATGGGCTTTTAAGTGATGGTATCAGTATTTGTGGATCCTTGCTACTCTGAGTGAAGCAGATGGGGGCCACTGAAGAACAGATCTTTCTAGCTCAGTTTGAAACTGCTTTATGCATTATTCATAGCTACTAAAATTCTTAACCAAAATTTCCTTATATTACTACTATCTGCCCTAATGTATTATATTAGGTCTTTAATCTGAAGTGAGATCTAGGATTGAATTCCAGCTCTCTCACTTTCTGGGTGTGTGAACTTGGGTAAGCTACTTAACCTTTTGAAGCCTCAGTTTTCTCCTCTCTATGATCAAGGACAGGACTTACATCCACTTTGCTTTATGAAGTATTTATAAAGGTATGCTTTGTAAATTATGCCATATATTATTATTATGATTACTAATAATTATAGTAATAACTATATAACATTATACTGTTGAGAAAATCTTTTTCATAGAAATGTTAGTTGATCCTTATTAAAATCCATCAGGTTAAATATTACAAGCATCACTAACTCCCATTTTGCTGATGAGGAAGAGTATGCTCAGAGATGTTAAGCAATTTGCCCGTGGTGTCACAGCTGGAAAGAATTAGTCTTTACTTCCTCTGACTTTTGCTTAACTGATGTTTCTTGAAACAAGTCGCCAGTTCATCTATCCAGGTTCTTGACTAGTCAGGCTCAAAATCTAGAAGGTAATGCTATCTACCATCATTGTCCTCAAAGAGAGACCTGAACTTCTTTGACCCCACCCTTGTGCAGTGTTTCCAAAATTAGTCTCTAAAAGCTAGAAATATTCATATTCAGTCAAATGAATACAGTTCAATAGTGACTTTAACAGCCCAAAATGTGCTGGGGATTTTATATATGTATGTATGCATACATACATGCATATATGTATGCATGTACCTATTCATCTGTCTTTATCTTTTTAAAATTTTTACCAGATCTATGATTTCACAGGCATAAGCGGCTCCTCACAAAGATCTATCAGTGCAGATTGGCAACTACCATGTGTTTTATAGACTGAGAAATTGTCTGAGACCTTGAAGCTCAAGACTTGCCCAGAGTCACACAGTCAGGATGTGTTCCTTGTAAGTAGGAATTATTCTGTTTTTTTGACCCAGTATCCAAAGTGCCTACACGGTGTTTGGCACATAGTAGATGCTAATAAATGTTTTTGAGTGATTGATTGATGGGAGTAGAGATTCGAGCCCTATTCTTTTCTACCTCTCAGACTGGTTCTCTATTGACTATGCGCCTTATCTTTCCATTTGGGGGATAGAGAGATGCAATAAGATATAGACTCTTTCTTCAAGGAGCTGATGTCATCATAAAGAGATGTAATAATTGATGGAAGGCAGAATGTGATAAATGCAAAGGAGAGATCCAAGGGAAATGCTATGAGCAATTGGAGATAAGAGAAATGAATTTTACATGAGTTTAATTCAGGGAGATTTCATGGAGGAGGTAACCCCTTAAGTAGGTAGGGCCTTAAAGGAAGGGGGAAATTTTTACAAGCAGAGTTGCAGTAAGGAAGACGAGTCCATTCATTGGAGAAACATTTAATGAGCACCTACTTTATCTCTCTTTATCCAGAGTGTCCCAAAAGTCTTAGTAAAGTTTTCAACTATTAAAATTAAAGGAGATGCAAAGAAGAGGAAGAACTCAGGGTACATGACATATTTTCAGGAGACTGAGAGAACAATCGTACCTGAGCCAATGTTCCTGTGACCTATTATCATTGAACTTGCCCCATCATTTGATTTTGAACAAAGAGAAAATTTGGAGCTCAGACTTTTCTAATTTATCCAGTAAGTGAATATGAAAAGAGGACAATGTCCCAGTCTCTAATCTTGAAAAGTAATTCAGTTGTTCTGTAGCTTCCTCAGCTTTGATTTTCCTGTCATACTGCTCTGCTAGCCTTCCAACTGTTCTTCTAAAAAAAGGTGCACTCACTTGCTTAATGTAGGCTGTCATCTCTTTTTCAAATGGTGCTTCAATGGAGGGAGCCCCGCCAAGTTTGCAGAACAGAGTTACAGCTTTTAGGCCTGTGCCATTGAAGTACAAGTACCTAAATGCAGAGCAAAATAGAAGACCACTACTGTCTTTTAGCCTATCTGCAGCACTCAGAATAGCCTCTCTTCCTTTACATCAGATATGCCTTGTGCATTCTAGTGAGACTTTTAACAATAGTTAGAGTGAGGTGTCTAACTAGAGTAGCCTGAACTTTTCCTTAAGAGGTGCAAATAGCAGATCAGGGAGAATTATCAGAAATGGGTATAATTCATCAGCCCTACTTACATGAAAGAGGAAGTATGGGATAGTAGAAAGAGCTCTGAATTGGGCGTCAGAAGTTGTATGCTTCAGTTTTGGCACTGATACCATCTCTAAACAAGTTATAGTCTTTCTGGGTCTCTGTTTCCTCAACTGTAAAAGGAAAAAGATGAGGGGGAGTGGATTTTATAACTTTTCAGATCTCTGACAGTTCTAAGTTTATGATGCAAAGCTAAATTGCTACTTCCAGTTTGTATCCTATTAGAGACATGACCAGGGTCACTACATGAATAGAGTACCAGGCCTGGAATCAGGAAGGCCTGAGTTCAAATCTGGCCTCAACATACTTACTAGCTTTGTGACCCTGGGAGAATCATTTAACCCTATTTGCCTTGGTTTCCTCATCTGTAATAATCTGGAGAAGGAAATAACAAACCTCTCCAATATCTTTGCCAAGAAAACCCGAAAGGGGTCATGAAGAGTTGGACACAATTGAAAACACATTAAACAGAAGAGAAATGACTCTTTTCTTTGAGGATCATCCTGTATACCAGGCCTGTACAACCCGCAGACATGACAAAAGGTTTTGGGCGGCTTGCAAAAAATGTAGAGGCTGTCTACATTTTTCACAGGCTGCCTGAAATCCTTTGGTGTGCCACAAGTGGCCTGTGAACCGCAGGTTGTGCAGGCCTGTTGTATATATCCAGTGGAGAAAATCTCCATTGGAAAAAAAGAAGCTGTAAAAGGGGCATTTAATCAAATGACCTGTTATGGAAGCAGTCCTGGTATCTCAAAAGGATACTGCCAATATCACCTTTCACCTGAGGATTTCCAAAACACTTTCAGGGAATGTTGTGAATGGAGCACACCTCTGTCCACATTCTCTCTTGATTTTCCTTGCCTTCTCCCTGGGCTGTCATCTTCCTAGCCTAGCCAGAGACCTTGCTGCCTTGATCACACTTAATCTTCCACACCCCTCAATAATCTACCCCCTCCAAGTTCTAAAACCGTGAAAATCAATTTTATCATTGCAAGGTTGTGTCATACTCTTCCCTTTTGCTCCACTCACTAACGCTGTAACTTTGGGAAGCAAAATGCTCCTCCCTGTTCACCATTCCTCTCTGTATGTTATTTTTCACTATTTTAACGTTACCTCCTTGAGGGCAGGGGCTATATTTGCTTTTGCATTTTTAATCCCAACATTTAGCACAGTTATTGGCAATTTGAAAAAATGGATAGGGTTTAAAAAAATCCATTTAATGTATTAATCATTCACTCTCCACTTTTGTTCAAAATATAGACCATAATTGGTGGTAATTAGTACAGCTTGTATGATAAAGATTCTAGTCTTGTCCAATATTTAACCGACTCTTCCCACCAAAAGGAATGACTATCCTATATGACAATGTGATATACATCACCTTCCTTTCGTGGCTTCATCATTAGCATTTTGTCTCAATAAGGCCATTGTGTTATGATATTCAAAGATGATCCCACATTCTCATATCTGTTAGTCCTCCTATACTCTCCATACTTTGAAATGTCCAAGATGATAAGATATTTCTAGACACATATCCCCTGCTATATGTACCTAGAGAATAAAGCTAGAAGGCCTATAGTGGGCAAACACTGAGTGTTATAATTGGAATGGTGAAAGGAATCATTAAACAAACAACAAATATCTACTCTATCTCTATAATGTGCAAAACACTCTTCTACAGTGCTGGAATAATTTTGGTCTAAATTTATGATTTCATTCATGTTAAGAAAAATTTTTATCCATATTGCACATGAGAAACTTTCTTTTTCCAAAGCAGATTAACATGACTTCATAACTTAAAGACTGAGATAGTTACTCTGGCCACTTAGAGGTTAAGTACTTGCCCAGGGTCACAAAGCCAGTATGTGTCAGAGGGAGGACTTTAATACCAGTTGGATTCCAAACTAGAACAATGTCAGAAATTTCTAACCTAGGTTCTTAGAGACAGAATAAAATATTTTTTTTAACTTTTTACCTCTTTTACCTCAAAAGGAATGCACTTCGTCTAAAACCCAAGTGGTTTTCATAGAACAAGGAGGAGAGAACCACTGAATGCTTCTCAAGGTTTAGCTTTTTAGTGTTTTAGTGGGTTTTTTTTTTTAAGTTAGCAACTGCAGATATAAATATTCAAACAGATTCTTTTGGTATTTTGAAGTTCATTCCAGCTGTTGACTGGGTAATTTGCAGGTTAAATAAACTGCCAAAGTCCACAGGCTTTTGTATTTATTTCCTAATAAAGGCTACTTTGTTGATTTCCTGGTCCCAAATGGAGATGTAAGGGATTCCTGTATTTCAATGGTGATGCCTCTCACAGAGCCTTGAAGGTCCATTTCATCAGAAGTCTAACATAGTCTATGGTCTTGAAGAGTTTCTTGATGGAGATGAGGTCAAGCTCCTCCCACCACACTTCTGTATGTGAAACTGGGAAACTTGCTGCTCACCTAGATTCCTGTTCTTTATCCAGGGAAACACCTTCTTCATAGTCTTATTCCAGGCGTTATTCATGTTAGGTCTTGTGGAGAAGAGCCTTCCATCTTATTATCCTGCTACCACTGATGTCATATTCTACATTCCCCACAAGCTTTGGCAAGATCTGAATTTGTCTTCAGCTGCTAGAAGACATCAAATGATAGTTCTGCATCAAGAGTACCTTTACAGTTGGTCCTAACCTAGGAAGCAATCAGTGGACCCCTAAGGTCTTCTAAATAGAATTAAGTTATTCTATTTCTTACTATATTATAATACTCATTATATCCTTCCTGCTTCTAAGAGAAAAGTAGGGCAAGGTGATCAGTGTTAACACAGTATCACACATAGCAGGATTTATAGGAACTACAGGCACTCTGGACTCTGTTAACAGATGCTGTCTGGATAGTGAAAGTCTTGATAGAAATATACCCAAGAAGCAAGAGGCAACATGATGTAGTTATAGTAGGCATAGAGAACAAGTCTTTGAATCAAAAGTCATGTCTTTCCTCTGACACATGATAGCAATGTGAGCACTGGCAAATCACATCACTTTCCAGTGCCCCCAGGCAATTCTCTAAGACAATCAGTTACAGACAACTTACTAATCTGTATTTGTGGATAAAGTTTCCACAGTGAAAATTCTCCAGTCTAGATGATAACCCCTCCATTTCCAAAGAATGCATTCATATATACATTTATGCACACATACTTACAGTGTGTGTGTGTATGCCTTATATCCAAAATACTAATAAATTCCTGATGACTAGTCAATTTAAAGAAACATCTTGAGAATGTTCATCTCCCCATTTACTATAAATTCAGTGAACATTTCTTCTTTTTCTCTGCAAATATATTATTAGACAAACCTATAGTCAGGCCTATAGAGTTGAATAACACTCCCTGGCCCATTGCTATGAAGACAAGTTACCAACTCCTATTCACTGCTGATTTTTAATGAGAAGTTTGTTTCTCTAGTCTTTCCAATGTGACACTCTGCCAAAAGATTTCCCTGCACTGGGTTTTCCCATAAGTATTTATAAAGGAAAGATACATGCAGGTGAATATGAACTGGCAGTCAATTAAAATCCCACTTCAGCAGCCAAGCTTCTCACTGCCTATCAGCACTCTCCTGCTCATTCTATCTGGCAGTCTGGGGGAGCTGGTAAAGTGTCAGGTTAAGCAAAGGTTTCTCCTATGCCTCCTTCCCACTCCCCTCCACCTAACACCACACACTTCTGTGATGCGCAAGAAGTATCCTGCACTGACATCTGAGGGAGTTGTCACCTACCTTTCACACAGAAACCCAGCCTGGGACTAGATTAAACAGATTTTTAATAAGCACAAATATACACAAAAAGAGCTGCAATTTCTTCAATGTGAATGTACCTGCTGAAGATGAACATGAATAATCCACCCATGTGGGTCTCTCACCCATCCTCTTCCATAAGTATGCCTATTCACTACGCTTAAAATCTTTCCTAACTTTCTCTTTCCATTGAGAGTAGTAGGACCCAAGGCTTCACCTGTGACATCAGTTGTTCCTTGTTCTTACCATGTGACTCTTTTATTTTCATGTGTCACTTTTTTTTTCTTAGTTTTTAACTTCTTACAATTCACTTAACTGCAGTGCCATTATTTAGGCTCATTTTCAAAATAAATTCCTAACTTAACAGTCTGAGGAGGTTGCCATTGGAGGGAAAAGGAATTGCTATGAATTATGGAACTGTATGAATGGCAACAAAGCATAATGGATAGAGAGAGGCTCTCGGGGCTGGTCGGTCTGTATGACCCTGGGAAAGTCACTTAAAAGTCTCAGCATCTTATTCTACAAGACTATATGCTGCAAAAAGGTGGAGTCACATTGTTAGAGAGAATTTACTCATCTTGGTACTCCTTATGCCATCTAAAATGCCATGATAATAGTTATATGGAATTTTAAGATTCATAATTGTAGGTTAAGAAGTTTTACCTACTTTATGGAATATTTGAAAGAAGACTAATACTCATCTAAATGATTTTTTTCCTTGCATAACACCATATTCAAAAGGAGACTTTAAAAATATAAATTTGGGATGTGGTTTAGATAAGGTTTAAACTTGTCCTAAATTTCCTCTATGTACATAGTGTTCAATTAATACAATCTATGACTATTTTGAGAACTCAGATCCATTGAGGGTCATAATACATTTCAGCATCTGTGGCCCATGACAGAAAACTCTTACTAAAATTCTTACAATCCTATAAAGTTTCAGTCTCAAAATAAAGTTTGAGTCTCTCTCTCTCTCTCTCTCTCTCTCTCTCTCTCTCTCTCTCTCTCTCTCTCTCTCTCTCTCTCTCTCCCTCTCTCTCTCTCTCTCTCTGTCTCTCTCTCTCTTTCTCCTTCCTTTCTGCCCTCCCTCCTTCCTTCTCTTTCTCCCTCCTCCCACCATTCAGTGGTGTGGTAAGCTATACCAATTCATGGGAGTCAAGTATTATCATTTACATGTATGGAACTGTTCAATGTTACAAATCAGGCCTTGCTTTATTTTTTGTTGAATATCTAGACTAAAGAAAGTGACAAAAATATTAACAAGGCAGATTAAAAGTAAAAGTACCATGCATATACATCTATATTTTTCCTAGAGAGCCAGTTATTAAACATTTTGCATACCCTTTGATCCTTCCTCATTTTTAGGTTCACAGTTTAGGTAGTACTCACTCAACACTCCATCCCCCCCAAAAAATACAACCCTAATGGACCCTACTTAGAAAACAAAAAGATATTTTAGTAAGGCACTGAAATCTAGTCTTTTAATGGTAAAGTTCATTTTAATGTTGTTATTTATGGTTTTTTTTCTTAAAAACAAAAAAATGTTGAGTTTTGGCATTGTCCAGAACCTGTGAGAAAACTGGAGAAAAACCCAACACTAATGGACTGGTTATATCACTAAACTTTTTGGCATAGTTGAACAATGAGCTGGTATCTCTGTTTTTTCCCCAAAACCACTATATATTGAACTCCTCATCTTCAGATGCTGCTGACAAAGAAGGACACTTAAAAATGTATAAATCCTGATCTTGCTCCCAGGTACTTAGCTGCACTGATGAGATGCTTAGCATCTGACATCACCTGCATACCGATGGACTATAAGCCTTTGCAGTTTTCTTTTTTTTTTTTTTCTGGTCTTTTTTCCCCTTTAGATTTTCTGACAGTAGAGTGGATAAGAGTCCTGCTCCATCTTAGCCTCTAGGACTGAGGTTAGCTTAGTCAAAACTGTCTCTTAGTCCTCCCTGTTTATTCAGTCTTGCTCTAGGGGAAACTATGACATTAGTGAGCCAGAGAATAGCATTCAAAGTGATCTTGAAGAAAGGGACCATAGAATTGTTAATGCCTGTGGTATTTCTGACAGTTGTCTCAAAAACTTGCATTGTTAAGAATCATGAAGTGGTTGTTACTATGATAGCCAGAGATAACATGGAGCAAGTATAGCTCACCTGTGCCTGATATAGTCTATAGCTGTACTCTTTGTTCTCTGCATGTTATCCTCTGGATCTGGAATTGGCACGCCATTAGTCAGCTATATCCTTTCTGGATGTATCATCTGTACCAGAAGGGAGATAGAGGGAGGCTTGAACATCTTTATCACAGGCCCAGTGGGATGCCTGTATCTCATCCATGTCACATGCAAGATGTATGGTTTGTGTTCAGCACCCAAGAGAGTTCAGAACAGGAATTTTTCAGTGTAAAATGAAAGCCAGACTTCAACATCCTCTTCAATAATGGGTTTAGGCTGGTTGGCATTCTACAGCATCTGTAACAAAATGTATCCTACATCTATATTGCATGTGGTATGGAATGTTCATTTGCTATGAAAAAAAAAACATGCTATGCTAACTGCTGATACAAAGTAAGGAGTTCTCGGCATTCCAAGAATCACTGAATCCCAAAGCTGCAAGAGAACTCAGTACATCTAGCCTGCCCCCAACTCAATGAGAGAATTCCTTCTCAATGAACAAAAAGTTCAATTGTCATTTTAGAAGTCTGGTGGTTTATTTAAGCATGGGGATTTCTTAACGTTAATTACAGAGTAGTGGTTCTGAATAATAATCCCATGCCTCATCAACCAGGACATTTCTCATTGGTCCCAAGTCCTGGCCACTTAACACTCATAACATGGTAGGATCTTCTTATGAGAGGCACCATGGAATAAAACACTTGATTTGGAGTAAGAAACTTTAACTTTCAATCTGAGCTGTTCCTCCTTCATAGAATTATAGATAGATTTAGAGCTGGGATCATATAGTCCCATCCCCTTGTTATACAGGTAAAGGTCCAGAAAACTTATAGAACTTATCCCATGTCACACTAGCTGTGTAAAAATTTGAACTCAAGCCCTCTGACTCCATATCTGTTATTCTCTCCACTGTATCATATTAGCTACTGAACCTTGGGCATATCACATAACTACCCCTAAATGATCATTTTCTCACTTTTTTTCTAATTAAAACATTGCTGCTTGTGACATTCATTTCATAGGATTGTTGTAAGGTAAGTGTTTTATAAATGGTAATCATTACATCAGTGTGAGTTTATTATTGTTAGATGTTATGAATCTATAGGTTTCACCTTTTTTCATAATCTGTTACTGGTTATCCTCGTGGAGAAAAGTCCTGTATTCTCTTCTCTAGCATCATCCTGCTGGTCTTTCTGTATGTTATATATAAGAAAACCTCTGGGGATAATATGTCATTCCTTCAAATGTGGTCTTTCTACCTGGATTGCCATAAATATGGAAAGGGCTTAAGCTATGAAGAATGAGAAGGGGCAGTTTTTGAAAGTAGAAATATCTTCCTCCTCTCATCTGTGGAGAGGAGGGACAGGTACAGCCTCTTGGTAAAAGCATGAGCTGGGTATGCACGTCCTGTCACATAGTCTTCACTTAAGGCAACCTTCACGGTAGATGAAGTTGCTTATAGTCTCCAAGCTCAACCAGCAAGCACTTAATGAATGCCCACAGGGTATATACGGTGCAGGACTGTTTGCCTACACAAACATATGTAGCAGAAAAGACCAATGTGAGTCCATATGTATTTCCCATATGTATTTATATTCTTTACCAAGGTTACATGCACACTTCATAGCCACCAGAACGAAATAAATAGCTTGTTGTCTTAGAAAACATTTTGACAACATAGAGTTTGATCTATCTCAGGTCAGATTCAGGGACAGCCATGTCAAAGTATCTTCCCAGAGCTAGGTGTAACTAGTGAATAGAAATATAATATAATCCTTGATACCCATGAAACAAAAACATCTGTCCTCCCACTAATTCCTAAAGGTCATAATCCACATAAATATATATGACTAGGTAAAGAAAGCACACTAGAATAGCAAGAATTAAAACGATGTCTCACATTTTTTTTCAATTTCTTAATGTTCTCTGATTTCCTCTGTGTGGGCATTTTGAGCCAGGCATGCAGACTGATTTCCTTTGAAGCCTAAATAAATCGTCATTATGAGTTGCTGTGACTAATATCACCTGTTTTGGTTAGGGGACTCTACTTTCAGAGAAGCAGCTACTTGGCTCAGTGGATAAAGAGCTGAGCCTGAAGTTAGGAGGACATTAATTCACTAGCTATGTGACCCTGGACAAGATACTTCAGTTTCTTCAACTGTAAAATGGGCGTAGCAATGGCACCTACAGGACAGTATTATTGTGAAGATAAAAGTAGATAATATTTATAAAGTGCTTAGCATAATGTGTGGTATACAGTGTATGCTTAATAAATGCTTATTTCCTTCCATCTTTACACTCAGCTAGTATAGTTTCAAGGTGGGTGATGAACAGTTCATCACCATCCCTGGCCCTGTTCTTGAAGCCTTTTAAGATTGGGAGGATCTGACAAAGGATGTATGTGTTCAAGGAGGAGTAGGACTTTTGGTGTGAGGACTTGATGAGCTCTTATTCAGGGCTGACCTTCCACTTTTGGTATTCCACATTGACCTAATTCTCACATGTGGCTCCAAGAAGCTTAGCGTATGCAGTGGCTACACCCCAGCAAACCATCTCTGCAGATGGGCTAAACCAGCTTGAAGATAACCAAAAGGGTTCAAATTTGTCTGTGGTTTAGGGAGATGTCTACCTCAAACATGTGAAGATTTCCTCCGGTGGAATGGGCAGATGAGAATAATTTGTTCCTGGTGGTGGAGCCAAGATGGTGGAGTAGAAAGACACATATATGCTAGCTTTCCCCACACAGCCCATAAAATACCTATAGAGAGGGACTCTCAACAAATTTTGGAGTGACAGAAGTGGAGAACAATAGAGTGGAGGAGATTTCCAGCCCAGGGTGACCTGAAAGGCCCATGGGAAATGTTGGTTGCACCTGACATGGAGCAAAGCCCAGCCCAGAAAACAGCTGGCCAAGAAGGGAGAAGGGCCTTCCCATAGCTCTGGCCTTAGGCAGTGGCCCCAGAGGCCACATTGGGCAGGCAGCAGCAGTTCCCACAGCAGCCCCTACAGCAGCCTGCATCCATTGTTGGATTGTAAAATGCCTGGGGACACTGAGGAGCTGATTATTACCTCAGCCCTGTGTAGAGGCCCTGAGGGAGCTGATTTTTATCTCACACTGAATGGCGGCTTTGCCCATGCAGCTTATCTGAATCTCAGCCCCCAGTGCTGGCTTGGTGGGAACTGGAGGCCAGGTGGCTGTGGAGAGGAAACTCTGCTAAGATTCTGGGCACAAAAATCTCTTCCTGCTCCCAGACCAATGTACATGCTTGATTGTGCCACCTTGGAGGAACTAAGATCTCACAGATTCCCAGAGTATACCCTACTCTTCACAAAGGACCCAAAAGTCAAGTAACTGGTTGGGAAAATAACCAGAAAAGGGAAGAAATAAGACTATAGAAGGTTACTTTCTTGGTGAACAAATATCTTCTCCCATCCTTTTGGATGAGGAAGAACAATGCTTACTATCAGGGAAAGACAAAAAAGTCAAGGCTTCTGTATCCCAAACATCCAAAATAAATATTCAATGGTCTCAGGTCATGGAAGAGCTCAAAAAGCATTCTGAAAATCAAGTAAGACAGGTGGAGGAAAAATTGGGAAGAGAAATGAGGGAGATGCAAGAAAATCATGAAAAGTGGGTCAACACCTTGCTAAAGGAGAGCCAAAAAATGCTGAAGAATATAACACCTTGAAAAATAGGCTAACTCAATTGGCAAAAGAGGTTCAAAAAGTCAATGAGGAGAAGAATGCTTTAAAAAGCAGAATTAGCTAAATGGAAAAGAAGGTTCAAAAGGTCACTGGAGAATAATTTGTTCCAGTGGCCATGAAAGTGGTTGAAGGGGATACTATACAATGCTTAAAGGTTAGTAAGACTTTGAAGACATCAAGGTTATCAACTGCATCCCAGGTCATCATCAGTTATCTTGACTTTTATCTTGCTACTGGACTTTGATAACTTTCACTCTTTGGAAGAAAAAGTGAAATTGATGACTGTGCAATTCTGCCTCACAAATCCAATTCACACATGAGTCAAGATATCATCTATGATGTCTCTTGTCTTCTTCAAAATGCAAGAGGAACAATATATAAAGGACTTAACAGTTACAAGGCACTTCATATGCATCATGTCATATCTTTAATACCAATGTATTAGCTATAGACCTGAAGGGGAGCTCAGAGATCATCTATTCTAAAACTTAATTACATAAATGAGGAAACTGAGAATCAAGGAAATGAATTAAATTCCCCAAAGAGACATAATGAAATGTCAGAGATAGAATATGAAAATAACTCTTCAAATTGCAGTACAGTTGAGGAAACTGGGACTCATATAATTACTCAAGGTCACACAAGTATTACCTGGTCAAGCCAAGTCTCCTCACCTTATTTTCAGTGACCATGGATGTTGTCTGCATGACAATTATCCTCAAACTATCTTTTCCCAGAACCATATTTGTCGCATATAAAGTCTAATCAAAACCACAGGTGTCCAATCTTGGTCATAGTGGCCAAATCATATTAAGTTAATTCAATGAGAAGAAATGTCCTAGTAACATTTACAATAGAAGAATTAAAAGACTAGATTGTCATCAAGGAATAGAGATTTCAGTATGGAAGAAGCAAGAGTAAGAAACAAGATGGGGAGAAAAATACAGAATGGGATACCATTGTTCTGTCTGCATAAATAAATGTTCAGCTTGGGGTATGGCGAAGGAGCCAAGATGGCTGAATAAAGGCAGGGACTCACCTGAGTTCTCCACCAATTCCCTCCAAATACCTTTATAAAATGACTAAACAAATTCTAAAGTAACAGAACCAAAAAAAAATGTAGAGAAAAACATTTTCATCCAAAGACAATTAGGAAGGTGGTCAAGAAAGGTCTGTTGCACCTTAGTGAGGGAGGAGAGGAGTCTAGTACAGGTCATGTCAGTGCAGACTGGCTCCAACAAACACAGAGTCAGGGCAACTGAATCACTGGAAGTAGTGAGGGTTTCAGACCTCTCAGTTGTTGAAAGACAATATAGAAGGTGGGAAGGAAAAGACTGTTGCACCAAGGAGAGATTGGAGTGGAGTGTAGCATAGCACAGGCCTCACCAGCATAGTCCTATTCACAGCAAACCAGGAGCAGGCCTTGGGATTGACTGAATCAGCAACAGCAGTAGTGCAGCTCTGGTTGCTTCCAAAGCTCCCTGTCCACAGATGGTAAGGGGGTTAAACAACTGGTCAGAAAGAGAATACCAGAATCTTTTTCCTGGCACTGAGGCAGGACTCTGTTGCTTTGCCCATCCTCAGATCTGGGTCATAGTTCTGGGTGGCAGTACAGGACAAGGCAGAGCACTAGCATAAAAGCCCTTGTGACCATGATGTAGGGGGGTACCCTCCTCACAGTTCCAGGTCAGAAAAGAGTGCTTGTTGTCACTCACAGACCAGAGGACAGGCCAGGTGACTAATAAATAACTCCTTAGATCATACCAGTTGGAACAACTAAAATCTTACAGGTCCCTAGAAGTATCTCTGACTATAGAAAGTTGTTATTAGGAAGGAAGATCAGAATGCACACGTAGAAGTCAACAAAATCAAAGCTGCTACATCCAAATCCTCCAAGAAAAATATGAATTGGTTTCAGGCCATGGAAGAGGTCAAAAAGGATTATGAAAATCAAGTAAGAGACACAGAGGAAAAATTAGAAGGAGAAATGAGAATGATGAAAGCAAATGATGAGAGAAGATACAAAAGCTCACTGAAGAAAATAATTCTTTAAAAATTAGAATTGAATAAATGGAAGTTAATGATTTTATGAGAAACCAAAAAGCAATAAAACAAAATGAAAAGAATGAGAAAAATAGGAGAAAATGTGAAATATCTCGTTGGAAAAACAGCTGACCTGGAAAATCGATCCAGGAGAGATAATTTGAAAACTATTAGACTACCTGAAAGCCATGATCAGAAAAACTTCCTCAAGATTCTTAAAACAGATTGTAAAATAGAAAATGAAAGAATCCACTGATCAACTCCTAAGAGAGATCCTAACATTAAAACTCCCAGGAATATTATAGCCATATTTCAGAGTTCCTAGAGTCCCAGGTGAATGGGAAAATATTGCAAACAGCCAAAAACTAACCATTCAAGTACTGTGGAGTTGCATTCAGATTAACACAAGGTTAAGCAGTTTCTACATTAAAGTACTAGAGGGTTTAAGATATGATATTCCAGAGGGCAAAGGAGATAGGATTATAACTAAGAATCACTTATTCAGCAAAATTGAGCATAATCCTTCAGGGGGGAAAATGGACATTCAATGAGATAGAGAATTTTCAAGCATTCTTGATGAAAAGACAAAAGCTAAATAGAAAATTTGACTTTCAAATACAAGACTCAAGAGTAGCATAAAAAAGGTAACCAGAAAAGGGAAATCACAAGGGATTTAATAAGTTTAATCTGTTTACATTCCTATAAGAGAAGATGACATTTGTAGCTCATGAAACCTTTCTCATTATTAGGGTAGTTAGAAGGAGTAAATGAGGGTAAAGGTGCAAGTTGAATATGAAGGGATGATATCCAAAAAATAAAATAAAATTAAGGAGTGAGAGTTGAATGTACTGGGGAAAAGAGAAAAGGAGAGGTAGAATGAGGTAAATTATCTCACATAAAAGGCAAGAAAAAAGCTTTTACAATGGAGGGGAAGAGGGGTGGTGATGAGGGGGAGTGAGTGAACCTTACTCTCATCAGAATTGGCTCAAAGAGGGAATAACATACAGAGCGAATAACATACACAGGTAATGGGGTATAAAAATCTATTTTACCAGGAAAGTAGAAAAGGAAGGGGATAAGAGAAAGAGAATGGCAATAGAAGAGAAGGTAGATTGGTGGAGGGGTACTCAGAAGCAAAACACTTTTGAGGAGGGACAGGGTGAAAGGAGATAATAAAATAAACAGGGGTAGGGAGAATAGCATGCAGGCAAATAGAGTTAGCAATAGTCATTGGTAAAAAAAAAAAAGTCAAAATAAGTTTCTCTGATAAAGGTCTTATTTCTCTAACATACAGAGAACTATGTCAAATTTATGAAAATAAGAGCCATTTTCCAATTGATAAATCAGTTTTCTGATAAAGTAATCAAGTCTATTTATAGTCATATAAAAAAACACCAATTATTGGAGAAATACAAATTAAAACAATTCTGAGGTACCTACCTCATACCTATTATGGTGGATAATAGGCAGAAAAGGTAAATGACAAATGTTGGAGGGGATGTGGGGTAAAATGAGACATTAATGCACTGGTAGTGGAGTTGTGAACTGATTCCTCTATTCTGTTTAGCAATTTAGAGCTATGCCCAAATGGTTATAAAACTTTTGATCTAGCAATACCACTTCTAGGTCTGTATCTCAAAAGACATTTTAAAAAAGGAAAAGGACAAATGTGTACAAAAATATTTATAGCAGTTAATTTCTAGAGGCAAAGAAATAGAAACTGAGGGGATTTCCATCAATTGAGGAATGGCTGAACAAGTTGTGGAATGTGATTATGATGGAACAGTATGGTACTACAAAAATGATAAGTAGGATGCTCTCAGAAAAAATCTGGGAAGACTTGCATGGGCTAATACAAAGTGAAATGTACTGTGTACAAAGTAGCAGCAATACTGTAAGAAGATAAACTGCAAATGACTTCACTTTCCTTAGAAACGTAACAATCCAAGACAATTCTGAAAGACTTAGAATGAAAAATTCTACCCTTCTCCAGAGAAAGAACTGATGGTATATGAATACAGATTGAAGCAAATGTGTGTGTGTGTGTGTGTGTGTGTGTGTACGTGTGTGTATTTACTTTAATGTTCTTGAGGTTTTTTGTCTGTTTTTTTCACAATTTGAGTATTATGGCTATGTTTTGTGTGACTGCACATATAGAACATATATCAACTTGCTTGTCTTCTCAGTGAGGGGAAGGGGAGGAAGTGAGAAAATTTGGAATCAAAGTTTTAAATACATATGTTAAAAATTGGTTTTATATTCAACTGGGGAAAAGTAAATACTAAATAAACACTAAAACAGAAAAGAGAGAATATTATTTTATATTCCACTTTACTAAAATTGTATTTTTTCACTTAATCTGTAGCAATTTTTAAATAAATCAACATATTATGTACCGATGAAACAACAAAAAAGATGTTCAACTTGGAAAGAAAGATGTAGCAGAATAATGTCTTATCCCTAGGTTTCATTCCATCATTTTTTCTTATCTTCCCATTCCTTACTTAACTGGGACAGATAACTAAAATTAGAATAATAAAAATCTGTTTGGTTAGGGGACAGTATGGAGAGTCCTAGGAGTCCATGGGGTAGCAGCTGCCTCAGTAAGGCTAGAAGGTAGTTGCTATAGTGACAACAGCTTTGGGAAATTTTAGTCCAGAAAGTATAAGAGAGTTGGACAACTGGACACAAATAAACAGAGGAGATATTTGCTATTGGAAACTCTGTTGCTCTAACACAGTTCTGGGTCACAGTTCAAGGATACAGATAGGCACTTCCAATGGGTCACAAGGGAAGAGGGCCCTGATCACAGTTCAGAGGCAGAGAGGAACGCTAGATCTTATGGTTGCAAAAGATCAGGTGACCTACACACAGTTACAGGGCCCAGAATAGTGTTAGCGCTTACAGCTACAGAGGAGCAGGGGCACCTCCTGAATAAAGACCAGAGCACAAATCAGAATAGTATTAACCACACCTGTCCCCATATCACACATATTTGAAAGCATGAAAAACTTGCGGACCACAAGAACTAGGTTTGAAAACAGCAACATTAAAAAGCTTCAGGCTTGGCACAGTGCCTCCCCAGCCCTGCATGGGCAGAACCAAACTTTAGCATAAAGTTCAAAGTAAAAAAAATAATAGATTTTAATGAGCAAACAACAACACACAAAAAATATACAAAGCTATTGTGATGACAGGAAAGATCAAGGAATAAGCTCAGAAGACAATACTGTGAAAGCTGTTGCAAGCACAGCCTGAAAGAAAAATATTAATTCAACACAAGCCCAACACAAATCCCTAGAAGAGTTAAAGAATAAGATGAAAGTGGTAGAAGAAAAATTTGGAAATCAAATAGAGTAAAACAAGAAAAGTCTGAAAGGGGAATTAAAAGCTTGATAAAGGAGGCACAAAAGTATTGAAGAAAATAACACCTTAAAAAGAGAATTGGCTTAATGGAAAAAGAAGCACAAAACTCACTGAAGAAAATAATGCCTTAGAAATTAGAATTGGGAAAGGAAAGTTAATGACTTTTGTAATGCTTTGTCTGTGCTTATGTAAAGGAAATGATATTCTTCTCACATTCTTGTGCTTCATAAACTTGATTTCACTTTCTACTATTCCAACATTTGCCTTGAAATAATGGGGTGTGTATCTGTCATTTTTGTGTCACATATAGAGTCCAAATATTTTACATGTAGTTAGTATTAGTAAATATTTGCTTAATTCAATTGAAGTTATAAAAATTATCCTGTTTGTATTTTTTATTGTGTGAAACTACTTTCTTTTTCTGCAAAATTACAATGACAAAAGAAAGCAGACTGACTTTCATGGTGTGTTTCATTTTAATGTCATACTAGCTTCAACAGATTTTGTTCTCTCAGTGAAAAGAAATGGAACATTGGATATAGAAGATAATCTAATAGGCTCCTAGGGATTGTATCTATTGTGGGTCAGAGTACTTTCAACTATGAATCTATCACTGACATAATATATAATCAGCCGTAAATCATATATGGAAAGTGAAAGTTCTGGACACAGCTCAGTTGGAGTGTTTTGAGTAGGGAAAAGTGGAAAGAAGAAATGGATTTGATGAAGTAATATCCAGTGTAAATGCTGAGCTGACATAAATAAAAAAAAAATTACTTTCTTGAAAGGGGAAAGGAGGGACACCAGGAAAATTTAGGCTATATACAAAGAAAGACATCAATAAAAATATATTTTAAAAGAAATACTCCTACATAAGGAAATAGACTAAAATTGGAAGTGAAAATGCAATGAAATGACTGGAGATATATATATATATATATATATATATATATATATATATATATATATATATACATATATACACCTTGATTCTTGTCATTCCCCAAAGTTCGATGTGAGAATGACTCAGTCATCCTACAAAATAAAGCTGCTCAAGAATTTGGAACAAAGTCAGGGGAGAGGTGGAGGCTCATTCAAATTTTTCTGATTCTATTCATATCCCCAATATCATAGGCAGGTAGATACCATTTAGGAATCTTGGCTGGGAAAGTGGAATTTTTTCATCACTTCAGATTTTAAATCTAGAAATTTCCACAGAAAGGGTAAAGAGGAGTGCAAAATAGAACAAAATAGTAGACACGTGGAGAGAGAGAGAGGGGGGGGGGGAGAGAGAGAGAGAGAGAGAGAGAGAGAGAGAGAGAGAGAGAGAGAGAGAGAGAGAGAGATCACAATGTCTTCTCTTCCATTAGACTGTTTCATAATATCAGGGCTTAAAGGGACCTTAGAAATCATCTCATATAATGCGCACTTCAATTAGAATCTTCTTGTACCACATATGTTACACATGATCCAGTTTTTCCTTGAAGATTTCCAGAAAGAGAGATCACACCGCTTCTTGATGTGTCCATTGACCTTTGGAATAATTCCAATTATTTGGAAGCTTTCCTTACATCATATCTCAATTTATTTCTTTGTTATTTATACTCCTTTCCCCCAACTTCAGCTCTATGGGGACAAGAAGAACAAATCTAATCCCTCTTTGAGTTCATAATCGCCCAAACAATTGAAGATAACTAGTATTTCCCTAGTATATCATCTTTTCCAGTCTAAAAAACCTCAGTTTTTTTTCTTCTTTCTACGGATTCTTCTGCAACATGATGCCAAATTGCTTACAGGCAACCCTGGACTCATGGGTTTGTGTTTTTCCAAGGACTGTTTCAAGTTGGCTACTATGCCAGCCTGGCCCAATTGAGTTGATGGAAGGAAAGAGATGGACAATATCAGGAAGTGGACAAGTGACTGGGTGGAGGTAGGGGCAACTTAAGTTCATTTACTTAATGTAAAACTTCCATCTTCTGCTGTCTAGGAAGGAGGCAAGATATAGTCACTCATGGAATTATGTAGAGAAGAAAGAATCCAAATATATGTATAGGGAATGATCACAATGGATCAGTCATCATGAGCACTGGCTTAGAAACTACAGGAATGTTCACCATTGCTCATGATGTATGCTGTTGGTTCTTTTTGTTCTGCTTAACACAACAGGAAAGATGAACACGTTTGAAAATGTGTTTTGCTTGACATGGCAGGAAAGATCATTCATATGTGAAAGAGGAGGAGGTATGAAGACTACAAATGTGAATGTGGACACTTCAGTCCCTCTCTCCCCACTGTCATCTTGCCTCCTTATGTTTTTGTCCCTTCTTTTAAGCTTGAATACATTAAAAATTCTGAAATACTTTATTCCTTCCCTTCTTTTTGACTCATTAATTCAATCACCACTGTCACTGAATTCAACTTAAATATTCAAATACTGATATTTCCTTCAGGAAAACCAACCAGATATACTAGAACTTTATCTAACAGATGTGTGTATGTGTCTGTCTGTGTGTGTGTGTTCATTCTTCATTGCCGAAGAAGACCATGCCATCAGAGAAATAATGACATGACTTGCACTTGACTTTGTTGTGAGGGAGGGAGGACTGTGCAGGTTACCCACCTCACTTCTCCTCCAGAGTCACCTGAATCCAGTGACCAGATATTCATCAGGATGACTGGAGATGAGGCAATTGGGGTTAAGTGACTTGCCCAAGGTCACACAGCTAGTGAACATCAAGTGTCTGAGGTGAGATTTGAACTCAGGTCCTCCTGACTCCAGCACTAGTGCTCTATCCACTGTACCACCTAGCTGCCCCATTTAACAGATGTACCTTTTCTATGACCAACCTGCGTGCCCTCATCTAAACACTCCACAGCATATCACTGTCCTTCTTAAGGCATGATGTCTAAAACTGCGCACATTACCTAAATTTAGTCTGATCAGAGAAGAGGACAGCTAGTTAGGCATGCATTCAGTACAAAATATTGTCTTGTTTACATAAGTGAATAGTATGCAAATAAGCTGCACAGAGAAAACATGTGGTTTGATTCACCATTGTGAAAAATGAATTCGAGACACTGAATTTAGACTGAAGCATTTATACAAGCAAAAGGATGGTTATCCTTTGGAATCAGGAGTTTAACTCTGTTTACCTAGGCTTCTATCCATATATCTTACGAGGAGACTAAGGGAACTGTATTTGAAAATGTGTTCTGTATTTTTCAGATGCTCACCTGCTAATGAAATGAGAAGTAACTTTCACTGTCACCTCTTACTGAATAATGCACATATACCTGAAATTCATAGCTGTAGGGTGCTCTCATAAGAGCATGCTTTTAGAATGGTTCTATTGATTTGGAACTTTTTAGGAAAGTATTTGAAACACAAAGAAGCATTGCCTGCCATTGGAGACATTTGTAATACACTTGTCTTTTCATCTCCCTAGAAACAGAAGAAATGTTTATGACAAGATGTATGTCAATAATAGCAATAACCCTGCTACTCTCTGGTATACATATAGCATCTTTCATCCATGTACCTGAAATCACTTTAGTGTAAAGGGATTTAATAATTTTAGTGAATGATCTTTAAAATGTTTGTTGGAATTAGACTTTTATTTCTTTGTGATTCCAAATCATTACAAGATCATAGGTTACTACAAAAAAAAATCTCCATTTGGAATATAGATGACTCTCCCTTCCCACCTCATAGTAGATATTCTACACAAAGACAAATAGATTGTATTTTGAAGGGGAAGATGTGAGGGAAAGAAACATAAATATTTATTAGGAATGGTATTTGTAATTTTATAGGTGTAAGGAACTCTCATAAGAGAAAACTATTGCTACGAATATTGATCAGACTCCTTTGCATATTAAAGAGCTATCTAGGGAACTGAGAAATTAAGTTGCCCAGGGTCATACAGCATTTGGAAGTATTTAGACTTGAACCTTGGTCTTTCTTATTTCAAAGACAGTTTCCTAGTTACTATGCTACAGTATATTTATAATATGGACAATAAATTCCTTTGACAAAATATTTGTAAACAAATTGGGAAGAATGTAGAAGAATTTGCTAATTGTTAATATCCTTTTGCATACAATATTTTTCAGTACCTAAACAGAATTGAAATTTCAGATACAGCTATTCCCATCCATCAGCTTTGATTGGATCCATCAGTGTTTTTTCAACTTAGGTATCAGCTGAGTGGTAGAGTGAATAGGTTTGGAGTTGAGAAGACCTGAATTCCAGTCTGCCTCCTGAAACTTATCAGCTACATGATCTTGGGTATGTCTCTTTAGTTCTGTTTGCCTCAGTTTTTTTCAATTGTAAAGTAAGAATAATAACAGCATCTTCCTCCCAGGGTTGTATTAAGTATATGATGAGAAAATATTTGTAAAGCAACATGTACATAAGAGTTGTTATATAAATGCTTAAAGTTACAATTATTATTTTTGTCTACTTTTCTCCATAGATTCTTCACAGACAATCTACCTAAAATGTTGGTAGTATTCCTTTTCTTTTTTTTTTCTTTTTGTTTTTAAACCTACAGCTGGAACCCATATTTGAATCAGGCTGGCAAGCTCTCAATTTTGATATATGGCCATTCTACCTCTTTTTCTGATCAATGACATCCTTGAAAATATGTTACAGATTATTTGGGTTCATCATATACCACTCTAATACCCTTTGGTTCTTGTATAGCTTTGATTCTTTGGAGATTGTGGTATTTGCTATTTCAACACTGATGAACACACACATTACTCAGAGATAGGCACATCATGCAATGTCAAATGACATTGTTAGTTCAATCATTGTTAGTTCAAAATCCTGCTTTCAAACAAGAAAAGATAAATCAGGGTCAACTAATGTGGTCAGTAAGTAATTGAACAATACTAGTGTAACTATGATTCTCACAGACTAAAGAATTTGAATGTCAAACTTGATGCAACACTTAAATTACACTTATGGCAGATATAAACATTATATTAATATATTAAATATATTTATAACATAAATAGATTATATTATAATATAATAATATAATATATATTATATAATATAAATATATTGTAACATAATAATATATAAGAATATAACAAATAATATAAATATATTATAATATAATATAAATATATTAAACAGTATATACCAATGTTTATACCAATAATTTAGCAGATATTAGATAATGAGCAATAATCATATGGGGTTAGGTAGCATGGATGAATTACAAATGGCATTATTAGAAGGAATACTTGTCCTTGATGATACCATAAATCAACTAGATTATTGCTGACATATTCAAATATTTTTCCCTGCCAGAATGCATATATATTCCATCCTGATTTGAAAAGACCATCAACAGTCCCTTTAATACTTAATTTTGAACAGTAATTACTCAGTTATGCATTAATGAAGTAATACAAAGATTTCAGCAGTCAGTGAAGAAAGCTCTATTTATCTTAAAGACATCAGAGTTAATAGAAAATTCATCTCTTGCCAAGTGTCTTCCAGGTCACAAATAGCTGCTACACTGTATTGAGAAGAAGAAAAAAAAAACTACTATAGGTTAGGAGAGTATTTTAATTTAGACACAACAAGGAACAAAGCCAACTATTTTGTAGCAAGAGATAAAGGTGAGACCCAACAGTTGCTGGTTAACAATAGATTTTCTATTTAACTAAAATTATAATATGATATGAACCCTGTCCCAAAAAGAAATATATCCCAGATTTCAACTGGCCATTCATAAAGAAAATCTTGATAATCATTATCAAGCACTTTCTTTATCAAGTGAATTGTGCTAGATAAAACATATGTTTGGTACTCATGACTCAAAGTTTTGAGGAAGATGATACAAGGGGGGGTGTGATGTATAAAATATTCCATTTTCCTTTGAGGTGGGACTTTTCCCCCATGTTTCTGTTCTTGTACATATTTAGGAACAGTAGAAGTCAGACTGACAGCTAAGTGATCATAATCACCATCATAAACATCAACTACGACTGTACATAAGAAATGCAAAGTAAAAAAAAATAAAATGAAAATAAACACATGTACAGCAGGAAACTGAGGCTGAGACACATCAAATGAATTGCTCACGGTCATGATATGGAAATAAAGCAAGACATGACTAAAACCAAATATCCTACAATCTAAGTTTATACGATACCTTATATTTCTTCACACTACTTTTCATGAAGATATCTATGTTATGACAATAGAGGCATGAATGCTGCATCACTTTGTTTTCAATAAACATTGCCATTGGTGATTATAATTTCATGAAGGAGACTTTATGAGGACAGTGAACTAGCTATTGGTTTCTCCTGAGTATAAAAAATGTACTGAGAAAATCTTTAGATCCTAAATTTTGCCTTGCTTACCTTTACTCCCAGACTCTCTGACAATCAAACAACAAATTAATCTCTCGGAATGAAATCACAGTGGGGATGAGAGAGGTAAGAGTACAATCAAGATAAGGGGGATTTTCAGACAGAAATAGAAGTCTTCAATGAGTATTTTTTATATTCTTCCCCATAAGAACAAGCCACATGAGGTACATTTACTGTAAACAGGTATTTTGCTGCCCACTTACCCTTAGGAGCTGCCTTTCCTGGAATGGACTGGATTAAACCCAATTGCACTGTTTTCTGCATGATCAGACAGTGGAGATCAATACCAAAGAAGTTCTGAAATGTCATTGGGCTAACTGCTAAATGTAGTCCATTGAGAAATTAATCTGGGAGTGGAGTCACTTAAAATATTGTTCTCTTGTTATTGTAGATTGGGTTACAAAGAAGGAGAGGCAAAGATGGAGGGAACAGGTTATTTTTTTTTTTTTTGCCTAAAATATAGGTAAAGGGCCAGCCAAAGATGATATATGAAGGAAGGATAAATCACCTGTGCTTTTTAAAGTCCACTGGCATACTCTACCTTCTCTACTTGTTATTCACTGAGGATCAAGCTGACATGTAGATAATCAGACATAAGTTGAAGTGAGAGGTGTGAATTTCCAGTCTATCAGTGAGGAAGTGAAAATTAAAATCCAGGTAGGGAATCTTCACCAGAAAGTGTTTTCAGGTTTCATCTTCCAGAAAGAAAGTAGGAAAGAAAGAAAAAAAAAGAAAAATGCAAGGAAGAATGCAAGGGAGAGAGAGAAAGAGGAAAGAAGAGAGTGAGACAAGAAGAAAGGAAGAAAAAAGGAAAGGAGGAATAGAAGCAGGGAGGAAGGAAGGAAACAGGGAAGAAAGAAAGGGAAAAGAAACACAAAACAAAAAAGGAATATATAGTCTGAACAAAATCATCTCTTACAAAGCATTTGTTAGTGGTGAATTTTATTTACATCCTTCCATGCTCACAAATGTCATAGGGTTCCAATAATTTGGAGAAGATTCTAATTTTGCATGATTGTTGCAAGTATTTTTCCCTTATAAGGAGTGGTTACAGAACGAAGTGAGAAGTGAATTTTTTTCTTCTTAGTAAGATTAATTACAAATCAGAATAAGCCTCCATATCCATGCCTAGAGCCTTTCATTCACATCTCACCCCTTTGTTTTGATTCTCCTCTACCCCTTATCTTGTGCAAGGGTAACCAAAAGACAAAAATAATCTTCCTCTGTCTTTTATCCACCAGTGACAGCATATTAGGCAGTCTCTATCATCACCACGGAAACTCCATAGAATGTCCCCAAGACCAGTGCTGACCCAGTATGATATCGGAATGATTGTGTATTTCCTTATAATACTGCAAGTAGTGTGGAAAAATGGCCCATGTTCTGAAACTTGCTTGTCACGTAGAAACTGTCCTTCCTGATAGGCTAATTAGTGCTTCTCACTGCCATGGCTTGTAAAGAAGGATGGATAGATAGACAGATGGATAGGTAGATCAATTAATGAATGAATGAATAATTTATTTTGCTGACCTGTACCATAAATTGTAAACAGTAAGTTTTCTTTCCACTACAAAGGGCATATCTACCAAAAAGTCAACTGCAAATAAGCATGATTGACCTAGGCAAAGAAAGCAAACTACAGTCAGCAAGCAGGCCAAGCCCTGCCTGATTTTTTATATCACACCTAAGAATAGTTCTATATTTTCAATACGATAGAACTTTATTTACACATGTAAAAATCATTCTTAGTCCCAGAGGCTGCATTTGGCTCTCTTAATGTGGTTTACCAACCCCTGACCAAGAGCCACTTTTCAAATAGTTATTCCAGACTATACCAAATATAGACCTTACAAGTTCCTCCCAAGAAATAGTCACATTACCATTGAAAATACTACTCACCCTTCTCTGGGCACAAAAATAACTGAAAAAGTGGCATGATGGAATTTTAATTTTAGCTACAGCCATAATTTAAAATAATAGACACACAAGGTAAAATTTAATCTGGGATATGAACCTATTAGTATATATAAGTATAGAAGTTTTATATATATATATATATACATATATATACATATATATATTTAAACATATGCATGTGTGTATAACATATTTCCAAAATTTTAAAGATCTGTAATGCTGTAGGTCTTGTCATTCCCCTCCATTGACACATATTACAACCTTTCCCCAATTACATAGCAATTGATCTTTGAAAAGTTGTTCCCTCTTCTTCCCCTCATTATCTTTGTGCTACCAATATAGTGATGAACATTTCTAAAACTTCTCCTCAGATAACAGATATGAATTCATTACTAAATCCACACTAAAACAATTCTTGCCTCAGTGGAAGCTTCCAGAACTTCAAACCACTGATATCTGATATACATCAGCATTGTGCTAGTTAGGTGGTGGGTTGGGATTTTAGTGGAGGGTATGTACTGGTATAATAGATCTATGCACTGCTGGTCCAGTTATGTGCCAAAAAAAGACATGTGCATTTCTATGCACTTTACATTTTCATCTTCTTTTAATATATGAAGTGTGTCCACTCTATTATACCTATTCATTTTGAAATACAAAAGTAGCACAGCATGCTACAATGCAACATCACTGGATTTTGAATTTGTGCTCAGCGTCTATGGCGATGTTGGTAGTACTTAAAGGTTTGGTTCAGAGTCTGGCTCTTTCATTTACTGTCTGGAGACCTCTGAATAAGTCACTTTACCTTTCTTGATCTCAATCCTTTGTCTGTAAAAAATGAGGGTATTACTAGACAAGCCCTCTTTGGATTGTCTAGTTTAAATCTATGATCTCATTACTTTGGCTTCATGATACCTCCTAGTCATAATTTTTCATATAGGAAGACATCACAGACAGGATGCATATAGAATCATGTTTATTCTGCACTGTTACATTATGTTCTTAACCATTTTAATTTCACAAACATAGCTGTAGTACTCACATTATATATTCACAGTAGCAGCCTCCAATTAAGCAAAGCCAAATACAACAAAACAAATCCACTGTCATATTATAGTAACTAATTGCAAGACATAATCCATATTAGTCACTATACATATTATCCGCATTGACTAAGTCTTACCAACATTTGTGGGATTTATTAAGCTCTTTGCAACAATATGTAATCATCATACGTCAAATTAGGCTTCAGTGCATTTATACAAAAGCCTTCCTAAGCCTATCGACATTTTGACCCTTTGAGGGTTATGACCTTTATTATTTTTCCAAAGAAACATCACAGTTACTGTTCTATGCCAGTAAGTAGCAATAGTAATATCAATTACTGTAATTAATTGTATTTTCATCTTCAAGAGACTGAATTGCTGTGGCTAGAATTAGGGGAAAACACATGTGAGTAAAATGATCAAGGATGAAAGACTTTTAGAGAACATCCTAAGGTGTCAGAAGATCAGTTTTTGAACCCTATCTCAAATATTTGTAGCTATATCACTTTAAGCAATTCACTTAAACTGTTTGGACCTCAGTTTCCTTATCTGTTAAGTGAGGAAGTTGGACTCTGTGACCTCAAAGGCCCTTTTCATTTCTAAATCCCTTGTTAAAATAAAAAAATTTAGCTAATCAAGTATTGATAACCTTTAAAATCAACATTTAATATTCATTCAATCATAAATGCATGTTAAACATATTCAGAACACTGTGTTAGAGCTGGATGAGGTAGAATGTTAAATAATTCCCCCCTCATTGAATTTATAGTCTCATGAGTGTCTGAAGCACAAACACAAATGACTATAATATGAAATCTTATACGTAACAAATATGGTAGAGAGATACAAATCAATGTGAAATCTGAGGGGAAAACCATTATTGAATGGAAATGCTTATTTTAAGAAATAGAGTTTGAGTTAGAGTTTAAAGAATGATAAGAATTCAGCAAACAAAAAGAGGAAGGGATATATTTCTAGGATTAAAAAAATGGTATGATTCATGACATGCAGTTAGAAAAGCAAAGTGTTTTGGAAACAAAAGATCATCCAGTTTGGCTGGATACATTGCAATGAGCATTATGCGACAAAGGAGGAAAGCTAGGGTAGTATCAGATTATGGCAGATCTGGAATGCCTGACAAATAATTTTAGTTTTTATTTAATATACAATAGCAAGCTATTGAAGTGATGTGATTTTATTTTTGCATAAGGAAGATTATTCAGGAAACTTTATAAAAACTAACTTTGAGTGGGGAGATAATAGAGATTGGGGACCCAATTAATGGTTCTGTCATGTAGTAATAAAGACCTGTACAATCATTAGACTGTAAGCACTTTGAAAGCCATGACTGTCATTTGTCTTTCTTTTATCCTAAGAGTTTAACAGAGTGGTCCTGCTTATGATAAGCCCTTAACAAATGTTAGTTGTTTGAAGATACTACACTGCTTACAGTATGAAAAAGGAAAAGATAGAGTCAGGGATGTGCCACAGCTACATTTTTTAAAATTCCATTTTATTTTATTTTCATTTATTGATTCTCTCACTCCCTCTCTCTCTCATCCACCCATTTGGTGTCAGTTTGAACAAGCTTGAGACCTAATTGGGGAATTTTCAGTGTGCACGTTTACATCTCAGGCATTTGCTAATGTTAGAAATCAAGGTTATGTTGACTGTGTAGAAGTAAGGAAGTGTTGGCAAATATATGAATAATGGACAGAGACAGAGAGACAGAGAGACAGAGAGAGGAGAGAAGTAAAAAATAGTACCTCAGTGGGGGCTCAAGGCAACAGAAGTGCCATAATGCTGAAAAAGACAACCCATGACCTTTTTAACACATGTGTGTCTTTCTGTACTGTTCTGGTTCGTGTCATGAATTCAAGACACATATGAAGTGCTTAAGTAAACTGAATGTTCTATATAGCTTTAAGTTCTTAACCCCTGCAAAAAACTGAGACCTGTATTCAAGGTCCTCAGCCAAGACTCTGAGGTAATAAAAAAAACAAAAAACGAAAACCAAAAACCAAAAAAAAAAACCTCTCTCTATTTTAATGTCTTTCCTTCCTTCTATAGCTTATACTATCTCTCTTAATAACTTGCTCTCCTCATATTCCAAATAAACTCAGCCATATCTGTTGCACTCAGTCTTGTTTTACTTTAGATAAACGTTACAATCTCCCACACTCCGCTTTCATTGTAAGTTTTCAGTTGTCTTCAATTTTCCGCAATAACTTCTGTAAAAGTTATAGTAACATGACCCTTCTCCCCCTAAGACAATTAAATGAAGGATGCCCTGTTATATTTGAAAGTCTAAGAATATCTTCTCCTTACTAAAAAAAAAAATAGCGATTTTTAATATATATATTAGCATTATTATAATTTTTCTAAAGTTCTCTTTCTGTGTCTAGTATTTATATAGTGATTTAAGGTTTCCGAAGCCCTTTAAAAACATTCTATTTAATCATCATAACAACTCTGTGAGGCAGATGCTATTATTGTTCCCCTTTTACAGATGTGGAAACTAAGGGTAATAGTTTAATCTACTTGCCCAGAGCCACATACATAATACATTTCTGACATAAGATTTGAATTGAGATGTTCCTGTCTTTAAGTTCATCATGTTATCCACTGGGCAGCCTAGATGCTTCTGTTATATGTGTATAAATAGATATATTCAGTAGTATCATAAAGAGCCGCACAAGGTCAAAATGGAAGAGTTGAGGTCACCTAGAGGAGTTCCCTCTGTTGGTGGCAAGGTCCTCCAAATGCAGCTGTTTGTAGATGTTATTATGCTAATTGCACCAAGCCCCAGAACATCATGGGTCTTCCTTAATTGCTCAAAAGATTTAAATCTAACAACCCATACATTAAAAACTAAATGAAAGCAAAATTCCTGTTATTTGGAAAGCTTCTTTTTATAATGACAAAGAGTACAGATTTTGGATTCGTAAGACAAGAGTTACATTTCTGTCTCTGAAAATTACTACTTTTATGACTTCTGAGTAGTAAATCCCTTATCTGTAATATGAAAGTTCCTACCAAATGATCACTGCAATCCTTTCTAGCTTTAAATCTCTGATCCTATGAATCCTGACACCAAAACTCAACTCACAGAATTGTTGTGAGGAAGATACTTTGCAAACCTTAATGCCTAAAGAAATATGAGCTAATCTGAACAATCATTTGATGTTTCAGTGAATGGTAATGATACCTCCAAATACATTTCATATGATTTTCATTTTCTGTAGAGACCTTCACCCAGGCAATATTTTAACCTATCGGCTCTTGGAAGTTTCTCTAAATTAAAAAAAAAATGTTTATACTTCTCAACAGAAATAAAACTACAGTAAATTGTAATAAAACAGTCTCTAGTGAATTTAAAAAGAAGCCAGTGATCTAAGAGACAAGGTGAGCTATTGAGAAAAGAATAAATATGTTCACTGCCCTCTCTTATAGAATACGGAAGCATGTAAGCCACCTTAGATATACTTGCTTCACAAACTATTGTGATTTTTTAAAAAATAATTTAACATTTAGTGGGATATGCTTCAATTGCCTTGTAAATTCTCTTGAAGAATATCTCATTCTCCGGTAATGCTAGATAATGAGGAACCTATTATTATACTTTTAAAGTCAATTAATTAATTAATTATGCATTGTGAGAATAAAGACATAATAAATTTTCCTTATATCCCTGAGAGACACATCAAAGCATAGAGTCCCAAGAACGAGTTCCAGGGAAAATAGTATTTATGACTCGACCCTATATCCTGTATGTCCTCAGTTATATCACTTGATTTCTTTAGACCTTAGTTTGCTCATCTGTAAAATGAGGGGATTTATCTTAATGACTTCTGAGGTCCCAAAAGTGTGAAACTGATTGTATGAGGAATTAATGGAAGGAAAGGAGCAGAAGGATATTTTGGGGAAGATTCATAGGGATTGGAGGGAGATCATTTTTTAGAATTTTTTCTTTTCCTACTCGGTACCATGATGGGGGATATAAGAAGTTATGAACAGACTATGCTTTCTAGCCATGTCCTTTTCCTGGAGTATTTTTTTTTCTTCTAGAGTTCTACCTTCAATCCCTTGTTTTTCAAACAGCAGACAGAACTTTAACTGCCCAGAAGTATAGCAACATAGGATAAACAGATTTAGAGATATAAAAGACCTCATCAAATCCAGATCCATCATTTTACAGATGAGGAAACTGATAACCAAGTTAAAGAAAGTTTTAAAACAGTATGCATCAATCTGCATGTTCAGACTTTCAGTTCCTTCTCTGGGCATGGATAACATTTTTCATCATAAATCCATCACAGTTGTCTTATTCTCAGCATTGCTAAGAATCAATAAATCATTCACAATTATCTTACAATATTTTTGTTACTGTGAACAGTGTTTTCCTGGTTTTACTTATTTCACTTTGCATCAGTTCATGTAAGTCTTCCAAGATTTTTCTGAGAGCAGCCACCTCATCATTTCTTATAACCCAATAGTATCACATAACAACCATATACCAACTTTGTATAGCCATTCCCCAAATTATGGGCATCCCTCAATTTCCAATTCTTTACCACTATAAAAGAACTGCTATAAATATTTTTGTGCATAAAGATCCTTTTTTTATCTCTTCTGGGATACAGGCTTAGCAGTAGTATTACTAGATAGGCCTGGTTTTATAGGCCTTTGGGCGTGGTTCCAAGTTGCTCTGCATTAATGGTTGAATCAGTTCACAGTTCCACCAAGAGTACATTAGTATCTTAATTTTCTCACATACCTTCAATTGTTTGTCATTTGTCTTTTCTCTCCTAGCAGTCAATCTAAGAGGTGTTAGGTAGCACCTTAGAATTGTTTTAATTCTCATTTCTCTAATAAATAATGATTTAGGGCTTTTCAAAATATGGCTATAAGTAGCCTGGATTACTTCATCTGAAGATTGATTATTCTTTCTTATCATTTATCAATTGGGAATATTCTTTTTTTTTTTTTTTGCCAAGGAAACATGTCTTTTATTTACATGGCAAGAAAGGAGAGCATGGGAGTGTTGGGAGATTCACCATATCTTTCTCTCTCTTGATTTTAAGACTAGCAAATTATCCTTGCCCTGATTCGAAAATGAATTTGCAATATGGCTCCTTACTACTTTCACCTGGTTTCAGAAGTGAGGAAGGAAATAGAAACTTGAAGACCAACGGCAAGAAGTCACCACAGGCCATGTTTACTCTCACCTAAAATCAAAATGATCTGATAAACTCCCTAGCATCTAACCCTAACATCAGTCCTAGGTGTAAAGCTTTCCAGTTCTCCTGACTGAGAAGAATACAAAGGTAATCATCACAGGATGTCACCCTATGCTTCAGAGTCAGAAAAAGAGAAAGGAATAAATGAAATCCAGTTTTTAAGAGGTAATGGGGCTGTGAGGGTGGGCTGTTGGACTCCAGTCAGTTGTGGAATGAGGTAGGTCTTTCCTTTATTCCACAATCTTCCACTGATTAAAGAACTACCTTCTTAGAACATGTTCTTATCCTTTGTCTCCCTAAAGAAGTATCTGTAATAGATTTCTCCTGACTATGAAAGCAATCAGCCATCATTTTTACTGGCACCTATGCAGTTTATAATAACAAAGATTCTGAACTCAGTAGATTTTCTTGTGGTTAAGAAGTGCATTGATAGTTCCCACCCAACACCTTTATTTTTGAAGACTTGGGTTACTCCAAAATGACACAAGCATTTTTATCAGGTGGGACATTAAGTTAAGCTTTTATATATTACACATTTTAATCTTTGTATCTGTCAAAACAGTGTAAGTACAATGCACACAGTACTGCATACAACAAAATGTTTTTTCATATTAATATGTAATAACAAGGATCACTACTTCTCCTATAATAACATCTCCGTAGGCACCTCATGTTGACTTTTGAGGAATACTTCAAAGATTGATTCTTTCTCCTTTCACAACTCGTGCTCGAAACTTCCAAGTATCCTTTAATTCAGCATTGGAGATACCATACTTTCTTTTTATTAAGTCTCCGAGTTCCTTCTCAACATTTTCTTGACTGGTGCCTTTGACATCAATGTAGTAACAATCAGAACTGGCATAGTGACAGGAAATCGCCTTCCAAAACCCCTTAGTTTTATTTCTTCCAGATCCATGAATGAGCAGAGTATGGAAAAAAAACAGTATCTCCCTTCTCCATCACAAGGTGAGTCCTGGATTGGTTTAAATTATAGTCTTGGACACCATAGAACATTAAATTAACTCCCCCCTCCCACTGAGGATAGTCATGTGGTTTGAAGGTGCCTTTGTGGGTGCCTGGTAACACAACCAGGAAGCCATTGTTTCTATCAATATGTTCCATGGCGGTCCAGGCACAGACAATGGAATTGGGAGGCCTGAATGGAAAGTACTGCAGGTCCTGATGGAAAGGATGGCGAGAAATCTTCTTACCAGAATCTGGAGGCTTGTTTATCACCGTTGTATGCATAGCCATAATATTGGGTCCAACGAAACATTCGACATATTTAACAATCTGAGGCAGAGTGCAGTAGCTGAAGAGTTCTTCATCATTCTGAAAATTCTGGATTTTTGAAGTTATGTTCTCATATGGAGAAAGGTCTGAACGCGAAATGGCTATATCCTTCATGATGTCTGTTCCTGGGGATTCCACTTCTTTTCTGCAGATCTTTTCAAAGCGATCCCTATAGCGTTGAATATCTGCATCAGACACTAGATTTTTTACGACCAGGAAACCATTGTCCTCATAAAATTGCCTCTGTTCTAGGGTTAAGACATTATTATTCAGAGTGTACTGGAATTTCTGAGGATGGATACTGAGAGGTACAACAGCATTTGAAGTCGGGTAA
The DNA here is from genome assembly GCF_028372415.1 of Notamacropus eugenii. Lineage (NCBI taxonomy): Eukaryota > Metazoa > Chordata > Mammalia > Diprotodontia > Macropodidae > Notamacropus > Notamacropus eugenii. The sequence continues at coordinate 144,240,985 of NC_092874.1, read as the reverse complement.
GCTGTGATGGCCGGGGCCGCAGGGCCCGGGAGGTGCCCCAGCAGGATCTTGAGGTGGGCGGCGGCAGCCCCACCGGCTCGCTCCGGGTCCTTGACGCTCAGAATCGTGCCAGCCATTGCGGCCGTAGGAGGACAGCGAGGGGCCGGGCGGACGGGACTAAGCCGAGGGCCGCAGCCACGGCCCTACTTAACCCGCTCCCGGCCCTGCCTCGGGGAATATTCTTATAATCATAAATTTTACTCATTTCTCTCTATATATAATATGAGAGATTAGGCTTTATTAGAGAAACTTGCTTCATTTATTTTTAGTTATAATGGCTAACTCTACTTCCCTCCATCCTTCCCTCCTATTTATTCTAGTCTCTCTTTCCTTTCACCTTGATCCTTCTCAACAGTTGTTTTACTTCTGACTACTGTCTCTCGCAATCCACCCTCCCTTTTACCAGCATCCCCCTCTTCTTTTATCCCCTTCTCCTCTTACTTTTCTATATGATAAGATAGATGTCTGTACCAATTGTGCATGTTATTCCCTCTTTGACCCAGTTCTAATGAGGGTAAGGTTTGAGCATTCACTGACACCTCCTCCATCTTACCCTCCATTGTAAAAAGTTCTTTCTAGTCTCTTTTATGTGAGATAATTTACCCCATTACCTCTCAGATTTCTCTTCTCCCAGGGCATTCCCCTTCATCACCCTTTAATTTTATTTTTTTAGCTATCATCTCATCATATTTAACTTTTCTCTATCCTCTATCTATATATACTCTTTCCAACTGCCCTAATGAGAAAGTTTTAATGAGTTACAAGTGTCATTTTTCCTATGTAGGATTGTAAATGATTTAACCTTATTAAGGCCCTTATAATTTCCCTTTTCCATTTACCTTTTATGATTCTACTGAGTATTATACTTGAAAGACAAGTTTTCTATCCAGCTCTGGCCTTTTCATCATGAATGCTAGAAAGTCCTCTATTTCACTGAATATTCATTTTTTCCCCTGAAGTTTAATACTCAGTTTTGCAGGGTAGATGATTCTTGGTTGTAATCCTAATTCCCTTTTCCTCTGGAATATTATACCCTAAGCCTTACAATCCTTTAGAAGCTGCTAAATCTTGTGTTTCCTTAACTATGGCTCTATGATACTTGAATTGCTTTTTTCTGTTTACTTGAAATGTTTTCTCCTTGACCTGGAGATCTGGAATATGGCATAATATTCCTGGCAGTTTTCATTTCAGGATCTCTTTCAAGAGGTGATCTGTGGATTCTTTCAATTTTTATTTTACTCTATGTTTCTAGAATATCAGGGCACTTTTCCTTGATAATTTCTTGGAAGATCATGTCTATGATCTATTTTTTTATCTTGGCTTCGAGGAAGTTCAATACTTTTTACATGATCTCTCCTGTACTTATTTACCAGTTCAATTGTTTTTGTTTCCAATTAGATACTTCATATTATAGTCCTTTCCCCCCATTTTTTTGGTTTTATTATTTCTTGATGTCTCATAGAGTCATCAACTTCCACTTGTTCAACTCTAATTATTAAGGATTTATTTTCTTCAGTGAGATTTTGTGCCTCTTTTACCATTTGTCCAATTCTGCTTTTTAAGTTCCCTTCAATGAATTTTGGTATATCTTTTTCCCATTTGTCTGGTTTTGTTTTTCTTTTCCTCATTGGAGTTTTGTAACTCTTTTTACAATTTGATCTATTCTGTTTTTTAAGATGTTATTTTCTTCAGTATTTTTTGTGTCTCCTCTACCAAGCTGTTGATTCTTTTTTTCGTGATTTTCTTGCATCATTCTCATTTCTCCTCCCAATTTTCCCTCTACTTCTATTATTTGATTTTTAAAATCCTTTTTGAGCTTTTCCATGGCCTGGAACTAATTAATTTTTTTTGAAACTTTGGATATAGGAATTTTGGTTCTGTTATCTTTTTCTGATTTTGTGTTTTGATCTTCCTTGTTATAGTAACTTTATATTGTCAGAAGGTTTTTCCTGTCATTTGCTCATTTTTGCAGCTTATTTTTTTGTCTTTAACTCTTAGTTAAAGTAGGGCTCTGCTTTTAGGGAGGAGGGTACACTGTCACAACCTTCAGGGGTTCTGTGCAGCTCTTTTAATAGATACTTCTAGGCACCTGAAAGTTTTGAGTTCTTCCAAGGTGGTATGATTTATGGAAAGGTCTTTATCATTCTCCTGGCCTATGATCTCTTGTCTGTCCTGATATTGTGAGGAGGGTTCCAACTCCACTGTGGCCACCAAACTGTGATGTGTTAGGGTTCCTCCCTGCCCTGGGACTGCCACACATGATTACAACCCAGATCTGAGGATGGATAAAGTAACAGAGTCCTACCTCAGTGCTAGCAAAGAGACCCCTGTAGTCTTCTTCTAACCAGTTGTTTGACTCCCTTACTGTCAGTGGACTCAGAGCTCTGGAAGTAGCTCCTAGTGATTCAGTGGCTCCCAAGGCCTGCTTCTGCTTTGCTGGGACTTGGTCCCGTAGGTGAAGCCTGCACTGGACTGTGCTCCACTCTCACCCAGGTGTGACAGAACTTTTCTCTGGACTTCTAAGTTGTCTTAGGCTGGAAAGATGTTTTACCCCATCTTGTTGTCCTTTTATGGGTTCTATTACTCCTGAATTTGTTTTAAGCCACTATTTAAAAGTGTCTGGAAGGGCTTCAGGGAGAACTTAGGGAAGTCCCATCCTTTTCTCCACCATCTTGGCTCCACTTCACCATTCCAATCCCAGTTCCTTAACTCCAAATTTAACCCACTTACCAATGCACTGCACAAACCTTGTCCTGTCTGATAGTACTTCTTTCTCTGTCAGTGACGTAACAGGTGAGTCTCCTTCCCTTCCTGTAAGGTTAAAAAAGTTCTTTATGGCTTAGGGGAGAACTTATAATACTATGATTTCAGAACTTTAACCCTGAGGGAAAGGAAGGATTTTAGTTGAATCTATACAAATGGAGAATTATAAATAAGAAGCAAATTTTATGGGAATGATTAGTTAATTCAGTTTGGGGCATATGTAACTTTGAAGTAGTGGGGAAATATGTAGATGATACCAAGGATGGAGTTGGAAATGCATTTCTGATCTGAGCATCAAGATAGAGTTCAGGAGTATAGCTAGGGAGATTTTAGAATTATCCATAAATAAGCAAGATATGAAGCCCTAAATTGGGATTTCTAAGATTGAGGTGCTATAGAAGCTGAGATGAGAGAAGAGGGCCAGGAACAGAAATACTAGAGAATACTATATTTTTGGTACATGATCAAGAATGGTAGCTCATCAAACAAACATTTTATAATGAACCTAAACATGTGTTAGGTTCTGGGAATACAAACACAAGACTGAAATAGTTCCTTTACTCAAAGGATATACATTCTCATGGTGTAAATTTCATGTATAGACATATAAGATACATGCAAAGGTAACCTTAGAGGGGAAAATACTTGTCACTAACAGGTATCAGGAAAAGCTGTTGAACTGTCATTAAAGAAACCATGGTTTCTAAAAGGCAGCCTTCAAAGTACATAGAGAGGAGATCAATAATGTAAGGAAATTTGGAAATTAAGAAAAGGAAAATTTGTGAAGAGATTTAAATGCCAGACAAAGTAATTAATATTTGATCCTAGAAATAAAAGGGACTCATTGGAGTTTATTGAGCTATATGTTCAGATGTATGGTTTAGGAAAATCATTTTGGCAGGTATGTGGAGTATGGAATATGGAGTCCTTGTGTGGGGAAAGCAAATAGAAGATTCATGTTTTATTCCAGATAAAAGGTGATAAGGACTTGAATTAGAGTTGGAAGATATATGAACAAAAATAGAAGGGCTTATACTAGAACCAATAGAACAAGCAGGAGAGGTAAGAGAAAGAGTAATTATGTAGAGGTTAATGAATTAATGTTAAGTATTTCTGAGGTCACTATTTATTCTTACTCCTAATTAAAAATATTGGTAAAAGCAACTATATAACTATTGGTAAAGTTCAAACTGATCAGGGCATGGATTTATTTGAGACCTGGATTTGAAATATTTTTATGTGCCCTAAATTTAAAAGTTTATAGTCAGCTCTTAAGCTATTTGAATCTTTAGAGTGTGTTAGATGGGACAGAAAATCTTTAAAAGATAGAATTTCTTGCATGATATTTGACATTTTCTTTCTTTATAAGGCAAAGGGAAAAAATCTCAGTAGCCTTGATCACAGCATTTCATCATTCCCCAACCTATCTGAGAGCCCAAGGAGTATCTTTTCCACAATGAAAAGTAATAGACTAGAGGCAAAACCTGTTGAATGACTTTGTAAAAGCACTAAAGCATGATACCTAAAAGAAAAGTAGAAAAGGAAAGTTGAGTTATTCTTCCCCACTTAAATAAGACCAGTGCTGAGATATTAGGTGTTAGAGAAAGTATTAAAAATATAGTGTAAGGACTTTAGCTCCTTTCAGTAACATATTAGTAGAAGACTTCACTGCTCTGACTTTATTTTAGGATCTCAACCACAAGAGTGACTGCACAGAGATACCTATACCACCAATTAATAGGCCTGTATTCAAGGACCGAGGTCTCCACTTCTTAGCTATGTAACTTTGGGTAATTTACCTGGCCTTTCTAGGCCCTGGTATCTGCCACTATAAAATAAGCAAGTGAACAAGATACTGTCTCATGTCCCTTCCAATTCTAAAAAATATTATAAAATATCTTCATTGTTGTGTAGACTTGTGCTGGCTGGACTAAAATAATAATGATAAATGTAGATTATCTAAAGCATCCCTGGATTAAATGTCCTGAGATTAACTATGATGCAATAAAAGAAAAAGCAATCATTTATGTAGTCATTATTAACAAACCTCCTAGTATATATCTATAAATTTCTATACATAATAGAGTCTTTATAAATCTAGGATAAGAGTTATGAATTTGAACCCAGAAGACTTCAGTTCAGATATTTGCTTTGCTACTTAATTTCTATGACAGCTTCAGCTCTCTTAGCCAGTCTCCTCTTATATAAAATGAAGCAGATGAACTTGATAACATCTAAGATCTCTTTCATGTCTTACATCTGTGATCTTCTGAATTTGACCAAACTCATAATCACCTAAGTTCTCCTCTCATTATAGGAGTGAGATTCTGTTTCCAGTATAATTTCAAAAATATTTTTGGCACTTATGATCCTTAGTTCTGCAATTTGCAGATATTCTCCATGTATTTAAGGTTTCATCAATTGTTATTCCATCATTTAGTTGTGTCCAGATCTTTGTGACCCTATAGACCATAGAACATTAGGACCTTTTATTATTCATTATTGATGTCTATCCAAGTTCATGTTCATTGTTGCCAAGAAGCTATCTATATCATTTTCTGCCATTCTCTTCTCCCTTTGCCTTCAATCTTTCTCAGCATCAGGATCTTTTCTGATAAATCCTGTTTTCTTATTTTATGAACAAAAAATTTAAGTTCATCTTCAATATTTGATCTTTCAGAAATGGCCTGAATTAATTTCTTTAAGTCTTGACTGATTGGATATCCTTTCAGCCCAAGGGACTCTCAAAAATCTTCTCTAGCACTACAATTCAAAGCCATTGATTTTTCAGCATTCAGTTTTCTTTATTGTCCAACTCTCACAGCTATACATTGCTACTGGAAAAACCAGAGCTTTGATTATACAGACCACTTCTGGCATGGTAATATCTCTATTTCAACAGTTTTAAAATGTTTGTCTTTGCTATGAGAAGGGATTTTATCTAGATGATAGACATAGAGGGAAAGGGAGAGAGAGAGAGAAATGAAGAGAGAGAGGAGAGAGAGACAGAGACAGAGACAGAGACAGAGAGGCAGAGAGAGTCCCCTTTTTGTTTTTCAGTCAATAAATCAACATTTAATAACTACTTATTTTGTATCAGGCACTGTATTTAGTGCTGTGGATACAAAGAAAGGCAAAACATAGACTCTGATCTTAATTACCTCATATTTAAACATAGGATAAAACATTAAAGTAATTATGACCATACACAATATAAAATATGCACAATGTAAAGGCAGAATAATCTGAGAGGAATTGGTCTAGTGGCAGTGGGAGAAAGGTAGGATCAAGTCAGTAAAGTCAGTAACACATCCTACAAAGGTTGGAATTTAAGGTGAATCTGGAAGAAGGCCAGATAAGCTTGGAAAGAAAACTAGGAAACAGATGCAGTCCTGGGCAATGCATCCTTGGAGCTTGCACATTTAATGAACCTGCTTCTAGTAGAGGTTTTGTGAGTTTTAAATGGTCAAAAGAGCAAATGCCATCTATCTGGCAACCAGAGTCTAGGTTAGGGTTTCAGCATGCTAGCATATCCTTGGGGCTTGGGTCAGCAATAGATTGACCCCACAGTCAAACTGTAGGACTCCAGAACAGGGAAGTACATGTCCACAGGTTATACACATTCAGAAATGAATGTGGGGAGGAAGGAGAATCTTTGAACAAACTTCTCTAAGTTTGAGATAATTCTACCCATTTGTCAAGGTGGTATAGGGGAGAGTGTGTATAACCCAGGTGCTTTGGTGCTAAAATTTTAGTTTTCTTCTTGCTGTCTTCTCAGATGTTCTTTTGTAAGAGCTAATTGATTGGATAACTGAAATTGACTCCAGTTTCAGTTTACTAGCAGTAATTAGTAATTACAGTAAATGCTAATTACTAATAGTGGACATTGTAAACAACAGCCTGGGGTAAAGATCTTGGCCTCTCAAAATCCCAGTATAAACTCCATCTCCCTTCCCTTTAAAGATCACAAAGTGTAGCCATTTCCAATACTCCTTTATCCACAAGTTGGACAGAATAGAAATAATTGAGAAAGAAGGAAAAATTAAACTGCAGGTCACATGGTGACAGAACAAAAGACCTGAGCTTTCTTATTTCATTGAAGGCTCCTGGTCATTCTTGCTTCCTCATTTGAACATACCTTGGAAGGAAAAAAAAAACACTCTAGTTAGTTGGTGACCTGTATATGTAACAGGGGACTGGTGCTTGTGCTGAGGATCAGTGATTCAACTTTACACTTGGAAGATACTGAGAAATTAGTTTCTGGAAGAGTGATGATGAGGAAATTTGGGGAGGTGGGGAGCAGCATAAAAGACCTTCTATAACTGGTTCCCATCTGTTAAGCATGTAGAGGACAGCAGCCTCTTTAATAGCCTGTAGTTAAAGAATCAAAACTGGAAGCACCTTCAAAAGGGTTCAGTCAGCAATATGGAAATATGGTTAGTATACCTGTACATGAATAACCTATATCAGAGGGAGGGGAGAGTGAAGGAGAAAAAAAAATTGGAACTCAAAATCTTGTAAAAATGAACGTTGAAAATTATCTTTGCATATAATTGGAAAATATAAATACTATTAAGTGATAAAAAGTGATAAAAAGAAACAAACCAATTCCTATGGGTCCCAAAGAAGGAATTTATGAAGATACCATAGCCTACTCCATTGAATAAGTAGGAAATTCAGTGTGGGGTGTAGCAGTAAGGACCCTGGCAAACACAAGGGGTCCTACTGAACAGGTTCTTAGATCTACTTTTCTATAAGGAAAGCAACTTTTGGGGGGTCAACAACCACTTTAATCAACACATATACCAAGAGAGAAAATATAGGTAAGACCAACAGACAAGGTTTCCAACTGTCTGACCATAGGCAATACAATACATCTTTACCAGAGATAGAAGAACCAACATCTGAGTTTTCAAAGCCAGGGGGTTTCTTAAAACAGGTACCTGCAGTCTTATCTGGCACATGAAGCTTCTTCCTAAAACTAAGTCCCGAAGTAAAGCCTCACCTTGGAGCATTTATATACCTTTCAGAGCTGGAGGACATATCCCTCTGACCCAGTGCCTCAATAGACATTAACGAAAGGTATCAAGGCCTACTAATGGGCAGGGAAGATTTCTAACTCTTCCTCCCACCCAGCATTAACCTTATATTAATATTACATAGGTTCAATGCAAATATTTTCAGAATTTTTTAATGCATTGACCAGTTTTGATGCTTTTTCCTCTTCTTTTTTTCCTTTACAATATTGTTATATAAGAAGTTTCTCCATGAGTGGAAGAGGAGGGATACTGGGAGAAAATTTTATGATATAAAAAAAAAATAAAAGATATCAAGAAAATGTATTTAAAAAAAAGACAGTCAGTCTTGGATGCTTTCTACCTTTTGTTTGTATCTCATTACTAGATTTGACCTTTTCAAGGGTGGTGTGTGTTAAGAAACGATGCATTAAGGGAAGAAGCATTAGGCCTCACACGTTAAGGCTAATCTGTGGTCCTATGAAGAAGTTCTTTGTTTCAGGTAAAGGAAATTAATGTGGAGGTTGTGGGCTTGGGATTTTCAAAAGTTCAGGAGAGCTAAATTCTTCTAGGAATCTGTGCCATCAAGTCTATGAAGGTTTGAGACAAGAGGTACTTAATTTGGATATGAATCTTTTGGGATCAATCCTATGTAGATATTGTCTTAAAAGTGAGCCAACTCTCCCCAGCAACTAAAGTAGTATAAAAGAAAGATTCTTTCCAAGGCATTGGGAGAAAATATTTGTATTTTTGTACTTGCTATATCATAAAAGTAAACATATCCTTTGCTAATTGGTGTTAATCTGCTATTGTTGGCCTTTAATGAAAGCTCGCTGAAGAAGGCCCAACCTAATAGTGTTAGGGAAAAAAAAAAAAAAAAAAAAACCTAGATCAGTAGTCAATCCAAAGACTATTTTTCTTCATGTCATAAAGGCACCAGAACTGGAGGAAAGGGGCGGAGCCAAGATGGTGGAGTAGAAAGACGCATATACACATAGCTCCAAACCCACAGCACATAGAACATCTGTAAAAAGAACTCCTGGCGAATTCTGGAGCAGCAGAAGCCACAGAACTGTGGAGCAGAGGAGATTTCTGTTCCAGAGAGCCTGAAAACCTCTCGCAAAAGGTCCTTCACGCTGCAGACACAGAGCCAAGCCCAGCCCTGTGTTGGCCACAGCACCAAGAGGAGCGGATCTGAGCAGACTTCAGGGACGGAATCTCCAGCTGCCACGCAGGTCCCTCCCCCCACAGGTGACGGGGGTCAGTGAGAGGGTCTCTTTGGCGGGTTGACAGGAGAGTAGGGTTCCCTCATAACTCAGGCTCCCTCGGGAGGCAATAGCAGAGGCGGGAGCAGACCAGGGCTCCCCAAGCAGGCGGGAGCCCAGATCCATTGTTGAAGGTCTCTGCATAAACCCCCTGAGGGAACTGAGCCCTGTGTGGTGGCCCTGCCCCCACCTGAGCACCTGAACTTAATCTCACACTGAATAGCAGCCCCACCCCCACCCAAAGCCCTGAGGCTGGGAAGCAGCATTTGAATCTCAGACCCTAAGCACTGGCTGGGAGGATCAGGAGGCAAAGTGGATGTGAAGAGAATATTCAGAAGTCAAATCACTGGCTGGGAAAATGCCCAGAAAAGGGAAAAGAAATAAGACTATAGAAGGTTACTTTCTTGGTGAACAGGCATTTCCTCCCTTCCTTTCTGATGAGGAAGAACAATGTTTACCATCAGGGAAAGACACAGAAGTCAAGGCTTCTGTATCCCAACCCACCCAAAATCCTCAAAAAGTTAGAGAGGTGGAGGAAAAGCTAGGAAGAGAAATGAGAGACATGAAGTCAAAGCATGAACAGCAGGTCAGCACCCTGCTAAAGGAGACCCAAAAAAATGCTGAAGAAAACAACACCTTGAAAAATAGGCTAACTCAATTGGCAGAAGAGGTTCAAAAAGCCAATGAGGAGAAGATTGCTTTCAAAAGCAGAATTAGCCAAATGGAAAAGGAGGTTCAAAAGCTCACTGAAGAAAATAGTTCTTTCAAAATTAGAATGGAACAGATGGAGGATAATGACTTTATGAAAAACCAAGAAATCACAAAACAAAACCAAAAGAATGACAAAATGGAAGATAATATGAAATATCTCATTGGAAAAACAACTGACCTGGAGAATAGATCCAGGAGAGACAATTTAAAAATTATGGGACTACCTGAAAGCCTTGATCAAAAAAAGAGCCTAGACATCATCTTTCATGAAATTATCAAGGAAAACTGCCCTGAGATTCTAGAACCAGGGGGCAAAATATATATTGAAAGAATCCACTGATCACCTCCTGAAAGAGATCCAAAAAGAGACACTCCTAGGAACATTGTGGCCAAATTCCAGAGTTCCCTGGTCAAGGAGTAAATATTTCAAGCAGTTAGAAAGAAGCAATTCAAGTATTGTGGAAATACAATCAGGATAACACAAGATCTAGCAGCTTCTACATTAAGGGATGGAAGGGCATGGAATAGGATATTCCAGAAATCAAAGGAACTAGAACCAAAACCAAGAATCACCTACCCAGCAAAACTGAGTATAGTACTTCAGGGGAAAAATTGGTCTTTCAATGAAATAGAGAACTTTCAAGCATTCTTGACGAAAACACCAGAGCTGAAAAGAAAATTTGACTTTCAAACACAAGAATGAAGAGAAGCATGAAAAGGTGAACAGCAAAGAGAAGTCATAAGGGACTTACTAAAGTTGAACTGTTTACATTCCTACATGGAAAAACAATATTTGTAACTCTTGAAACTTTTCAGTATCTGGGTACTGGCTGGGATTACACACACACACATGCACACGCACACTCACACACACATAGAAACAGTGCACAGAGTAAATTGAAGAGGATGGGATCATATCTGTAAAAAATGAAATCAAGCAGTGAGAGAGAAATATATTGGGAGGAGAAAGGGAGAAATGAAATGGGGCAAATTATCTCTCATAAAAGAGGCAAGCAAAAGACTTATTAGTGGAGGGATAAAGAGGGGAGGTGAGAGAAAAACATGAAGTTTACTCTCATCACATTCCACTAAAGGAAGGAATAAAATGCACACTCATTTTGGTATGAAACCCTATCTTACAATACAGGAAAGTGGGGGATAAGGGGATAAGCAGGGTGGGGGGGATGATGGAAGGGAGGGCATGGGGAGGATGGAGCAATTTGAGGTCGACACTCATGGGGAGGGACAGGATCAAAGGAGAGAATAGAAGTAATGGGGGACAGGATAGGATGGAGGGAAATATAGTTAGTCTTATACAACATGACTATTAGGGAAGTCATTTGCAAAACTACACAAATTTGGCCTATATTGAATTGCCTGCCTTCCAAAGGGAAGGGGTGGGGAGGGAGGGAGGTAAAGACGTTGGAACTCAAAGTTTTAGGAACAACTATAGAGTACTGTTCTTGCCACTAGGTAATAAGAAATACAGGTAAAGGAGTATAGAAAGTTATCTGGCCCTACAGGACAAAAGAGAAGATGGAGACAAGGGCAGAGATGGATGGTAGAAGAGAGAGCAGATTGGCAATAGGGGCAATTAGAATGCTCGGTGTTTTGGGTGGGGGGTAGGGGACAAAAGTGGAGAAAATTTGGAACCCAAAATTTTCTTAAAATCAATGTTAAAAGTTAAAAAAAAAACTGGAAGAATACTAGCACATGTTCTTAATTGAGAAATTTTCGTTCAGGATCATCGGGTACCTTTTAGAGGCAAGCTCAAATGCCTAGTCACTTAAAACTCATTGTTCAGGTAGTCACTACACCAGAAATCAGTGCTGATAAGAAGAGAATTTCAAGTACAGGAGACAGTCAGTGAAAATGCACAATCAGGAGATGGAGTGTTGTGTGCATACCAAATTTGCCAGTGTTGCTGAGTGGTAGTTTGTGGAGGGGATTAAGGCACAAGAAACCTAGAAAGAAAGGAAGGAGACAGGCTTTGAAAAGTTTTCAATTCCAGTGTTTTATATTTGATCCTAAAGTTTATCAGTAGGTCATTTTCCTGCTCTGGATTATTTTTAAACATTTGTTAAGACAAACAGAGCAGGAGAACATATATGCTTCTGGTCAAACACTGTGATACAGTTCAGAAAACACTTTTCTGAAATAGACACAAAATCTTATAGTTACAAGAGACTTTAGAGATGTTTTAGTCTAATCCTTTTAATTTAAAAATAAGGAAGCTGAAGCCCAGAGAGATTGTATAACTTATTCAGGTCATCACAGTTATTTATTATATCTAGGACTAATATTCAGATATGCTGATCTAGTTATAAGAGCTTAATAATGAAGAAAAACAATAGATAAACAGAGAAGCAGGCAGATAGACAAGGAAATAATATATTTGAATAGCCTTTGATGACTAATTCATAGGATATCATTACCTAGACTGGAAAAAGAACAAAGAATTCTTAGTCTGAACCTACTCCCTAGAGTCTAACTAAGTAAGGTAATAAATCATCAAATAGAATGGATGTATATCCTTGTGTTAAAGGTCTCACATTCTATCAAGTTGTACGGTATACTCTTCAGAGGTTTCTCAATTCTACTGTTCATTACTCACTTGTAGATACCCCTTTGTCCCCGCATAATATGGGAAATTGGTCTACTCCCTTTGTGGGTTCACAAGGCTTAAAGAATGAATTAGCTTATTTATAGGATAAAGAAAGAAAATATATAATGATCAACTATAAAAGACTTGGCTACTCTAATCAACACAATGATCCAAGAGAATTTCAAAGGACTCATGATGAAAAAAAGTACTATCCACCTCCTAAGACAGAACTATAAAAATTGAAGTATAATTTTCTCAATTTATTTTTTTTTTGCTTTTTTAAAAAAATGTGGCTAATTTGGAAATATGTTTTGCATGATTGCAAATGTATAATTGATATTGTATTGATTGCTTTCTCATTGGATTTGAGAGATAATTTGAAACTCAAAATTTAAAAAGGAAAGGATGTTGAAAGTAAATAAGTAAGAAAATTTAAAAGAATAAAGGATGAGTTGCTAGGGAATATGGGAAAGGGATATATTTGGAAATGAAGGTGATGTTTTAAAAATTATCTCTAAATATAAGATAAATTCCTTTTTTTAAATATAAAAACCAGAGCTATTTTGAATAATTTAATTGCTCTGATCAATCCACTGACCAAAGATGATTCCAGAAGCATGGCCTTCAGGACACATATGACCCTCTAGGTCCTCAAGGGTGACTTTTTGGTTGAATGCAAACTCAGTAGGGCTAAATTTATAGACCTAGAGAGCCACACGTGGCCTTGAGGCTACCGGTTTCCCACTGCTAGACTAAATATACATAATGAGACATGGATTTTTGGACATTGCCAATGTAGGATGTTTTTTTCCCAGATATTTGTTGTAAAGTTTTGTTTTCTTTTGAAATGATGGGTAGAAGGTTGGAGAGAGGAAATAAAGGCTAATTTTTTTTAAATCATCTCCTTTTTCTAAATATTACAGCAAACACATCTGTAAGGGTCACATCAGTATTTTGTATGTACATACATTCATACATACAGACAGACATACACATATAAATATATAATATACAATGTCCTACATAGTCAAGAAATATAAAGCAGATATTATCTACACTCTGTAATTTTTATGTAATCACCCTTAAAATATAGTATGCTGACCTATGCCAGAACAAAATTCCTTCCAGCATGGGTGACATCCATTATTATCCTTGGGGAATCACATCCTAGCTTAGTAATTGACCAGATATTCTGGCTACAATTTCTGTGACTTGAAGTCATGTCTGAATACTAATCAGAAAATTTAGGTTTTACCATCTTCTTTAGAAGAGCTTATCATTATCTGTAGTCATTCTTATGAAATAAAATCAGAGGATTAGGGAATCACAATATTGGAAAAATCTTAGAGGTAATATTCTTCAATATCCAACCCACTGAGAAAATCCCTTCTGCAGGAACTCCATGCATAGATACCTATCCTACTTGCCAATCCAATGCTTGATCACTATGAATGAAGAAAAACTCCCTTTCTCACATAACATTCTTTTTTTTTTTAGCAATAGAGATAAACAAAAATTCTTAAATAGATGCATATGTGTAAATTTACATTTTGCATTCCAGAAAAGGTTATTTTCTTCTGTATGTATATACGCACAGATATATACATACACATATGTATGCATATATAACTGTAGCTAGATATAGATATACATACACACATATGCATGTGTATTTTGTGTTTATACATGTGTAGCTGCTTGATAAATTATATCTCTATCTGCTTGATAATTTTTATAGAATTTATATTTTAGAACTCTAATTTAATATATATTTATAATGCATAAATTTATAGTACATAAGTTATATGTAATATACTTATATATATATAATTATAAAACAGATAGAAAAGGGATATGATCATTTCTATGCTCAAAATAATAAGGTTATAAAAGGATATATAAAAGTCTTTATTTCTAGGATGGCATTTCAACATATAAAATTAACCTATTTTGGAAAATCTATAGTCATGGAATGTATGAAGCAAGAATTACAATGTCTTGAACATCAAATTTAATTTTCCATTAGATTATGTTGATGATTAAATTATTCTGATGTGAGGGTTATTGTGCCCTTGAGCCAAAATTTAACAGTCCACTTACAATCTTTTGCACTAGCAATAATAGATTTACTTGGATGACTGTACACATACCAATGTATTTAAATGAAACACATATGGCATTAATCTTCTTTTATAATGCTCATATTTAGGTTATAAGGAAATCTTGAGATGGTTAATTTGTCTTTAAATTGTGAATATTGTAAGTATCAACATTTAAATCAATATTAGGAGAAGAAGAGCTGGTAGAAATATTTTTTCATCATAGCAACCTAAAGCATATCAATCAGTGGAAATTTCTGTACACTATACAGTTTTCATTGAATGTTGGTTTCTAATATATCTCCCCCAAATTCCATGATTAGCCCTAAAAGTAACCAAATACATAATGTGAGATCTGATCACAATAGCATCTCATCCTTCTTTCTCCTATGAAATAAAGAACTCTATAGGAATGTTTCAGCATCTATGTTTTTATTAGGTCTCTAATAAAATTCTACTTTCATACTTATTTAGAATGGAGATAACTGTGTTCTTGAAATCTATGTAAGTGGGGCACAAGTTTTGCTAAATGTAACCAAGTTGAACACAGAATTATTGTAACAAAAGGTATAGAACTGAAAGAAATGTAAATTGTAGCTTAGTCAAACTCTCTCAGTTTACATTGTGAGGAAACTGAGGTTCAAAGATGCTAAGTTAGAAGTGGCATTTGAACTCAGGTTTTCCTGACTCCAGGTTCAGCAATTTTTTTTATCATATCATGCTGCCAGTAGAAGGATTGTGGCACAGGGTCACCAAGAAGTTAGAAATCTATTATTTGAGAACAAGGCTATTAATTTTGGAGGGACTTCTACAGGAATTTTTTTTTTTTTTTACATGGTAAGTTACAAGATAAAACTACTCCAGCCAGGATGAGTTGTTGTCTGGACAGAGGGCGCATTTTCACACTGCTACAAAATGTATTTTTTGAAGAATTGGCATGATTTAAGAGTTTACAGGATTTTACTATTTTACTGGATTTATGATTTCTTGAATGAATGCCAAAAAATATTTCATGCTTATTCTGTGTCATTTGCCATGTTAATTGCTAGGTATATAAACTAAAAAAGTAAGAGAGTTCCTGGACTCAAGGTGCTTACATTCTAATGGGAGAAATAGGTTTTTCCTCTAGAAGATAGATATGCAAGGCCTGGCTGGAAAAAAGGATTGATGGATTGATGGTCTGAGAGGCTTTGCTGCTCCTGGAGATCTAGGCCTAACCATCTCATTAGTGGCTATTGCTCAATGATTCCTATTGGTGGTGGCAGGAAAGGGGTGATTTGTCCTTCTCCAGGTAAGAGCTGGGGCCAATACTATATCCAGAGTTCCTGGGCTCAGGATCCTGGGTCACCTATATGGGTGGGTGAAGGAAAGTGGTAGTAATGGTTGTAGTAATTTTTTGACATTATAGGTGGTTATTCATAAGATATTTCCTCTACAGACTCAGATTGGTGCTACCTCTGCAATTAATAATCTAGGAAAGTTTTATTTTCTTTTATTCCCATGGATGTGGGGTTTAGAAAGATGTGAGCTGGGAGACTCTATAACTTGTCAGGGATCATACTCACCTTTTAGGAGGATTCAAACATATATTTTCTTGACTGAGACCAGAAGTCTGCCCATTGTTTCACTTTTTCAGTCATGATGAGTTTTAATACTTATATTTTAAATATTTTTGGAGAACTTAACAGTATATTTGTGTATCAATAAGGACCCCAACATACACAGAGGGGCCTACTATCCCAGGTTCTTAAATCTGCATTTATAAAAGGAAAGGCAGCTTTTGAGGGATTCGCAATCACTTTAATCAGTTCCAACTTTAATCAAGTGTGCTTCCAGACACACCTTTCTATCTTTTACATTCCCAAAGTTACCAAGCCTTCCACCTATCTAACAAACAACTTTTTTACCTTTATCAAAACCAACAGACAGGGCTCTACTGCCTGAATCAGAGCAATATTGCATAAGAGGCTTTACATCTGAGCAGTCAAGGGGTGTGAACATATGGCCACTCAGAGTGTCGACCAGGTAATCATAAGATCCTTTTCATAAGAGAACCCCCAAAGAAAAATACTAAGCTCCCCAGTATATATAGTGAAGACCTGGCTTCTCATGGCTCAGAGTGAGCACGCATGAAATTCACATGACTCAGTATGGTTGTAAACCATTAGGGCTCAAAGGGGACTGAACCCTTATGTGCTCACAATCTAGCTTGAGTCTGCAAAACAACTCCTGACAAACTAATCACATTTTCCTTGCTGTTACAATTTATAACTGAGAATGGGCAAAGATCATTACCAATATTTCATCCTTGTATTCTACAGTCTAGAATACATAACTTTACAAGTCTCTTATATCTGTCTAAAATACAGGTTTTCAACTCAGCATAGCCCCATTAATATCAAAAAAAGTAGATATGCTTCAATTTATTGATATGTGTTTCTCATTACCTATTTTTAGAACAACAAGGAAGGGGACCAACTTAAGAATTTAATAGGGTTTTTATTCCATTTTCAAATAAAGAAACCAGGTATGTCACCATTCCTTCTTTCTTCTGTTTCTACAGAATTAAATTCAAATAAAAAATCCTTCATTGATTCCTAGACCTTCCTAGTTAGAGACTTCAAGGGGAGACTTTGGAACGTGTATAAACAGATCACTAACAGAGATTTCTTGCCAGATAGCTGGAATGAGATGAAATCACATGACAAACATACAAAGATGTATAAAGATTAAACCTTCACATTCAGTGTCCCCTGACTAAATCCTGTGGGCAGCTTCCATTTTATCAATCCATATATTTCACCTCTCTTGAGATATCACAGTCTTTATGTCTTTATCTTCATCTCATCCTCAGTTCTTTTCTCTGGTCCCTGTCTGTGACTAACAAACCAAAGAGAAAAAAAAAATTGTGACTTACAGGTTAATTTCTATTAACGTTTTAACTTAAATTGATTTCCAGGCAGAAATAAAAGAACATAGAAACAAAGAAAGAAAAAAGAAAAGAAAGAAGGAAGAAAAAGAATCCTTTCTATATATCATTTCTAAAAAGATTAAATGACAGAGAAATGAGAAATCATCTCCTCCCCCCCCACACACACACCTGTTCTGAGTGGTGCTGAGAAGAATCTAAAATAAAACCTATGTTACGGCAATACTTTTAAGCTTAGTTGAAATATTGAAGCTTGGACTGAGTTCCTGGAAAATAAAAGTTTATTCTTTTCACCTGGCCTTCTTTCAAACATCCCTTTTGTTGTTTTTGCGTTCTCTCTTTTCCCAAATCTCCCGATGATAAGTAACACTGCTTTGTTCTCTGCCAGTGGGTTCCTTTGGCACTGGAATTTCAGCTTGATGTAGGCTTAAGAGGTTTGCCTTTAGGAAGTACCATGTATGTTCATGCACATGTGAGCCTTACACGGTGTATTTAGATAAAATGTTCTTTCTTTAAATCTTCATTTCATTCTGAATCAAAAACTGTTGTGATCAGCACTTTTGACTTGTACAGATTACTTAGAAAAGCAGTTAAGACCAAAGTATTAGAAGAACCATTTCTTCCATGAAAATCAGGGTCAAGAGTGGCATAGCGCAACTCTGTAGGGCCTATGGCCAAATGTAAAGGAGTAGTTAGCTATTTAGTGGAGATTGGACCCTGGAGAATAATTAAACTCCTGCAACTTCCTTGAGTAGGCTCACCATCTAATGGGAAATGTAGAAAGAGAGAATGAAAGAGCTTTTTGAGATTTTAATTTAATTAGATTACCTCTTAATGTTTGCCATTATTACTCATCCACATTGTTACCAATAAAAACAAATTACTCCAATCCTTCTTATGGCATTTTATTTCATTTGTTTGTCTTCTGCCTGTTTAAGTCCATTTTTTTCCCTTTTATACAATTTACAACATTGATGTTTATCTCATTATCTTCTGTTTAAAAAATTTCAATGAAAAGACCTTGAAATTTCATTTTCTCTTTTTCTTCTAATATGAGTAAATGTCATTATGACCTGAAATTGTTTTAGAAAATATGTCCAGATCTGATAATATTAACTGTTCACAATGATATGGCTGAGGGATTAAGTAAAACCAATATAAGATTACCAGCTCTGTTTAATACATGAGTCTCTTGCAAGACATGGTGGATAAAGTCTGACTTAACATCCCAAAGACCTGGGCTTGTCACAGGGCAGGATATTTAACCTTTGTGAACTTCAGGCAAGTGCCTACGATATATAAATATTGAGACAGAGAGGTTTTCCAGGGAGTTCCAACACTTATGAAATTGCAGGTTTTCCGCTATTACCACTGGTATCAGAAAAAAAGTCTATCTTTTCCATATAGAAATATAAACAAATACGAATTTATTTATAAGTATTTACTATGTTCTCAAAGTTGTTCCAGGAAGGAGTAAACAAAGACAATGCCTCAGGAATCTGCCAAATCTCTGAAGGGGGGATATAGTCTTATGGGATGAGAGGATGGGTCCTATCCTACCTATGAAAATGAGAGTTGAGATGAGAACCCTCAGAGCTTATATGAGCTACATCAGGATCTGTGATTAAACGTTAATTATATTTTCTCTATGTTCCAGGTGCTTTGATAGGCCCTGGGAATATAAAAACAAAAAGTGAAAGTCCTTGTTGTCATAGGTCTTACATTCTAGGTAAGCAAACAACATGTCCATATGTGAGTAGATACAAAATATATACAAAATGCATCAAAAAATGTATAGGGAGGGTCATGGGAACACTAGTAGCTTAGTGAATGTGGGATTGGGAAGATAAGTAAAAACTTCTTTAGAAGGTGGCGATTGATTTCAACTTGAGGGAAACTAGAGATTTTAACAAGCACAAGTACAAAAGAAACAGATCTTAGGTGTTGAAGTTAGACTGTGTAGACTGAGATACACAAGTCCTCCAAAAATCCAAGGTTTAAGCAAGGCTATAAAGTTTACATGATTGTACATATTTCATAAGGCCAGATATTAGGGGAGGTGGGGGAAATAATACTACTACCTTCACTATCACCCATGCACTATTCAAATCCTGAACTCTTATTGGAAGAAATTCAGCATATTTCACATATCATGTTGGCCCAGTGAGAGAATCTCTCCCAAATGACCAAAGTCTAGGCCACTGGGGGAATAATTCCATTTGTAAATTCTTTGTATTATACTGTGTTTCACATTCACTTTAAGTAATTGGATGTTATATTCTGGCATTATAAGTTACTCATTTGGTTTATTCCTCTTTAATTTGAAAGACAGGAAGAACTGGCAATGAACTGGTGAGCTTATCCATAGACCTTCACTCATTATTTCTCTGTAGTAGAGCATTCAAAAACTTCACAATAGCAGTTCTTTTTGAATGAAGGATAGGATGCATTAAAATTATCCAGAAGGTCTGTTGTAACATGGGAGGGCATTGATAATCAGTGGGCTACAAAAGTGAAC
The DNA here is from genome assembly GCF_028372415.1 of Notamacropus eugenii. Taxonomy (NCBI): domain Eukaryota; kingdom Metazoa; phylum Chordata; class Mammalia; order Diprotodontia; family Macropodidae; genus Notamacropus; species Notamacropus eugenii. The sequence goes on along the minus strand of NC_092874.1, from coordinate 144,221,041 downwards.
TGCAGTTTCAGAAATCTGAAGAAAATTTTGAGGGTAAAACTACAATTAAAATCCCACTGAAAGCCTGTCATTTTCCCCTTCCATTATGACCTCTTAGACTGACTATTATTTTGAAGCTGAAAGCCAAATATGAGGGTGGAGACCAAAATCACTGTCAAACCTGGTACCACTAGCACTAATGGTCATTGGAACAATTGCTACAGAGAAAGAATAGAGTTTTCAGAAGTCCTGGAAAAATTTAATTACCCAAAAGAGTTTGACAGCCTTACATAGTTTAAAAAATAGTAACTTTCAAATTGATCTCTTTTAGAATTCCAGACATTGCTAAGAGAGATGGCTTTATATTCATAAACCCCAAGGGGGTAAGGGCATAATTCATGGAACACTAAAGAAAAGTTTGACATGAGACATTAAAAACTTGACTTGCAGTTCAAGTCTACTTGTTGGAAATTTTAAATCTTCACAGTCCTTGATCCATTCTAAGCCAGATTGCTTTCTTTTTCAATTGTTTCCTCAGAAGGGCATGATTTTGTCCTTTTAATTCAGGTATTGGGTGAACTGAAAGATGGAAAAAAGATCAATTAAAGAAAGATATCATGGTCAAATTTTCTCTCTGCTGAGTGTATGCCCTCATGTTAAACCTTATTAAACCATATGCAATTAATACTAATGCCTGGAGGTACATGCATGAAAAGGACAATGGACTGATTCTTCAACTATATAAAGTTCTCAATCTGAAAAGATTCCTCTGCTTTATTGGTTTATGTTGTTAATGTTTTAATGATTAATCTCATGATAATGGAGGGTGTGTCTCTGCTGACAAATTAACTGAAAGGATTCTATTTTTAGCCATCTTAAACTCTCATACATTGATCGATTGAATTGACCACAGCATTCTAAATCTGAAAATTGCAGTCAGTTCCAGATTGATCATTCTTAAATCAGGTAATTGTCAAAGACAGACATTTTTGGGTTTTCACTTTAAAAAAAAATCATCTTATTAGGACATATACTTTTTATTTTTATATAACATTCATTACTAAATATATCCCTCCCCACAAATTAAACAGAGCCCAACTCTTAGAACAATGATAAAAAACAAAGAGAAAAATTTCAAGAAAATGAAAACATTAATCACATCTTAAAGTATATGCAATATTCAACAACCATAGTCCCTCACTCTTGCAAGAAGGAAAGAAGATGATTTTTTTTTTCAATTCTTTGATAGGACCAATTCGGCATTAGAACTACTCAATTCACTTTTTTTCATGTCTTTCCTTTCTCCTTCCCTCCTACCTTCTGTACTTTTCTTCTACTTCCTGCCTTCCTTGTTCTTTCCATTTGCATAGCTATAGTTATTGTATTGTATATCTACCTTTTTTACTTTACCGCACTCTAGATTTGTTTATATGACTTCCCATTTTTCTCTTTATAGTTATCACTTCTAATGTCACAATAATATTTCATAATTTTTTACTTAGTCATTCACCAACTGATAGACGATTACTATATTTCCAGTTCTTTGCAATCAAAAAGGTCTGAAAATGTTTTGATTTATGTGGGACTTTTCTACAGGCATTAACATTTAGACTATGACATTCTCATTTGTTTATTTGTTTTGCTCAGAGGTAAAGTAAGTTTCTGCCATATAAAGGCAGCAGCACCCAAAAGATTGCAGTATGCTTAGGGCTAAGACAATTTCTGTATGCCTTAAATAAATGGCTAGGAGTTTTCTATTATGTCATACACAGGTTGTAAGTTCCATTGATAGAGAGAATTATCTAGTCAAATCTGGCTCCCTCTCACCTTCTAATACATTGTTCACCCTCACGTATTCTGGTCTCTTTTTGATTTCTCACACAAAATACTCCATTTCCTGATTCTGGATATTTTCACTGACTATTTCTCATGCCTTGCATTTGTTACATCTTAGCTCTGCCTCCTGGAATCACTGTTTTCCTTCAAGTCCTATTTAAAATTGCACATTCTATAAGAAACCTTTCCTGATGTCTTCCCTCTGTTGATTTACTTTAATTTATCATACACATGCATGCACACACACCCATACATGTGTGTGTATAATCTTGTTATCTTATTTGTGAATGTTGTGTGTTGTTCCCCACATTATACAATGAGTCCTTAAAAGCAGGGATAGTCTTTTATTTTCCTTTTTTTATCCCAGAACTTAGCAAGTACATGGTACATATTAAATACTTAATAAATGCTTGTTGACTGACTGTTTCAGAAGAGAGGGAAGGAAAGGGAATACACATTTATACAGTGCCTACTACATGTCAGGCTAAGCACACACACACACACACACACACACACACACAATCTAGCTATCTGTGTATCTCTCTCTCTATCCAACCACACGTACATACATAAAATCTCATTTGATTAAAAGAGCTATTTTCAGTTCCAAATAAATTTGGAACTCCGAAACAGAACCCCAGTCCTCCTTCCCTAGTTATAGCTCTGGGAAATAATTAGCAGAAGTACAAGGAGGTGTGAGACATGCTTCACAGTCTATTATTGTGCATAGGAATGAATAATAATCTAGGTTTATAAGGGATGATGAATAAGAATCTAGGTTTATAAAAGATTATGAATAGAACAATACACCACAATTTTTGTCCAAACAAAACACAACATTATCATTTTTAGGTAGCTGTGGTCATAAAGAATTGCCCTATAATCATACATTACATATATTAATGTATGTCACGTTAAACATATTAATGTATATTACACTATATACAAACATTGTGTAATCACACATTAATGTCAACTCTACTAAAGCATTTTTACTGCTGAAATATATCAATATCCTTGAGTCTTCATGTCACTTTAACAAAAAAGGCAGTAACTAGAGAGCTAAGCAATTATTGCTGCCTGCAAATATTAAGAAAATGAAATTTAAAAGTGAAAATCAATATAAATAATTTGACAATTTCATATAAATATCAGTATCATTTAATATTTAGTACATATTTAATCTAAATATTTCCTAATATCCTTGATTTAGATACGTTGAAAAGTCCTCTCCAAAAACAAAATGAAGTTTGTTTTCTTTTCAGGAGACAGTGAGAAAGTTGTGGAGTATGAAGGGAAGTGGGTCTCCTGGTTATTTTAGATAAATTTCTAGAGATTGAGTGGGACACTAATTGGAACATCATTAAATGAGAAGGCATGGCCTTACATGCATCAATAGTCTGTTTTCTTTCAGGTTGACAAAACGAACAATTCCAAGAATCATGCTGAACATTGTAATCTGATAATTAAGGAAGGACTCAGTAGACCATGGAAAGAAAACAGGAAAATTAAATTTAAAAAGAAGTCAATGGAGTGGTAGACACCAGGTGACACAAACCCATCAAATTAAGATGCTCTCAAGGCAGAGTATTAAAAAAAAATATTCTAGAGAAATGTGATTTCCTAGGATTATCAAAGAAACACTGTATATGATCATCATAGAATGACATAGATTTTGCATGTCCATATCCTGAAGGTTATTTTTGTTTTCATCCATTACCTTACTTTAGACTACGGTAGACAAGTAGTATGATAATTTAACTAAATAAAACCTTATTTGAGTGGGTTTGCTGGTGTACAGTTCAAAGTTCCTTTTTACAGAATATGGAGCCAAAGAAATTTTGAAATCTTTACATTTTTATCACCTATGTGATCTTAGGAAAGTCACCTAACCTCTTTAGATTTGACTTCCTCATCTGCAAAATGAGGATATTAAACTAGATGCTGTCTAAAGTCTTTCCCAGCTAGAAACCTATTATTTATGACCCTCTTCCTTCATAGGTATATTTGCTTTTCATGGTAATAGGAGAAAGAAAACTAAATTAGGATCCACTCAGACATGGGTATCTGTTGCATACAACAGTTTGGGCAGGGCTTAGTGGATAAAGCACTTCTAATATTACCTCAGACATTTAGAAATTGTGGGATGCCGGCCAAATAAGATAATCTCTGATCCAATGTCTGTTTTATCATCTATAAAAGGAATGTAATAAAAGAACTAACCTTATAGCTTATGAGTAGTAGATGGAGATGAATGTGTTTGTCATCTTAGAACTTATTTCACATGTTTTGTTCAGGATTTGATCTTGAATTGGAAGCAATTTCAAAGGAAAACTAATTTAATCCCCTCATTTTACAGTTGAAGCAATTGAGGTCTAGAGAAATAATTGCCTAAGAGCACAAAGATAGTAAGCCTCAGACTTAAAACTTGAAACAAATTCCTCTAGTGAAGGCTTCTATATATTATGCCACATTGCCTGTGTATGAAATCATTTCATAAGCCTTGAAGGTCTGCATAAATAAAGTTACTATCATCCATCACCAATGCCAGTAACAACAAGATAATGATCATTCACTCATTCAAGGTCGATTTATGTTTCATTTCATATTATCCTCCATTTCAGAGCTAAGACACCTAGGTGATGCTGTGGTTAGAGCTCTGGTCCTGGAGGGAGGAAGACCTCAGTTCATATCCAGCCTTGGATACTAACTGTGTGACCCTGGGCAAGTCACTCTTATCTCTAGATAAAGGAAGCTACTTGTGAACAAAGGTCTTCTGCAACATTCATCAAATCAAATTGTACAACATGGGTACCTTTCTTTTTTTTTTTTTCTACCTTGAAAGGCTGATCTGTTTTACACTTCTGCTGATATAGTAGACCAACTGTATAAAGGTCTAGCCTTTGGGATAGAAAGACTAACCTTCAAGTCTTTTTTTAAAAAATTATTTTAATGTTCTACAATCACTACCATAAAACTTAGATTTTTACCACCCCACCTGCCCCCCAGAACCCCCCCCTCCCTCCCCAAGATTGCGTACAATTCTATATAGGATCTACATACACTTTCCTATTGAATACATTTTCACTATAGTCATGTTGTGTAGATGAACTAAATAAACTGAAGAAATCATATAACAAATCAATACATAATATACACACGCACACACACAAACATGAACTGCTACATTCTGTGAATGAATTCCATACTTCTTTCCCTGGGTGTGGAAGGCATTTTGCCTTAGAAAACCACTGAGAATTTTTTTTTAAGTTCTTGCATTATTGCGAAGTTCCAAGTCTACCAGAAAAAAGTATCGCACACTGGGGTCATTGCTGTGCACAAAGTTCTCCTGGTTCTGCTCCTTTCACGCAGCATCAGATCATATAAGTCCCTCCAGGCCTCTCTGAAGTCTTCTTGCTGATCATTTCTCATAGCACAATAGTATTCCATTACATTCATATACCATAATTTATTCAGCCATTCCCCAATTGATGGGCATCCCCTTGATTTCCAGTTTTTGGCCACCACAAAGAGTGCTGCTATAAATAATGTTGTACATGTGAGACTCTTTCCCACATTTATGATCTCTTGGGGATACAGTCCTAGAAGCAGTATTGCTGAGTCAAAGGGTATGTATATTTTTGTAAACCTTTGGGCATAGTTCCAAATTGCTCTCCAGAATGGTTGAATGAGCTCACTCCTTCACCAGCAAGGAATTCGTGTTCCAACTCTCCCACATACTCTCCAACATTTATCATTTTTCTGTTCTGTCATGTTTGCCAATCTTATAGGTGTGATGTAGTACCTCAGAATTGTTTTGATTTGCATCTCTCTAATCAAAAGTGATTTAAAGCATTTTCATATGATTATAGATATTTTAAATTTCTTCCTCTGAAAATTGCCTGTTCATATCCTTTGACCATTTATCAATTGGGCAATGACTTGTATTGCTGTACATTTGACTCAGTTCTCTATATATTCGATAAATGAAGCCTTTATCCCCAAGAATAGCTGTAATTTTTTTTCTCAATTTACTACATCCCTCCGAATTTTGGTTGCATTGTGTTTTGTTGTGCAAAACTTTTTCAGTTTAATGTAATCCAAGTTATCCATCTTGCATTTCATAATGCTTTCTATCTCTTCTTTAGTAAAAAATATTCTTCCCTTCTCCATAAATCTGATAAATACACTATCCCTTGTTCCTTCAGTTCATCCATGGTATCAATCTTTATACCTACATCGTGTACCCATTTGGGCTTTACCCTTGTGCATGGTGTCAGGCATGGGTCTATGCCTAGTTTCCACCACACTTTATCCAGTTTTCCCAGCAATTTTTGTTGAACAGTGAGTTCTTATCCCAGAAGCTGAGATCCTTGGGTTTATCAAACAGGAGATTGCTATATTCCTTCCTTTCTGTTTCTTAGCCAGTACCAAGTGGTTCTGATAATTGCTGCTTTATAGTACAATTTGAGATCTGCTAGCACTAGACCACCTTCCCTATCATTTCTTTTCGTTAGTCCCTTTGATATTCTGGACCTTTTGTTCTTCCAGATGAATTTAGATATTATTTTTTCCAGCTCTAGAAAATAATTATCTGATAGTTTAATTGGTATGGCACTAAATAAGTAAATCAATTTAGGTAAAATTGTCATTTTTACTATATTGGCTTGGCCTATCCATCTGATGTTTTTCCACTACTTAAATCTGATTTTATTTGTGAAAAAAGTGTCTTGTAATTGTGTTCATATAGTCCCTGGGTTTGTTTTGGTAGGTAAACTCCCAAATATTTTACAGTGTCTACCCTAGCTTTAAATGGGATTTCTCTTTCTATCTCTTGTTATTGGACTTTGCTGCTAACGTGTAGGAATGCAGAAGATTTGTGTAGGTTTATTTTGTAACCTGCAACTTTGCCAAAGTTGTTTATCATTTCAAGTAGTTTTTTACTTGAGTCTCTGGGATTCTCTAAGTATATCATCATATCATCTGCAAAGAGTGATAACTTAGTTTCTTCCTTGCCTATTCTTGTTCCTTCTATTTCTTTGTCTTGTCTAATTGCTACAGCTAACATTTCTAGTACCATATTGAATAATAATGGTGATAATGGACATCTTTCTTTCACCCCTGATCTTACTGGAAATGCATCTAGCTTATCCCCATTGCATACAGTACTTGCTGAAGGTTTTAGGTAGATACTGCTTATTATTTTATGGAAAGTTCCCTTGATTCCTATGTTCTCCAGGGTTTGTAATAGGAATAGATCTTGTATTTTGTTGAAAAATTTTTCTGCATCTATTGAGATAATCATGTGGTTTTTGTTAGTTTTGTTGCTGATATAATTGATAATGCTAATAGTTTTCCTAATATTGAATGAGTCCTGCATTCCTGGTATGAATCCTATCTGATCGTAGTGTATTATTCTCGTGATAAGATGCTGTATTCGTTTTGCTAAAATCTTATTTACAATTTTTGCATCGATATTCTTTAGGGAAAATGGTCTATAATTTTCTTTCTCTGTTTTGTCTGTTCCTGGTTTAGGTATCAAACCATATTTGTATCATAGAAAGAATTTGGGAGGACTCCTTCTTCCCTAATTTTCAAAAATTGTCTATATAGTATTGCAGTTAACTGTTCTTTAAATGTTTCATAGAATTCACTTGTGAATCCATCTGGCCCTGGACATTTTTTCCTAAGGAGTTCATTGATGGCTTGTTCAATTTCTTTTTCTGAGATGAGGTTGTTTAAGTATTCAACTTCCTGTTCTGTTAATCTGGGCAATTTGCGTTTTTGAAAATAGTCATCCATCTCATTTAGATTATCGAATTCGTGGGCATAAAGTTGGGCAAAGTAATTTCTAATTATTGTTTTAATTTCCTCCTCATTGGAGGTGAATTCACCCCTTTTCTTTTTGATGTTGGCAATTTGATTTTCTTCTTTCTTTTTTTTTGATCATATTCACAAAAGGTTTATCAATTTTATTAGTTTTTTCATAAAATCAACTATTGGTTTTGTTTATTAATTCAATAGTTTTCTTAATTTCAATTTTATTAATCTCTCCTTTAGTTTTCAGTATTTCTAATTTGGTATTTACTTGGGGATTTTCAATTTGTTCTTTTTCTTGCTTTTTCAGCTGCATGCCCAAGTCATTGATCTCCTCTTTCTTTATTTTATTTACATAGGCATTCAAAGATATAAAATTTCCCCTAAGAACTGCTTTCTTAGTATCCCATAAGATTTGGTAGGTTATCTCATTATTGTCATTCTCTTGAATGAAGTTGTTGATTTTTTCTATTATTTCTTCTTTAACCCACTCCTTCTTTAAGATTAGATTATTGTTTTCATTTGATTTTTGGTTTATCTTTCCATTGCCTTTTATTACATATAATTTTTATTGCTTTATGATCTGAGAAGGATGCATTGATTATCTCTGCCTTTCTGCACTGTATTGTGAGGTTTGTATGTTCTAGTATATGGTCAATTTTTGTAAATGTGGCATGTACCACTGAAAACAAGGTGTATTCCTTTCTATTCTCATTCGATTTTCTCCAGAGATCTGTCATATGTACCGTATTCAGAATTTTATTTACCTCCTTAACCTTTTTCTTGTTTATTTTGAGGTTAGATTTATCACGGTCAGAGAGGGTGAGGTTGAGGTCCCCCACTAGTATAGTTCTGCTGTCAGTTTCTTCCTTCAACTCCTCCAATCTCTCCTCTAAGAATCTGGATACTATACCACTTGGAGCATACATATTTAGTAACGATATTGCTTCATTGTCTATGGTGCCTTTTAGCAGGATATAGTTGCCATTCTTATCTCTTTTGATTAGATCTATTTCTGCTTTTGCTTTGTCTGAGATTAGGATTGCTACTCCTGCTTTTCTTACATCAGCTGAGGCACAATGTATTCTGCTCCAACCTTTGACTTTTATCCTGTGTGCATCCCCCCATTTCAAATGTGTTTCTTGTAAACAACATATTGTTGGACTATGACTTTTAATCCATTCTGCTATCCATCTCCATTTTATGGGAGAGTTCATTCCGTTCACATTCACAGTTATGATTACAATCTGTGTATTTCCCTCCATCCTCTTTCCCACCGTTTGTGCTTTTAGCTCTCCCATCTCTCTTCCCCACCTCAACAGTTTTCACTTTTCCCCACCTCTTCCTCCAGCCTTCCCTTCCTTCTTTTAGCCCCCCTCCCTTTTACTCCCCTTTACCTTTACTATTTCTTCCCTCCCTTTTAGCTTCCCTCCCCTTTCTTCCCCCTTCCCCTCCTACTACCTACAGAGCTAGTTAGGATTATCTACTTAAGTTTATTGTTCCCTCCTTGAATCAAATCAGATGAGAGTACCTCTCAAACAATGCTCATCTCCCTCCCCTCTTTCCCTCTACTATAATTTTGTACTTCTTCCTGTGATGTAATTTACCATTTTCTGCTACCTCCTTTTCACACCTCCTGTTACAATCCCTTCTCATACTTAAAGCATATTTTTAATATGACATAATTTACGTTACACCCATTACCTCTATGTATATCCTTTTTATATTTAGTAATAGATGTACAATTCTCAAGATTAACAGGAATCACTTTCCCTTATGTGAAGGTAAACAGTTTGCCCAAATTGAGTAACAAGTTTTTTTTGTTTGTTTGTTTGTTTTCCCCCTGTTTACCTTTTTATGCTTCTCTTGAGACCTACATTTGAAGATTGAATTGTCTATTAAGTTCCGGCGTTTTTGTCAGGAAGGCCTGAAACTTCCTTACTTTGTTGAATGACCATCTCCTTGCTTGAAATGTTATGCTGAACTTTGCTGGGTAGTCGATCCTTAGTTATAGTCCCAATTCCTTTGCCTTACGGAATGTTGGATTCTAATTCCTTCAATCTTTTAATGTAGGAGCTGCAAGATCCTCTGCGATCCTGACTGTAGCTCCTTAATATTTGAATGGTTTCTTTCTGGCTGCCCATAGAATTTTCTCCTTCGCTTGATAGTTCTGGAATTTGGAAATGATATTTCTTGGGGTTTTGAGTTTGGGATCCCTTTCAGGAGGTGAACCGTGGATTGTTTCGATGACTATTTTGCCTTCTGGATGTAGCACTTCTGGGCAGCTTTCCTTGATGATTTCCTGGAAGATATTGTCCAGACTCTTTTTTTCATCATGGCTTTCTGGCAGGCCAATAATTCTCAAAATTTTCTCTCCTGGATCTATTTTCCAGGTCAGTTGTTTTTCCAATTAGCTACTTTACATTTTCTTCTATCTTTTCATACTTTAGATTTTGTTTGACTGATTCTTGCTGTCTCATTGAGTCATTAGTTTCTACTTGCCCAATTCTAATCTTTATCAAATTGTTTTCTTCAGTTAACTTTTTCATCTCCTTTTTAATCTGTCCAGTTTTCCCAGTTAGGTTTTGTGCTTCCTCTTCCATTTGACCAACTATTCCTCTTAGGCAATTATTTTCTCCAGTTAATTTTTGTACTTCCTTTTCCATTTGTTCAATTTGCCTTTTCAAAGAGATATTCTCCTCAGTGAATTCTTTTTTTTTTTATAATTTTAAAATCATTGGCCAGTTTTTCTTCTATTTCCTTCTTCAGCTGTTCCAGGAGAGCTGTTTGAGCATGTGAGCAATTCATAGTCCCTTCTGAAGTTTCAGATGGAAGTACAGTCTCACTACTGATCTCTTTGGTGTTTGGGTTTTGGTCCTTGTCCCCACAGAAAGATTCTATGGATTTTTCATGCTTGTTTTGCTTTTTCTTGTTCATGATGGTGATTGTGTATTGTAGCTTCTGGTTCTTTCAGTCAGAAGCTGCAGAACTTGGTGTTGAGCTGACTTATGTGAAGAAGTTAAAAGCAAGTGTCTTTTTGTCTTTTTGTTTTGTGTTTCCCTGACCTGCCCTGGGGTTAACTTGCTAAGTGTGAGGGAAGGGTGGTTTGGTCACAGGAGATCTCCTCACCTGAACTGAGGCAAAGGCAAGCTCAGGGGATGGTGATCCCATCAGCCCTATTGTCTTCCCATTTCCCCTGGAGTGCTGAGGCATACCTAGATGCTACAGTGAGTTCCCACCCCTCCTTGGTCTCCTCTCCTGGTGCTGAGGCTTGACTAGGTCCTAGTGCAAGTTTACTCTGCCCTGAGTCCTCTGTCCTTCTGGTTTGCCTCCTGCACAGTAGGAGTCATCCCCCTTAGCTATTTTCCTAGCCTCAGGTGTTATGAGACTATTTGCCTCCTATGCTGTTCCTGCTCATCCAGGATTTTTCTGAGGAAATATTTTATGGTTCTTTCAAGGTCAAGGAGGGAGGAAAAAGCATTTGCTGATCACTCCACCATCCTGGTTCCTGGAAGTTCAAGTAGGTGACTTACCAGTGTTTAATCTGTGGGCTGAAATTCTCAGCAGCTGGTTTGCTGGTATCTGGAGCTCAGCAGCCACCACTCATTCGGGTCTGATGATCTCCCACCCTCAGCTGCTGCTCCGCTGGTTCTGTCTGCTGCTGTCTCAGGTTTCCCAGGACCCTTCTGCTCCGCTGTGCTGGAAGTGCTGCGTTGTGCTTTGTGGGCTCACCCCCATGGTACAGATCCTTCCAGTGGACCTTCCAGTCAGTACTGGGCTCGAAATCCGACACAGTCTGTCTCCCACTGGATTCCACAACTCCAAAATTTGGCCAGATTTTCCTTTCAGAGGTATCTGAAGGAATTTGTCCAAGAGCTTAAGTGAGTTGTTGCTCTCATTCAACCATCTTGGTTCCTCCTCTCTAAGCTTCAAGTCTTGACTCTGATGCATATTGTGTTACAGTAGGCCAGACATAACTTCCCAGTAAGCCCCAGTAATTGTTTAAGACTATGTTACAGACAATTTGTCTGAAGGAGTGAAATGAATTTCCTCACAGGCATTTTCTTGAATGAACAACAATGAAATCATAGATCCCTTCATGCCCTCCCCCCAAAAAAAAAACAAATAAAATTTTGAATAACCATTTTTATTTTTTTAAATTTATTTCTTTGTTTTTAGTTTTCAACATTCATTTCCACAAGGTTTTGGGTTCTAAAATTTTCTCCCCATCTCTCCACTACCCCTAACCCGAAGATGTCATGCATTCTGATCACCCTTTCCCCAGAGTATCTTCCCTTTTATCATCCCCTTCTTATCCCATCCCCCTTTACTTTCTTGAAGGGCGAGATAGTTTTCCATACCCCATTGTCTATATATCTTATTTCCCAGTTGCATGTAAAAACAATTTTTTTTTATCATTTGCTTTCAAAACTTTGAGTTTCAAATTCTCTCCCTTCTTCCCTCACCATGCACCCTCCTTGAGAAAATAAGTAATTCAATATAGGTTTTACATATGTAGTTATACAAAACCTTCCCTAATAGTCATGTTGTGAAAGACTATATTTCCCTTCATCCTGCCCTGCCCCCAAATTATTTTATTTTCTCTTTTGACCTTGTCCCCAAATCTGCCCTCCCTTCTATCACCCCTCTCCTTTAACTTATTCTACCCTGACTTTCTTGTAGGGATAAGATACTCAATTGAGTGTGTGTGTTATTCCCTCCTCAAGCCAAATCTCATGAGAGTGACACACTTATTCCCTTTCACCTACTCCCTCTTCCCCTCCATTGTGAAAGTTTTTGCTTGCCTCTTTTAGTGAGATAATTTACCCCATTCTATCTCTCCCTTTCTCCTCTCAATATATTCCTCTTATTCCTTAATTTTATTTTTAGATATAATCTCTGCGTATTCAACTCACTCTGTGCCATTTATCTATCTGTCCATCTGTCTATCTATCTATCTATCTAGCTATCTATCTATCTATCTTTCCTCCAACTAGCCTAATATTGAGAAAGGTCTCATGAATTACAAATATCATCTTTGCATGTAAGAATGTAAACAGTTCAACTTTAATAAGGCTCTTATGATTTCTCTTTCCTGTTTACCATTTCATGTTTCTCTTGATTCTTGTATTTGAAAAGCAAATTTTCTATTCAGCTCTGGCCTTTCATCAAGAATGTTTAAAAGTCTCTTTCAATGAATGTTCATTTTTTCCCTGAAGTCTTATATTCAGTTTCTCTGGGTAGGTGATTCTTGATTTTAGTCCTTTCTCCTCTGACATCTGGAATATTATAGTCTAAGCCCTTAGATCCCTTAATGTAGAAGCTGCTAAATCTTGTGTTATCCCAATTGTCTTCCCATAATATTCAAATTGTTTCTTTCTGGCTTCTTGAAATATTTTCTTCTTGACCTGAGAACTCTGAAATTTGGCTACAATAATAATAATTGGTGGATTTTTTCAATTCTTATCTTACCATCTAGTTCTAGAATATCAGAGCAGTTCTTCTTGATAATTTCTTGAAAGATGATACCTATGTTCTTTTTTCTTATTGTGACTTTCAGGTAGGCAAATAATTTTTTAATGATCTCTTTTGGATGTATTTTCCAGGTCAGAGTTTTTTCCAATGAGATGTTTCACTTTGTCTTCATGTTTTTTTCATTCTTTAGGTTCTGTTTTATAATTTCTTGATTTTGTCATAAAGTCATTAACTTCCATTTGCTCCACTCTAATTTTGAAGGAATTATTTTCTTCAGTGAGCTTTTGAACCTCCTTTTCCATTTTCCCAATTTTGCATTTTAAGACATTCTTCTCCTCATTGACTTTTTGGAATTCTTTTGCCATTTGGGTTCGTCTATTTTTGCAGGAGTTTTTTCCTTCAGTAACTTTTTGGATTTGTTTTAGCATGCTGTTGATTGGATTTTCTGATTTTCTTTCTTCATTTATCTTCCAAATTTACTATCTTACAAGGCAAATCTACTTGTCTTACTTGATTTGCAAAATCCTTTTTGAGCTCTTCAATGGCCTGTAACCAATTCATATTTTTCTTGGAGTCTTTTAATGTTCAAGCTTTGACTTTGTCTTCTTCTGGGTATGTTTTGATCTTTGTCACCAAAGTAAGATTCTATAGCCTTAGTTCTCTTATGATGTTGACTCATCTTCCCAGCCAAATACTTAACTTTCTAACTCTTTATTAAGGTAGGACTCTGCTTATAGTGGGGGTAGGTTTACTGTCCCAGGCTACAGGGATTTTGTATCAACTGCTCAATTCCCCCATCATCTGTAGGGTTAGAGCTCTACAATCAGCCTCTGCTACTGCTGCTGCTGTTGCTGCTGGTGCTTCTGCACTGTCACCACCACCACCTTGGGGCTAGAGCCAGACCAGAACAGACCTTGTGCTCCTCTTTCACCAGGTCCCACAAAGTTTTCCCACTGACCTCTTTGGCATTTGTCAGTTGAGAAGTTGGGAAACTGCTATAGTTGCCAATGATTCAGTCCCCTGAGGTCTGTTCCTGTCCATCTGTGTTGGTGGGGCCCATGCCAGATTGCGCTCCACTCCCTACCTGGTTCAATAGACCCTTCCTGTCAACTTTCCAGGTTGTCTTGGGCTGGGGATTTGTTTCACTCTGTCATTTTGTGGGTTCTGTAATGCTAGAATTTGTTTAGAGTCATTTTTACAGGTATTCAGAGAGCTTTGTGGGAGAGTTCAGGGAAGTCCCTGTTTTTACTCCACCATCTTGGCTCTACCCTCTGAATAGGCATTTTTAAAGCAGCAAATGACTCACTAATGTATCCTAAAATCATCGTGCCTACCAAATGTGCTAGGTGTTAGAGATGATACAGATTACAATACTTCCATCATTTAGTTGCTGCAGTCAATACATTCTACATGCTGAAGCTGTACTAAGACACTTTGAAGCTAATTTCAGAGTTGATTTTCTATGATAGATATATTTTTGTGTAAAGGGACCAGATTCAAAGTCATTTCTGCTTGGTGGTATATAAATTGTGATAATATACAGTCATCTCTTTTCCTCAATGAGACAGAGTAGTAGGATAATGGTAGAGATATGACATGACATAGCCATTTTAATAAAATGAAACTTAGAATGTAATAGGAGCACAACAGTACAAAGTACCATGAGATCAGATGAAGATTATGTCATACTTCATGAGGGGGGGAACAGAGAAGTTTTCATGGAGGAGTTGGTATGCAACCTGGACATTATAATAACAATAACAAAATCTATGTATGTAGAGCCTATTATATGCCTTACATGCCAGGTACTTTCCTCATTACTTGACATATATTATTTCATCTGATATTGAGAGTTAGGTCCTAATATTATTACTATTTTATAAATGAGGAAAATGAAGAAAACAGAGGTTGTTAAATGAATTGCCTAGGGCTACACAGCTAGTATCTGTGGGTAGTTTTGAACTTAACTCTTCCTCCCTCCAGTACCAGAACTCTATCCACAGCATCAATTATATGGCAGCTCTGAAACTGAGGATAATATTTAATGAAATAGATATTTACCCATGGATGAGTGGATGACTGTAATAATGGTGGTGATCTTCAAGGTGTACAAAATGTCCTCGCATACAGGCAGCATGGCATAATATATAGATGTCCTCATTCTGGAGGACTTTCTTTCAAGTTCTAATTCTAATGCTTACTGTCTCGGTGGTATTAGGCAAGTTACTTTCCTAGGCTTCAGTTTTCTCAACTTCTAAATCTTGTGGGATCTTGACTATGGATCCATAAAACCTGAATTATTTCTTTCTGGCTGCTTGAAATATTTCTTCTTTGATCTGGGATCTCTGGGATTTGGAGATGTTATTACTAGACATTTTCATTTGGGGATCTTCTTCAAGAAGTGATTGGTAGATTCTTTCAATTTCTATTTTGCTCTCTGTATCTAAAATATCAGGGCAGTTTTCCCTGAAAACCTCTTGAAATATCATTTCTAAGCTCTTATTTTTCATCATGTCTTGCACGTAGTCCAAAAAATCTTAAATTATTTTCTGTATCTATCTTCTAGGTTAGTAGTTTTTCTAATGAGATATTTGACATTTTTTTGTAATCTTTTGACTTTGCTTTATGTTTTCTTGATGTCCCATAAAGTCTTTAGCTTCCACTTGCTTAATTGTAATTTCTGAGGAATGATTTTATTGAGTGAATTTTCATACCTCTTTTTCCATGCTGCCAGTTCTGCTTCTTAAAGAGCTTCAGTGAATTTTTGTATATCTTTTACCATTTAGCCAATTCTGTTTTTGACAGTGTCATTTTCTTCATTATTTTGTGTGCCTCTTCTAAGGAACTGCTGATTCTCTTTTCAAAATTTTCTTGTATTCCTTTCCCAATTTTTCCTCTAAACTTTATGTGATTTTAAAAATTCTCTTTAAGGTCTCCTGAAATATATTTGTTGAGATTATGTTCAATTCACATTGTTCTTTGAGGTTTTGCTTGTAGCTATTTGGATATAATTGTGTAGAACCATGAACATTGGTGAAGGGGCACTGTTCCAGTCTTCAGGTTTTTTGTGATGCTGTTTCAGGGGTATTTCTGGGGGCTTGAAAGTTTTGGTTTGTTTTGGATTTTTTTTTTTTTTGTGATTCCAAGGTGGTATGCTCCAAGGAGAGGTGTGGTCACAACTCTCCTAGCCTGTGCTCTTGTCTTTACTTTGCTCCCTTGCAGCCACAAGTGCTAGCAATACTTTTAACTTTGGAACTCTAACTGGGTGCCTTGCTGTTCGTGTCGTCACAAGTGCTAGCTTCTGTCTCAGAACTGCAATCTGGAAATGAGTATTAAAAATACAACTGGGGCCTGTACCTAGTGCTGGCAAATGTTCTACTGCAATTTCTTTCTGACTTGTAGTAGCCTGAGAGCTACTGAAGCAGCTGCTCCTGCTATTACAATGATCTCCAAGGCATGATAATGGGTGATATTGACAACATAGACATGACAACATAGACTCTGTGCCCTCCAGGCTAGCCCCAACACCAATGTCACACAACTCTCCTACTGACCTCTTAAGGTGTCTTGGGCTAGAAAGATGTCTCGCCTCAACTTTTTATTGTCTCTGACAGTCCAGAATATGATTTGAGGCATTATTTTAAAGCCATTTTGAGGGGAATGTTATGAGAGTCCAGCTGAGGTGCTGAGTATACTCCACCATCTTCACTCTATCTTCTCAGTACTTTTTTCTTTGAAAGAAAACTCATAGCTAAACTAAATTTCCATCATGCTCCTGAGTCCTCAGTTGGACTATAAATTCTAAACTCAATAGTGTGGCTTCATATGTTCAAGTATTATTGCTCATGAATCAAGAATTTACTTCAGATTTCATTACCTGAAAGTGTTTTATATTTCTCCCTTCCTTGAGATCCATTTTTAGTTTTCTTAACTCAAGCATATTCATTCATTCATTCCACAAATATTTATTGCATACATATTCTGAAATTCTAAATCTATATCTAAAAGATTTCACGAACCTTAGAGCCCTATAAAAAAGGCAGCTATCATTATTTTTTCAACTTATTAAGTCAGATGGTATGAAAGTTATATGCTAACACTTTTGTTATCCTTAATGATTAAATCCTAAACCATTCACTCCCTTTCACTTCTCATTCTTCAACCTTGAGCTTGGTATCCTATTATACAGTGTACCTAATTAGCAAATCAGTAGTTAATCTCCCATTAACCTGATCCAGAGAAATTTTTTTTAAAGGGCAAAATGATGCTATGAAAGAAATATATGATAGGAAAAAAAGATTGGCTGGTCATATGATGAAGGTGAGGGATGACAGCATAGACCAAATACTTTCTTCATATCCTCATAACATCAGAAGAAAGAGAATAAAAATCATGTGGGGGTATGTCCCATTTACAAATTTTTGGGACTAAATAGATAAGATTTGCCTAGGAAGGTCAAGCATGATTCTGTTGTGATTAGCACCTTCACAAAAATATCTAATTTTTAAAAATCACAGATCAAGTTGAGTATATTCACGACATTATACAATATTCCTATCATCAAGAAGAGGTACAAGACCATGGACACCAGCGCATCCATTTGAGTGAACTGGTTTTAAAAATGTATCTGATTCAGAAAACTACAAATTCTATTCAACAGTCTAATTTTTATTTCTAATTATTTTAAAATACTGGAAAAATGGCTGAATGTGTTGTGGTATATGATTGTGATGGAACATTATTATATTACAAAAAAGGATGAGCAAAGATTCTACTTCCAGGAACCAAGAGGGTAAAATAAGCAGTAAATTGCCATAACTCTCTAATATTAACATCCAAAGAACCATTAAAAAGTGCCCCACAATGAATCCTGGAATAGCAGAAGCATCAAAAATATGAGGTGAAACAAATTGTAGTGCAAGAAACTTGGAAGATCTGCAAGAAAGGTCAGTCTTACACAGGTAAAAGGGAAAACAGCTGAGGACAGGAAGAATCTTAGCACGTAACCAGCAAGCCACACTTGAGCAAAGAAGTGGTAAATCCTGACCCCAGTGAGCTAGAATAAGCAAGCACCAACACCAGGACCCCACATGGTCCACATGGTGCCTCAGTATAGCTAGGTGAATGGGCAGACTCTGGCTCCAGGAATTGCCATGTGCTTCAGCAAAACCTCGGACAAACAGACAACCTCCAACAATAAGACCACCACATGCTTTAGGTTAGCCCCAGGGAAACACATAAACACCCCACCAGCCTCAACATATGCCAGACACCAGCTCTAGAATTCTAGGTCACCATCAGATATGGTGTAAGATTCCTATGGTCTCCAACAACACCAGGCATCACACAGTCGACCCCTCAGTACAGCACAAGACACAAGAATTGCCTTGAGTGCTGGGACAGTGTCTCTTTCAACCTCAAATTTCAAAGAAAGGAAAAAGGTCAAAGAAGATGAACAAAAATATAAACAACAAAATAAGAATCTGGAGACAGAAAATTTCTATGGTGACAGGGAAGATTAAGACACAAATTGAGAAGGGGAAAACAATGCCAGAACCACTTCTGGGCAAAGTCCTAAAGAAAAATGAGAAGTGGTCTCAAGCCAAGAAAAAAATCATGGAAGAACTTAGACAGAAGCTGAAAAAATCATATGAGATAGGTAGAAGAAAAATTGGGAAAAAATATGAGAATTATGTAAGAAAATTATGAAGAAAAGTCAACAGTTTGGAAAAAAGAAAACTTTTTATTAAAAAAATTGCAATTTGTCAAATGGAAAAGGAGATACAATAAAAATTCCAAATCATGTGATAGAAAAATTAGAGAATGAACAGGTCAAGGAAAAACAACTGCAAGTGGCTAGAAAAAAACAATTCAAATACTGAGGAGCCATAATCAAGATTAATCAGGACTTAACAGGTACAACATTAAAGTATTGGAAGTGATAGAACATGATATTCTGGAAGGCAAAAGAGCTAGGAGTATAAGCACAAATCACCTACCTGGCAAAATTAAGCATAATACTTCAAGGGAAAAAAATGATCATTTAATGAAATTAAGGAATTTCATATTTTTTATAAGAAGACCATCATTTAAAAAAAATTGATCTCCAATATCAAAATCCAAGAGAAGCCAAAAGAGGGAAAGCATAAGAGATCCAATGGAGCTAAACTGTTTACATCCCTACCTACAAGGGAAGATGGCACCACTAATAGTACAACCAGAAGGAATATAAATAGATAGAGGGTACAGGTATAAGATGAATTTAAAGGAATGACATAAAAACATAAGGGATGAGGAAAAGGCATACAGTAGGTAAAGAAGGGAGAGACATAATGGGATAAATTATTTCACATGAAGAGACATGAAAAACCTATCACAGTGGAGGAAAAGATGGGAGGGTGGGTGATAGGCATCACTTGAACCTTTTTCCCATCAATATTGGCTCAATGAGGGAATAATATATACAATCAGTAGAATGTAGAAATCTATCTTAGTAAAGGAAGGGGGAACTGATAGAAGAGAGGACAAACAAGAGAGGTAGGAGATAGAAATAAAACACTGGTGAGGAGACACAGGGTGAAAGAAGAGAGGAGTCAAACAGGAGGAAATATAGGATGGAAAGACATAAACGGTAATTATAACAGAATGTGAATGGGATGCTCTCCCATAAAATAGAATTGGATAGGAGAGTGGATCAAAAACCAGAATTCTACAATATATAGTGTACAAAAACACATTTGAAGGAGAGAGACACACAGAGTAAAGGTAATGGGCTAGACCAGAACCTATTATGCTTCAGCTGAAGTTAAAAAAAAATTTATTATGGTTCAGCAAGGACAGCAAAGTTCCAAGTCCACCAGAAAAAAACTACTGCACACTATGGCGATTGCTGTGCACAAACTTCTCCTGGTTCTGCTCCTTTCACTCAGCATCAGATCATATAAGTGTTTCCAGGTTTCTCTGAAGTCTTCTTGTTCATCATTTCTTATAGCACAATAGCATTCCATTATATTCATATACCATAATTTATTCAGCTACTCCCCAATTGATGGGCATCCCCTTGATTTCCAGTTTTTGGCCACCACAAAGAGTGCTGGTATAAATAATGTTGTACATGTGAGACTCTTTCCCATTTTTATGATCTCTTGGGGATACAGTCCCAGAAGCAGTACTGCTGGATCAAAGGGTATGTATATTTTTGTAACCCTTTGGGCATAGTTCCAAATTGCTCTCCAGAATGGCTGGATCAGCTCATAGCTCCACCAACAATGGATTACTGTTCCAACTCTCCCACATCCTCTCCAACATTTATCATTTCCTGTTCTGTCATGTTTGCCAATCTGATAGGTGTGATGTGGTACCTCAGAGTTGTTTTGATTTGCATCTATCTAATCAATAGTGATTTAGAACATTTGTTCATATGACTATAGATATCTTTAATTTCTTCCTCTGAAAATTGCCTGTTCATATCCTGTGACCATTTATCAACTGGAGAATGACTTGTATTTTTCTACATTTGACTCAGTTCTTTGAATATTTTAGAAATGAGTCTTTTATAACAGACACTAGCTGCAAAAATTCTTTCCTAGTTTTCTGCATCCCTCTGAATCTTGGTTGCATTGGGTTTGGTTAAACAAAACCTTTTCAGTTTAATGTAATCAAAATTATTCATCTTGCACTTCATAATGCTTTCTATGTTTTCTTTAGTCAAAAATTCTTCCCTTCTCCATAAATCTGATGAATACATTATTCCTTGTTCCACCAATTTGTCCATAGTATCAATCTTTATACCTATATCATGTACCAATTCAGACTTTATTCTTGTGTATAGTGTTAGTCA
The DNA here is from genome assembly GCF_028372415.1 of Notamacropus eugenii. Taxonomy (NCBI): domain Eukaryota; kingdom Metazoa; phylum Chordata; class Mammalia; order Diprotodontia; family Macropodidae; genus Notamacropus; species Notamacropus eugenii. The sequence goes on along the minus strand of NC_092874.1, from coordinate 144,200,094 downwards.
TTGGTCTATGCCTAGTTTCTGCCACACTGTTATCCAGTTTCCCATCAATTTTTGTCAAACAATGAGTTCTTATCCCAGAAGCTGGGGACCTTGGGTTTATCACATAGTAGACTGCTATATTCATTGCCTACTGTGTCTTGAGTACCTAGCATATCTTTTGTCTACCTTTCTGCTTCTTATCCAGTACCAAGTGGTTTGGATAATTGCTGCTTTATAATACAATTTGAGATCTGGTAGCACTAGGGCACCTTCCCTAGCATTTCTTTTCATTAGTGTCCTTGATATTCTGGACCTTTTGTTCTTCCAGATGAATTTTGATATTATTTTTTCCAGCTCTAGAAAGTAATTATCTCATAGTTTAATTGGTATGGCACTACATAAGTAAATTAATTTAAGTAAAATTGTCATTTTTATTATATTGGCTCGGCCTACCCGGGAGCGACTGATATTTTTCCACTTACTTAGTTCTGACTTTATTTGTGGGAAAAGTGTCTTGTAATTGCATTCATATAGTCCCTTCATTTATTTTGGCAGGTAAACTCCCAAATATTTTACAGTGTCTACCCTAGCTTTAATTGGGATTTCTCTTTCTATCTCTTGCTGTTGGGTTTTGTTACTAATATATAGAAATGCAGAAGATTTCTGCAACTTTGCCAAAGTTGTTTATTATTTCAAGTAGTTTTTTACTTGACTCTCTGGCATTCTCTAAGTATATTATCATATCATCAGCAAAGAGTGATAACTTAGTTTCTTCATTGCCTGTTCTAATTCCTTCAATGTCTTTATCTCCTTTACTTGCTACAGCTAACATTTCTAGTACCATAGTGAATAACAGTGGTGATAATGAACATCCTTTTTTCACCCTTGATCTTATTGGACATGCATCTAGCTTATCTCCATTGCATATAATGTTTGCTACAGGTTTTAGGTAGATACTGCTTATTATTTTATGGAAAGTTCCCTTTATTCTTATGCTATCCAATATTTTTAGTCGGAATGGGTGTTGTATTTTGTCAAAAGCATTTTCTGCATCTATTCATATAATCATGTGGCTTCTGTTAGTTTTGTTGTTATGATTGATAATGCTAACAGGTTTCCTAATATTGAACCAGCCCTGTATTCCTGATATCAATCCTACCTGATCATAATGTATTATTCTCATGATAAGCTGCTGTATACATTTTGCTAAAATCTTATTTAAAATGTTTGCATCTATATTCATTAGAGAAATTGGTCTATAATTTTCTTTCTCTTTGTTTTTCTCTTCCTGGTTTAGGTCTCAAAACCATATTAGTATCATCAAAAAGAATTTGAGAGGACTCCTTTCTCCCAAATTTTCCCAAATAGTCTGTATAATATTGAAATTAACTGTTCTTTAAATGTTTGATAGAATTCACTTGTAAATCCATCAGGCCCTGGAGATTTTTTCCTAGGGGGTTCATTGATGGCTTGTTTAATTTCCTTTTCTGAGATGGGGTTGTTGAAGTATTCAACTTTCCCTTCTGCTAATCTTGGCAACTTATCCTTTTTGAAAAAAATGCTCATCTATCTCATTTAGGTTGTCGAATTTATGAGTTTAAAATTGGGAAAAGTAATTTCTAATTATTGTTTTACTCTCTTCCTCTTTGGAGGTGATTTCACCCCTTTCATTTTTGATATTGGTAATTTGGTTTTCTTCTTTCTTTTTTTAATTCAAAATGACCAATGGTTTATCAATTTGATTAGTTTTTTCATAAAACCAAATAATAGTATTATTTATTAGTTCAATAGTTTTCGTAATTTCAATTCTAGTAATCTCTCCTTTGGTTTTCAGTATTTCTAACTTGATACTTACTTGGGGATTTTCAATTTGTTCTTTTTCTAACTTTTTCAGCTACATGCCCAAGTCATTGTTCTCTTCTTTCTCTATTTTATGCATGTAGGCATTCAAAAATATTCAACTTCCTCTAAGAACTGCTTTTGCAGCATCCCATAAGATTTGATAGGTTGTCTCATTATCGTCTTTCTCTTGAATGAAGTTGTTGCTTGTTTCGATGATTTGTTGTTTAACTCACCCCTTCTTTTAGATTAGATTAGTTTATTTAATTTTTGGTTTATCTTTCCATAGTCTTTCATTACATATAATTTTTATTGCATTATGATCTGAAAAGGATGCAATGATTATTTCTGCCTTTTTCCTTTTGATCTGTGTATTCTTTCAAAACTGTGACTAATATGGAAATCTATTTTATATGTATAACATATATCTGATTGCCTACTATTTTTGGAACAGGGGATTTGAGGGAGGGACAGAAAAATGGAACTCAAAATCTTGTAAAATTGGATGCTAAAAATTGTCTTGACATATAAATAAGGTAAAAAATAACATACTTTTTAAATAAAAAAAAGAAAGAATGAGGAGGAGGGCTTCAGGAAAACCTAGAAAGGCTTACATGAATTGCTACAAAGTGAAAGAACATAACCAGGAGAACTTCATACATAGTAACAGTAATATTGTATGATGAAGAACTGTGAATGATTTAGCAATTCTCAGCAATACAGTGGTCCATAATAATCCCAAAGGACTCCTGATGAAACATGCTATCTGTCTACAGAGAAAGAACTGATAGTATCTGAATCACACTGAAGCATACTTTCTTTCCTTTTTTCTTTCTTTCCTTCTGTCTGTCTTTCTTTCCTCCTTTCTTTTTTCTTTCTTCCTTCTTTCCTTCCTTCCTTCTTCCTTTCTGTCTTTCTGTCTGTCTTTCCTTCCTTCTTCCTTCCTCTCTCCCTCCCTCCCTTCCTTTCTTCTGTCTCTTTTTTAATACATCTTTTACAAAATGACTAATATGGAAACGTTCTACATAATTCTATATGTATACCTTATGTTGGATTACCATCACAGAGAGGGAAGGAGGGAAGGGAAGGTGGAATTGATAGAATTTTGAACTCAAAACATAAAAAAAAAAAATCCAAATGCTATAAATCATTCTAACATGTAATTGGGGAAAATAAAATCTATAAAATAAAATGGAGAAAAAGTTTTATTTCAAAAATATGTGTTTTTCATTATTATTTCTACTTATCAATGTAGACTTTGCCAAGAAAAAGTAGAAATTGCACCCTATATTAAATAAAAATTGCAAAAAAATTGACCCGAAGATCAAAAATTTAAGATGAAGTTGTAGATATAATTAAACAACAGAAGTTCCCTTAGTCATAAACTTACAGATTCCTTTAACATAAATATGTCATTGACAAATTGCAAATTCCCTTGAAAAATCAGCAAATAAACATTAGGTTTAGAGTCCACAATTAACTGGGTAATGTACACCCACAAAAATTTAAACTCAACTTTTGTAATAAATATTACTATATCAAAATAAAAAAAAAATCTTTAAAATATGTCAAAATGAAGCTCTTGAAATGTTGAGGCATCTAAGAAGGAATCCAACCCATGTGGGAATAAGAAAATATATGTATAATCCCCATTATTCTGTTACTAAAGGGATCTTGAAGATATTTTCAGTGAGTAACCAGAAGAAAGCTTGTATCCAAAACACTGTAAATTATTTACAGAAGTTATGTTTTCACTTAGGCAGTAATCCACAAGCTTTGAATATGAGAGATCAATAGTGTTTAGTGACTTCTCCCAAGACCATTTCCTTTGGAAGTTTATCAAACACATAAATGTAAGAAGAATGAGATAATAATGGCAGTGAGAGGTACTATGGAGAACTTAACGGAAACCTGGCCTTGGGGTCAGCAAGACCTGGATTCATGTTCTACAAATTGCAAAAATGTTAATGTACGACACACTATTTGTGTGACAATGTACACTCCATGTCCCATATAACTCACTAAGGGCATATGTTACAGAGAAGTTGCTGATCTGCATCGATAGAGGGATTTGTCACTTTATCACCCTGATAAAATCACAAGGACCTAACCAAAACAACCATAACAACAATAATAATCATTTGTAAAATATTGATCAATATTTCATTAAACATTTATAAACTGCCTACAATATGCCAGACACTGTACAAAATGCAGAGGAAACAAAGAAAGGAAATAGACAGTCCCCACTTTCACAAATCTCACACTCTGATAGGGAGACAATATGCAATAAACTAAGCGGAATAAAACTATATACAAGATAAATTGGAAATAATCAAGAGAGAGAAGGCACTAAAATTAAGAGTGATTGAGAAAGGCTTTCAATAAATGTTAGGATTTTAGGCAGAACATGAAGGAAGTCAGAGAAACCAGGACCTGGAGATGAGGAAGAAGATTACTCCACACATGGGGAGCAATCAGGAAAAAAAAATATGGGGATGAAAGATGGAATATATTGAGAAAGACTAAATAGTATCCTGAAATCAATTAGAAGAGAAGAATACATTTAAAGCAATTAACGCTTATAACAATCCTAGTCAATATACATTTTCTAAATTATGAAATAGACCAAAATAAATCTGGAAACTACTCTGAAAAATTCTCATACAACATTTAAAAATATTGAGCACATCACCCAAAGATAGTTATGGAAAGTTTAACACTTCCATACCAAAACAAAGAAAGGCAAATGATAGCTATTTTTGTATCACAGAACAAGCAGATCAGATATTTGAATAATACTTTTAGAATAAGAGAACATCATTTTACAAAGAAATAATAAAATAAGATAATAGGTACATGTTAATTGATTTATCAAATTCTCTAGCTGGCCTTTCTCTAGATGAAGTCCATGAAATTACCAAGACTCAAATGTGTGTTTAAAATGACCCATGGAAGGCAAATATGAGTCAATTCAAGAATATATTAATAAATAAGAGATGACAAACAAATTGTCCCAATTATATCCCAATTTTGGGTACTATCAAAAAAAAGATAAGAAAAAAATGAGATGTTAATAAGAATACTAATACTTTACAAATGGAGACCTTTATTTTACTCCAGAGCAATCTAAGACTAGATGTTATCGACAAATGTTACCTGTCTCCATATACTACATGGTCGAGCACAGTTGAAGGTGTTTATGTACAGTTTTCTTGTTTCATATAAATACTACGGTTCACAGGAAAATGTTTAATAATGTACCTCCTAGGCATTGATACCAATCTTGTTTTATGCAAGTTATGATTTCAGTGATAGAATGCTGAGATAAACCATCCCCTTAAGCTTTACAAAAGAACAACTGAGCACAGATGGACAAGTGCCTTAATGACACTGCAGTACTACACAGTTTACTGCTAAGGAGGGCTCCAAATTCATTCCAAATTACCTGATGTACAATTCATCTGGTGATGGCATCCATCATCAGATTTTATCGTCATGAAAAACAGGACTTCAAAGATGTAATCATTTTAAAGAGAGTATCAAGAGAATGGGAAACATATCCAAGAAAGATAATTACGCTCAACTTTTGTCAGAAAATGAACAAAGCTCTCTTTCAAAAGCACATTTTTGAAAAAAAAAAGAAAAGAAAAGATGTATTAACTGGATTAACCAAAAAAAAAAAAAGAGAGAGAAAGATATGGCAAATTAGATGAATGAAAATGTAAATGTCTTTAAAAGCAGCCAACATGTTTGAAAAAAAAATGATTAACCCCTCAGAATTATAAACATTATGGCCAAATGTGAATAGGGACATGCAATATTCAATGCAGTCAAAATTATATGACCTTGTTCAAGTATTGTTATAGAATGTGTCATTTGGTACATTATAAAGAAAAAAAGATTTGAGATCTTTACCTAATTCAGAAGTTATTTCCTCCTATTATTCAATCAATCAGTAAGTATTTATGAAGTACTAATGTTATACCAAAAACCGCATTAGGTACTGGGATTTCAAAGGTAAAAAAAGAAACAGTTCTTGACCTCAAGGAGCTTATATTCTATGAAGATCCGTAACTGTATGAGTATCTTCAAAAGATCTACAAATACAAGGGAAATTTAGTGAAGTAGAATTAACAGCAACTAAAGGAACCAGGACAGACATCATGTAGGAGTTAATGTCTGAACTGAACTCTGAAGGAAACTAATTATTCTAAGAGCATGAGATGAAAGGGGAGTACATTCTAGATTGCGGAAATTTGAATAGCATATAATTGAGTCTGTGTCTAGGATATTTATTTAAAAAATCAAAAAGACATGATCAGGAAATAAGCTAATATTAGGAATTTCATTTTTTAAAAAGTATATTCCAGGAATATTCCTGAACACAGTAACAACTCAATTTAACATCTTATATTTTTTTTTTTTTCGAACAAGGGTTGAGCTTTATTACAGGGTCTAGTTACAAGTGCAGGGGGGTCTTCCTTAGGAGGAAGAGGGGGAGATTTCCTAAGGAGGCTAAGCTTAAGGGATTGGAAGTAGAAGTACAAGCGGGGAGAGAGGGGGAGGGGAGAGAGAAGGGAGGAAAGAGGAGCCTACTGTCCTCTTGGCTCCACACATGCTAAGAGAGCTTTCAGGCTTCCTCAATCCTACTTAACCTTCAGCCACACAGTTTGTATCTCAATACCGTGCTGTTAGGTAACTAGGTGTGCTCCAATCCGGGACAATCTCGAGGGCAGGGAGACTCCACCCATCACGTATCTCCCGGGGAGAGGCGGAAATACCCGAGCTAGCCGAGCTAGCTCAGTCTGACCTTCTCGAATCCCTGCTTTTCATGGAGGGCCTCTTAAGACTCTAAGATTTAGAAGTCCCACTTTTACCCGCCTGAGACCGTCCACACGGAATTGAGCTTCCAATCCCAACATATCCCCTTCTTTGTTATGCGCGGAGTGCGCCTGGCTCTAGAGCAAACAGTGGCTGGAGGCTGAGTGGACTAGGAAGGCCTTTAGCATATGAGTACCCTACAAGACTTCATTCACACAGAAATCTGCAGCTAGCACAACTGACAAAGGGAGGCATCAAATAAAACAAAGATGAAACTAAATGGCTGAGTTACAACAGGGGAAGTGCAATCAACTAATCCCAAAGCATATTTTAAGAGGAGCAGCTGGTGTAGGCGCCTTACATCACCACTCCCTCAGTCATGCAAATGGATCTATACAGGTGGAAAATTGGTCACCTCCTCCCCCCCAAGTCCTGGGTTTGTGATATCAAAGTCCTCCTTCAGCCAGTGGAAAGAGATGCCTAGATGGAATGGGCAGCAATGTTGGGATGAGTGCTGCTTCCTCTCTGGGCAGCAGGGTTAAAGCTGTTAGCAGCAGACTCAGGTGGTGCATGATCCTTCTCCGGGGTCTCCGGGCTCTCCGACATCGGTTCCCACTTACAGATCCTTCTAATGGGAATCCACGCATGACTTTTTCCTGTGGAGACACAAACATACCCTCAACCCCATATTAGTATCTTATAATGTCTCATAGCTGGAGTAGTATGTGCGCTCCTTGAGACAGCTGTATCAAGCTCTGATTATATTAGGCGACCTTTTCCCCTTCTTTGTTTAGCGAGGATCGCCTTCAAGGTGAGATTGATAAGAATGCATAGTGGCTGTTTATTTTGGTATAGCTGCTGCCAGGTGCTCACAAATGCTTGATTAACATCTGTAAGGAACCTGAATTTCCCAGATTTTTTCTTTATAACAAACACAGGAGCATTCCAGGGTGCTAATTGCTCCTTAACCAGTATCTGTAGTGCCTGGAGTTTTTCTGGAGTCAGGGGCCATTGCTCCATGCAAATCGGGGTGTCTGACTTCCAATTCAAGGGTGGGGACTCCAGAGCAACAGCAATGGCCCTTACTAAAAATTTGATAACCTCATCCCGAGGCGGCTCATAATGTCTCTGCCCCAGATGTTAAAACTAAGTCCTGGAATCACCAACGGCCATATGGTCTCTTGGCGATCCTCTGCCTCCCACTTTACTGGGTGCATTGTCTCTAAGGTATTTTGGCACCCTCCTATTCCCCACACTGGTCTTTGGCTTTCTTTGAGCTTCCAGTGCCGGGGTACTGAGCGACCGCTAAGGCAGGTCCTATCCGCTACAGTATGGAGCGTGCTATAAGGAGGCGCAGAGGGAAGACACGGTACATTCTCCCCTGCCTTGCCTTTCCCATCCGCTAGATGGAGCTCCGAACCTATTTTTTCTCTATACTCCTTAACTTTCCGCTTAACTTTCTGCTTGCCTGGGTCCTCCCCTCCCTTCTCTCCACTTCCACTCTTATTCCAATCCTGCCCTGGCCTCCCCAGCCCTTCCTGCAGGCTTTTAATTACACCTAATATCAGGAAATCTAAATCCTCCAGCTCCCCAGGGTATTGTTGCTCATGAGCAGTCATTTGCTCTCCGACCGCTCCCCATTTTTCTCTTGATATTCCTGCCTGCTTGAGCCAAGGAGAAACTTTCCAAATCCTTTTACAAAATTCTTGGAGGTCATCTAACTCTATTGTGACCCCCGCCTCCCTGCCTTCCCTGTGAAGTTTCTCAGCCCAGACCTCCTGTTCCTCTGGCTTTATTACTGGCAATAGATTCCCCATCTCCGCCCTTTTCCCAGGGGTTTGGGAAGCTTCTCTCCACTTTCTCTCCTTCCGAATCTAGGATTCGGGACTCACTTCTTTCACATCCCCTTCTGGGTGTACCCCAAAAGTACCCAGGATTATCTGCGCTCCCAATCCCTGTTGGGGCACCAACTGCCAGGCCTAGAGGCCTGTATTGGGCTACCCGAGTCTTTCTTACCTCACCTCCGAGGTCTTCGGCTGGCCAAAACCGGATGCACATATGAGAGAAAGGACGTTCCAGAGTCGAACAAGGGTTGAGCTTTATTTCAGGGTCTGGGTTACAAGTGCAGGGGGGTCTTCCTTAGGAGGAAGAGGGGGAGATTTCCTAAGGAGGCTAAGCTTAAGGAATTGGAAGTAGAAGTACAAGCGGGGAGAGAGGGGGAGGGGAGAGAGAAGGGAGGAAAGCGGAGCCTACTGTCCTCTTGGCTCCACACGTGCTAAGAGCTAACATCTTATATTTTTGCCATGTATACCAGAGCCCTGTGAATAGATATTCAGTATGTTGATGCAAAGGCAATGAATGCACTTCAATCATCAAAGAAATATTCGGTTATATTCAAGATATTCTGCTTAGACTAAGTGAGCAACCTTATACTTTTGAAAATAGCTTTCATCCACAGAGATTCAAAGAAACAGCTTTTGTCCAACTGCTAACCAGAAACTTCATCTACCATACTTCTCTCATATATATGTCAATGAGATTTTTCAATAACATAAAGTAGTTGCATTTACATTTTATGCTACAAAAACAGCTAAGCTAGATGACTGACGGGGTTCTTTAAAATTAATAAATAAACTGCAATAGCCCAACTTTACTTCCAGTTTATTTTAATAATAGCTTTGGAATGATCTACTTTAAGTGTTTTCACTACTTTACAAATCTGTTTTGCCTAAAGAAGATAACTGATGAGCAAAAATATCAAAGTGAAACAAAAAACAAGAGTGGATCAAGGAAAGAAAGGATAAAAAAGACAGAGACAAAAGAGGGATGAAGGAAGGAGGGAAGGAGAAAAGGAAGGAAGGAAAGAAGGAAGAAAGGAAAGAATGCTGAGGAAGGAAGGAAGGAAAGAATGATGAGGAAGGAAGGAAAGAAGGGAAGAAGTGAAGGATGGAGTAAGGAAGAGAGGAAAAGAAGGAAGAAAGGAAGCACAGAGAGGAAGAGAGAGAGAGAGAGAGAGAGAGAGAGAGAGAGAGAGAGAGAGAGATCGAGACCTTATTTCAAGATTGACTTAAGAAGCTGTTTAATTTTTTTTCAGTTGTTCATTAACTATGAGGGGGAAGGAAAAAAAAAAAAAACTCTGCTTTTTCACTATATTCAGAAAGTTGAATGGATTTATGCAGATCACAACTTATCCAGGCTGAATATCCTCTTCTGTTGTTGTCTTGTTCTTTCCTGAAATCCTACCCATGGTGTCTACGTAGCAGTTAAAGCTAAGAATGTTTAGGTGTTTTTGTTATTGTTTTCCCCAGATTTCTTCCCGTAGTATTGTGAAATTAGAATGTTAGCTCCCTGTGGCTACTAGAGTTCCTGGCTCAAAGTAAGAGTTTAATACATATACATATACATGTACATGTACATATACACACACACATATATGCATGGGTATATCACACACATGCATATATATATATATATATGTGTGTATGTTTGTATATACATATACATACATATTTACTTTACTGACTGAATATGGGGGTACCAGTTGAGCTCATCGGTTTTCCCTTGATCAAGTCCCAGAGCTAGTCCATCTTCTTCTCTGGTTATACATCTCTCTGAGTTTCTCTTCATTAATAATTCATTATAGTTCATTAGTCACATGCTGCAGCCTGCTAATGTCATTCACATGCATCTCCTTTTCCAGAGAAAAACAGAGAGATTTTATATATCTTACTATCCTTTACCCATGTTATTTCTAAGGAGAAAAAAAAAACACAACCAATACATAACCTACAGACTCAGTAGCTTTACAAGCTGCTTCTTTTCTCCAACACACATGTATGTGTGTGTCCCCACAGGAACACAGGAGAGACAGATATTTGTTTCTAAGTTTCCTGTTTCCTCTTTTAGAAAGCATTTTTTCTAAACATGGCTGCTTTTCCATGGCCTATGACTTGTGCATAAGTTGGTCAGCATTCTGTTACCTCATCAACTTTTATATGAGAAACAAAACTAGCAAACAATGATTTTTCTAAACAGTCCTTTCTAGGATTGTTTATTGGAACAAACATTTAAACTAGGGCTTATAACATGATTATACAAATATATTCTTCTAATGAAGTTAGATTGATGGGATCCAAGTATTCAGTATGATTAATTGGAATAGGGAGGAGAAACTATCTTCAACTAATGCAGCCCCCAGCTGAGTCTACTGTTAAGTACTCTGTATTATTCAGGTCTTCTTTATGCAAAAATTGTTCAGAGTTAACGAATGCAAAAGAACAATGGTATTCACAATTATGAGTGTGGGGTATGTAAAAAACATAATGTAGTCTGATTTCCTTAGAAGAAATAGCTCTTTTATTACAGCTCATTGCATAATGATGTTCTTGGTGTTGAACTAAAGCAAAACAAAAAAGCACCCCATTCTTGCTCTAAAGATTTACAAATGCATTTTTCGTACATTCTAAGATTCATTAAAAAAACAAGACAGATGAGTACTTGAAATTATCCATAATTAAATGATAATCCATAATCACTCACCAGTAAGTAAAACATATGTTAATTATGGAGTCTAAACTAATTACAGGCTGTCAAATACATATGTGCAATAAAAAAATCTTATTTTCATAATAATCTATAATTACTATTTCAAAATAGGCTAATGGCTTTTCAGAAGCCATACTATTGTGTAGTGTTAACTTCTATTAAACAACGTGATGGCTAATTTTGGGACAGGGTACTTTCATCCTCTGTACCACTGAAAATTAATTAAAACCAAAAATGTATTAAAATCAAATGAAATTAAATTGTGGAAACCATGTCCTAGCTAAATTAATAGAATAATTGAAAGAAGAAAATATATGAGTGCACCGAGATTTTACAGGATGATTGTGATGTTATTTGTTTTAATGTGATATTAATGTTGCCATGTAGCAGATTTAGCTTAAGATAGGTGCATCTTGGCATCCATGTAATGTCTATTTACAGAAGAACCAAAATACAAAGTCAAACTAGGGTGGTACCCTGGAAAGGTACTCAGAAAACTGGACTCAGAAAACCAGGATTCGTATCTTGAAAGTTCTACTTAATTGACTGTTTTACCTCAGAAATTTTATTTAACTTCATCGGGCTTCAATTTCCCTTTTTAAAAGTATAAGCTTTGGATTTGATAACTTCTTTTTTTTTTCAAAATGTATAGATCTTTTTTTTTTTTTCTCGGAAAGGGGATTTATTAAGATAACATTATAAGAATAATAGTCACAAAAGATTCCTCTTAGAATATTGGGATACATTCTCACAAATACGCACAAAGAAAGTCAAAAAACAACCCCTATTGTCAAAGAGTTAGCAATCTAATGGAAAAGGCAACAGGAATTTATTTATTATTTATTTATTTAATCTGAGTTTTCAACATTCATTTCCACAAGATTTTGAGTTCCAAATTTTCTCCCCATCACTCCCCTCCCCTACCCTAAGACACTATGCACTCTTATTACCCTTTTCCCCAATCTGCCCTCCCTTCTCTCACACCCCTCCCTTGCCTTATCCCTATCTTCTCTCTTTTCTTGTAGGGCAAATTAGATTTCTATATCCAGTTACTTATATTTCTTATTTCCCAGTTTCATGTAAAGACAATTCTCAACATTTGTTCCTAAAACTTTGAGTTCCAACTTCTCTCTCTCTTCCTCCCTCCCCACCCATCCCCACTGAGAAGGCAGGCAATTCAATATACGCTATAAGTGTGTGGTTATGTAAAAGACTACCATAATAGTTATGTTGTGAAAGACTAACTGTATTTTGCTCTATCCTATCCTGCTTCCCATTTATTCTATTCAATTTTTTGACCTTGTCCCTACACAAAAGTGTTCACACCCTCCTCTCATTTGCCCTTCCTTCTATCATCCCCGCACATTCCACTTATCCCATTCTCCCCTACTTTCCTGTACTGTAAGATAGAAATTCACACCAAATTGAGTGTGCATGCTTTTCCCTCCTTAAGCCAAATGTGATGAGAATAAGCTTCAATTTTTCCCTCTCACCTCCCTCCTATTCCCCTCCATTGAACAAGCTTTTCCTTGCCTATTTAATGAGAAATAATTTGCCCCATTACATTTTCCCCCATCTCCTCCCAATATTTTCTTATCTTACCCCTTAATTTTACTTTTTTAGATATCATCCCTTCCTATTCTATTCACCCTGTGCCCTCTGTCAATATGCATATAATCCCTCCAACTACCCAAATACTGAGAAAAGTTTCAAGAATTACAAATATTTTCTTTCCATGTAGGAATGTAAACAGTTCAGTTTTAGTAAGTACCTTATGATTAGTCTTTCCTGTTTTCCTTTTCATACTTCTCTTGATTCTTGTGTTTGAAAGTCAAATTCTCTATTCAGCTCTGGTCTTTTCATCAAGAATGCTTGAAAGTCCTCTATTTCACTGAATGACCATTTTTCCCCTGAAGTATTATACTCAGTTTTGCTGGGTAGATCATTCTTGGTTTTAATCTTAGTTCCTTTGACTTCTGGAATATGATATTCCAAGCCCTTTGATCCCTTAACATAGAAACTGCTAGACCTTGTGTTATCCTGATTGTATTTCCACAATATTCAAATTGTTTCTTTCTGGCTGCTTGCAATATTTTCTCCTTGATCTGGGAACTCTGAAATTTGTCTTCAATATTCCTTAGAGTTTTCCTTTTTAGATCTCTTTCAAGGGGTGGTTGGTGGATTTCACCATCTGGTTCTAGAATATCATGGCAGTTTTCCTTGATAATTTTATGAAAGATGATGTCTAGCATCTTTTCTTGATCATGACTTTCAGGTAGTCCCATATTTTTAAAATTGCCTCTCCTGCAAGCATTTTCCAGTCATTTTTCAAATAAGATATTTCACATTGTCTTCTATTTTTTCATTCTTTTGGTTTTGTTTTGTAATTTCTTGGTTTCTCATAAAGCCATTAGTTTCCATCTGCTCCATTCTAATTTTTAAAGAACTATTTTCTTTAGTGAGCTTTTGAACCTCCTTTTTTATTTGACTAATTCTGCTTGCATTCTTCTCCACATGTGTTTTTTGGACCTCTTTTGCCACTTCAGTTAGCCTATTTTAAAGGTGTTATTTTCTTCAGCATTTTGGGGGTCTCTTTTCATAAGCTGTTTACTCGCTTTTCCTGGTTTTCTTACATCGCTCTCATTTCTCTTCCCAATTTTTCCTCCACTTCTCTTATTTGATTTTCAAAATCCTTCTAGAACTCTTCCATGGCCTGAGACCATTGCATACTTTTTTGGAGGTTTTGCATGTAGAAGCCTTGACTTTTATGTGTTACTCTTATAGTACACTTTGTTCTTCCTCATCTGAAAGGATGAAAGAAAATGCCTTTTCACCAAAAAAGTAACCTCCTGTAGTCTTATTTTTTCCCTTTTTTGGACATTTTCCCAGCCAGTTACTTGACTTTTTGGTCCTTTGTCCAGTGGAGGGTGTGCTCCAAGGACCTGTAACTTCTCATTTCCTCCAAGGTGGCACAATTAAGGGAGAAGAGTTTGCTCTTCTCCTGGCCTGTGCTCTGGTCTGAGAACAACCACAAAGTTTTTTGCCCAGGATCTGCAAGTAGAATTCCCTCTCCTGAGTATCCGCTGGGTCCACCACATGAGCGTTCCTCTTCATCCTAGGGCCACCACTTAGATCTCAGATGCAGATAGGCAACTCAATTCCCCCAGGGTCTTTAGGCTCTGTTGTTGCAGTGGCTGCTGCTGCTCCAAGGTCAGGACTGTGGCTGGACCAGGCTCCTCTTTCCCCAACGTGAAAGAGCTTTCTCACTGACCTGTGAAACTCTCTTTGACAATTTGTCTTGAGAAATCTGGGAACTGCAGCTGCTACCCATGATTCCATGCTCTATAGCATGCTCCAGTTCTGTCCATGCTGTGCCCCATGGCCAAGGTTGGACTGTGCTCTGCTCTGAGTCTGGTGTGATAGACTTTTTCTGTTGACCTTCTAGGTTGTCTTGAACTGGAAATCTCTTTCACTCTTTTTTTGTGGTTTCTGATCCTCTAGATTTTTTAAAGTCATTTTTTACAGGTATTTTATGAGGTATGGATGTAGAACTAGAGCAAGTGTGTCCTTCTACTCTGCCATCTTGGCTCTGCCCCTATTTGATAACTTCTAAGGTCCCTTCTGGCTCTTAATATTTGAATCTGTGAGCTCATTATAAGACTAATCTAGTACATGAACTGTATCCCCCTCCCAAGAAACCTTTACATTAGGGGGCTAGTGTATTTATTAAATATACTATGAAATTAGAGCAGTTTATTAGAATCTCATCAAAGTCAATTTTATACTAGAAGATAGTGGAGTAAAGGCAGGGACTAACCTGAGCTCTCCCCTAAACTCCTCCAAATATCTTTAAATAATAACTAAACAATTTCTAGAGTAGCAGAACCCACACAACAGGGAATGAAGCTGTTTTTCAGGCCAAGACAACTTAGAAGATCAGCAGGAAATGTCTGTTACACCAGAGTCAGAGAGATGTGCATTCTTTAGCAGACTGGGTCCCAGAAAACCAGGAGTAGGCCTCCAAGTGACTGAATCAGTGGCATGAGTAGCCATTTGCACATCTCTCAGCCACAAAATGGTAAAGGGATTGGGCATCAGGTTAGAAGGTGATCTATAGGAATCCTTTTCATGGCACCAGGGGCAGGATTCTGTTACATTGCCTACATTTGAATCTGGGTCACAGTCTTGATCTTAGTCCCAGTGTAAGTAGCACAGCTGAATTTGTGACCACAAATGAGCAGGGACCATGTTCACTCTTCCAGGGTTGAAAATTGTGCTTGTGGTCACTCACAAACCAGTTCATAGTGCAGAAGAATAGTAAATACATCTCTCCCTAGAGCATACTACCTTGAAAAACCAAAAATTTATAAGTCCCCAAAATTATCTCTGAAAACAGTTGTGCAAAAAAGTCCTGAAGCTTAGGATAGTACCCCCTCCACTTGGGAAGCAGAGCCCTACTTAATCATAGAAATAAAAGACAAAAAAATAGGATGGACAATGAGCAAACACACACAAACACACACACACACACACACACACACACACACACACAATCCTGACCATAGAAAGTTACTATGGTGAAAAGAAAAATCAAAATTCAAATTCAGAAAAAGACAACAAAATCAAAATTCCTGCATCCAAAGCCTCAAAGGAAATATGGGGAAGTCCAGGGAAGAGCTGAAAAAGAATTTTTAAAATCAAGTAAGAGGTAGAGAAAAAAAGTTGGAAAGAGAAATAAGAGTAATGTGAAAAAATCATGAAAAACCAGTCAACAGCTTGGTAAAGGAGACACAAAAATACTGAAGAAAATAACATTTTAAAAAACAGAATAGGCTAAATGGCACAAAAATCCAATGAAGAGAAAAATGTCTTAAAAAAGCAGAATTGACCAAACAAACAAACAAAAAGATATGCAAAAATTTACTTAAGAGAAGAGTTCCTTAAAAAGTCAAATTGGTTAAATGGAAATAGAGGTATAAAAGTTCACTGAAAAAAGATGATTCCTTAAAACTCATAATTGGGCAAGTAGAATCTAATGACTTGATGAGATATCATGACATGCCAAAACTAAAAGAATGAAAAAATAGAAAAGAATGTGAAATATCTAATTGGAAAAATATCCTGGAAACTAGATTCGGGAGAGATAATTTGAAAATTATTAGATTGCCTGATAGTCACCATCCAAATAAAAGAGCCTAGACACTATTTTTCAAGAAATCATCAAGGAAAACTACCCTGATATTCTAGAACTAGAGAGTAAAATTTAAAAAAAAAAAAAGAATTCACTGATCACCTCCTGAAAGAAATCCCAAAATAAAACCCCCAGGAATATTATAGCAAAATTCTACACTTCTCAGATCTAGACTAAAATACTGCAAGCAGCCAAAAAGACACAATTCAAATACTGTGGAGCCACATAAGATTTAGCAGTTTCTATATTAAAGGATTGGAGGACTGGGAACATATTATTACAGAGGGCAAAAGAGTTAGGATTGCAATCAACAATCAATCACCTGCCCAACAAAACTGAGTATAATCATTCAGGGAACAAATGGGCAGTCAATGAAATAGAGGAATTTCAAGCATTCCTGATAAAAAGAACATAGTTGAATAGCAAGTTTGACTTCCAAATATGAGACTGAAGAGAAGTATAAACAACTAAATATGAAAGAGAAATCATCAGAGATTTAATGAGGTTAAACTGATTATATTCCTACTTGGGAAAATGATATTGATAACTCCTAAAAACTTTTTTTTTTCATTATTAGGGGTATTAGAAGAAGAATTCACAGATGGAAAGCAGAGGAATTAGTTGAATGTGATGGTATGATTATCTAAAGTAGAAATATAATAAAATTAAGATATAAAGAAGAAGAATGCACTGGGAGCAGAAAAGGAGTGGTAGAATGGGATAAATTATCTGACAGAAGAGTTCTGAAAGAGATTTGCAGTGCACGGGGAAATGGGAGAAGCTGGGAGGGCTCACATGAGCCTTATTTTCATCACATACACAGTTATGTGTGGAAACCTTTCTTCTCACTCAGGAAAGTAGAAAGGAAAGGCATAAGAGAAGGGGCAGGGAGCTGATAGAAGGAAGGGTAGTTTGGGGGGAGGAAAAAGTTAGAAGTAAACACTTTTGATAGTTGACAGGATAAAAGGAGAGAGAAAAAATAGGATAGATGGGGAAATAGAATGGAGAGAAATATAGTTGCTAATCATTACTGTGAAAAAATATACAGTGAATTTCTCTGATAAAGATTTCATTTCTCAAACATATGGAGAACTGTCAAATTTAGAGAAATAAGAGCCTTTACTCAGTTGATAAATGGTCAAAGGATATGAACAGGCAATTTTCAGACCAAGTAATCAAAGCTATCTATAATCATATAAAAAAAGCTCTAAATCAATATTGATGGCAGAAATGTAAATTAAAACACTTTTGAACTACTGTCTCACACCTGTCAGATTGGCTAATATGATAGAAAAGGAAAATGACAAATGTTGGAGGGGATGTGGGAAAATTAAAACACTAACATACTATTGGTCAAGTTGTATACTAATTCAACCATTCTGGAGAGCAATTTGGAACATGCCCAAAGGAATAAAAATACATGCATACTTTTTCACTGAGCAATATCACTGGTAGGTCTATAACCCAAAGAGATAAAACACAAAAAAGAAAAGGACCTATATCCGCAAAAAATATTTATAGCAGCTCTTTTAGTGGTGGCAGAGAATTGGAAATTGATGGGATGTCCATCAATTGGGAAATGACTGAACAAGTTTATGTATGTGATTTTAATCGAGTACTGTTGCGTTTTAAAGAATGATAAGCAGGATACTCTTACAAAAACCTGGAAAGACTCACGTGAACTGATACAAAGTAAGCATTCCTGTCATAGTCTAGACTATGTCTAGACTCCTAGACTAAATGTTTAGCCTAGATGTTTAGTCTCCTAGACTAAAGTCTAGGAGAACATTGTGCACAGTAACACCAATATGAATAACTAGTTATTCTCAGCAATACAATGATCAAAGACAATTTTGTGAGGAAGAAGGGAGATAATTTGGAACTCAGACTTTGAAGAGAATGTTAAAATTGTTTGTTTTTTTTTTTTTGCATCTACTAAGGAAGAATTAAATGTTAAATAAGACAGTCCAAAAAAAGGTACATTATACACCAGTATTTTGAACTCTCATTGTAAGCCTATTTTTGATAGTGCTAAACTTAGCATAAGATGGATGTTCTTATATACTTTACTTGGGTAATTGGTTCCAAAATATGAAAAAGATTTCATCATGACAATATGCACAATAAGCCACTAAGTAAATGGAAGTAGGTTGGATAAGTGTAAGCTATTAAAATAATATTTCTGGGATCCATGAATTCATTCATGTAGATACTTTCTTAGATGATATATATTACAACCAGTCCATACCTTGTCATCCTGTGAGATTCATGCCTTCTGGTAATCTCTTACAGAGCAGCTCCACGATATTATTATCCAAAAAGTTATTTAAGTTTTTTTTGATATTTTGTGGATATCACAATAGCACTCAGGCTTCTCATCTTCACTCTTCCTGCACTTCCCCATTACTTTTATTTATACCACTTTAAACATAAGCATCATTTCCTAATGCACAAACGCATACACACATTGAGTTATCCCTTGTCCCTTGTGACCCAAAAAAATTTCAAGAAAACTGAACTGAGAAACCAACTACATCTCAATATATATGTATGTGTATATGTATGGGTAGGTAGATAGGTACATAGGAAGAAAGAAAGAAAGAAAGAAAGAAAGAAAGAAAGAAAGAAAGAAAGAAAGAAAGAAAGAAAGAAAGAAAGAAAGAAAGAAAGAAAGAAAGAAAGAAAGAAAGAAAGAAAGAAAGAAAGAGAGAGAGAAAGAGAGAAAGAAAGAGAGAGAGAAAGAAAGAAAGAGAGAAAGGAAGAGAGAGAGAAAGAAAGAAAAAAGAAAGGTAGATAGATAGATGAATAGATAGAAAGACAGACAGACAGACAGATAATCTGTATCTGTAGCCATCTTCTCCACTTCCCTACTCAGAGAAAGGTTTTCTATTTCCTCCTTTTTTCACTGGGATCAGGATTTTCTGATTGTAGATTCCCTGGACAGTATCTCTAGCAGGACTTCTTGAACATAATTCATCCCCGGTAATATGCTGCAATCTATTTACTCCTACTATCTGTTTCCTATGAGTTTGATTTTTTGGTGATTGTAGTGTTCTGTGATTCACAGCCATAGAACATCAATGACAACAACAACAAAAAAACTCTTAGTGTTAAATAAAGATGGGCTTTGGCAGCAAGGAGCAGCTTGGAATCTTTTAAAATGCCAGGCAGTTTCTCAAATTAAGTAAAGTCTGTTCTTTTCCTCCTTTTCAATTTTGTGTTCAGCTTTTTATCCATTTATAGAAACTTTCCAATGCACTTTCTGGCCCAGTATACATTACAGAGTACACATACACACATATATACCTATGTATATGTATGTAAATGTGCACATATTTCTATATGTATACATGTATATATGTATATATACACAAACACATACATATGATAAACATACATATACATATACACACATATCTAAATCTAGATAGATATAAAATTTCCTGGTGTGAATTTTAGACTCATCTCTTTTGAAGAGACGTAAATCTCACAGTGGTGGCCATAAAGTAAACTGTGGCTTGTTGCATTCAACACAACTTGTCACAGAAGGAAGCCCAAGTATTCTTCAGGAAGTTAGGTTGCACAGTGATTAGAGCGGCATGTCTGAAATAAGGAGCACTCATCTTTCTGAGTTTAAATCTGGCCTCACACACTTACTAGCTATGTGACCCTGGGCAAGTGACAACCCTGTTTGTCTCAGTTCCCCATCTGTAAAATGAGCTAGAGAAGCAAATGGGAAACCACCTCAATATGATTGCCAAAAAATACCAAATAGGGTCAGAAAGAGTCAGACATGACTGAAATGACTAAATGATTACAAATATTCTAGTCCAATGCCCTCATTTTACAAATGAGGAAACTGAGTCCCAGAGAAATGAAATCACTTGCCCAATATTTCACAAGTATTAAGCTCAAGAGTTATGATTTGAACCCAGATTCCATAATTCAATATTTATTACTTTTTCCACTAGATCATCCTTAAAATCATAAGGACAATAATCTTTACTCACTTGGACTTCACATAGCCTCTGTCTTATCACCATGAGGGCAGAGGCATTGTCTTGTATAATTTTTTTTTCTATTCAGGAACAATTTTTACATTTCCAACAATTCCCAGAACGTTTTGTTTTTCCCAGACTCTCCCCTTTTTCTTACTTACATGTTCCATCTAAAGAACCACAGCCTTTTAAGTCTCCCATATTTGAGACCTCATAGAAATCCTCAACTCTTCATTCTCTTTCATCCCACTGTATCTGATCAGTTGCAATATGTTGTTGATTCAACCTCCACATCTTTTATATCTACTCTTTCCTTTCTATTCACATAGATGCCCTCCTACCTCATGTTTTCACCATCTCTCATCAAGACTCAAAACGGTTTCCTTATTAGGTCCCTGCTTAAAGGCTCTCTACTTTTTAATTCATTCTGTTGACCAGTACCACAAAACTGATATTTCTAAAGCACAGTTTAGCCAGTGTCACTGTCCTGCACAAAAAAACCCCAAAAGTAAAATAAACAAAACTCTCTAGTGAATGAAATCAATGAAATAATGAAATGAAATAAAATATGAATAAGCATTAAATACTATATGTCAATTCTTATGTAATACACTGAGGAAACTAATATAAAAAGGCAAGATAGTGCCTATCCTTCAAAAATTGTGTTTTTTTTATATTATTATTCTATTAAGGGCAGTAAAAATAAATAGTAGAATTTTGGTCAGAATTTTTGTTCTGAAATTCACAGGAATTATACATGTATTCATATAGGAATTGATTAATATACTCATTCCAGGAATGGCCATGTTGATTTAATTATGGCCGAAGAATCATAAGATAGAGAGAAAAGTACTGGTTTTGGAGTCCTGAATTTTAACCGTGTGACTGCCCATTTCAGCTATTTGATTTTGGACAACTCATGTAGCCTTTCTGGTCTTTAGTGCTATCCTTTAAAAAATGAAAAGAGATTGAACTAAATGGTTTCCAAGGTCACTTCAACTTCAACATCTGAGTCCCTTTGACCTGTGGTATTCTGATTCTATGATTTTCTCAGCAAGAGCTGGAAAACAATGAAGGGTAGCAGTGTAGCAGACCTGTGACCACAGTAGAGTATGGTAGGCCTGGAGTTGGTTAGATAAGGTGTAGTCACACTCATCAGAAGGGCATTGGACTCCTTGGCTATTATCTATATCCTTTTTTCAAAGTAACATATGGACTCCTTTGTTTGGTATTTAAAGTTCTTCACAATCTTGTTTTAGTCTCCATTCCCAGACTTATATTTGAAGTCTCTCTCACAGGACATTCTATATGCCAACACTGATGTCTTAGCATAGGCTGACTATCACTCGATATCTATACTTGACTATCCCTTCATTTCTAATTCTTGGAAATCATAACTTTGAAGATCATATCAAGCATTACATCCTATATGACACCTTTTCTGATTCACCTGATGCAAGAATCGCCTTCATTAAAAACACCTTAGACTTACTTTGTGTACACAAATATATGCACCTATACATTTCCCCACACACATTGCCACATATGTACTTGTATATGTGATATATGCATTAACATATAAACATATACATCAATATTAAATTGTGTTTCCCTTGTCTCCCCCTCAATATAAGGCAAGTTCCTTGAGATCAGTAACTGTATCTCCTTTTTTTCTTCATTTTCCCAACATCTAATAAAATGTCAAGTCCTGAAATATCACAGTCCTCCAAGAATTTTAAAATTGAAGATAAACCACAGGACATTACAGAGGTGGATGCATGGGCATGTGGGTAGGCTACAAGTGAGGAATCATACCAGATAAAGGTTATAATTATAACAGAGAGATATGACTAGAAATGAAGATCGACTAACCTTATAGTAAGAGCAAGAGATGACTAATGGACACTCCTTCGCCATCAATTGGCACCCAAGCAGTTTCAAAGGATTTAAAGATAGACCCTCCAAATAATTGTTGGAACAACTGTGGAGAACTTATGCAGGATGAGAGCTCATAAATGGATTAAAATCTCTATTTTGTGCCAGAGAGAGAATTCAAATTGTTGAGACCATAGGTGCACAAAAGTATAGAGAAGAGGGTTTCCAGTACATTTCACAAAACACTTAGCATCATAGGATCATAGTTTTAGAGGTGAAACTTCAGAGTCCAACGTCTTCACGTTACAGGTGAAGAACCACACTCAGAGGTCACACAAGGAGTATCAGAGGTAGAATTTTAAACATAAATTCTATGCTGAGTTCTTTTTGCTGTCCCTGATTCATTTCCTAAATTTCTCCCAGCTTCTAGCAAATGAGGCCAACTCTTTACCTGACCATCCAAGGGAACAAAGACTTAAAAGGCTGCTACCTCTATGGGAAAGTTACCATTCAAAATAAAGAATTTTCAGGACTTCATAGTGCTGAGAACTCAAAAATATATGTAACTCACAATATTCCAACTGGCATGAGAAATACTTTGAGATTGCTGTTGACAGGCTTGAGAATTATAGTCAGGTCATTAGCAAGGACTTTGAACTGCAGGGAAGGAAATCAGCCCTCATTACAGATCTACCTGTAGAGCATTGCCACTCATTAGAAAAAGATGATTGTGTTTGTCCTGTATACTAAGGCAAACCTTGACAGCCTGTCCTCTGCTATAAATCCAAGGCTCCCTCCCTTGTTCATCATTATCAGCAAGGTATCTGATGGTTTTCTGTTCCTTGAGCAGGTGTGTAAACTAACAGGAGAGTATTCCCTGTCAAAATGACAATGTACATCGATTTCTCTTATCTTGATGTCTTTGGGAGGACAGCTTATCTCAAATTTACAAAAGAAGGAAGTCATATTGGTATTCCTTCATCAATAAATGACAATGCCTGACCTGATTTATATTTGGGTTTGTCAATCAATTCTGTCATTAAAGACAAGCTTTAAACTTCAATAATTTTATGATGGAGTAGATTTACTTTTTAAAATAATAATAAGTGCTTTTTGGTTGTGCAATTAAAAAAAATGTACCTGGAGTGAGAACAACTGAGTTCAAATTTAGGAGCCTCTACATACTAACTGCATTGTCCTTAGGTAGGTCAAGTTATCCCTGATCTTCACTTTTCTTGTTTGGGACTATCATTAGGCTATGTGTAATCAGGGCATTTCTTTTGTGAGGTGGGGATTAGGGGAGGTCCATCCCGATTCATGTAGATTACTTCAGACATAGAGCGTTGTGTACAAGAAATATGCAGTCTATGCTGATGAAATTAGAGATCATTTGGATATATTGAATTACTGTTTAAGTAATGGATACTAATGACTCCTCACGACCTCCTCCACACTAGGGGGAAAAATAATAATTTATGGACTGAATATTCAAATAAAATTAATCATACACAAAATATAACTAATGTAAAAATTGAATTCAATAAGTCATGAATTCAGAAAAATGATCAAGATCTTGAAAACTAGATTGCATCCATGAAGTCAGTTCATATGGTTAACAGAACAGTGGACCAGGAATTATAACATCGGATTTTGATTCATAGCTCTGCTAAAGAATGCCTGACTGACCACGAGGAAGTAATTGAATCACTAGAAAGTAAAGTTGGTATAATAAAAAAAAAAGAGAGAGAAGTGTGACTCTAGTGTCAGAGAACTAGGTTCAGATTTCTTCTCTGACACTAACCATAGAGTTTTGGGCAAATAATTTAGCATACTGTTTCTTCAGTTTCCTCTTCTATGAAGAATTATGTGGTACTAGGTAGTCTTTATCATTCTCTTCCAACTCTCTATGTATTCTACTTTGTGAACCTCAGTTTTCTCATCTGTAAAACAGTGGTTCTGATATATCTGCCTTCCTCATGGGGTTCTTATAAAGGTCATCAGATAATTTAAACAAACTGTTTAATAATTTATAAATAATCCATTATTTTTTAAAAAGTTAAGCTGCTTGAAATCAGGAACTGCTTTTCTTTTATTACCCATCACTATTAAGTTTTCAATGAAAACTCCCATTATATGTTTTATACAATTGACACACACTGAATTTCCCATTCACTCATTTTCCTGGCCAGTTTCTTAAAATTTTAGAGGCAGGTAGCACAGAACATAGGTTACTGGACGAGCAGTCATTCAAATACTGATTCAGACTCTGGAAAAGTCGTTTAACCACTGTCTCTTTCTTCACTGACTGGGGAAAATGACGACAACTAAGTCTCAGGTTGTTTTGAGCATTCAATGAGATAATAATTTTAAAGACATTTGCCAGCCTTAAAGTGCTCTACAAATGCAAGCTATTATTGTTACTTACTGCTAGTTTTAGACTTTTGTTTTACTTTTTAAAGTAATTTGATGTGAGAGATACAATTAACTTGAGTTACTTTCAAATTTTAGATCTTAAATAAATATATGCTTCTGTTTTACTGTCGTATTAACTTTAGTAAATATTCATTTGCACCTATCAACAATATCTTACACATAGTTAATAAAAATGCTTGAACATAAGTACTTGTTAGATTAAATTGTATCATTTTAGCAGTAAGAAAAAATAGTTCTCTATTCATAGATTTTTAAGTCCCACATGTTCTTTCTGTGCCTTCTGTCTTTTTTTCATAATATCAGGAACCATTTCTTTTTTGGGTACAAGGAATTGAAGGGTGACGTATCAGAACACAGGTAGAGATTAAATAAAGAATATAAGAGGAGATTAGAGAAAATTCCCTGGCACATTAGAAGAGGTAACTTTTGCATGGCCACCATGCTGGAGATTGCTCCGCTAATAGTAGGGCTGATTTGATTCAACTATCCTCTAATTTCTTAACATAGAACTATGCTCAAAAATCACCGTCCTACAGTGGCAAAAGCTTGTCTTGGAAGTTTCATTATTCCCATACCAATACTCTATCCTCTTCCCTGCTCATTGCCTCCTCTTCCCAGAAACTGAACCTAATCTATCAGTAAAGCAAGAAAGACACTTGCCTATAACACATCAAAAATAGAATTTGACATATTGCCAGTTACCCCTTTTGGGGATGGTCCTCTTTTTCAGAGAATAATGACTCCTATGTCTTTGGACTCTAAGCTAGCATTTGCTGGACCTTGTCCGCAAGGGACTGACACTCCTGCAGTATCAGTTTCAAAGCCCACATCTTTCATGGCTAGTGTAATAAGATGTATGTTTTTCAGTTCCTGGTAACTGATGGTGCCTCAATACAGACTGAAGCATACTATTTTCCTTTGTTCCTTAATCCTTTCCTTTCTTTCTTCCTTCCTCCCCCCTCCCTCCCTCCCTCCTTCCCTTAATGCCTTCTTTCTTTTTTCTTTCCTTGTTTTCCTTTCTCTTTCTTTCTTTATCTTTCTTTCTTTATCTTCTCTTCCTTTTTCTTTTCTTTCTCTTTTTTTTTGCACAAAATAACTAATATGGAAATGTTTATTGTGTTTGCACATGGATAAACTATATTAGATTGCTTATTCCCTCAGGGAGGAATAGAAAAAGGGAGAGATATAATATGAAAATCAAAACTTTGCAAAATGT
Organism: Notamacropus eugenii; assembly: GCF_028372415.1. NCBI lineage: Eukaryota > Metazoa > Chordata > Mammalia > Diprotodontia > Macropodidae > Notamacropus > Notamacropus eugenii. Next base: position 144,174,194 of record NC_092874.1, on the reverse strand, counting down.
ATGTTAAAATTGTTTTTGTATGTAATTGGGAAAAATATGATATAAAAAAGAAACCACAAATTAACAATATCTATGTTACATTATATTTTTATTTATTTTGTTAAATATTTCCCAATTTTATTTTAATGTGGTTTGGCCTTTTACAGAGAGTTTGTTACCTTTGTATGTTATATTGGAGGAAGGTAGAGTACCATCTTGTCTCTTTTTGCTGTTTGAGGTTTGGAAAATGCCAAGAAACTTGTCCTAGGTAAACAAAGTCATCTGTAGGTTGGTAGTCTAAGTAGAAAACTGGCTTACAGTAGAGCTAAAAATAATAGGGTGGAATGATAGGACTTTTGATACAAGGTGCTGGAACTTAGATGGGTACTGACAGTACTTTTTCAGCATAGAAAGAATAGAAGTTATAAGAAAATTAGTTAAAATAGAGAGCTAACCAGTAGGAGCAGAGACAATCTTTCCCTCATTATACATGTAAACCCTACCCAGAAGCTTGGTATGGACATCTTTCCTTATCAGAAGAGATGAAGACCCTCCCCTACATGGGAGATGGGGCAGAATTGTGCAGAGGTGAGAGAACTCCAGCTTCCACCAGTCCCTGAGATTTCCTTTAAAGTCCTTGCTGGAGACATTTAAGGGCCATTCTCATCTGTGGACTCATAAAGCTTTGAGTCTTCTTGACTCTCTAAGCATCACATTGCTTTCGGGAAACCTAGCTTCAGTATCAAAAGAGAAGATAAAAAGACCTACTCCACATCAGGCTGCTAAACAGGGAAAGGCTTTGGGAAGAAAGGAGAGGCAATGCAAGTCTGTATCATGTCCCTCTTTCCAGCTTCATGCTCTAGACACTTGGGAGGGGTTTCTTCTTGAGTGATATCCAGAAACCTCTCTCTTGTTTCAGCTGTTACCTTGCTCACAAAGTGAAATGCTTCACTTTGCATTCATTCTGTTAGATTGGTATATATTCTTCCATATAGACCTTTGATTTCTGCATTGCTGTATAAATGGGCTTCTTTGCTATATGCTATGTGTATTCATTAAGGAACTGATGTTAGGTGGGAAAAGGGTTAGGCCCTTTTCCACACATGGGGCTTACCTACTTCTCTTCCTTATGTACACATCACTGGTAAAATCTTTCCCTGTCTAACTCCATACTGCTCCCCACCTCTCGGTAGAGGCATCCATGGTTTCCCGTGTTCTTTGTCCCTCTTCCCCTTCAAATGAACTGAGGACATATTTTCTTGTCATTTGCGTGGGTATAAGCATTGCTAGTTACAGCTCTGGCTCACAGAATAGTTGCCTTATAGAACGTTAAGATATAATGTTCTGAGACCCCATCTTTATACCCTAGTAGAGGCAATAGAGGAAGCAGGAAAAAGTGGCTGTCACATAACCCAGTGCCATTACTAGAAAAAATGGTGTGTCCTTGAAAGTACAGCTACCAAAACAGAAATATTTCTAAGTGGTTAGCCTTTCCGATAGCTGTTCTAATTGGATTACTTAATGCAGGGGAAGAGCACAGAAAAGCTTATTTTGAAAAAACTTCTTGCTTTTTGCCTAATTTTCTTGTTGATATTGCTTCTGCTGCTGCTGTTGTTTTTCCCTAAATATAGAATATGTTCAAAGTCTCAATGGGAAAAAAAAATGGTAGTTTCTGTGGGAGCACTGGATAAATAAAATTGGATTATCCCTCTGACTGGGAGAAGGGTCCTAAATGACTCATGTACAAAATAACATTGTCCTTTTCAAGAGTACCAGAAAGAGAGGGAGCAGCTAGGTGGTGCAGTGGATAGAGCACCAGTGGATAGGAGTCAGGAAGACCTGAATTCAAATCTCACCTCAGACATTTGATACTTACAAGCTATGTGACCTTGGGCAAGTCATTTAAATCCAATTGCCTTATCCTTGATCATCTCCAGTCATCCTGATGAATATCTGGTCACTGGATTCAAACAGCTCTGGAGGAGAATTGAGGTTGGTGACCTGCATAGCCCTCTCTCATTTAAAACAAAGTCACGTGCAAATCATGTCATTATTTCTCTGATGGCATGGTCTTCTTCAGCAACGAAAGATGAACACACCAGAGAGAGAAGGTAGAATAAGCAACCCCAATAGTATCACACGACATTTGTTCAAGTCTCAGCTCTGACATTTTCCCTATGACAGTTTGGATAGATAGGTAGATAGAAAGGCAGATAGATAGACAGATAGGCAGATAGATGATAGATAGATAGATAGATGGATGGATAGAAAGACCAAGTTAGACTAAGTGCTATGTGCCAGGCACTGTGCTGTGTCAAATACCAGCAGGAGTGATAGTCCCAACCTGAATAAGATTTTGTTAAAATGAGGAAGAGCTTAAAGATTAGTGATGGGGAAATATGAAGTAGTCAAAGGCCTAAGCCCTAGCAAGATTAGGCAAAAACTGACCTATCGGAACTGAGAGAGTGAAGGGGCAGAGATTGTTCACTGGGGAAGATACAGAGATTGAAGCAACCTAGGAATCAGTTCACTTTATGTGAGGGAACATTATTTGAGGATCTCTAAGGTAAGAAACTGAAGTCCCAAAAGAGCAACACCACCATTCCCTGCAAATCTATCTTATTATTCTCATTCATTTGTGTTTTGAAGGCTTTGCCATCTGAAAAGTATACTTAAAAAATACCAGAGTCTGGAAAGGAATCAGAGATTTATTTAGAAATAGAAGGGTCCTTAGAGGCCCTCTCACTCTACAAATAAGGGAGAAGATTTCTAAAGAAGTCAAGTGACTTGCCCAGGGACACACAGTTGGTAAAGATGTGGCACCTGTCCAAAGCTTTTTGGACTCTCTCCTTATTGGTGTAGATAAAGGCCTTGCCATGTGTGAGGGGTGGGCTGAAGTCAGTTAGAGCAGAAGAGTTCCAGCTTTCTTATATACTCTTTGGGACTCCTCAAACTTCAAATTTCATCATATGCTTCTGGCTTCCAGCTTCAAGAGGGAGATGGAAGAACCCCACTCTAGGTTGTTGAAGAAAAATATTCTGAGAAGATATGGGAGGGGCTACCAGTCTCCATCATGTCCCTGTCCCAGCTTGCTCCTCTAGGGAATGTCAGTAGTTTCCCTTTGGGTGAGATCAAGTACTCTCTCTTGATTGAACTGAATTATCTCACTCCCAGTAGGAGAGCTCCTTCCCCCTGTATTGTCAGAGATATAATCTTCTATATGTACTTTCTCTGATTTCTGTTTTTCTGCTTTGGATAAATGAGTTTTCTCAGTTATGTACTGTGTGTGTTCAGTGTAGAACTGGTATTTGGTAGGAAAAGGGTCAAGCCTTGAATTTAGAGGTTGGCATCCTGTTTTTCCCCAATAATGACAGAGATCAGAAGTAGATTTAATGTGATCACATAAGGAATAGATAAATAAACAGCTATATAGATAGATAGATTGAATAGACAGACAGACAGACAGACAGATAGACAGACAGATAGACAGACAGACAGATAGATAGATAGATACATAGATAGATAGATACATAGATAGATAGATAGATAGATAGATAGATAGATACATAGATACATAGATACATAGATACATAGATACATAGATACATAGATAGATAGATACATAGATAGATAGATAGATAGATAGATAGATAGATAGATAGATAGATAGATAGATAGATAGATAGATATACGTATAGTCATCCCTTCCACATCACAACTTTTCCCACTGTGGTTTTGATATATCATTAGTCAGTATAAGAAATTGAATGGGATTTGGGGTGAGTTTTAGGAAGCCACAGATGACAAATGAAGGTCAGTAGACAACACAAAGCCTGTGACCAAATATTAATCCAAATTTTACAAAAAGGCACTGTTAATATCCCATAGAAGAACAAGACAAAAAATTCTGACTTCTTTTCTGGTACAAATGAAGGTCAAAAATTTTATGTGAATTTCCTAGAATGCAGGGACACTGTGCCCCTAACTATGATGTGGGAGGGATAATTGTAGATGTAACTACTCTACCTCTCTACCTCTACCTCTCTCTCTCTCTCTCTCTCTCTCTCTCTCTCTCTCTCTCTCTCTCTCTCTCTCTCTTTCTCTCTTTTCATACACACATATACATGTTTCCCAATATATAAGGGAACATATAGATATAATCTTATTCCCACATCCTCTCTCTTTAAGGAGAACAGAGTGCTAACCTCTGACCCTAGTTTCCTGCTTCCCTTCCTTGCAGTAATGAAAATCTCCCTTGTAGAAGAGTGAGGGGAGAAGAAGCTAGAGATATCTATTTTGCTTCCCTTCAAGACACACAAGGGCAGCCATAGCTATATGCGGGCCTTTCGCTACATGTAGTGGAGATTCAAATTCAACTTCACAACTATTTTTCCATAACACAATGCCTTTCAAAGCTTGCATTTAAAACTCTGTTGTCAGTCAGCACCTTAATCATCAGTTAATACTTTAACAAAAAGGAATAATTAAAGTTCACTGGGAGCCCAAGTGAGACATGAAAGTATACCCTATGAGAGTTGTGCTTTGGGAACCACAAGCAGCATCAAGAAGGAGGAAGAAAAGGAAACCAAATGATGGAGACAGAGGATAGATAGCAGGACTCCAGTGTTCCCACCTTATGATGTTGCACCAAACAGCCCTTGTTGTGCTTTATATTCTGATGACGCATAGACAGCAATAATAATATGTAATAAAGGCAGTGGTTCACTTGAGGAAGACCAGTAGGGTTTTAATTAACTACAAACTCAAATGTGAGTAATAACATGACAAAACTATTTAAATAAATTTAATGAACCTTGGGGGAACTGATGGCAATGGCAGTTTACACCAATAGAAACATTAGAGAGGCAGTATGGAATAGTGTGTAGAGAGCTGAACTCATAGCCAGGAAGACATGGTCTCTAACCCTGCTTCAAACATATATGCTGCCTGGGAGAATGAAAAAGACATTTCAGTTAACAATCTATTCAGACAATGTTGTAAGTCTATAAGTTGTGGATCTGAAGTAGGAGAGGATGACCAAGAATTCAATATCCTTATTAATTCATAACATATTTGGTTAAAGGAAGTAATAAGTGTCTAGATATTAGTAGTCCCAGTTGTACTCTGGACTGGATAGATCACTTCTGTATAATGTCCAATTCTGAGTAGAACATTTTGAGTGATTGAAAATTACACTATGGAAAATTCCTTTGGTGTATGAGTTGGACTAGATGACTTCCAAGGCTCTTTCAAATTCTGAAATTCTGGTACATTTTGAAAGTAAATCATGAAGGTAAAAGATCTACAAACTAATCATATGAAGAATAGTTGAGATAATTAGGTCTGTAAAACTTCAGAAAAAAAGACTCATTAGAGTCAGGATCACTGTCTTCAGAAGCATATGATAACTAACCAATGGTACACTGTAAAGCATTTAACAACTAACAAAAAAAATTCATGTAGAACATATTTTTTTAGTTTAATTTGTATTATTAACATTTTTACAACACTTTACTGAGACAAAAAAGTCAACAAAACAATAAAGAAAGCCTTGATTCATGGTAGCAGTTAATTTATATGATATAAATGCTGACAGTGAAAATTTAACTTTCAGCACTCCTAAGTCAGTTTGACCCCTAGTCAACCACTGCCATTACCTCAGTCACAACTTCACACTACTTTAAAGATAACCAAACCACACAATATGTTGTTCTTACAGGTATATTCTCTAAAAATCCATGGTGGATAAATATCCTGTCTCTCTTTAAACCCATTAATGGTAAGAAAATCATACTCTAGAAGCTTTTTTTTTTTCATTTCCATTGAGCTCTAATGTCAGATCATTGTATTTGCTTTAAGGGGAATTTGAACATTTTCCCTAAAGAAGCAAAGTGAACAAGGCTGCTAATAGCAATCAGTCTTTCTTTGGCTTGGCTTCACATAAATAGAAGTGTTTAACCTGAGACATCTAGGAGAAAGAAGACACAAGATAGTGTGGGGGCAAAGATTCATCCAGATTATAATCACTAGAGCAGAGGTTTTTAGCCCTTTTTCATTTGTTTCTCTTTTTTTGTTAATCTGTTTGGCAGTTTTATGAAACCTAAAGTTTGTTTCTCAGAAAAAAATGATTTAAAATTGATAGTTTAAAGGTGAAATCAAAATGACCCATTATGGGCAGCCACCTCACTGAACGCTTCCAACATTCCTTTCAAAACAACATCAAAATATTACCTCATATCAAATTTTAGAGCAGTAGTCCCAACAAAAGATGATAGTGAGACAGTTTTCTGGCCTCAGAAAATATAAGATGTCTGCAAGAGAAACCTCTGACACATGGTGTAAGCATGTCTGGAGCTCATACACAATGTGGTGTGAACAGTAGCTACAGTAGTAGCAGCAGCAGCTTTGGGATCTCTCAGCCTAGAAATGGTAATGGGGATGGAAATCTTGTCAGAAAAAGATTATGCAGGAACCTCTACTGGCACCAGGTAGAGCTAACACTGACTGGTAACTCTATTGCCCAGGTGCAATTCTGGGTTGCCATTCCAGGGCAGAGAGGAGTCTGGTTCCAGTTTTAAGACAACAAGAGTGTTAGCATTTGTAGCAACATGGAACCAGGGACCATACTGCAGAACAGGAGAGCATTGACCATACCTCTACCATGATCACACAGTTTTGGAAGCACCAAAAACTTGGAGACCCCAAGAACTAGCTTTGAGAATAGTAGTAGGAACAAGCCTAAAGCTTAGGACAATAATGCTCCACCTCTTGGTGCACAAAGCCCAACTTTAATATAAAGTTCAAAATCAAGAAATAAGCTAAAAATAAGCAAAGCATAACAGATTTTGACCATAAAAAGCTAGCTTGTGGCAGGGAAGACCAAGACATAAACTCAGAAGAAGATGACAGTTTGAAAACAGTTACAAAAAAAAAAAAAAAGAAAGAAAAATACTAATTGGCCCAATCCCAACAAGAATTCCTAGAAGCTGAAAGAGAAAAGAGTGTTAGAGGAAAAAATGGAAAAAAAAATAATTGACGGGGATGGAAGAAAAGTATGGGAGAAAAAAAACAACTTGATGAAAGAGGAATGAAAAAAATCTTAAAATAAGGAAAATGAGACCTTAGAAAATAAAATTAGTCTAATGATTAAAGTAGCACACACACATAAAAACCTACTTATTGGAAAAATGCCTTAAGAAGCAAATGGGAAAAAAGGGGTGAAAAATCTCACTGAAGAAAATAAGTCCTTACATGAGAATTGGACAAGTAGAAGCTAATGACTCCATGAGATATCAAGAAATAAATAATAAAGAGGCCAAAATGATGAAAAAAATAGAAAAAATAAGAAATATTTCATTGGAAAAACAGCATGAAAAACAGATACAGGAGAAATAATTAAAAATTATTGGAATACCTGCAAACCATGATCAAAGAAAAAGACTAGACATCATATTTCAAGAAAATATCAAAGAAAAATGCTCCTGATGTCTTAGATCCAGAGGTAAAAGAGAAATCAAAGGAACTCACAAATTTCCTTCTGAAAGAGATTACAAAATGAAAACTCCCAGGAATATTATAGCTTAATCCAGAAGCTCCTAAATCAAAGAGATAGTACTTAAAGTAGCCAGAAAGAAACAATTCAAATATGGAGCCACAGTCAAGATCATATGAGATTTAGGGGCTTCCACATTAAAGGATCAGAACACTTAGAATATGACATTCTTAGAAAGAAAAAGAACCAGGATTAGAGTGAAAAGTAACCTAGCCAGCAAAATTTAAATGTAAATCATCAGGGGAAAAAGAAGATAGTTAATGAAACAGAAGACTTTCAGGCATTCCTGATGAAACTCAAAAAATGACATTCAAAGAGAAGATTCAAGATAAAAGCATGAAAAGATGAACATGAAAAAGTAGTGAAAAGGGACTCAAAGTTAAACTTTTTAAATTGCTGGCTGGGAAGATCATATATGCAACTTCTAAGAATGTTCACATTGTTAGGGCAGTTTGAAAACGTTTACATGGACAGATGGCATGTTGTGAGTCAATTATGTTGGAATGATTTTCAAAAAAGGGGGTGTGAGAAAGAGGGATACACTGGGAGAAGGGGGAAGGGAGATAAAATAGAGCTAATTAAAAGAGATAACCAGGGAAACTATATTTTGCTAAAAGGCATAATTGACAATTAAGTGATATTTAAAAATACAGCAAATTGAATTATAATTTTCTGACTTTCTTTACTTTTCTTCCTTTTTCTCTGAAATGTGGCTACTATGGAAATATGTTTTGCATAATTTCACATATATAATTATTATGATATTGCTACTTTTTCACTGCATTTGAGGGGAGGTGGAGGAGGACAGAGAACTTGGAACTCAAAATGTCAAAACAAAAAAGTTTTTTAAATAAATGATAAATTAAGATTTTAATTAAAATAAATTGATTAGATGGAATATAGAGAATTACAAAGTAAATATAATTGAAATAGTTGTAAAAATATTAAAGACTAAAGAATAATATAATCCATGTTAAAAATAAATACAGAGAGACAAAGATTTAAACCAATCTACATAACTTATTTAGCAGGGACACAAGAGGTCTCAGCAGGAAGAACAAGGAGGGGGAGGGTCAAAGCCAAGATGTTAGAGTAAAAACAGGTACTTCCATGAGCTCTCCCCAAAGTCCTCCAAATACCTGTAAAAATGATTTTAAGCAAATTTTAAAGCTAGAGAACCCACAAAATGACAGAGAGAAACAAATCCCCAGCCCAAGATAACCTGTAAAGTTGACAGGAAAGGTTTATCACACTGGGTAGGGAGTGGAGTGCAGTCCACTATGGACAGCACCAGCACAGATGGGCCAGAGCTGGCCTCAGGGAACTGAATTATTGGCAACTGTGGCAGACATCTCAACTCGCAAAGTCCAAAAAAGTCAATGGGAAAGCTCTGAGAGATATGAAAGAGGAGCACAAGGTTTGATAAAAAAAAAAAAAAAAGCCTAGACATCATCTTTCAAGAAATTATCAAGGATAATTCCCTGATATTCTAAAACCAGAGGGTAAAAGAGAAATGGAAAGAATCCACTGACTGCCTCCTATAACAGATCCCAAAAACAAAACTCCTAGCAATATTGTAGTCAAATTCCAGAGCTCCCAGGTCAAGGAGAAAATATTGCAAGTAGCCACAAAGAAACATTTTGAGTGTTATGGAAACACAATCAGGATACTAGAAGATCTAGAAGCTTCTATATTAAGGGATCAAAGATCTTAGAATATGATATTCTAGAGGTCAGAGGAGCAAAACTGAGGATAATCTTTCAGGGGGAAAATAGCTATTCAATGAAATAGAAGATTTTCAAGCATTCTTGATGACAATATTAGAGCTGAAAAGAAAATTTGATTTTCAAATAGAAGAATCAAGAGAAGTATGGAAAGATAAACAGGAAAGAAGAATCATAAGAGACTTATTAAAGTTGAACTGTTTACATTCCTACATGGAAAAATGATATTTGTAACTCATGAGTCCTTTCTAAATGTTAGGGTAGTTGAAGGAGATAGATAGATATATAGAGAGATAAATGGCACAGGGTGAGTTGAATATGAAAGGATGATATCTAAAAAAATAAAATTAAGGGATAAGAGGGGAATATATTGGGAGGAGGAAAAAGGGAAAGATAGAATGGGGTAAATTATCTCACATAAAAGAGGCAAGAAATAGGTTTCAAAATGGAAGGTAATAAAGGGGAAGTGAGAAGAATTGAGTGATCCTTAGTCTCATCAGATTTGGCTTAAGGAGGGAATAACATATACACTCAATTGGGTATCTTACCCTACAGGAAAGTAAGGGAAAAGGGGATAAGAAAGGGGATGATATAACTGAGAACAGATTGGGGGAGGGGATAGTCAGAAGCAAACACTTTTGAAAAGGGACATGGTCAAAGAAGAACATAGAATGATTGGGGGAGGGGTGTAGGACCAATGTGATATTCACAGTACCTACAGTGGCCATGAATATTCTGGTGCAATTCTGGATCACAAAATACAACAGACTCTTCTCATGGAAGACAGAACCAAATCATTTATTCAGACACCAGAATTCCAAATCTATCATAGTAACAAAAAACTATACACAATAACAATGCAGAAGGCAATGCTATCCTCAAGCCTTCCCCCCACTAGTCTTCCCACAAACCACCTCCATTAAACAATCACAAACAGATCCCCCTAAACAGAATCACAAATAAGCTCTTTTACTCATGCTAGTCAGCTGCCTGCTTGCCCACATCCTTCCTAGCTGTGACTAAACTCTGACCAATTTCCTCCAACTCTGTCTCTTTCTCATCCACCCTTCCTATTCCACCTTTCAGTAAACCCCTCCTACTACAAGCTCTGTATGACTCAGACTCATGTGACTCAAACTTCCATGTGACCTAGGCAGGTCACATGGACCTATTAATGACTGGGGAAGATCTTCCCAGGGAAAGGATGGAGGGAAATATAGTTGGTCTTTCATAACACGACTATTATGGAAGTGTTTTGCATAACTACACATGTATAACCTATATTGAATTGCTGGCCTTCTCAATAAAGTTGGTTGGGAGGGAAGAAGGGAGAGAATTTGGAACTCAAAGGTTTAAAAAGAAATCTTAAAAAAATTGTTTTACATGCAACTGGGAAATGAGATATACAGGCAATGGAGTATAGAAACCTACTTTAAGAAAGTAAAAGGGAAAGGGTTCTGGAGAGAAGATAAAAGGTAGGGCAGATTGGAGAAAGGGGTAATCAGAAGACATGCCATCTTGGGGTGTAGAGAGGGGAGAGATGGGGAGAAAATTTGGAACTCAAAGTCTTGTGGAAATGAAATGTTGAAAAGTAAAAATAAAATAATATTTTTTTTCTTAAAAAAGGAAGAACCAAGAGACTGATGTCCCACTGAGTTTCTGTTTCTGACCTAGGATCCAGGTGAGATCAGGTTCCTGTCACTGTTTTCAACTTATTATTCTCCCACACATATTCCAGGGTGACTCCAAGATACCAAAGATGGCCAAGTGTTTTATAGGGAGATGAAAAATCTCAGCTTTGTACAAAAAATTCATTTCCCAACTCTGATCCAAGGTGAGTGGCATCAATTAGCTAAGAAGCCAGAATGTCATTTCTACATAGACAGAATTACAGAACAAGGGGAGAGAAAATCAAACCAGAGAGCAAGTGTTCCAAGAGCACAAAGATACTGTTAAATAAAGGCTTGGGTCTAATGGCAAGGTTTTTTTCAGCCTATCATCTCTGTATCACTTGAGGTATTGAACCAGAAAGTTTCTGCATTGAGAGAGAGGTTAGAATAGATGACCGTAGAGGTCCTATCCCATTCTAAGACTTTTATTCTAATGAGGGGTAGAAGGGAGAATTAGTAATAAATGACTTACACGCCTCCACCTAAAAGAATAAAGGAAAAATCTTAGGTACTAACCTCGACCTTTTCCTTACAAGATGTTTTTTATCAGATGTTTAAGATGTTAAATTGATTAATTGGCATGTAGAATCTTCTCTCTTCCCATCTCTTCCTGAAGTTCTTAATGGGTAGTGTACTGTTTAAAATGAGATAGAATGTTTTATTTGAGGGACAGAAAGTAGACAGGAAATAGTACAGGAAAAGAGGCAATGAAGGAAGAAAGAACAGCTCCAGATAATCCATAAATTGGGTAATAAATAATTCGTTGAATACTTGTGAGGGTCTGTGCAGGGCATGGATCAAAACTATCATATATATTTTATACAAGGTACAGAAGACTGAGAAAATTGGACATTGCCTCAAGAACAATATTTCCAAACTGACACCACCTAAAATGGCCTCCAAAAATCCATCACAATTATAACTGTCACAAAACTGTAGGAAAATTAAAAGAATGAAAAATTTTGACTTGATTTTCCAAGAAATTTCCAAATTGTTTGAAGCATCTTTAATCAGTCATCTTATATGTGAATATTTCTCTCAAATGCAGATTAGAAGAAAGACCCTTCTAAAGATCATGGAGTGATCTAGGATAGCACCTTGATACATTGGTATTACATACTTATTTCTCCATGGACCTTTCAAAGGAAAGCATTTAGTGAGAATACATAACCAGAAATGCTTTTATAAATGCACTGTCAAATCTAAGTTCATTGTCTTTAACCACTCTACCTTCAGGCTTTTATAACCAGTTATTAGGCTGATTTTTACAAAGAAAATGGAGTGCTTTCCATCATCTAAACCTTTTTTTTAATTTTTGAATATAATGAATATATATTTGAATATAATTACTTTTTTTTAAAGAAAGCAACTTTTTTGGTAAATATTATAGAAAGCTAACTGTAACTGGAATGTATAATTATACATACTTGAAGAAAATGATTTGAAGGAAAAGTCATATAATCAGAGGTTGAGAGATAGAAGGCCCCTTATAGTCGAAGTCCTACTTCTGCATTTGAAAAATAAGGGAACTGAGGCCCAGAGAATTTATTTACCTAAGGTCAGACAATCTTAGATACGATTTTGAACCAGGTCTTCCTGACTTCAAGTCTATTGTTTTATATATGTATACCAATCCATGCTGCCCTTTGGGGAGCCTACTAACACGGTCAAACCAGATGATTTGTTGAACTCAGTGAACTTGCTGAATTCAATTTAGCAAACTAAAAATTTGAAAGATCAGGGAATCTCTCAGAGAGGGAGGAGGGCAAGGTTTATAATCTGGAGCATCTGAGTTAACATCCTACCTCTTACACTTTCTATAGGACTCTGGGTAAATCAGTTTATCTCTCAATATCACCAAACCACCCTTGAGTACTTTAGGTTGCAAAACAATAGATAATCTACATTGATAGAAGAATTTTCCCCAATGGGAATTCATTATAGTATTGAAATACAGATCTGGACATGACAAGAGGTAGACAGATAGGTAGGTAGGTAGGTATGTAGGTGGATAGATAGATAGATAGATAGATAGATAGATAGATAGATAGATAGATAGATAGATAGACAGACAGACAGACAGACAGACAGACAGACAGACAGACAGACAGACAGACAGATAGATAGATAGATAGATAGATAGATAGATAGATAGATAGATAGATAGATAGCATATAGGGAAAAGAACAAAAGAGAAGGAAAAAACAATTCATGAAATATTTACTATATGCTGATGATCTAAGCACTTTAAAAATTTTATGTAAGTTGATCCTCACAAGAACCTATGTGGGAGGTATTTTTTTTTATTCCTTTTTATCAAACAAATATTGACTGGAGTTCAGTAGCTTGCCCAGATAGCTAGTAACTTTCTGAGGCCATATTTGCACTCAGGTCTTCTTGACCTTAAGCCTTCTTGAACTTAAGCCCAGGATTCCATTCACCATGCTACATACACACCTAGGATAGGTAGATGAGTGGATGGACAGAGAGATAAATGAATACATAAATGAATAAATAAACATAAGAAATTATCTGTAGTACATTAATATAACTCAGTCTCCTCTCTGACTAAATACATTTGCTGTTACAGCACTCCTACTTTCCACACTATATGGAATTGCTTGTTTCTTTTTAAATATCACATATTCAATCAATTGATCAGAATTTCTCAAGCGCTTATTCTGCTAAATGATGGGAATATGAATAAAAAATAAAAACAGTGCCTTGTTCCTGCTGAGTTTCTACTCTAATGAGAAAGACAACATATACATATGTGAATATATACAAGATACATGTGAGTTAAAGTTAGAGGAGAATGTATTAGCATTTGGGTGTGTGTAAGAGGATGGAGAACGACTTTCTACAGAAATTTGTCCATGTGTTGTTATAAAGAAATCCAGGCATTCCAAAAGGTGAGGGAAGGAAGAAAATACTCCAACATAGAGGACAGTAAGTGCAAAGACCCTGAAATGGGGGATGGATTCTTGGAACAGCAAGCGGTATAGAAGGGCAATAAAATGTGTGGAGTTGAGTAAAGTTTGAGAAGATTGAAAAATAGGCAGGATGCAAATTGTGAACTTTAGATGGCAAATGGAGGAGATTATATTTAATTTTAGATGTAATAAGGAGCTCCTGCAGAGGAGTAAAGTGTAAGAATAGAAAGAGAGGAAGGTCCTGGGTTACAAAGCAATTTAAATGAGAAAAGATTATATATGATTTTAAATCTAATAGGGAGCCCCTGGACGTTTTGTGAGAAGGTATATGACATAGTCAGACTTGTCTTTTAGTAAAAATAACTTTGCCATGTTTGTGGATGTTGGACTATAGAAGAAAGATACTTGAGGCAAATATATGGCCAGTGAGAGATGATAGGGGCCAGAATTGTGCTGATGGTTATCTGCTTGGAGAGAAGAGGGTTTATCAGAGGAATATTGTGGCACAAGAAACAAGATTAACGCCTGATTGGAAATGGGAGATGAATCAGTGATGATGTAATAGTTACAAATGTACTTAACTGGGAAAATGATGGTATTATCAATTGGAAAGTTCTAAATAGGGTTGGGCTTAAGGTAAAATACGATGTTAACCTTGAGATGCCAGTTTTACATTTAATTGACAGTTGGTGATACAAGATTGGAGCTTATGAAAGAGGAAAAGACTGGCTATATGGGTTTTAGAATCATTTGCATATAGATGAAAATTGACACAAAGTGAAAGATTATAAAAAGAAAAAAAAAAAGCAAAGGAAGCCAGGACAGATTTGTGGGGTATATCCTCAATTCCTTGGTGTGATGTTTGTGAAGATCCAGCATGTGAGACTGAGGAATAGTCAGATAGATAGAAAGAGATTCAAAAGAGAATTTCTCTGGAACCCAGGGAAGAAAGTCCACAGGGAGAGAGTGATCAATAGTGTTAAATGCTTTGGAAAGGGGTGGAGAAAAATCCTTAGGTTTTGCAACTAAAAGATTATGAGTGATTTGGGAGAAATTTCAGTGGGATGATGAGAGGAGCCAGATTGTCTAGGGCTTATAAGAGAATGAAAAGAGAGGAAGCACAAGAGAGAAAACATGGACATTTCAGTATAGAAATGGGAAAATATTATTTTATATAAAACCAGAAACTCGTATTTTTAAAGTATATATTAAATTTAATGCATTGTCAAAATTGTGCTTTTTATCTACACTTTTGGACAGTTAATGGGTGGAATGGATAGACCATTATGCCTGAAGTTAGAAAGACCTGCATTGAAATCTGTCCTCAGATACTTAAAAGCTACATGACTCTAGGCAAGTCACTTAACCCTCTTTGCTTCAATTTCCTAATCTGTAAAATGAACTGATGAAGGAAATGACAAATTACTTCAGTATCTTTCAAAGAAAACCCTAAATGGGTTCATGAAGAGACAAACATAACTGAAGAAGAAATCTCCACTTCTTAGCTTCTTTGTGTTGCATCTGTGTACTTTTTAATGTTTCTATGGATGTGTATTTGTCTCTCTTTAAAAAATTTATCTCTCACTAGTTACTACTTCAATCCTCACTCCAAACAGAAATTCCGTCTTGTAACAAAAAGTGCATTCAAGCAAAGCTTTTCAACATATTGGTGGTATCTCAAAATACATATCTCTTTATGTACCTGTAATCCATTGTCTTTCTGCCAAAAAGTGGTTGACTAATTTCGTCATCAGTCTTTCAGAAGTCTTTACTATATGAGATACCAGCTATTTATCCTTTTTAATTTATTTTATTCTGAACTTGAGAATAAAAAAAATTTTCTATAAAATAGTTGAATTTAAAAAAAATATTGCACAGGAGACTGCAAATTCATTAGGTGCAATCTAGAGATGGCAATCATTAGAAACAAATATGTGTGTGTATGTCAAATAATTCTATGCACAATTCTATTTATCATTTCTTTCTCTGGATGCAGATGATATCTTCCTTCATAAGTCCTTTGTAGTTAATTTGGATATTTATAATAGTCAGAACGACTTAGTTGCTCAAAGTTGTTCTTAAAACACTATTGCCTTGGTTGCATATAACATTTTCTTGATTCTGCTAATTTCACTCTTCGTTATTTCATTAAAGTCTATCTGTGTTTTTCTAAGAACATTGAGCTCATCATTTCTTATAGCACAGAAGTATTCCAGCAAGATCATATACCACAAATTGTTTAATTGTTCTTCAAGTGGACAACATCACTACAATTTCCAATTCTTTGCCAGCAAAAAAATAGATGCTACAAATATTTTAAAATATGTACATTCTTTTCCTTTTCTCCTAATCATCTTTGGAAACAGATCTAGCTGTGGTATTACTGGATCAAAGGATATATGCAATTTAAAGACTCTTTGGGAATAATTCCGGATTACTCTCCAAAATAGTTGGATCAGCTCATAGATCCACCTATAGTGAATTAGTGTCCCATTTTTTCCACATTCCCTCCAACATCTGTTACTTTCCCCTTCAATCATTTTAGCCAATCTGATAGTTGTAAAATAATATCCCAAGGTTGTTTTAATTCACATTTTTCTAATCAATAATGATTTAGAGCATTTTTATAAGACCATAAGTTGTTTATATTTCTTCATTGGAAAGTCCTCTGTTTATATATCTTTTGAACATTTATCAATTGGAGAATGACTTGTATTCTGAAAGATTTGAAAAAGCTCTTTATATGTTTGAGATATGAGACCTTTATCTGAAAATCTGCCTATAAAATTTTCCTCAATTTTCTGCTTTCCTTCTGAAACTGGTTACATTTGTTTTATTTGTACAAATTTTTTTAATTTAATGTAATCAAAATTATCCACTTTATACTTCACATTATTCTGTGTTTCTTGTTTATTCATAAATTCTTCATCTATACTTAAGCCTGATAGTTACTGTTCTATGCTTTTCAAATTTTCTTGTAATATTTCTATATCTAAATGATATGTCCATTTTGATCTTATCGTGGTAAATGGTGTAAGATATTGGTTTATATCTTATTTCTACGAGACTGCCTTTAAAGTTTCCCAATTTTTTAAACCAAATAATGACTTTTTATTCCCAAAACTTAAATCTTTACACTTATCAAAGACAAGGTAACTATAGTCATTTGCTGCTACTATATTTTGTGTATCTACTCTGTTCTATTGATCTTTTTTTAAATTTGTTAGCCAGTTTTGATAATCACTACCTTGTAATATTGTTTAAGGTCTTGTATAGCTAAACCTCCTTCCTTTACATTTTTTTTTCCTTTTTTTCCTTTATATGAAATTCTTGACCTCTTGTTCTTCCAAATGAATTTTGTTATTTTTTTTAACTCAGTAAGATCATTTATTTAACAATTTAATTGGGATGGCATTGAATACATAAATTAGTTTAGGTAAAATTTTCATTTTTATTATATTGGCCTTATCAACACGTGAACAACTGATATTTCTTCAATTATTTAAATCTGATTTTGTTTATAGAAAATTTTTATAATTTCGTTCATTAGTTCATATATTTAAAGCAAATCTAGACCCTATAAAATATCTGGAACTACAACAACTGTCTATCAATGAATTTTACTACAGTGATTTTTTTCCACTCGACTGTTAATACTTCAATTCTGCTTGCATCAGTTTTACTCACGCAAAATCTTCACAATGTAATGAAAATTTTACATTTTATCTTTTATGATGAGCTTCATCCCTTATTTAGTTAAGAATATTCCCTCCTTGTTATAATCTTAAATAATATCTCCTCTCCTTTTTTTTTTAATTGATATGGCCTCCTTTATTTAAGTTATATATTTTCTGTTCTAAGGTACTGATCTAAACCCAACTTCCAACATTACTTTTTAGTCTTTCCAAAATATTTTTTTCAACAAATAGGGAGCCATTAGACCAATAAGTGATGTCATTAGGTTTATTAAATAGTAAAATTTATCTTTAATAGCTTTGTTAAGTTGCTCCATTCCTTTCTCCAATTATTTCCCTTGAAACTTTTGATTATTTGTTCCCCTAGGTGAATATTATTTTGTCCCGTAAAATACAAAAAGCATCTGGCCATTTGACTCTCCTTGAACTAAATCTATAAGTTTATGTAGTATCATTCTTTTTATTATATTAGTATACCTAACCATGGACAATTAATTTTTCTATAATTATTTGCATCTTTATTTTTGTAAATATATATAGGTGTACACACACACACACACATATATATATATACACACACACATATATCCATATGTATATATAGTAGCTATATTTATACAAGTCTGAAACATGTCATATAATTACTTTTTTGCATTCAGTTTTTTGTTTAATGGCTGCTATATTCAGGAGAAATTATGAAAGAGAATAGAAGACAGCATTGTCCTAGAAAAAAAATACTTGATAAATTTGATCCCTAGGGCTATAATCCTCTCATCTCTTAGCTTCTTCATTCCTGACTCGCCTTTTTTTACCATTAAGACCTAATGTCTTCTTCTCACTTCTTCTCTGATGTCACTTTCCAGACCAGACTTGCCTTCATTATCACTGGCTTCAGATTCTTTATGATGATCTCCTACTTAACTGATATTTGACTCACTTCTGACTTTTTATAACTATAGGAGCATGAATCCTCCTGATCCCTTTCTAGTCTGTGACTTCTGAAAAGTTCCCTAATAATGGTGACACCATGATGAACTAATTGAATTTCAAGTCACCTATAATCTTTTGGTACCAATGTGTATTTAGTTTGTACTTCTTACGTGTCAGCACTATTGAGTCTGAGGGGCAGCATTTGAGCCTTGGTCTCAGTCTTTCTGACTCCAGGCCTAGACTTTTAATCACTATTCTACTCTGCCTCTGTTAATTGAAACACAATGACTTAAACTAACAGAGGACAGTGTTACCAAATAAAGATTATGCCAGATTTTCTCTAAAGAATAAGCAGTACAATTAGCATGTTAAATACTCAGGTGTGACTGAAAGCAATTTATTCTCTTTGTAAGTTAAATATTTTCCACAATTAGTTTGCATTAAAATATTTTTCTTAGATTATAATAATCACTGCTGTTTAAATATAGCATTGTGAATACAAAATACTTTATATTCATTATCTCATTTGATAGTAAAATAGTATATAATTGAATATTAATCACTTAGGATACATTATCTTTACAAAGATCAACAAGGGACATGAATGAAGGGCCTTGAAGCCATGCCCCTTAAATACCAGTAGAAGGAAATGAGTATGTTTGGCTTATGGAGGAGACAGATAAGGGGAGACATAATTATTGTCTTGAAAGGTTCAAAGGGCAATCATGTGGAAGAGGAAATGCAATTGTTCTTTTGGTTCCTATAAAATTGAAAAATGATTTCAATTCTATTTTAAAAACTAAATCACACTGGCATGGGTTTAGTACTTTCCCATTCAGTGTAAGTCCAAATTCCATATCTTTGTACCTCCATCTTCACCTGCCAGCCAGAGAAATTTGCCTAAAAGCCCAAGATTTTGTCTTGTAATTGGCTCCACTCAGGATGAATTCTATTATGAATTGAATCGCCACCCTTGTATTGTCTCCTTTTGTAACCTCACTCACTATCTATTTAACTCAAATTCAAGTTGATTCAATCAGAGTTTTTTATAGTATACCCATACCTTTAGACAATATTCTGGCCACATGAGAATTACTTTCATTTTATAAGAATAAAGCAATGGAGAGAAAGTGAGATGACTGTTATCCCACATCCTCATTAAAATGTTTACAAATTGGAAATTGTTATGATATTTTGTTTGACCAATCAGAAAAAGTCACACTTACAGCACTGGAAATTTTCCTCAGTTATCTTGCTAATTGTTAGAAAAGATTCTGTCACCCTCACTAAATGTCATTGGTCATTGAAAGAACTCATTGTCCCAATTTATTAGTTACTGTTAGCCTAAGAAATAAATTGATTGTACTCAGAAATTAGCCTCTAAGTTTACTTTAATTTGTACCATAACATTCCAAAGGGAAGAACATGGAACAGTGGATAGAATATAATGTACAGATTGAGGCTTGATGCAGTGAAGAACTTCTTAAGAATTAGAGCTATATAAAGGTTCAGAGGGCTACCTTTGGTTTTTCTTAAGTGCGTCGACAAATAACCTCTTGTTGTAGAGGTATGTTGTAGAGGGGATTCTGTTGTGAGTGTGGGTTAGTTTAGTCTGTTTCTCTCTCCCTCTGTCTCTTTCTCTGTATATGGATGGATAGATATGGATATATATCTCTCTCTGTATAGATAGATAGATAGATAGATAGATAGATAGATAGATAGATAGATAGATAGAGATCTCTGTCTTTGTAATATATATGTGTGTATATATATATATATATATATATACATTTGTACGAGAGAGAGAGAGAGAGAAAGTCTAGAGAGAGATGTTTAGTAAATGGAACATCAGTCAACTTAGAGAGAAGGCATTAGCAGTGTACAAGATAATGACTGTCCTTCTAACTCTGAAATGTTGTAGTTCTGACTATGTTAGGAAAAATGGAAGAGTCAAGAGAAGAACATGTCCCTTTATCCTTACTTTATGGAAGCTAAAATATGATTGTGGTTACCACCTAATTTGGTCATAATATGTATGTATATTTCTATATATGTGTGCCTACATGGACACACATCTATCTATACATATACACATATATATTTGTTTGTTTGGTTGGTTTTTATTGCCCCTCCCAATGTCACTCAAACTGGAAGCACAATGGTTCCTCATGGGCCTGAACCCATTGCTGTACAGCACAAAAACTTTAACTTGTCCTTTTTCTGCCCCTATTTAGGCAACCTAATATCCCATCTTTGACTCACCATGTTGGCACCAGACTGAATTCAATTGACCAGCCTCAGTCTTCCCAGAAGGGTCACAACCATGCAACACAATCCTTTGCCCTTTAATTATAAGAGGTCTTTCATTGCTCTCTGATCACACCATGTTTGTAGATTATATCTTTAACATAATCTTCACAAAGGACAAGACCAAGTGTCATATATAAATATAGATTGACAGATAAAATATATAGATATTCTCTGTTACATATACAGATAAAAGAATTAAAAAAAAATTTGGAGAAGTCATTACTCAACAATTTACCTGGTGAATAAACTTTTAAATCTTAACTTTGCACAGTCAATGGGAACCTCTAATGGTTTCAAAAAGAGTTTGAGATAAACAAACTACACCACAGCAATTTGTTAGAACACCTTACTCATTTGGGGGAGGGGGATATTTTCTTCCAAGACACTCACTTCGGTACTATCTTCCCCACTCAAATTTCTATCACCTTGGTAGCATAACTTGATTTGATCTCAATAGGTTTAGCTGACTCTACCTTACCAGACATTTTTTTTTGGTCCACTCAGGTTCTACTTTCTTCTTTGTCTCCTTTGGTGTCTCCTATTTCCTTTGGATTCTGTGTCTATCATCACTGATACTTTGCTAGGGCTTACATGTGCTGACATTGAAAGCATATTTATGGAAGGGTATTATTAACTACTATGAGAGGTCATGTTGAGTGGCTAAATTGGAATGAACACTATTTCTACACTTGACATAATAAGATTATTTTTTCTAGTATACCAGAAGTCAGATGGAGAGCAAAGTATATATATATATGACTTTTGAAAAACAGATTTGTCCATTTCAAAATAATAAAGAATACCTTGATCTCTCTCTGAAATTCATTTCTTATAAAGAAAATATAGGTTGACCTAGACTAGATTTTGGGAGATTGTTGTTTTCCTTCCCCACAGAAAGTATATCAGCACCAAAATAATGTTCTCCAGTACTGGCTATGTCCTAGACTCAGTTTTTCGTTTGATTAAGAAAAAGCAAAGGAAATGCTAGAAATTTCTACTACTTTATTTTTCTTAGAAATAAAACACTTATTTAAAGATAGTTATGTCAGTAGGAGTAATCTACTTTAAAAAAAATAAAAAGATGTTAATAGCTCCAGGAATTGGTGGGGGCTCAAAATAAATGAGAAGCAAGAATTTATTAAGTTCCTAATAGGAGGTAACAGGGACAAGGAATGTGGTATGAACCTGTGATTGCATTGATATTAGGAATTAGGAAACTCCTATCAGGTACCTTCTCTGAAAGTTTTAGCCTTAGAAAATTTTCTAGAACATTGAATGGTTAGGTAATTGCCTGAGGTCATAAGCAGTAAGTTTTAGAGGAAAGATTTGAATTTTGATTTTCTTAGTTTTGAAAGTAACTCTTTAACCATGAGATAATGCTGCCTCTTTATGTAGAATAAGATATTCACATAAGTACATAAGGGGAATTTGAGCCAGGAAACTACTGAAAAACTTGATGAATTCCCCCAATCAATCTGAAATTATAAGGCATGGACCTTCCGTATAAGGCATCTACAATAGAGATGGAAATTAAAAGACACCGAGACCCGTCATATTGGTCACTAGTGCCTGCAACTGCCTTGAAGATGCTAAATGAGTGCTGGGTTGTGGTAAGATAAGCAACTCTTTTTAGCCTGCCTACCATTACTCTCTGGTTTGTAAATTGTGAAATTTATTTTTTCATACTGTGACATAGTTCAACCTTTTTCTTTACATTTTATTGTCCTGGATCTCTATATTTAAAAGGATCAAAGAGAGGAAAGAGGAGGTCATTTCTCCTTGCCTTCCTCAATCAAGTTTTTTAGGTGATTTATTAGAGAAATCTATTGTTGGGGTGTGGGAGGAGTGCTCCTGAACCTTTACTTCATAGGTAGCTTCTTATGCCTTAGTCTTTCTTCTTCTAAGTACAGGTCAAAGAATAAATAAAGCTCTTGAGAATTAACCTTTATTTTAGTTCTAGAGTTCCCAAAAATCTGATAATTTTTTGAGTGCACTCAGTTCCAAGCTAGACACTTAGAGGGAAAATCTTTTCTCAAGACTATGATATTTGAGAAGGGCTAATCTCTCTTCCATAACTAGAACACTAAAGGTAAATTTCTGTGACATATTGAGATAGTGCAAGTCTGAGCTGAATAAAAAATATGTATGTGTGTATGTATGTATGTATGTATGTATGTATGCATCTATCTAGCTATATCTTCTGTAACCCCCTGCATGTATTTCCCATTCAGGATGACTTTTATAGGTCTATTTGACAACTTTATGGTTCATATTTGTTCTTTGTATTATATGCATTTTCTGTACCAGGTAAAATAAAGGATGTCCTATATCCCAAAACCATATTTTGCATTAAATGCCTATTAGCCCAAATTGGTAAAACCTAATCATGAGCCATATCCAAGCTCCATTTTGTAGATTTAGCTTGAGAAATCTGGGTATGTACAATGAGACAAAGGGAGAAACTGATATTTTGGCCCTAGAAATAAACACAATCCATATGAATCAAGAGTCATCTGAGAATACAAATTTGATATAAAACTAACAAACAAACAAACATATATGGAGTAAGTTCAAAAGAGAGCCTGAGACAAAGCCTGAGAAACCATTTGCAACTGGGAAGATTGTGTAAGCCTTCAAGAAAGAGGTGACATGTTGTAATGGTAATTTAAATGGGGATATCTTTGCCATTCATTAATAGACCCATGTGAATTGCCTGTGTCACATGGAAGTCTGAGACACATGGAGCCTGTGGTGGGAGGAGCTTGGTGAATGGGTGGAACAGGAAGAGGCGGAGCTAGAGAAGAGAGGAAATTGGTCAGTCTAGTCAGAGTTAGGAAGGATGCAGGCAAGCAGGCTTCCTGGCTGGCATGAGTGAGAGAGCTTGTTTGTGACTTTCTTTAATGAAGTTGGTTTGTTGGAAGCCTAGCTGGGGGAAGGGTTGGGAATGGTGTTATCCTCTTCATAGTTATTATGTACGGAATTTTGTTACTATGATGGATTTGGCTTTCTAGTGTCTGAATAAATGTTTTGGTTCTGTCTTTCCTATGGGGAATCTCTTCAATTCAAAATTTTTCAATTCAGAATTGTGCCAGGATATTCCTGTCAGCTGTGGGAGCTATGAATATCACATTGGTGCTACACATGTGAAAAGAGTCTTGAAGGAAATTAAAGAATTCATCAGAGGAGAGCATGTCAGGCCTCACAGGACTGGGGGAGAGGAGGAGGAAAGGATGATGTTTGAATGCACAAAGATAGGAGAGGAGGAAATAAGGAAAGAGTTAAGTCATAGGGAATAACAGAAATATTTCATAGGATCTTAGAGATAAAATAAATCATTTTATATAACTCCTTCATCAAAATGGGAGACTGGGTCATCTGGTAAATGGGTGGTAAAGCTGGGAGTTTGAGGAAATGGAAAAGTTCTGGCAATGATTAATATAGGAGTTGATCAGAAATCAGTAAAGTTATTTTCAAGAAGCTGTAAGTGACCAGTTGAATGTAGTTGATTCAGTGACGGGACCTGAATTCAAGAAGATCTAGTCAAGAAGACTCAAATTCTGTCTCACATTACTACTAGCTGAATGACCATGGGCAAGTCAGTTTACCTTTGTACGTCTCAGTTTTCTCATCTGTGAAACAGGGTAAGTTACATCTGAAATATGTTCCAGGCAGGAATACCATGAGTCTTAAATAAAATGTTTGATGTTATTTGAATACTTTAAGGCATTATATAAATACCACCTATTAATAGTGATGATGATGATGATGATGATGAGGGTGGCACATGGATTTATACTAGACTCAGCACAATTTTGTATGTGTTTAGTGATTCAGCTACTAAGGCAGAAAAGATGAATATTGTGGGTTTACATGGATGGGTACTGACAGGACCAAAATAATTGAAAGGCAAAAAGGATAAGAAATTCATGGATACAAGGGAGATGTCTTATTTAACTTGCCAAAGCTGAAAAAGTCATCAATGTAAAGGGAAAGAAATGAGATCAGAAGAGATATGATGGACTAATGAAAAGGAATAAAGTTTTACTGTTCTTCCTTTTTATTAGCCTAATATGTTGACTACCTAATTGACTTTAATATTCTGCCAATGTTGCATAGCTGGGAATCATGAAATTACAATCTCCAAATAATTAATACTAAATAGACAACAATGGAAAAGCAAATGGTGGGTGTAAGAAGAATGTAATTAAAACAAATAAGAAA
The DNA here is from genome assembly GCF_028372415.1 of Notamacropus eugenii. Lineage (NCBI taxonomy): Eukaryota > Metazoa > Chordata > Mammalia > Diprotodontia > Macropodidae > Notamacropus > Notamacropus eugenii. The sequence continues at coordinate 144,149,180 of NC_092874.1, read as the reverse complement.
CGTCACAATAGAAATGAAGTAAACAATGTCATCAGGTAAAGGCTTAATCAATTAATCAAATCAATGTGTTCCTTTGTTTTTTAGTGTTTCACTAGCATAATTAAGCTTTATTTCAATGTTTATTGCGAGTTTACCTTTGATGCTTGGCACATATTAAGATTGTTTTTATATATGATTTACTTTTATCCATTGAATAGGGTAAGAAGGAATGCAAAACTACAAAAAAAAAATATTAGTTCTGAATTTTGACAAAAAGAGCAATAAATAGTTTTCTATTTTTCCCCCTTCTGATTATCCATGATAGATTCCTTTACAAAAATATTTTATATTAATTTAATAATAATTCAATTCAGGAAAAGAAATAAGGTTTGCTAATAAAAGTCATGTTACAAATAAATTAACACAAAAATTTGCAACTCTTATTTGAATATAAATATTGCATGATATTTTTAAATATGGAGAATTAAAATGTATCAATAACTACAAATCTAATGATTTTAAGCACATCCAAACATGTTATTTGCTTTTATTAGGAATGATTAGTACATGCCAAGGTTCAAGTACAGCAGGAAGGTTTATATATTTGACCTGGATATTAATGACTAGGCCCCAGGATGGGGATTGCCAAACACTAAACACATAGTGATAGAAATTCAAGGTTAAATTAGCTTTAAGTACTTAAGGATTAAGTAAAGAATAATGATTTTCAAGAGAATTGTCATACACATTTAAGAACAGCTTTGAACATTTATATGAAGTCTCAAAAAATATTTCAATCTAGATTTTGAAAACAAAAACTCTTATAATTCATGGTACACAAGAGAAAATAGTGCATTTGTAGCATATCCCCAGTGTTTAATGAAACATAAGAATATTTGTAATATTTGATGGGTAGTCAAATTATCAAAAGTTATTAATGGTACAGAATTTAATGCAGTATTTTTTCTTTTAAATGAGTAGAATAAAAATCTCTAGTTCACATTGGAGAGAAACACAAACATTTCTCTGTACTACTGAATCTGGATACATTTATTAGTTCAGTTCCAAACATTTTCTAGTCTAAAGTTGCAGAAGTAAGACTTTCCTGGGAGGGAGAGATGCTTACAGTTCTCATTTAAAGTATTACTACCTAAAGCAGTCCACAAGGTAGTCTTTAGATCATCTGCAAAAAAAGAAAAATATTTCTTTCCATCACCCTCAAAAGCCAATTAATTTTAGAATCCACTACCTAATTAATAAGCTGTCCTAGGGATATAACATTGTGTTACATGGCTCTTTGACAAGACAAACAAGTTATGGCTTTTCAATACTAGAAATTTCATAATTATAGTATTTCATTAAAGATTTTCTAAATTACTCTCCCAAATGTCAATTTTCTAATAAGATACAAATTGAAATTAAGTAAAACCTAAGCCTGATAGTTCTTCCAAAAATGAATGAAAATTCCAATCTGAATATTAGCCTTTCCATCTCCCTGAATGTTCAAGGTATGTGCCTTTAAACAGAAGACTAGTCTAACATAGAACAATATGAAAAGATTCTGTAACTTCTTAGATCTACTGGCCATCTCACTGTCTATCAACCATTAATTCTAGTAGATGATGAGGGTGAGCTTCTTTTAAATCAAATGAAACTTACTTTTTAACCATGTTATCTTTTACTATTAGTTAAGATTTCATTCTGTTGATGGGCGGAGTCAACATGGCAGAGTAACAGCACAGACTTCCTAGCATTCTCCCCACAAACCCAGCCAAATAGCTGTAAAAAGTGACTCTAAACAAATTCTGGAGATGCAGAACCCACAGAATGAGGGAGTGAGGCAAATATCCAATCCAAAACTGCCTGGAAATTCTCTGAGAAGCATCAATTGCTCCATGCAGGAAGCAGAGTACACTGTAGTGTGGGCTGTCCCTGCACAGAGGAGACCTGAGCAGGCCTCGGGGGACTAAATGTTGGGCACCTGTGGTGTTTTCCAGACTTCATGACCCCAAAACACCAAGGAAAAGTTGGAAAGTCATTGGAAAAAACCTGTGTGATCTGTAGGAGAGAGTAGAGTGGTTGGGCCCCAACCTCAGGGCAGTGGAGGGGTGAAGGAGCACTCTGAGGAGGAGCCTGAAGCAGCAGGACCACGGGCAGAGGCAGTGGCAGGGGCAGCAGCAGTGGAAGTGACTGTTTCTGGAGCTCTAGGCCCAAAGATTGTGGGGGAATTGAGTGGCTGACAGTACACTTCCCAACCCCACTGGAAGCAGAGAATTACCTTGACAAAGAGCTCAAAAATCAAGTAAATAGCTGGGAAAATGAGCAAAAATCAGAAAAAGAATCAGATTATAGAATCTTACTTTGGTGACAGGGAAGACCAAAACATACGAACAGAAGACACCAAAGTCAACACTACTACATCTAAAGCCCCCAAGAAATTATGACTTGATCTTAGGTCACGGAGAAGCTCAAAAAGGATTTTGAAAATCAAGTAAGAGAAGTAGAGTAAAAATTGGGAAGAGAAATGAGAGTGTTGCAAGAAAATCATGAAAAAAAGTCAACCGCTTACATAAGGAGACCCAAAAATATGCTGAAGAAAATAGCACCTTAAAAAACAGACTAACACAAATGACAAAAGAGATCCAAGAAGACAATGAGGAGAAGAATGCCCTAAAAAGCAGAACTGGCCAGATGAAAAAGGGGGTCCAAAAGCTCACTCAAGAATAATGCCTTAAAAATTAGAATGGAACAGATTAATCTAATGACTTTAAGAAAAATCAAGAAATTATAAAACAAAGACAAAGGAATGAAAAAGTAACAGACAATGTGAAACATTTCATTGCCAAAAGAACTGACCTGGAAAATAGACCCAGTAGAGACAATTTAAAAATCATTTGACTGCCTGAAAGCCATGATCAATAAAAGAGCCAAGACATCACCTTTGAAGAAATCCTCAAGGAAAACTGCCCTGATTTTCTAGATCCAGAAGGTAAAATAGATATTAAAAGAATCACCTGATCGCCTCCCAATAGGAAAACTCCTAGGAATATTGTAGCCAAATTCTAGAGCTCCCAGACCAAGGAGAAAATATTTCAAACAGCCAGAAAGAAGTAATTTGAGTATTGTGGAAATACAAGCAGGATAACACAAGATCTAGCAGCTTCTATATTAATGTATCACAGGTCTAGGAACATGATATTCTAGAGGTCAAAGGAGCTAGGATTAAAACCAAGAATCGTCTACCTAGAAAAACTGAGTAGAACACTTCAGGGGGAAAATGGTTATTCAATGAGATAAAGAACTTTCAAGCATTCTCATTGAAAGGACCAGAGCTCAATAGAAAATCTGACTTTCAAACACAATGAGATCCCTAGAAAGATAAACATAAAAGAGAAATCATAAGAAACTTACTAAAGTTGAACTGTTTGCATTCCTACATGGAAAGATCATATTTTTAACTTTTTGAGACTTTTTCTCAGTATTAGAGTAGTCGGAGGAATAATATACAGATATACAGAGGTCACAAGGTGAGTTGAATAGGCAGGGTTGATATCTAAAAAAAAGTAAAATTAAAGGATGAGAACAGAAAATATTGGGAGGAGAAAGGGAGAAATAAAATGGGACAAATTATTTCATATAAAAAGAGGCAAGAAAAAACTTTTTCAATTGATAGGTAGAGTGGGGAGATGACAGGGAAAAAATGGGCCTTACTCTCATTGTATTTGGCTTAAGGAGAGAATAATATATATACTCAATTTCATATGAAAATCTGTCTTACACTACAGGGAGGTGGGGGGAAGGGGATAATTGTGGGTTGAGTGATAGAAGGGAGGGAAAATGGGAGGAGGGACTAATTAGAAGTAACACTTTTGAAGAAGGAGAGGGTCAAAAGAAAGAATAGAATAAATGAGGCTCAGGATAGGATGGAGGGAAATATAATATGGTTGTTAAGGAAGTGTTTTGCATTACTACACATGTATAACCTATATTGAATCACTTGACTTCTCAGGGGGGATAGGTAGGGAGGAAGGAAGGCCAAGTAGTTGAAACCCAAAGTTTTCAAAAATACTGTTAAAAATTGTTTTTTACATGCTTCCGGGAAATAAGATATGCAGGCAATGGGGTATAGAAATCTATCTTGCCCTACAAGAAAATAGAGTAGAAGGGGAGAAGAGATGGGAGGAGTGTGATAGAAGGGAGGGCAGCTTGGGAGAAATAGTAACCAGAATGCACCACTATTCTGGGGTGGGCAGAGAAGAGAGATGGGGAGAAAATTTCAAGCTCAAAATCTTGTGCAAGTGTTTGTTGGAAACTAAAAATAAATAAATTTAAAAAAAAATTAAAAATGAAAATAGTTGGCAGGATTTAAAAAATGGTTTCATTCTGTTAATAGCCACTATAAACTTGTGTTTTCACAGGGTAATCTACTTTAAGATAAGAGTATGCTTATATGACATTTTATTGAAGTGTTTATTTCTTTTAAAAGTAGATAAAAATACATTTGTTCAATTTACATTCCTTTTGACAAAAGGAATAAAAATCCTAATGAGAAATATAAAAATGAAAATGAAAACCAAAAAGTGAACTACCCAGTTTAGTATTTCACAATGAAATTATGTTTTCTATAGAACATGAAAAATATAAATAATATGAAAAATAAATGCCCAAGTATTCCTTTAAAATAAGCCCCTTTCACATATCTATATTTTACACACACACATATCTTCATTTATCTTCAAATATTTCTTGAAAGTCTGTGCTCATAACAATCATGAAAACTTAGAAAGACTTGTTTACAACACTGAAACTTTAAACATATCTTATAAAATATTATTTGTACAAAAATACAAGTTAAATGCACATGGACAGCAATCATGATAATTTATGTAAATCTGTTTTATGTGCTGTTGTCATATGTAGAAAAGTTTTTCAGTTCTCTGTTACTTGTGACAAGATCAGTATCAGGTGAAATCACTATCTATTAGCAAAAGTCCCTATAAAACTTATTTCAGTATTAAATCCTTTAAAGTTAAGTGCCCTTTTCTAATTTGAGATCAATGACTGGCAGAAAATAAAATAAAATAGGGCAGTATATCCATAAACCAACAAATAATTTGGCTGTAATGTACCATAAAACACACAAACCCCTCACAAATCTGTACAATATTATTCAGGCATTATACACTCACACAGGCAGACACCCACACAGTGACAGAATAAAGCTTAATGAGGTGCCATTTCCAGTTCACTCAACTGGCATTTTTCTGTACTTCAACAAGTGAATAGATTTTGTCATCTTCCCATTTTTGAAGATCATGATCAAATTCTTCAAGATCTCTTTTCCCTTTTTCAAGGGTAAGAATATTTCTAGTTGATATATTACGTAGAGATGGCTGGCCCTTTTTTGTCCTTTCATTTGTATCAGCAACTAGGTCCTTAAAGACATTAATTCCAAGTCCATTGATAACCACATTGTTGTTGTTGTTGTTGTTGTTGTTTTTGTGTTCATCCTTTGTTTTCAAAGAAGACTATGAGATCAGAGAAATGATGACATGACTTGCACTTGACTTTGTTTTGAGTGATGGAGGGCTGTGCAACATCACTAGCGTCACTTTCTCCTCCTGAGCCATCTCGATCCAGTGACCAGATATTCATCAGGATGACTGGAAATGGCCCAAGATGCAATGGGAGACCTCGGCCTTTTTAGGCTAAAACCTTTTCAGGTACTCACTTAGAGGGAAATAAGGCCCATACCTCTTTATAATAGGCCTCTTAAAGAAGTAGTCAAGGAATAGCCTGTTTAATGAGCAAAAGAAAAAAATAAGTAAATTGAGCTGGAAGGGAAAGGGAAACATTTACCACTGATAATCACTCTAAGCCAGGAGAAATACGAGGTTATATTTCCTCAGAATGACAGAACCCTCAGGACGTTCTTTTAATTCCATGGGACGGTGGCCATCATATTTCTAAAGATTATAATTCAGTCCCATTTCACTAAAGATATCATCTTAAAAATACTCCCTGTAGACCTCTTTGGCTTCCTGGACCTTTTCTTTGGTCCCTAATTTGCCTTTTAAGTCCTTATAAAGAATGTACTGCAACCTGTAAAATACTGTTTCCTCATATTTTACCTTCCTTATTTTTGCGTGTTCAGTCATCTTTTCATGCATTCAAAGTAGGAACAAACTTTTCTTGTGTTGGGTGGATATTTCTTATAGTGAGTAACCTTGTAGGAACTGGAGTTTGAATTTGGCTTTGGCTGCACAATTCATCTTAGGGCTGAGGGCATGTGGAAAGAGGCAGGAGGAAAAATAATTATTTTTTTGGCAGGAGGAAAAATATTTTTTTTTTATTAATGACACTCTATATAGAAGACATGATGACAAGTGCTGGGAGTACAGAGGAAAAAATGAAATTGTAACCTATAGGATCATATAGTCTTATCAAGAGAGACATTTTTTGCCTATATTATTATACAGAAAATAATTACAAGGCAATTGTTTTTGGGTGGTAAATGAACTTAATCAGATCCATATTTTAGGAAAATAACTTTGACCACTAATTGGAGGGCAAATTCGAGTGAGGAGAGACTTTAATCATGGAAGTCAATTAGGAGTCTATAATCTAAAATAATGGGCTGGGGACAAGGCAAGAGGCTCAAAATAGAGCCATGGTGCTTACTGCTATCCTCAGGAAAATGGAGGGAAATCATGTTGGATAGGTAGATGCCTTTGTGATGAACACTGATAGGGCAACTATCGATTGGTTGCAGTTGGCATCTTAGAACAGAACATAATAACAGGTAGAATCTAGCCACCCCTAGATAACTTTCCCTAAGATTTACCTAGCAGTTTTCATATGATCTTCAGAAAACCTTCATATTGTAAATAACAATTTATTCACAACAACAATCTACATATTTAAGTTCTATTATTATTGTAGTTTTGGAGATGAGAAAACTGCGGCTGAAGGAGGTTGTTATAGAGTCATATAATTAGCAACATTTCAAGAAGGATTTGGATTCAGTTCCTTATGATTTCTAGCCAAAATTCTATCTACTATGCCCCTAGCTGCCTAATCCTCTATCCAAATTGAAATGAGATCAGAGAATTCTGAGTTCTTGAGTTAATTGATTCAGTCACTTCTACCTCAGAAACTTTTTATTAAAAAAAAAAGTAAACTGCTATGCAAATACGTTTTGGAATAAATACCTTCCATCTCTGAGACTGCGTGATCTTCTAGCTATTAGCAGAACAAAAAGCTACTCTTTTGCCACTGAACCCTTTAATCCATTTAGATCAACCTCCTCTGCTCACTGACACCTCTCTGAGGCTTTTTGTTTTGCTTGATTAGAAAACGCCCCTCACACACACCCCATCCCCATACACACATCACCCACCCACCCCCACACAGACTGTGTGACACTTCTAGAAACTCTAAGAGAATTGCATTTTCCTATTTCAGAAGTTTTATTTTACAAGAAGCTGAAGTCTTAGCATATGTATGAATGAACAGTCAAGCAATCCTCACTCTGTCTAAACTTAGAGGCATTTAATTCATTCTTACCACCTAGCATAGGAGGTGACAAACATCACTGGGAGATACCATGGTCCAAAAAAATTCTGTATTTGTTCATGCAATAGGTTGACATTATCAAGTACATTTCTCTTTAAAAAATTACAAGGTTGTTCCAGGAGTTTTATGATATTCCCCCCCCCCCAAATTGGCTAATCTTCTAATACTATGTCTAACTTTGAAATGCTAGGAGATATCTATCAGAAAACACACATGGCCAAGGAATCTCACTTAGCTCTTATATATATATTTTTCCTTCTCAATAAATGTTAGATGTAGTAGAGACACTAAGTACAATGGCTCTTACACCAAGTTTAATAAAATGTACCTAGGACAAGTAATGGAAAGCATTATATCCCCTCTTCTCCCAATTTTTCTAAACAAATTCAGTTGAAATTTAGGGAAGACCAAGGAAATCATCCATGGCAAGGAAATAGAGACCCTGCAGCATGGTAAAGCCAATACTGGGGTAGCTGCAAAAATCAAGGGGCAGCAGTACAGGACCAACAAGGAACTTATGGGGGGGGGGGTAGTTATCAAGGCAAGGGGAGATATCTTATACCTTCCTCTTAAAATTGAATATTCTTGTTAACTAAATACTAAGGTCAAAAGTCTGCAAGTGATGTCAGATTAACTTCTTAATTTTGATGCCCTAAGTCAAAGCTTGAGGTGCTCAATCTTTATTATGGTTTTTTCTGAGAATTATTAATATTAAACATGACCTAAATGCTCTAACCCAGGACTCCATGGACAAGTAAATCATTTAGACACTTCCTGAGTCTTTTACTGAGTAAATACTTTGGGCATAATCCTCTTCAAATCATGATCCTTCAACAGCGTTTATATTTATATATATAAGCATGCTTTTAAAGATGTTCATACAAATATATGTCTAACAGAATATGTTCTGGTGTAGTCTGCCAGGGCCACTCAAATGACGTCTACTCCTTGGGTTTTTAGGTTATCCTGATGGATTTTGGTATTTCTTCCCTAATACTGATGAGATTTCTTTGAAAAAAAAAAAACAGCTTCATTCCTTTCTCAACCAATTGAGAAAGCTTTTTCCTAACTACTTTGTTAGCAGAGGAGCAAGTTGTTACAGAATGTCTACACATTCTTTACAGTTATCTCTAAGGCATTTCTATTCCACATTATCACATTTCTTTCCAATTCACTTCATCTCATTTCTTCCCAAAGCAGGATCCCTAGTCATTCAATGTTAAGATACATCTCTAGAGGGTCATATTCTAGATCCCATTACATTTATTTTCTCTTTAGTAGCTACAGAGCTCTCTTAAAATTTGCTTTCCACTAGATAACTGGGAAGGCATATAGTTGGGTGATTTTTAACTGTAAAACCTTAGAGTATACTTAACCCTCTTCTGCTGCTTTGGAACTGGGATGGTACAAAAAGAATATACTATGTTAACTCTTCTCTGGTTTCCTCTATAATACATGTTTTTTTTAAATCATGTTGTCACCTTAAGAATTGAACCATTGGGATGCTGAGGTAATTCCATTGCTATCAGCTCTGAGCCCTGACTTTGCTTGCCTCCTCTGCTGAGGCTCTCTGTAGCAAGAACATAAAAACAGAGACTCACACTCATCGTTTGTGACTAAATAAGTTGGCCCATTATATTGCCATTGTCTTGGAGGAAGGAAGAAAAAAAAGAACAGGAAGGAGAACAGAAAGAATAAAAAACAGTGATAAAGCAGTATGGCTTCAGGAAACTTCTTTTCCTGGGGATCTACTCTTGGCTGTCTTCTAAGTTGTATGTTTACCTGGGGAAGTCCTATATTTCAGAACTTGTTGGCATTCAGCGTGAAGTCTTGGGCTTAGGGCTTACCAAATATGATTTGCTATTATCAATCTGCCACAGAAGGATTTGGAAAGAGCATTGTCACTGGAGTTAAAAAACATAGGGTTGAATGCTGGCTCTGCTATTTATTTCTGGTGTGACTTTAGGCTAGTGATTTGCTCTCTCAGGGAATGTTTCCTCGTTGATAGAGGAGGGAGATACTCTTGTTGATCCCTGAGTGCCCTTCCAAGTCTCCATCTATGATCCTATGACCCTTTGCTTGTAAGTAAGTGTAAGTAAATGATTTTGCCTCACTGGTCACTCTGGTTAAAATTCTCTATGTCTCTGTTTATCTCTCATATAAATATACATTTGTGTGTGTGTGTGTGTTGTATATGTTATACATATATAGGTAATGTGCACATATATAATGTATGCATGTATGTATATATACACATATACACACTAGATATATAATGTATTGCTTATGCGTATGAGAGAGAGGTGGGGGCAGGTTGCGCCAGTTGGATCTAATGATCTAAGAGACTCAAGACTAGATGTAATAGGTCATGAATACTCTTGGTAACGCCTTCTGATGTATTGTCTGTTCCATCTCTGTCCAATATTTCAGGACCTTGGCACATTGGACCATGAATAAGGAAACCTGGATGCTGATCCTGGTTCTGCTGCTGGCTACCTGGGACAAGTCACTTAACTTCTCCATCACTTAATAAAAAAGGTAGAATGTTGGCTTTTTTTTCTGAGATCTCTTTCAGTTTTGAAATTCGAAGACAGGGAGTTCTACTTCCCATCAGTTTACAGAAATTTGTTTTCATTTATTCTTCTTGTCATTTTCCTTCCTTCATACTTACTTTCTGCCTCTGTTCTATTTACTCAATTGCTTCAGTCTTCTTCTGGGGCACCCATTGAACTGTTTATTTTTTTTTAATTGCTTCTTGGTCATTTCACAAAACAGCAAGGGATTTCCCTAGTATTTGAATAAGGTAAGATAACATAACTTTAGTTGCGTTTGGGGTTAGGAAGGAAAGTCATACTTCCTTTGAATGTCATATTTTAGCTGTTCTCACCGACTTTTTTCATTCCACATTACTTTATTTCTTCCAATGTCAAATTGCTGCCCATTGCTAAAGGGTTTAGGTTGCCTGAACATCGGTTATTCAAGATTTTGCTGAATTTCATTTATGGAATTTATATTATTCTCCTGAGAAGGTAAGCCTGTGATTGAATTAAAAGCAGAATAATGCTTTTTTGTTTGACTTTTACTAATCTGTTATTAAAACAAATAACAGAACAAAACACCACACTATGTATAAAGGAGAATAATTTCCATAAGAATTCAATCATTTTATTAGAAATGAAAAGGTAAATTTAGAAGTGTCCTATCCTTCTAACTAAGGTCTATGCTAGTATCCTAGAGGAAAGATTAAAGCATTCATACACCGAATAACAATTCAAAAATGCTCTTGCAGCTTTTGTCTATGTCCCAAATGCAAGGCTTTTTGTAGTCAGAAACCTATAACCTGAAATCCTGTTTCTCATTCCTTCTTATTTATAGAAACTTGAAATGTACAACTTATTAACTTAGTCACACACTTTGGGGTTTTAGAGTGGACAGCTGATTGAAATGAAATCAGGAATTGTCAGCAAAATTGCATTACGCTGTAATGAATAAGAAGCATGTCTGCTTTAGTGAGCAGAGTGGGAGGATAGAGTCAGCCCAAGACTATGTTTCATGTTGAAAATTTCACTAAATCAAGATTTCACTCACAATCAAATGGGAAAATAGCAAGAGGAGAACATTACTAGAGAATAAATATTTTGATCAACCAAGGAGTTAAATAACATTTATTTAACATCAACTCTGAGCTGAATAACATAACAGGTACTATGGGAGTATAAGAAAAGATAAAATCTCTGTCTCCTCAAGAAACTTATATTACTGATTCATTTAGCAGGAATCAATACTATATTCATTCAGTGATTCTTATATTTAATTTCTCTATTTTTGAAATTTATCATTTGTTTTTTAATTCTTTTCTGTTTTGAGTTCCAAATTCTCTCCCTTTCTCCAATACCTCTTGAAAAGGCAAACAATATGGTATCTATGACACACATGAAATCATGTAAAACCTATTTCCATTTTGTATATGTATATATATATATATATGTATATATATATATATACATATATATATATATATATTTTTTTTTTCAAGCAAAAGCCATAAAGGAAGTGTAACAGCAAGGACCCCCCAACATACACAGGAGGGTCAACTGTACAGATGCTTAGATCTGCTTTTTCTGAAAAGAAAGTAACTTTTGAAGGGTCAATAATCACTTTAATCAAACACACACCCACAGAGAGAATACAAGCAGAGAAATAAAGACCAACAAACAGGGCTTCCAACTGTCTGATGAGAAGCAATACATACAACACAGATCAACAGAGAGATGCAACTGTCTGACCGCCACATACATACATAGTTATCAGAGAGAGAAGCAACAACATCTGGGTTTTCAAAGCTGGGGGGCTCCTTAATGGCTACCCAGAGTCTCATCTGACCAAACACTTCCAATAAGTAAGCCCCAAAGTAAAACCTCACCTCAAAGTATTTATATACTTTTCAGAACCTGAGGGTACTACCTTCTGACCCAGTGTCTCAATAGAAATTAACAAAAGGTATTGAGGTATATTAACAGGTGAGGAAGTTTTTTAACTCTTCCTCCCAACCTCCATTAACCTTACCTTAGCATTACAAAAGGTAAGAAAATTATATTTCACTTTAGACTCAGAGTTTATCATTTCTCTGTCTGGAGATGGATAGCATTTTTCACCAAGAATCCTTCAAGATTCTTTGATTTTTGTATTGATCAGAATAGCAAGGTCTTTCAAAATTGATTATCATTACAATATTGCTGTTGCTGTGTATAATGATTTCCAGGTTCTGTTCATACAACTCTTCCCAGGTTTTTCTAAAACTATCCTGGTTATCCTTAAAAGTCTGTTTTGCTTCTGGCCATTGCCTTCCTTAATCAACTCTCTGTTTTATAATTCATCCCCTCCCATTTTTCATATTCTTCCCTCTCATACTTACAGGTTAGGTAAGAAAAGTTTCAATACTTCTATGCTCAACTGTGTATGTAATTCTGCATGCATATATGCATGCATGCATGTATGTGTGTATACATATATGTGTATATATACCTTATATGTACTTTATTCTTTAAACCAATTTCAGTAAGATTGAGGTTCAAGCATTGCCTGCCACTCTACTCTTTTGCTCACTCAATATCAAAGATTTTCCTTGCAAGTATCTTATTTGAGAAATTTTCCTGCATTTTACATCTCTCTTCTCCCTCTTCTTTACTGAATTTATTTTTCTTAATTGTGATCAGAAAAAAACATGGATTTAGTATTTGTTTTTTCTGTATTTGTTGGTGAGGTCTTTATGTTCTAATACATGATCATTATTTTTTTTTGTGAAGGTATCTTACACAATAAGCAACAGGTGGAATCCTTTTCATAACCATTAATTACCAGTCAGAAGTAAATCTCATCAAACTTTTCTAAAACTCTATTCCTATATTTTACTTCTTTCTTGCTTATCTTATATTTAGATTTATCTAGTTCTGAGAGGAATAAATTAAGGTACCCTTTTAATATAGTTTTACTCTCTATTTTCTCATGTATCATTGATTTGTGGGTGGTAGTTTCCTTGATTTTCTCTTTTTAAGTTAGATCTGTTTTTGGTTTCCCTTTTGACTGAGATCATTTTTGCTATCTCTGCCTTCTTTTTTAACCTCAGATGAAACATAATTAACTCTGTTCTAGCCTTTATGTTAATTGTTTGTGTCTTTCTAAATTTGCTTCTTGTAAACAAAATATTGTTGATTCTAGTTTTTTAAGCATTTATGCTTTAATTTCATGGATGAATTCTTACCATTCATATTCAAAATTATTATTACTACCTGCATATTCTCTCCATCCTGGTCTCATTTTATTTTTCTCTTTTATGCCTTTTCCTTTCGCCATGATTTATATTGCTTTTGGCCACCACTTCTCTCAATTACACTCCCTTTTAAGTGCAGCCTCTTTTCCCTTCTCCCCCTCTACTTCCTACTTCTCTGTTGGATAATAAAATTTCAATACCCAATTGTGTATATGTAAATTATTTGATTCTTGAGTCAATTCAAATGTTAGCAAGGTTCAAGTGTCCACCCTACACCTCCTCCATTATATAAAGTGTTTATTGGTCATGCCATTTATGTGAAATAATTTCCCCTATTCTTTTTCTCTTGTCCTTCTTCTTCCAGTACTTGCTTTCTTCTTTGTAGATCATTCATTACTAATAGAATTACATTCAGGACCTCTGTTTAAGACTCCTAAGATTTGTAGCAATGATAATATTATGAATGGTTGAAATTATCCCTGCCCTATATAAGAATGTAAAGAGTTTAAGTTTGTTTAGTCCCTTATGATTTCTCCCTTAGGCTTATCTTTTCATAATTATCTTGAGTTCTATATTTAAATTTTAAGTCTTCTATTCAACTCTGTTCTTTTCATGAGGAAATTGAATGTCTGCTATGTCTTTAAATGCCCCCCCTTTTTTTTAACTCTATAGGATTATGCTCAGTTTTCCTACATAGGGTTTTCTTGGCTGTAATCATAGATCTTTTGTCTTCTGGAATATCATATTCCAAGTCCTCTAATATTTTGCATTAGTGAGCTGATTGTTAAATCTTGTGTGATCCTAACAATGGTTCCACACTACTTGAATTCTACCCTAGTAACTTTAAGTAGTATAATCTATTTGATCTGGGAGTTCTGGAGTTTGATTATAACATTCTTTAGGGTTTTTAATTTGGGGTTTCTTTCAGGGGGTGACTAGTGGATTCTTTTCATTTAGTCTATTTTTCTAAGGGAGATGGGCAGTTTTCCTTTATAATTCCTTGAAACATGACATGCAACCTCCTTTTTGTTCTCAGGTAGTCCAATGCTTAAAATACTTACCATCAATCTTTTGTTTTCAGGTCAATTGTTTTCCTATATTTCACATTTTCTACTACTTTTTCTATCTTTTAACTTTTTAAATATGATTTCTCAGTCATCTACTGAGTCATTAGTTTTGATTTGACCAATTCTAATTTTTAAGGAGTTATTTTCTTCAGTAATGAGATTTGTGCCATTTTTTTATAAAACCAATTTTTTTTAGTAATTTCCTTGCATAGTGCACATTTCATTTTTTCCTTTACTAGTCTTATTTGATTTAAAAAATCACATTTATGCTATTTATTATCAATTTATTTTACTATTTTAAGAATTCTTCTTGGGCTTGAGTCTAATTTGCATATATCTATGAGAATTATCTTGGAGATGTTTTCAAATCATTGTCTTCTGTGTTATTTCTTGAGCTTTGCTATGACCATCATAGCTCTTCATGTTATGGTCTGATTCTTTTTATTTGCTTATTTACTCATTCATCCAGTCTTATTTTCGACTTTGGACTTCATATTAGTATGGGGCTTTACTCATTTTGAGGGGAGAATTGTGGGCCTGACCTTTGTGGATTTTTTTTTGTCCTTCTGCTGTTTTCATACCTCAAGTTAGAAGACTGAAAGTTTTCAGTGATCCCAAAATGGTGTGAATCAGGGAGATGTCTGTTCACTGTCTTCCTGGTCAGAGTTTGTTAAGTTCCTGACCCATGTTTGGGCCTGCTGACTTGTTCATTCTTGAGTTGCAGTAGACTACTAATGGATTCGCTCACTGTTAGCCCACTGATAGGTTCTTTCAGTTTCCTTCCCTGGTTATTCTAATGCAAGATTTTGCACTGAGCTAAAGGTTAGAATCTTACTTCTGGGCTCAGAGATATGTTTTATAATTTGTTCCTGATTCAGTACTAAGGTTCACTCAAAACCACTTCTTTCAACGCTGCATTTTTGAATTGGATAGTGTGTGACTACTTTGAGATGGCATTCATTTCTGTATCCAGCACTAGTTTAAGGATCCTCTGTGATCTTTTTCTACCACAATACTTCCTACTTCGGTGCTTTGTTTTACCCCTGCTTCATTTTCTGTGTACTCTAATGCTGTCCATTCCAAAAAGCCACTGCAAATAATTCTGGCCAGTATCTGTCCCTGTGTCCACCTCATCTCCATCTCTCTCTGTTTCTTTCACTCTCAGTCTCTATCTGTCTCTGTCTATGTTTGTCTCTGTCCCTGTCTCTCTCTCATTCTCTCTCTCTTCCTCCCTCCTACCTGACCTAGAAAAATGACACACGTGACTTTTCTTGATTTTCCTTATCAGAATTCTGTCTGGCACATTTTATAGGTTGTTGTGGAGGTGGTATGCTAAGTGAGTTGGCAAAAATTTCCTTTCATTCTACCATAATGATTCTACCTGTCAAGCTATATATCCTGGGTAAATAGCAACATTTTCCATATCTAAAAGTACATGACATATAAGTCACCATTTGGTCAGGGGTAAAAAAGAGATGAAAATAAGTGAAAATGACAATGGAGACATCCATACCTTCTTCATTAAATATAGGAAATATATCATATTAAAAAGCCCTGGTTGGGAGTCAGAAAACCATAGTCATAAAATAACTATTTCTCCCACTTTCTGCTTGTATGATTGTGGGTAAGTCACTTATTTTCTAAAAACCTTTGCTTACTCTGCTGAAAAATTAAGTGCTTAGAATCAAAACTCTCTTAAGTTCCTTTCAATTCTTCTTTCTATGCTCCAATGGCCTTCTAAATGTAGCAAAATAATTACTTATTTTATGTGTATATGCCTCTGTTCTAGTGAATTTTGCTAGCCTAGTTTAATGTTTACTTCAAATTTCTCAAGAATTACTTTATTACTAAAGCAATTACCCAAGTTAGAGAGTAACACATTGTATACACTTTTATAACCTTGTATTTTTCAGTGCTAAGGCAGAAGATAGAGCCTTCACTATTTTGTTTTGTTTTGGTTTGGTTTTTTTTTGGCTGCAACTCCCTTAGAGCAACAAATCGCCACCACATTTGTAGCATCCTTTGAGAGAGTTCCATATGTAAAAAAAATAAAACTAGGGGAAATGAGGCCTTAGACATCTTTTTGGCAGAAACTAAAAAGACAGCAGCAGTGGCTGATTGATTGTGAAGGTTACATCCTACCCATGGAAAAAAGAGAAAGGCCATATCATTGCATTTCTAAAGTCTCTTGTAGCATGAGATCTGTAACAGTGATATCATTCCCTTCTGGGAATTAGAAAATTCTTTGCTTAGAAGTCAAACCAGAGAGACCAGGGACTGGAAAGGCTCTATTTATCACCCACTAGGGAACTCACTGAGGAGAAAGAGGAAGCTGAGAGATATGTGAATAGACTATGGAATCTTGCAAGTCATTTAGACACTAAAATAAGCAAGACAAAATGAAATTTTATATATATATATATATATGTGTGTGTGTGTGTGTGTGTATAGTGCTTTGTGAACTTTAAAGTATTCTATAAATACTATTTATTATATTAAAGTATTCTATAAATTAATATGTTAAAGTATTCTATAATAATTTCTATATAATTCTATAATTCTAATTCTATAATAAATTAATATATTAAAGTATTCTATAAATACTATAAATTCTATAAATACTTATTATTATTAAATGCTATTTCCAAAAGATCCAGATTTTTCTAATACACACTCACTTTATTTAGTTTTCCAGTCACTTTGAATCATAGCACTAGCCAGTGATCACAGACACCTTTATTTTAATGTACTTCTCGACAAAGATAGCATAATTACAAATTTTGAATATATCCTAATGAAAATACAAATGAACCGGTTTATGGCTAATTGCATACTGTGAATTTTGAAGTCAGCAGTGTACTAGATGAATTTTATAGGTTACAAGCTATTTGTCTTTTCCTGGCAGCACAACTGTATATTCAATATGCATTATAATACAATTGTCAAACCTTGCTGACATCTGATTTTTTTCTTTTAGAAGTAAATTGTTTCTTAAAAATTGTTGTTTAGAAAATATTACCATTGCCAAGGAGATACCAACATTGAAAAGATTAGATTTTTAAAAAATGAGAACCTAGTTCAAACAGAAATTAGGTGCTTTGAGAGGTGATGTGGAAGTAGATTGAAGTCAGACAAAAGGGAGAAAAATATGAGTAGAAAACATCAGCTTGGGTGGTTCCAAAGAAATTCTTAGAAGTACCCAATCTACCCATCTAGAAAATATAAATAAATATAATCTGAAAGAGCAATGCATTATATTGGAAGGCTGAGAGGCAAAATGCTCAAGAAATGATAGACTTTAAAGAAAGAAGAACATTTGACATGAAATTTTGAGTTGTCTCTTGACTTCTCTCTTTCTTATAACTTCTCCTTGAATATCCAGTCAGTCACCAAGTTCTCTCAGTTCTTTGTAGAGCTTTTTGAAAAGTCCTTTTCTTTAATCATGTAGCTGCTTTAGCTTAACCCAAGTCCACTCCATGAATGAATGATTGTGATCCTCTCACAGGTGGTTTTCATGTCTCTGACCTTAGCCCATTTAATTCATTCAATATATCATGTTATCAGTTAATCAATCTAAAACTATACACTGATTTGTGATATCAAACCTCAGCTCCCTGAGACAAAATATTCAGTTTTAAAACCTCTTTCAAAGTAAGACAACCGTATCTATGGATGTGAAGACTGTTTTTCTGGTATTTATCAAGTGTTTCTTATTAATAAATACAAATATCCTGGATGGAAGTAGCAATTTAACCTGTATTCAACTAGTATTTTGATTGGAATTCTCAGATACTTTTTGTCCAAAAGCTGAGGGCATCAACCTGCTCAAAGTGAACACAAGGTCAGAAGGTAAAAATAGTCATATATAGAGAGAGCTAAAAGATACTCAGAGATGATCTTAAAGATCATCTACTAGATGTGTTCATCTCAAAAAGAAGCATCCATTATATTGACTTAGAAAGCCACAAATTGATATAATTTATGCTGTGTAATATCTTTATTTGCTTTGCTAAACATTTCTCTACTACATTTTAATGGGCTCTTTGTGGTCTGCCGGTGACTTTGACAACTGTCTACTATAAGCCTCTCATTTTATATATAAAGAACCTGATGACTAGAGAGGTTGAGTAATTTGCCAGAGCTAGTAAGCAGCAATACCTTTTCAGTTCACAACACTGAATACCATAGATGTCAAAACTATGAAGGGGTTTCCTGGAGTGCTCTAAAGGCAAAACGTAATCTACCTCAAACCTTTGTCAAGTGTTCCTCTTTTTGTTTAGAGAAGTGAGAAGAAATGATTTTGTGACCTTGAAGCACCTGGCAACATATTCATTTTAGGAAATAAATTTGCTCCATCACTTAGAAATAAAAATTCGGTATAGACTTAGGCCATCTTGTAAGGAGATACATTACAATATAATACAATATAATGTAATACAATACAATAAAAAAGTAAAAACATTCCTGGATCACAGGATTGTTAAGATCATGGTTACTGGTTCCATTAATTCCTTGCAAATGGAGGAGAAGAAGTGGAAGCAGTGTCAGATTTTATATTCTTGGGCTTGATAATCACTGCAGATGGCAACTGCAGCCAGGAAATTAAAGGACCCTTGCTCCTTGGAAGGAGAGTATGGCAAATCTGCACCACACACTAAAAAACACAGATATAAAAGGTTCATATAATCAAAGATGTACACACACACACACACACACAAACAAACACGTGTGTGTGTCTTTAATTTGCTAATTATATTTGGCTATATATAATATATAAGGCTATATATATATATATATATATATATATATATATATATATATCTTAATTATTTATAGTTATATAATTATATATGGCTGTGAGAATTGGATTATAAGGAAAGCTGAACTCCAGAATTGACAGTTTTGAATTGTGGTGCTGGAGAAGACTTTTTAAAGTCCCTTGGATCTCAAGGAGATTGGAACTAGCAATATTTAAAGAAATTAATTCCGGAATGAAGAACCAAGATGCCGGGTGCAAAGATACCAAGATGCCAAGATGCACACACTCTCTAGAGAGCTGCCCCCAAGCCCAGGCAAATACCTGTAAAAAAAGGCTCTACACAAATTCTGAAGCTACAGAATCCACAGGATGATGGAGTGAAGGAAATCTCCAGCCCAAGAGAGCCTGGAAAATTGCCATGGAGTGTCTGTTTCTCCATGCTGGGGTCAGGGCACAGTCCAGCGTGTGCCACGCCAGCACAGACAGGACCAGAGCAAGTCTTGGGGAAACTGTATATCTCATACTTGTGGCAGTTTGGAGACCAGGGCCCCAGAATGCTGAAGACAAATTGGACGGTCAGTGGAAAAAGCCTGTGGCACCAGTGTGGGAGAGTGGAGTGGTCCAGCCACAACCCCAGGGTGGCAGAGAGGAAAGGCATCAGAAGAACCTACAGAAGCCACAGAAGCAGCAGGAGAAGAGGCAGTAGACTGTTTCTGGAGCTGTAGCCCCACAAATTGTACGAGAATTGAGCAGCTAGCAGTACACCCCCGACCCCCACTGGAAGCAGAGAACTACCTAGACAAAGAGCTTAAAAGTCAAGTAAATGGCTGAGGAAATAAGTAAAAACTGAAAAAAGAATCAGATTATAGAATGTTACTTTGGTGACAAGGAAGACCAAAACATGCAAACAGAAGACAACAAAGTCAAAGCTCCTCCATCCAATACCTTCAATAAAAATGTGAATTGGGGAGTTTGAAAATCAAAGTAAGAGAAGTAGAGCAAAAATTGGGAAGAGAAATGAGAGTTATGAAAGAAAATCACGAAAAAACAAATCAACTACTTGCTAAAGGAGACCAAAAAAATGCTGAAGAAAATAACACTGTAAAAAATAGACAACCCCAAATTAGAAAAAGAGATCGAAAAAGCCAATGAAGAGAAGAATGCCATAAAAAAAAAGAATTGGCCAGATGGAAAAAAGAGGTCCAAAAACTCACTGAAAAATAGTTCCTTAAAGATTAGCATCAAGCAGATGGAAGTTAATGGCTTTATGAAAATCAAGAAATTATAAAGCAAAACCAAAGGAATGAAAAAAGTGACAATGTAAAATATCTCATTGGAAAAACAACTGACCTGGAAAATACATCCAGGAAAGAAAATTTAAAAATTGTGGGACTACCTGAAAACCATGATCAAAAGAAGAGCCCAGACGTAATCTTCCAAGAAATTATCAAGGAAAACTTCCCTGACATTCTAGAACCAGAGGATAAAATAAATGTTGAAAGAATCCACTCATTTCCTGCTGAAAGAGTAACCAAAAGGAAAACTCCTAGGAATATTTTAGCCAAATTCCAGAACTCCCAGATCAAGGAGAAAATATTGCAAGCATGCAGAAAGAAACAATTAGAGTATTGTGGAAATATAATCAGGATAACACAAGATCTAAGAGCTTTTACACTAAGGGATCGAAGGGCTTGGAATATGATATTCGAAAAGTCAAAGGAACTAGGATTAAAACCAAAAATCACCTATCCTGAAAAACTGAGTATAATACTGAAGGGGAAAAATAGTAATTCAATGAAATAGTATACTTTCAAGCATTTATGATGAAAAGATCAGAGCTGAAAAGAAATTTTGACATTCAAACCCAAGAATCAAGAGAAACATGATTTTCTTGGCTAAAGATAGTGATAACCCCCTTCCCCCAAGAACACTTCTGTGAGAATCACAATAGATAATGTAGGCAAAATGCTTTGTAAATTATGAAGGTCTATAAAATAATGTTCATCCTAACAGCCACTGAAGCGGTTATTTTGGCTCATAAATGGAAAAAATGTACTGAGTTTGAAAACTTCAAAGATTATATAAATTTAAGATGCCATATATGCATACTTATTTATGTATATACATAAAGATAATGATTGTTGTGGTGATAATGCTGATGACACCCTTTTAAAGGGAAAAAATTCACAGAGCATTTTTCTTCTGCCAGTAAGGCTGTTTGCTGCAAATATGTCATGAAAGGATGAAAAGAACCATTTATTAAGTATCTGCTATATGCCAAGGGCTATACTAAGCATGTGCAAAATGTTAAGCATTTTACAAATATTATCCCATTTGATTCTCACAACAACACTTGGAGGTAGGTGGCTATTAATATATCCCCATCTTAAAGTTGAAGAAACTGAGGTTAAGTGAATTGTCATTTAAAGTCACATAAGTAGAGTAAGTAAACGAGGCTGGATTTGAACTCTTTTTCTAATTTTAGGCCTAGCACTCTATCCACCTAGCTGCCTCATGGAACATTTATTATTCTTACCAATGATCTATAAATTTGAAGACTTTTGCCTTCCCAAATCGTAGAGTCCTGGAATAGAATGAGACTCTAATAAAAATATAAATAACTCCCATTTCTGCATGTATTGAGGGGTGGGGAAAGTAATTGCCCCCAGGGTATATAGATGAATTAAACTAAGTGTAAAGAGATATATATGTGTGTATGTGTATATATATATACATATATGTATATATGTATGTGTGCACATATAAAATTAATTAATTAATTAATTCAGATTATTCATTGGAAGCCCAAATGCTGAAGCTGAAACTTAAATACTTTGACCACATAATGAAAAGACAACAGTCATTGGATATTGGGGAAAACTGAAAGCAAAAGGATAAAGGAATGGCAAAAGATGAGATGGACAGTGTTATAGCATCAATAAGCATGAGTTTAGAAAGATATCAGGAGAAGGAGGATGAAATGACCTGATGTGTTATGGTCCATGGGCTCATGAAGATTTAGCCATGACTGAACAACAAGAACACATAGAATATGAATAAATATGTACAGAAAGCCAGAAGGAAGAGGTGAGGAAGAACAGCATTCCAGGCTTGAACAGGTTAAAAATGGAATTGGGAGATACAGTGTGTTGGTATGACTATTATTTAATGTTTAACATGGTAATCTACTTTGATTCTTCCTTATGGGCACAGAGGTAATGAGGAGCTCTTGAAATCTTTGTTAAAGAGGATATAATGTCAAACAGATCTTATCAAGTTTGAAAGACTTCAAATGTAAGCCTGTAAGCCCTCTATGCCTGTTGTCTGAAGACCAGACTATTTAGATTCAGTGAAGCTTATCCTCTGACACCCAGGCAGAGAAGAATTTTTCCATAGAATACATAGTAGAAATACATAAAGATGATTTGCTCAGAAGTAAAGAGTTCTACTCTGTTTCTACAGAGATGTAATCAATATTTATGTAAGAACCTCATCACTTTTTAATCTAAACCTGGGGTTTCCTTCCTTTTGGAAACTCCCCAATGAAGGAACTTTTTTCCTTTGAAGCAGATTGATTACTGTTTTCACCACTAAGTCTTAAGAGAGTTTCCTAGTAAACTGAAAGATTGAGTAACGTGCTCTCCGACACACATACATATTATGATTCTAAGAAAGGTTTTGAACCCAGTAAGTCTATCTGATTCTAAGATAAGGAGTATATCTGCCAATAGGCATTCTAAAACTATTTTGTGTCATGGAACCATTTGGCAGGGTGGCAAACATGATGGAATCCATTTATGAATAATATTTTTAAATGTATAAAATATGACACATATTCAAAGGAAGCCATTTATTGTGAGAAAGTTATTTTTTAACTACATAAAGCCCAGGTGTAATAACCCTACAATATTACATACTATCTCTCTAAATGATGTTTCACCCAATTCAATATGTACATTAGCTCCCTGAAGAACATAATGCCTTTTTCTATATATATGTATAGTAGTGTAGATATGTAGATGGTATAGGATAGTAGGCTAAGAAGTTAGAGCTGGAAGAGTCTTCAAAGGCTTCCTAGTCCTCTAGTCTCATTTTACAAATAGGAAAATGGAGGTCTCCAGAGGTTAAACAATTCAGCTAAGGTGCCACAGGTAGTAAGTGACCTAATAAATGTTTGTAGGGTTAAAATGAACTTGTCATATAAAAATGCTATTAGACATCAGAAGTTAAAATTTGTAAACTTTAGAGGATATACAAAAACGTACATATGCATATGCAAATGCACATACACTCACATATACATCTATATATACATATATACATGGTAGTTAGGTAGTGCAATGGATAGTGTTGAGACTGGAGTCAAGAAGACTTGTCTTTCTGAATTCAAATATGGCACCAGACATTTACTAGCTGTGTGATCCTGGACAAGTCATTTAATTCTATTTCCTTCAATTTCCTCATCTATAAAATGAGCTGAAAAAGAAAAGGTAGACTACTCAAGTATCTTTGCCAAGAAAACCCCAAATGGAATGATGAAGAGTCAGATATGACTGAACAAGAAATACGCATATGCACACATCTGTAGATGTCTGCATATGTTTGTGTGTGTGTGCGTGTATGTGTTTGTCCTTCATTGCCGAGGAAGACTATGCCATCAGAGAAATAATGACATGACTTGCACTTGACTTTGTTTTGAGTGAGAGAGGGCTGTACAGGTCACCAACCTCACTTCTCCTCCAGAGCCATCTGAATCCAGTGACCAGATATTCATCAGGATGACTGGAGATGACCCAGGATTAGGCAATTGGGGTTAAGTGATTTGCCCAAAGTCACGCAGCTAGGGAGTGTCAAGTGTCTGAGGTAAGATTTGAACTCAGGTCCTCCTGACTCCTGCTATCCACTCTACCACCTAGCTGCCCCCTCTGCGTATGTATATGTGTGGTATATCTATGAATGTTTACACTGACACATATTTCTTGGATGGTATTTCTTCTACATGCTCTCTGTTTATATGGCAGCTAAGAAAAAACAAAAATTAAAAACTATGTTACCAGACCACAAACAATCACTATTTATGTAGCAAAACTATTTATGCCCTATTTACTTATAAAGCAAGTAAGATCAATTGAGAAACAAATTGATGGAGAGGTGGAGCCATGATGGTAGAGAAAAGTAAGGAAGTTGCCTGAACTCTCCCCTGTTTCCCTCAGAAATAACATTGAATCAAGCCTCTAAACAGATTTGTGGCAGAACCCACAAAAAGATGAAGTGAAACAATTTTCTAGCTTAAGACAGCTTCAAAGGAATGCAGAAGAGGTCTGTCTCATTTGAGGAAATGGAGAATGTAGCACAGCACAGTGTCTAGGTGAACCACCAAGAGGCTCTTAGCCACAGCACAGATCAGCAACCAAGGCCCTCCATCCTGGCTCAGCAAGCAAAGAGTGAGGCTTCAAGACACAGTGCAGGAAGCAAATTGTGAACGCAGTTATCCTGTCATAACAAGCATGACAAGGCCAAGCCAGCACAGTGCAGTGGTTGAGACAGAAGCACCTGAACCTTTCAGAAGTAAGCCAGTGATCAGGCCTCTGGCTCTTAGCATTAGAAGTTTGAAAAATTGTCCTGTGAGCCACAAGAGCAGAGCTCAACTTTAAAAGTCATGAAATAGGCTGGAAAAATAAGTAAGAAACAGGAAAAAAGCACTGACCACAGAAGGCTACTATGGTGACAGTGAACTTCAAAACACAAACTCAGAAAAGGACAATGTTAAAATGCCTACATGTGAAACCTCAAAGAGGAATATGAACTGGTCTCAAGTCTAAAATATCCTCTTGGAAGAGTCAACAAAAAAAGATTTTAAAAATCAAATAAGATAGGTAGAAGAAAAAATGGGGAGAAATGACAGTTATACAGGAAACTTATTTTAAAAGAGTCAACAGTTTATAAAAGGAAACAAAAATTGAGTGAAAAAAAAATTCCTTAAATAATAGAATTGGGCAAATTGAAAAAAAATCTACTGAAGATAACAATTCTTTTAAAAGTAGAATTGGGCAAACTGAAAAAGAGGTTCAAAAACTAACTAAAGAAATGATTCTGGAAGGCAAAGTCAAGATGGCAGAATAGAAGCAAAGATTTGCTAGAGTTCTTCTTTCAAACCCAGCCAAATACCTGTAAAAATGACTCTACACAAATCCTGGAACTGTAGAATGGACAGAATGTTGGAGTGGAGCAAATCTTCAGCTTAAAACAGCCTGGAAGGTTGATAAGAATCATCTATCACACTGGCGTGTGAGGAGAGTGCAGTCTACTGTGGCACAGCACAGAGGAAACCTAAGCAGACATTCGGGGCACTGAATCTGGCTTTCACATTAAGGGATCAAAGGGCTTGAAATATGATATTTCAAATGTCAAAGGAGCTAGGATTAAAACCAAGAATCACCTACCCAGCAAAACTGAGTATAATACTTCTGGGGGAAAAATGGTCATTCAATGAAATAGAGGACTTTCAAGCATTCTTGTTGAAAAGACCAGAGCTGAATAGAAAATTTGACTTGCAAACACAGGAATCAAGAGAAGCATGAAAGTGTAAACAGGAAATAGAAATCATAAGGGCCTTACTAAGTTGAACTGTTCACATTCCTACATGGAAAGATGATATTTGTAATTCTTGAAACTTTTCTCAGTATTTGGGTAGTTAGACGTATTTGGGTAGACAGAGTGCACAGGGTGAGTTGAATATGAAGGAATGATATCTAAAAAAATAAAATTAAGAGGTGAGGAAAAGAGAAGGAGAAAGGAAGAAGCAGAAATGGGTAAATTATCTCTCATACAAAAGAGGCAAGGAAAAGCGTTTTTCAATGAAGGAAAAGAAGGGGAGGTGAAGGAAGTAGAGTGAACCTTGCTGTCAACAAATTCGGCTTAAGGAAGGAATAACATGAGCAATTAATTTGGTATGAAAAGTCTATCATACACTACAGGGAAGTGGGAAGAAGGGGACAAGGGGTTGGAGGATGATAGAAAGGAGGGCAAATGGGAGGAGGGGTAAATAGAAATAAGGACTTTTGAGGAAGGATAGGGTTAAAAGAGACAATAGAATAAATGTAGTGTAGGATAGAATGGAAGGAAATATAGTTAGCCTTTCACATCATGACTGTTATGGAAGTGTTTTGCATGACTACACATATATAGCCTATATCAAATTGCATGCCTTCTCAGTGGGGATGGGTGGGAAGAAAGGATGGGAGAAAAGTTAGAAGTCAAAGTTTTAAAAGCAAATGTTAAAAATTATTTTTACATGCCACTGAGAAATAAAATATATGGACAATGGGGTATAGAAATCTATCTTTTCCTGCAAGAAAATAGTGGAGAAGGGGAGGAGAGAAGGGAGAGGTGTGATAGAAGTAAGGTCAGATTGTGGGAAGGGGTAATCAGAAAGCTCAATCTCTTGGGGTGGACAGAGGGGAAGAAATAGGGATAAGATTTGGAACTCAAAATCTTGTGGAAGTGAATGTTGAAAACTTAAGCATAAAAGGTAAACAGGGAAAATGAAACCAACTTTATATATATATAACAATATGTTATTCAATAATATTAAATTGTTTACATCTTTACATGGGAAGATGATACTTATAAGTCTTGAGAACTACATGTCTCTTTTGGCAGTTGGAATGAGTAAATAGAATCAGGGTTTGGATAAAAGTTGGCCAGGAAATGATGATATAAAATAATTACGGGTTGAAGAAAACGATTGTATTAGGAGAAGAGGAAAGGAGGAGATAGAACAGATTAAATTACAACATATGAAGAGGATCAAAAAACCTATTACAGTAAATGGAAAGAAGGGAGAGGTGAGAATTGTATGAACCTTACGTTTATTGAATTTGGATTAAAGAGAGAGTACTATACGAACTCAGTTGGGTATATAAATTTATCTTACTCTATAGGAAGGTATAAGGTGAAAGGGGAAAGTAAAGGGTTGTGGGTGGATGATAGAAGGGAGGGAAGACTGAGGAAGATTATGATAAAAAGCAAAAGTTCTGGTGAGGAAGGATAGGGTGAAAAGAGAAGAGTATAAACATGGGAAAATAGAATAGAGGGAAATACACAGACAGTAATCATAACTGTGAAAGTGAATGGAATGAACTCTCCCATAAAATGAAAGCATAGCTGAGTGGATTAAAAACAGAATCTTGTAATATTTTATGTACAATAAGCCCATTGGAAGCAGAGAGATACACACAGGGTAAAGGTAAAAGGCTGGAGTGAATGCATCATGCTTCAGCTGAGGTAAAACAAACAAACAAGGATAGCAATCCTAATCTCAGAAAAGAGCAAAAGCAAGTAAATCTGATCTAATTAAAAGAAATAAGGAAAGAAACCACATTTTGCTAAATGGTACCACAGACAGTGAAATAATGTCAATACTAAACATACATGCACTAAGTTGTATAGCATCAAAATTCTAGAGAAGTTAAATGAGTTACATCAATAAATAGACAATAAAGGTATATTAGTGGAGGAACCTCAACCTCTCCTTCTCAGAGCTAGATAAATCTAACAACAAAATAAAGAAGAATGAAATTAAGGAAGTGGATAACATTTTTAAAAATAAGTCAGATGTGTTAAAATGTCTGAAGACAATTGAATGGAATATAAAATAGAAAGGAATATACCTTTTTTTCTCAACAGTACATGGCATCTATGCAAAAAACTGACCAACCTTTAAGGTTTAAAATTCTCGCCATCAAATGCAGAAATATTAAATTCATTCTTTTCAGATCATGATGAAATAAAAATTATGTGTAATAAAGGGCCATAGAAAAACAGGCTAAAACCTAATTGGAAACTAAATAATATTATCCTAATGAATGAGTAGTTCAAAATCAAATCATAGAAATAATCAATAATTTGATAAAAGAAGACAATAATGAGACAACATACCAAAATTTATGGGATACAGCCAAAGCAGTTCTTGGGGGAAGTTTTATATCAATAAATGCTTACATGAATAAAATAGAAAAAGAGGGAATAAATGAATTGGGAATGTAATTTAAAAAGATAGAAAAAGAACAAATTAAAAATCTCCAATTAAATACCAAATTAAAAATTCTGAAAACCAAAGGAGAGATTAATAAAATTGAAAGTAAGAAAACCATAAATAAATAAATAAAGCAAGCAAGCAAGAGCTGGTTGTATGAAAGAATGATAAAATACATAAACTTTTGGTTAATTTGATTAAAAAAGAAGAAAGCTAAATTATCAGTATCAAAAATGAAAAAGGCAACTGCACCACCAATGAAGGGGAAATTAAAAAAATAATTATGAGCATATTTGTCCAATTATATGCCCATAAATCTTACAATCACAGTGAAATAGTTGAATGTTTCATATATATATATATATATATATATATATATATATGTATATATATATGTGTGTGTGTGTGTGTATGTGTGTGTGTATGGATATATGTGTGTATATGTATACATACATACATGTCTATACATATGAACATAAATATATATATATATCCATACACATGTATGTATGTATGTGTGTATGGATTGCTCAGATGAAGAGAAGGAAAACTAAATATTTAAGCCTATTTCAGAAAAAAAAATAAGTTAAACATGCTACCAATGAACTCCCTAAGGAAAAAAATTCCTAGATCAGATGGATTTACAAGTGAATTCTACCAAATATTTAAAGATTAATTAATTTCAGTACTATATAATATCTTTTGAAAAATAGGTCCACATTTATTTTATGACATGAGTATACAGCTGATACCTTAACCAGGAAGGGCTATAATAGAGAAAGAAAATTATAGAACTATTTCCCTAGTGAATATGATGAAGAATTTAAATAAAATATCAGCAAAGAGATTACAGTAACTTAAATATAGTATAACCAGAATAATACACTATGACTAGGTGGTTTTATTTCCTGGTATGTAAGAAGGGTTCAATATTAGGAAAACTATTATCACAATTGATCATATCAGTAACAAAAGTTACAGAAACCATATGATTATCTTTATAGTTGGAGAAAGAGCATTTGATAAAATATGGAACCCATTACTACTAAAAACACTAGAGAGCCTAGGTATAAATGCAGTTTTCTTTAACAAAGATACGCACTGTCTATCTAAAACCATCAGCAGGCATTATATGTAATGGAGATGAGCTAGAAGTATTCTCAATAATAGCAGGGCTGAAACAAGGAAATCATCATCAGTACTATTATTCAATATTATACTAGAAATATTACCTTTATCAATAAGAGAAGAAAAAAATGAAGGGATTAGAAAAGATGAAGAGGAAACAAAACTATTACTTTTTGAAGATATGATAGTATACTTAGACAATCCTAGAGAATCAACCAAAAAATACTACTTGAAACAATGAACAACTTCAGCAAAGTGGCAGGACATAAAATAAACCCACATAAATCCTCAGCATTTCTACATATTACTAACAAAGCCCAGCAGCAAGAGATAGAAAGAAAAATTCCATTTAAAATAACTATAGATATTATAAAAACAAAAACAAAAAAAAACAAAAAACTTGGGAATCTACCTGTCAAGATACAACCAGGAACTATAAGAACATGATTACAAAATGCTTTTCACACAAATAAAGTCAGAATTAAACAATTGGAAAAAATATCAATTGCTCATAAGTGGGTCAAGCTAATATAGTAAAAATGAAAATTATACTAAATCCATTTATTTATATCAAACTACTAAAAATTATTTTATAGAGCCAGAAAAAATGATAACAAAATTCATCCGGAAAAAGTAAAGGTCACTGATATAAAAGGGATTAATAAAAAAATGCAAAGTAAAGTGACCTAATCTTACCAGATCTTAAACTATATTATAAAGCAGCAATCATTAAAACTATTTAGTATTGGCTAAGAAATAGAGTGGTGGATATTCCTATATTTGCATTTTTTTTTCTTTTCTGTTATATTAGCCATTTTGACAGGTGTGATGTACTTTTGAGTTGTTTTAATCTGCCTTTATAATAGAATAGGTTAGTTACACCTGACACAGAAGTGATTGACTATAGGAACTTATTGTTTCATCAATGCAAAGAATCCAGCTTGAAAAAAATTATCAGGAAAACTGAAAAATAGTATGGCAGAAATTAGGCATAGACCAACATCTCACAGCCTATACCAAGAGAAAGTCAAAATGTTTATGTGATTAAGCATAAGGGATGATACATAAGCAAATTATGAGATGAAGGAATAGTTTATTTGTTAGATTTATGGAGAAGGGAAGCATTTATGGCAAAACAAGAGATTGAGAATATTATAAAATGTAAAATGCAAAATTTTTATTACACTAAATTAAAGTTCTTGCAGAAACAAAGTCAATGAAATCAAGAGTAGAAGGAAAGCAGAAATCCGGAAAATAATTTTTACAGTCAGTGTCTCTGATGATGGTCTCATTTCTAAAATAAATAGAGAATTAAACCAAATTTATGAGAATAAAAGTAATGCCCCAGTTGATAAATGGCCAAAAGATATGAACAGGTAATTTTCAGATGAAGAAATTAAAGCTGTCTATAGTCATATGAAAAAATGCTCTACAACACTCTGATTAGAGAAATGCCAATTGAAACAATTCAAAGGTACCACATCACATCGATCAGAATACCAGAAAAAAATGATAAATGATGGAAAAGATGTGGGAAAATCAGAACGCCAATGCATTGGTGATGGAGTTGTGAACTGATACAAACATTCTGGAGAGCAATTGGGAACTATGCCCAAAAGGGCTATAAAACTGTGCTTACCCTTTGAGTAAGCAATATCTCTGTTAGATCCATATCCCAAAGAGATCATAAAAAAGGGAAAAGGACATATATGTACAAAAATATTCATAGCAGCTCTTTTTGTGGTGGCAAAGTATTGGAAATTGAGGGGATGCCCATCAACTGAGGAATGACTAGCAAGTTGTGTTATATGAATATTATGGAATACCATCATGCTACAAGAAGTGATGAAAAGGTGGATTTCAGGAAAACCTGAAAGGACTTACATGAAATGATGCTGAGTAAAGTGAACAGAACCAGGAAAACATACAGAGTAATAGCAACATTTGTGAGATGACCCACTATTATAGACTTAGCTCTTCTCTGCAACACAATGATCCATGGGAATTCTAAAACTTGTGATGAAAAATGCTAACAATATCTACAGAAAGAACTATCGAGTCTGAATGCTGAGTGAAGCATATCATTTTTACTTCTTTTTTCTTTCTTGAGTTTTTCCCTTTTATTCTGCTTCTTCTTTCACAATATTACTACTGTGAAATATGTTTAACATGTTTGTGTGTGTTTAACCTATGTCAGATTGCTTACTGTCTTGTGGAGTACGGAGGGAAAGGAAAGATGGAGAAAAATTTGGGACTTAAAATCTTACAGAAAAAAATGTTGAATACTGTATTTGAATGGAATTGGAAAAAAATAAAATATAATTAAGAGAAAAAAGAAAAAATACATATTTCTATGTATTTGTGATCTTATTGTTTTGGGAAATTTCTCTATCAATGCATATCATTTCCCAACCATAACTCTCCATCCTGTGCTATTCTTGTCTATGTCCTCCTATAGATCCTCTACTTAGGATCCATCTAAAGAACATGCCAGGACTCTTCCTCTACATCTCTTAAATCTATATGAATAGTAACAGAGACCATGGGCTGTCCATCAGTTTTATGGAATGTTCAGGGAAGAGCAGCACTTCTGGTTTGAGGGTTTGCCAAGCCCTTACAGGACTGCTTACACACCTTTGGTGTGTACCTGTCACCCAACTCTTACCTCTGGCTCTAAGAAGATGTAACATGGGTAGCAGCCACACTACAGTAAAACCATCTTGGCAGATATGTTAAAC
Organism: Notamacropus eugenii; assembly: GCF_028372415.1. NCBI lineage: Eukaryota > Metazoa > Chordata > Mammalia > Diprotodontia > Macropodidae > Notamacropus > Notamacropus eugenii. The sequence continues at coordinate 144,117,127 of NC_092874.1, read as the reverse complement.
CAGGTGGAGGGTAACCAGCAGATTTCAAACCCATCTGTGAGTTAGAGGGATGTCTACACCAAGTATGTGAAGAGTTATCCCAGTGTAATGGGCATATCAGGAAATTGTTCTTATAGCCATAAAGACAATTGAAACAGATGCTGTAGAGAATTTAGAGCATACTCATCTATGAAGATGCTACTGTCATCCAATGCATCCTTGGCTACTTCCAGTCATCTTGTCTTTTGTTCTGACTCTGGACTGCAATGACTGGATTAGAGAGTGAGACTGATGACATTGTGCAACTCTGACTCACTTAAACCCAATTCACATCTAAGTCAAGATATGACCTATATCACTGGTTTTCTTTGAAAGCAAAGAGAAAACAACAGCTCTAGTAACATGATAAACCTGCTTATACATCTTCCTGATGACATCTTTTATGTGACATGTCTTGCTCCAAAACTTGATCTAGCCAACTTTCCTCCTTCAGTTCAATTACGAGCCTAATTTAAAAATAATGACAAGGTATTCATATAGAAATATCTATAAATAAAATAAAATATAGAATCACACGCAATGCATACCTCAAATTTACTCTGAAGAAATCACACCATTAATTGTGATACTGATTATTCAGGATGTATAATATTTGTCCCACAAAGTTTTACTTGTAAAATATTCACAGGTAAGCAGTAGTAGATAAGAAGATACTGGGTTTTTCTTAATTACCTGAAAGAATATAAACAAAAGACTGATAACTGAAAATTCATTTGGTTTGGAGGAGGTGTTTTAGTGAGGTGCTGCAAGGGGATGGTGCTTTGTCCAATAATTTAAGAGCCTTATTCGTGATCTGGAAGGAGTAAACAGCATGTTAATGACATTTGTTGTTAATATAGAAGTAGGAAGTGTTGAAAACATCACTGAAGAAAGAATACTACAACTGGTAGTTAGGGAGTTAGAAGACAAAGAAAAAAATAGCAAAGAGATGTATGTTGAAGTGTTTTCCCCCTAACATAGAACAGTACATATTAGAGATATAATCATAACTATAAATAATAGGTGACAAGATAGTGGGCAAAAGTACTAGTATGAATTTATAAGCCACTGTAGAGTTATTCATCCAACAATGCAGTGTTTCTTGAGTACATTGGAAGATAACCTCTTGTTCACTTCTGTTGTGAATGTCTGATGCTATGTTCTTCTCTAGGGCTGAGACATCAGTCAGAGATAAGTTTACTGACAAATTCAAATAGAAACAATGGATATGATCATATTTTTAACATTTATAACTATTCCAATTTTTATGCCAATTTTTTTGTGTCTTGTTCCTTGGTATACAGCATGGTACTTTAGAGCCATGACTTTGGACCAATAGCCATAATGATGAAACTCAACGAAAGAATAAGAGGATAAGACCCAGTTTAAATTCCCCTGCTATTACATTTTCCCTCTCCTTAGCTTTCACTGATATCACTTCTCTACTCTTTTTACAACTTGTCCCAAAACAAGTATTATGCTTAAGTATAGAGCAGATTCATCTTAGATATATACCTACACTCCTTCTATTATCTGATGACCCAGAAAAAGTCAGATACCACTAAATTTGCTTATTTCTATCAGTTTTGTTGATGGACACAGGAAAACTCCAGGGGACTCTTCAAGCATAGCAAAAGACTCCTCCTATATTATCTCCTTCCCCCATGCCCCATTCTTTCATTTTCTCTGCTAAATAGCCAATTCCCTCTGATCTTATCCCTTAGTTCAACATAATTACTCTGCTTTAGGCAAGTTATTATATAATCACATGTCTAAGAAAAAATAGTATTGAAAAGGCAAAATGTATTAAGTTATAATCTATTATTCCACCCTGGAAGCAATAACTTTGCTCAGAGAAATAAAACAATCTCATCCAAGTCTCAGAGCTAATTGGTTATAAAAATTTGACTAGAACCTATTATAACATAATTTATTCTTGCTATTATTCATTGTTATCCTTCATTCATTTCAGTCATGGCTGCCCTTTTATCACCCTATCTGGAATTTTCTTGGCAAAGATATTGGAGTGGTTTACCATTTCCTTCTCTAGCTCATGTTACAGATAAGGAATCTAAGGGAAGCAGGGATAAGTGACTTGCCCAGGGTTATGCAGCTAGTAAGTATCTGAGTCCAGATGTGAACTTAGGTCATCCTAAGTCCAAGTAAGATGCTCTATTTACTCTGTCACCTAGCTGGCCCTAATATATACTTATTCCTGACCCATTTCATTAGCATTCTGAAGCTTCTAAAATTTTGTCCTAGAGAATAGAAAATGGTTCAGAATGTGTTGTTGAGAATACAACTATGCATCAGCTAGGATCCTTGCATCATAGTTAAAAAAAAAAACACAACCAAACAAAAACAATTTTGAAAACTCCAATGGTTCTGTAATTTGATACATGTTAAAATTATATTCTGAAGGTTATTACATATGTTGGGGGCAAATCAGTTAAATTCCTGGGCCCCAGTTTTCTCATTTGTAAAATGATGGTGTTGGGCTAGATGGACCCTCAGGTCCCTTTAAGCTCTAGTTCCATGGTCCTGGGAAGGAACTTTAGAATCCATCTAGTACTTTTCATTTAGCAATTAAGGACACCAATACTCAGAGAGTAAAAATTCAATGAAGTGTTAAGTAGCAGAATCAGAATTCAAAACAAGGTTCTCTCTTAGCAAATCCAGTATTCTTTCTATCATAACCTTGTGCCTCTCCTACTTATTAGAGATTGGCTTAAAGTTGGTTCTGGATTTTAAAGTTTGTAAAAACTCCCTGTAGTTGAGAGACTATAAATAACCTCAAGAGATAAACTGGCATATTTGCATCATTTTGGAATACCAAATAGCTTCAGAAATGATGGGGATATAGTATGTATTCTGTAGGGAAAAAGGAAGGATATGCAATTTTGTCACTGTCATGGGACACTAAATATAGAAACTTCCTTCAGTACCACAGAGTGCTTCCTATGAAAGACTTACTAGCAGGTAATATCTAGGCCCAGGAAGTCTGGAGTACATGGAGGTCAAGTGAATTGGCCTCTGTCATACAGTTAGAAAAAGGTTAAAGGCAGACTATGAACTAAAGTTATACTAATTAGCAATTACGCAGAACTGCCTTAGTAGCAATCAGTATAAACATCCTAAACAGAATGAACGTGCTATTTGATTCCATTTACAAGTCATATAAATGTGAAGGCATAAATATAAGATTTTTTAATATAAAAGAAAAAAATAAGGGACAGCTCATTATATGTTGCTAGTCTAAAAAAATAAGGGACAGCTCATTATATGTTGCTAGTCTAAACAACAAAGAATATCACAAGTCTATAACATTTCTAGTCTGCATATTTTTCAAAGATGAAATACTTAGAAGCTATCTGTAATTAAGACTGCTTTAAAAAGATTTGAGACATGTATAATCAATCAATTTTCTATTAAGTAATAAAACAAGGAAGTGTTGAAAATTCTATCACATTCATTCTACAAATAAACTCAATAAATATATTTGTTAATATGTTAAATGTACTGAAAATATGTTCATATGCCTAAAATGAGACGAAAATAAAAATACACAATTAAAATGCAAGAGAAAAAGGGGAGTAGAAAGATACATATACGCTAGCTCCCAACCCATAGCCCATAAAATATCTGTAAAAAAGAACTCCCAACAAATTCTGGAGCAGCAGAAGCCACAGCACAAGGAGCAGAGGAGATTTCTCTTCCAGAGGGACCTGAAAACCTCACACGAAAAGTACATCGTGCCCCAGACCCGGAGCCGGAGCCGGAGCTTGATTTTGAAAATCAGGTTAGAGAGGTGGAGGAAAAACTGGGAAGAGAAATGAGAGACATGCAAGTAAAGCATGAAAAACAAATAAACACCCTGCTAAAGGAGACCCAAAAAAATGCTGAAGAAAATAACACCTTGAAAAATAGGCTAACTCAATTGGCAAAACAGGTTCAAAAAGCCAGTGAGGAGAAGAATGCTTTCAAAAGTAGAATTAGCCAAATGGAAAAGGAGGTTCAAAAGCTCACTGAAGAAAATAGTTCTTTCAAAATTAGAATGAAACAGATGGAGGCTAATGACTTTATGAAAAACCAAGAAATCACAAAACAAAACCAAAAGAATGAAAAAAATGGAAGATAATGTGAAATATCTCATTGGAAAAACAACTGACCTGGAAAAATAGATTCAAGAGAAACAATTTAAAAATTATGGGACTACCTGAAAGCCTTGATCAAAAAAAGAGCCTAGACATCATCTTTCATGAAATTGTCAAGGAAAACTGCCCTGAGATTCTAGAACCAGAGGGCAAAATAAGTATTCAAGGAATCTGCAGAACACTGCCTGAAAGAGATCCAAAAAGAGAAACTCCTAGGAACATTGTGGCCAAATTCCAGAGTTCCCTGGTCAAGGAGAAAATATTGCAAGCAGCTAGAAAGAAACAATTCAAGTATTGTGGAAATACAATCAGGATAACACAAGATCTAGCAGCTTCTACATTAAGGGATCGAAGGGCGTGGAATAGGATATTCCAGAAGTCAAAGGAACTAGGACTAAAACCAAGAATCACCTACCCAGCAAAACTGAGTATAACACTTCAAGGTAAAAATTGGTCTTTCAATGAAATAGAGGACTTTCAAGCATTCTTGCTGAAAAGACCAGAGCTGAGAAGAAAATTTGACTTTCAAACACAGGAATGAAGAGAATCTTTACTGGTATTTTATGGGCTGTGGGTTAGGAGCTAGCATATGTTTGTCTTTCTATTCTGCCATCTTAGCTCCTCCCCAATTATTTTCTTTTTCCAAGCTATTGACTCTTTTTCTCCATAATTCTCTTGTGTCACTCTGATTTCTTTTCCAATTTTTTTCTTCTACCTCTCATGATTTTTAAGCTCCTTTTTGCACTCTTCCATGAGCTCTTTCTGGACTTCAGACTACTTCCTATATTTCTTTGGGTTTTTTTTTTCCATAGGTGTTTTGACATTGCTGTCCTCTTCTGAGTTTTTTTGATTGTTCCTGTCACCTTAATAACTTTCCTTGGATAGATTACTAATACTACTACTTGTGTCTTTTTGGGTTTTTTTCTTTGCTTTAAATTTGTCCTCTGCTTCTGGGAATGAAAGGAGTACTGTCTCAAGTTTGTTGTGCCAGTGGATTCTGTGATATCTGTTTACCTGGTGCTGCACTGATGTTGCCCTGAGGCCCACAGTAACTCTCATGTTTGGTGCTGCACTGGGCGGGGGGTGGGGGGAGTGGAAGGTAGCTGGTGCTAATGGAGGTCATAGATTTCTAGCAGTTTATTTGGTGCTAAGTCAGGGTCTGAATGCTGGTGCCTAGTGTGTGCTGAGGCCAGTGTGGTGTTTTTGCATTTCTCTGGGGCTACAGTGAAATACATGGTGGTCTGGTCACTGGTGGCTGCCTGTTTGCTTAGGCACCAATAGGGTTGATATTTACCGGTTTGCTTTGGTCTACTTTGAAACAGGTGGCAGTTCTCACATCTGGAGCATACACATTTCTCTGGCTATGTGCAGGCAAATTATAGGTCCTCATGTTGGCATTTACCTGCTCCATTACACTGTGGCTCAGAATCTTCTGTTGGTTTGCTGAGGTGGGGCTTGCTACTGGCTTGCTGGGACACTTCCCATCCTGGACTAGGCTCTCCTTTTGTCCAGTAAGACACATCTTTCCTGTCAATCTTCCAAGTTCCTTGGGCTAGAGGATTGCATTTTTTTCCTGCTTCTTCTGTTTCAGAACTTGTTTGAGGGAACCATTTCTTGTTGTTTGGAGGTAAATATTAGAGATTTGTGATGATTTGCTGCTTACTCTGTCATCTTCGCTTCCAGAAGTCCTTAATCTATTATTTCATTTTTTTCAAATGCATATTTTCAGGTTATCAGAAATCTTGGGGGGAAGAGCCAAGATGGCAGAGTAGAAAGATACACATATGCTTAGCTCTTACCCCACAGCCCAGAAACTACCTGTAAAGAAGAACTCTCAACAAATTCTAGAGCAGCAGACGCCACAGAACCATGGAGTGGAGGAGATTTCTGTTCCAGAGAGACCTGAAAAACTGAGGGGAAAGGTCTGTCACTCACCAGACATGGAGTAGAGCCCAGCCCTGCCTTGGCCATGTGGCACCAAGAGGAGCAGATCTGAGGAGGCTTCAGGGACAGAATCTCCAGTTGAGATCCCTCAATCCACAGGCACCAAAGGTCAGTGAGAGGGTCCTTTCAGCTGGCTGAGAGGGGAGCAGGAGGTCCACATAACTCAGGCCCCCTCAGGAGGCAGCAGCAGAGACAGCAGCAGACAAGGGCTCGCAAAGCAGGCAGTACTCTGCATCCATTGTTGAAGGTCTCCTCCTAAACCCCCTGAGGGAACTGAACCCCGTGTGGTGGCCCTGCTCCCACCTGAGCAGCTGAACTTAATCTCACACTGAATAGCAGCCCTGCCCCCAGTGAAAACCCCTAAGGCTAGGGAGCAGCACATTTGAATCACAGCCCCCAAGTGTTGGCTGGACAGAACTGGAGGTGAGGTGGTTGTGGAGAGGAAACTCAGAAGTCAAGTAACTGGCTGGGAAAATGCCCAAAAAAGGGAAAAAACAAATAGGACCATAGAAAGTTACTTTCTTGGGGAACAGGTATCTCCCCCCATGCTTTTGGATGAGGAAGAACAAGGCATACTGTCAGAGGAAGTCAAGGCCTCTGCCTCCAAAGGGAACTTAAAATGGGCTCAGGCAATAGAAGACCTTAAAATGCAAGTTAGCAGCTTACTAAAGGAGAACCAAAAAACACTGAGGAAAATAACAGCTTTAAAAAGAGGCTAACTCAATTGGAAAAGAGGTCCAAAAAGCCAACGAGGAGAAGGAGGGTTTAAAATTAGTCAAATGGAGGAGAAGGTTCAAAAGCTCACTGAACAAAATAATTCATTGAAAGAGAGAATTGAGTCCAGGGAAAAGAATGACTGTGAGATAAACTAAGAAGTTAGTAAACAAAACCAAAAATTTAAAAAAATAAAAGATGAGGTGAAAGAAGTCATTGAAAAAACAACTGACCTGGAAAATAGATCCAGGTGAAATAATTTAAAATTTATTGGACTACCTGAAAGCCATGATCAAAAAAAAAATCTAGACACTGTCTTCCATGAAATTATCAAGGAAAACTGCCCTGATGTTATAGAATCAGAGGGCAAAATGGATATTGAAAAAATTCATTGCCCACCCCCTGAAAGAAACCTGAACAGAGAAACTACTAGGAATACTGTGGCCAGATTTCAGAGATCCCAGATCAAGGAGAAAATACTGCAAGCAGGTAGAAAGAGACAATTTGAGTACTGTGCAAATACAATCAGGATAACACAGGATCTGGCAGCTTCAACATTAAATGAGTGAAGGGCTTGGAGTAGGATACTTCAGAAGTCAAAGGAACTGGGATTGAAGCCAAGAATCACCTACCCAGCAAATCTGAATATAATACTTCAAGGGAAAAAGTGGATATTCAGTGATAGAGACAAATTTGAAGATTTCATGCTGAGGAAAAGACCAGATCTGTATTTAAAAATTTGACTTCCCAAGACAAGAATGAAGAGAAGCATGAAAAGGTAAATAGGGGAAAAAAAGAAAAAGAAAAATCATAAAAGACTCTCTAAAGCTGAACTGTTTACATTACTACATGGAAAGAAAATATTTTTAACTCTTGAATCTTTTCTCAGTATTTGGGTAAATGAAGAATTGTACACACACCCTCACACACATACACGTAGATAGAGAGTACAGGGTGTGTTATATCAGAAGAGATGATATACGCATACACACACACACAAAAAAAATAAAAATAAAAAAAAAATAAAAATTAAGGGGTGAAGGAGGAAAATTCCAGTAAGAGAAAGGGAGTAATGAAACAGGGCAGGCTATAACTCATAAAAGAGGTAAGAAAAATCTTATTCAATAGAGGAGATAAGGGATAAGGGGAGGGGGGGATAAAGCTATTCTCCCCATGTGTGGCTGAGGGAAGGAATAACATTCTCACTAAACTTGATATGAAAATTTATATCACACCACATGAAAGTAGGAGAGGATTCAACAAGTGGAAAGAAGGGAATGTTAGAAGGGAAGGCAAATGGGAGAAGGGAGTCATTAGAAATAAACACTTTTGAGAAGGGACAAGGTCAATTGTAGGAGGGAATAATAAGGGGGATAGGGTAGGTCAGAGGGCATATAATTAGTATTACACAACATGATTACTATGGAAGTCTTTTGCAAAACAACACATGTTTATTCTGTATTGAATTGCTTCCCTTCTTAGTGGGGCTGGGGAGGGAGGAGGGGAGGGAGAGAAGTTGGAATTCAAAGTAGTAGAAATGAATATTGAGAATTTTTACTGCATATAATCGGGAAATAAGAATTACAGGGATAGGGGTATGGAAATTTATCTTGCCCTGCAAGAAAAGAGAGAAGATGGGGATAGGAGAGGGGTGGGGTATGATGGAGGGGAGGGTACATTGAGGGAAGGAGCAACCAAAATGCAAGGTATTAGGAAGTGGGGAGAGGGGGGTGATGGGGAGAAAAATTGGTCATGTTACAAAGTGAGGTAAAAGCAATTAGTATTAAAACAATAGACTGAATTAATTACTGAGAATAAATCAATGACATCTTTAGTTTGAAGAAAAGAATTTCAGTCTAACTTTCCAAGAGGAAGGTAACCTCTGATAAAATTTGGCATTGATGGAAAAGTCAAGGTTTTAATGGTAAATTAGATTTTATGATTACCATTTAATCAGGAACTAGAACATGTATAGAAAGACATCTAAGCCACTAAGACTTGCCTAAAAGATGTTCCTTAGCCAAAGTGAAACTATAATCATATTTTAAACCTGATTATAGGAACTTGCAATTTTTAGATGCTATGGGATACTAAATGACTGTTCTTCTGAGTCTAATTCCAGGTATGGGAAGCAAGAAAGGGGATCTGAGCCTCTATTACATGAAGCCAGTATGCTCATGAGATGCTGGTATGAACTGCATAGGTGATCTCAAGGGAAGAGTGGGAGAGCAGCTGTTCAGCATGGGCTGAGGTGGGATTCTCTGGACTCAATTTCTCCACTGATACCTGGCAGATTTTAAGCCTGACTGAATGCAAGTGGACAATCTACTCCTGACTGGAATAGACATGAAGTTGGGGAGATATTGTTTACCTGCAATGTCCCTACTCTTGGTGGCAATTTCCTAGTCAAAAGGTTTGTAAGCTTAATATCAGATCTATTCAATTATAGATTTTGGGTAGGGGAACATCTGAGGATGTCTAAAATTAAGCTATTAGGCATAGGACTTTAGACCAACAACAAGTTAGGGCCCTTTAATTTTTAGTAGTACTGTGGAGACAATTAGGTCAAGAGCTTGTGAAGTTAGCAACATAAATATTATTTGTGTCTCAGTTGGTTAATGTTTAAAAAAAAAATTCTTTGGTGGTCCATACTGTAAATGCTTTAAAAAGAAGTATTACCTGACCAAAAGTTGGAATTGCTTTATCAGTTATAAACTGTATTAAAAATAAATAATAATAAAAAAAGAAATCTCTAAAATTGACTAGGATCAATGTTTTCTGATTATACAATTAAACAAAAAAGATTGCCAGACCCACTGAAAAGGGATTCAAGGAATTTTAATGTCCTGAAGGAAGTCATAAATCACTTCTCTCAACTGATTTATTACTAATTCTGGTTTAGAAAGTACGTGATTAGATGGCTTCAGGTAAAAAGTCAACGTCTTTACGCTAAACAGATAAAATGAAAGCTGAAAGTCTAAGAAGAAGACCATGAAAAATATAGAGAAATCTCAGCAGCTATCATTGTATACTGATTTAAGGAATGACACATGGAATGAAGACTCCTGCTAACACAGGACTATAGTTTTTTTTTTTTTTTTTAATTTATATTCATGGAAAATTAAGAAAAGAAAATTTCACAAATACCTTGCATTGTCTTCCCATCACTAATAATGATTTCTTATAAAAGTTGATCTTGAGGATTTCAATATCAAATCTATCAAGGTATTCTTAAAATTCTTGTCACTCCCATTTTTGAATTGTGCTATCTTGTTTTCCCAACCTCTTATGATCTAAATTCACTTCCACCTCTAAAATTCCTTTACAATTAACCTAATGTGAGATCAATCACCGTAAGGCAATGTTTTCCTAGTGCTGAAATCAGGCTTGGGAAATTTTGGTAATGTTCCTTTGTGCTAAGACAGTCTTGAGTAAGCCTGAGGAACTGACTATCTTGCTCAATATAGACAAGATGATTAAAAAAGAAATGATGGTTGATATCCAGATGACAGAATAATAAATTTGAGCAAACTCAAATTTTACTGTTTCTTAAAGCAAAAACATTAAAAGTCAACAAATAAAAAGTATTAATCATCAATTTTGGGTAAGGTATTGATTAGGCACTGTAGGAATATAATATTTAAATGGTCTCTAATGGAGTTTTATCTAATAGTTTATATATGTAACCTCTTTCACCTTGGTCTAGGGTATGAATGGGCAGTATGGGGTGTTCAGGAAGGACTGATACCTCTGATGTGAAGACTTGTCAAGTTTTTTCAGGGCTACTTATTCACCTTTGGTGTCCACATAGCTCTCCACTCTTACCTGTAGCTCCAAGAAACTTGCATGCACAGTAGTCACACTTTAGTAAACCATTTTAGCAGATGTGATAACATGAATTGAGGTATCTACCCCAAGTGGGTATCTACCTCAAGCATGTGAAGACTTCCCCAAGCAGAATGGGCAGGTGAGAACAATATGTGGCCATCCAGGCAACTCAAGCAAGTTCTATTGAACACTTAGAGTTTTGTCTGACATCAAAGAAGTCAAGATCATCCATTGAATCTTAAACCTTTCCTAGTGGCCCTAATTTTTGTCCTGTCACTGAATTTTGATAACTCTGGAACAGAGAGCAGGATTGATATGTTGGTGCAATGCTTCCTCACTTAAATCCAATTTATATACATGTCAAGACCTCACCCAGTGATGTCATTTATAGAGCGAAAATCATGGAGTAAAGACAGAGTATGACTTGAACTCTCCCTCACACTCATCCAAATATGTGTAATAAATGACTCTAAACAAATTATAGAACAGCAGAACCCACACAAAGAGAGAGTTAAATTTACAGCCCAAGACAACCTGGAAGGTAACAAGAAAGATCTGTTGCACTAGGTTGGGAGAGGATTTCAGGTCAGTGCAAGGCACATCAGCACAGAGCAGGCCCCAGTGAACCTGGAGCAGGCCTCAGGGGACTGAAACTCAGGCAGCTCAGGTCCAGACTTCTCAACCCACAAGTACCAAAGCCAACTTATGAGGTCAGTAAGAAAAGTCATTTGGACCTGGATGAGGGAGGAGAGTGGTCTGGACCTGATCCCAGCATAGCCCCAGCCTGGCACTGGCTGCTTCTGGAGCTCTTCATGCACAGATGATAAGGGGATAAAACAATTGGTCAGAAGGGGATTACAGGGGTCTCTCTGCTAGCACAGAGGCTGTATCAGTAAGTAAACTGACATGGGTGGGAGCCTGCTATGACAGGTTCTTTGATCTGCTTTTCTAAAAGGAAAAGCAACCTCTGAGGGGTTAACAATCTCCTTTAATCAAGGGGAAATGTCAGCACCCTGAACTTCAGAGAAAATACAGAGAAGTCTAAATCAAAAGAATGCACTTCCAAACTGTCTGACAGTAAGCGATACATACATATTTACCAGAGAAGGAAGCACCAACATCTGGGTTTTCAAAGCCAGGAGCTCCTTAGCAGCTTCCCAGAGTCTCATCTAGCCAAACAAATACTTTCAGTCAGTATGTCCCAAAGTAACAAAGTAAAATCACACCACAGAGTCTTTGTACACATTTTAGAGCCAGAGGGCATCACAATCTTTGAGAACCAGTGTCTCATTAACAAAAAGTGTGGGCCTTCCTACAAATCTTGCCATGCCAATTAATGGGTAGGAAAAATCTCATTAAGAAACAAAATTATGTTAACAATAAGCAAAAATGCACAATCAATATGGAGGCAGTATTCTGTTTCTTTGCCTATACTTGGATCTGGGTCACAGTTCTGGGTGGCAGTCATGAAGTGAGGAGAAGCACTGCCATGGTAGAGCTTGTGGCAGCAATGGAGAGAGAACCTTCCTCACAGTTCCAGGGCAGAATAGAATGCTTGTAGTCATTCACAGAGCAGAGCAGAGGACAGGAAAGGAGTAAACACCTCTCTTTTTTTCACACCACCTTGGAGGAACTGAAAACTTACAGATCCCTAGAAGTATCTCTGAAAACAGCTGCATGAAAACTCCTGAATATTGGGACAGTATTCCCCCCACACTGGAAGCAGAGTCCTACCTTAACAACATTTTAAAAAACTCAAATAATTGTCTAGGAAAATGACCAAACAGAGGGGGAAAAACTCAGACTATAGAAACTGTGGCAAAAAGGAAGATCCAAACATACACATAAAAGAACACAACAAAATCAAAACTCCTATACCCAAAGTCTCCAAGAAAAATATGAATTGATCTCAGGCTATGGAAGACTTCAAAAAGATTTTGAAAATCAAGTAAATCAAGTAGAGAAAAAGTTAGGAACAGAAATGAGAGTGATGCAAGAAAACCATAAGAAATGAGTCAACAGCTTGCTAAAGGACACCCCCCAAAATACTGAAGAAAATAACGCCTTGAAAAATAGACTAGATCAAATAGTACAAAAGGTCCAAAAAAGCCAATGAGTAGAAGAATGCCTTAAAAAAGCAGAATTGGCCCAAAGGGAAAGGAGATCCAAAACTCACTGAAGAAAATAATTCCTTCAAATTTAGAATGTAACAAATGTAAGCTAGTGACTCTAGGAGACGAAATCAAGAAAGTATAAAACAAAACCAAAAGAATGAAAAAAATAGAAGAAAATGTGGAATATCTCATTGGAAGAAAAAAACTGACTTGGAAAATAAATCTAGGGGAGATAATTTAAAAATTATTGAACTACCTGAAAGTCATGATATTTTTTTTTTTAAAAAAAAAGGACCTTAAATGTCATCTTTGACAAAATTATCAAGGAAAATTGCCCTGAGATTCTAGAAAAAGAGGGTAAGATAGAATTTGAAGGAATTTACCAATCACCTCTTGAAGGTATATAAGTTAGGTAGGTTAGGTTGTTGTGTTTCAGTCTTGAAGGGGACCAAAATGACATCACTATGATAAAGTCATGTTTCAATGTGTCTGACTGTGCCTGATTAGAAGAATATGAGCTCAGAGTGCTCTACCATAAATTAGGCACAAATATTTCAGTGAAGATTTGGGGTGGATACTCTCAATTGGCACATCCTGCATTTCCTTTGACCTCTTTAAATTCAGATTTGCTCATAGACCACAGCACCTTTTCTCATGTGGGCCTGCCACCTTGAGTGGTCCTGTGCCAATGTCTCCCATGTCACACAATCAATTCCAAAGTTCTTGAGACCTTGAGAGTGTTCTTGTATTGCTTATTCTGACCACTATGTGATCACTTACCCTGTGTGAATTCTCCATAAAACAGTCTTTTTGATAAGTGTACACTTTGCAATCGAACAACGTGGTCAGCCCATCAACTGTGCTCTCTGAAGCACAGTTTGAATACTTGGCAATTTAGTTTGAGTAAGGACCTCAGGGTCTGGTATGTTATCTTGCCAAGTGATCTTCAGAATCTTCCTAAGGGCAGTTCAAATGGAAGTTACCAACTAATGACTGTCTCAGGAAGATTTTTTAAAATAGGTTTTATTCATGTAATCTGTTTTTTTTCTCACTTATTTTATAAAATGTAAGAGGAAAGAGAGCTCTTCTTAGTTGTCTTGGAGTTGCTCAGTCTCTTTAGATTTGAGGTATTTCTAATTTCCAACTGTGAGGGAAAAGATGAAAGAGGCAAACTCGTGGGAAACAGCCAGCATGAGAGGAACTAGCTGCCTCCATTATGTTCTCTTATTTGATTATGTACACTAGAAACTTGAGAACTTCCACCTTGAGTGAGACCTGGGACTTTGTTTTGGTTGAACTGAGTTATCTCATTCCAAATGAATTTTCTGGTATATGTTTTCTTATGCATATTTTAACTGACTTCTATTTTGCTACTGATTAGGATAAATGGATTCTTTTGGTAAGTGCTATGTGTATTCATTGTAGAGGTGGTATTTGGTGGAAAAGGGCTGAAGCCTTGGCCATTAAGTTTGGCATCTTGCTTCTTCCTAATAATGAAACATGATGAGAAGTCAACTTGAATCTGAAAACTTTATTCTGTAGAGTAAGAATATTCAAATTGTAAATGTAATTCTAGCCTAGCACTCCTCTCTCTGAGGAGATCAGAGTGGCCTCCATCCCCAACTTTTTGCTTCCCCTCCTTCCCCTCTTGGGGAATGGTGGAAGAAGAGGTTAAAGATGTTTCTTCTTCTTTCCTTTGAGCTATATGACATCTTCATGGGTGATAAGTCTCACCACATATAGAGTCTCCTGACAACTAAAACACCACTTTATAATTCAGGACACATAATATTAAAATTAATCCTCATGGAGGGACAACATGAGGGAGGTAGATGATATATTTTATGTTCCCTGTCATCAGTCTTTGGTAAGCATCGTAATTTGATCTCTCCATTCCTATATCAAAGCCCAAGAATGTAATAGGTCATCTCTAATCAGTTCTGGACATTGGATGGTCTTTTAGAGATGTATTTATAATGATAGTAGTGATAATAGATAGATAGAAATATAGATAGATAGATAGATAGATAGATAGATAGATAGATAGATAGATAGATAGATAGATAGATAGATAGATAGATGCCATTTATACAGCACCTACTCTGTGCCAGGTATTATGCCAACAACTTTACAAATATTATCTCCTTTGAACTTCACACAACCCTGGGAGGCTATTGCTTTATTATCCCATTTTTACAGATGAGAAGCTGGGGCAAACAGAGGTTAAATGTCTTACTAATAGTCATGTAACAAGTAAGTATCTGAGATCATATTTGAATTCAGGTCTTTGTGACTCCAGGCCCAGAATTATATCCATTGTACCACATAGCTCCCTTTAACTGGGAAGAGAAACCAGAGCTTTTCCCAAGGGAGTCAAATTTGGCATGCTTTAGTAGAATACAAGCAATAGTGCTTAATGTGTAATTTGTGATAGTAATTACATCAAAATTTCCATAAAAAAAATCTTGACTGACTGTCTGCTACTTCCTTGCTTTATTACTCAACTCTTTTCCCCCCTGTAGACAACGACACAAAAACTACTTTGCCTTTACCGGTGTCCCTAGCATTAGCGTTCTTTCAAGGTCCTAGAATCTTTTCTCTCTACTCTTTTGGGTAATTATCTGTCCAGCATGAATTTGGATTTTGCTTTGTGCCTCCTGCTTCCAGAAGAGTTGTGCTAATTGTCTCAGGCCAAAAAGAAAAATAAAATAAGGACCAGTACTAACTTTGCTTCATTGTCCATGTAGTAAAGTCCAATGTATTTGTTGCTGTGATTTTTCTCACCATCCTATCTTCAGAGATTTGGAAAAAAACCCACTAATCTTTTAGATTAATTGCAGATATTAAAAACACAATATGTAATTATATGTTGATATAACATATATACATATATATTACATATATGACATATATAACTATAGATGGTAAACAAATCTTCAGATTAAATAGTAAAAAATATAGATAAAATTCATTAAGTTCAACCATATGTGCCAATTTAAAGTCCTAATTCAAACTGAAGGATAATCTTGAAATTCTATGTTTTGTTCCCATAACTTCATTCAGGATAGCCTGACTTTTGACATGTACATCCTAGGGAAGAGAGAAAGGATTCAGAAGGTTATATCAAGAAGGCAGCTGTTTCTAGCTTTATAACATTAAGTTATCAACACCATTAATCTCTGTGCTTCAGCAACATGTAGATCAGAAATATGGACACAGAGTACTCTTCCAGAAAACTTAAATAGATAAATACAGAAAGATATCTTGGAATACTTCAACCCAGTAACTCTGTTTTTATCCTGTAATGGGGTTTTACCCATCTTAGTTCTGTTGCTATAGGAACTGTATCTAAATAATTGAGAATTATATTCAAATAGTACTTCATAAGCTCTCCTCCGTAGCTGGTCAAAAAAGAAACAAAGAACTGAAGTTGAAATGGAAAACAAAACAAAACAAAAGAAAACAAAACAAAGCAACTTCTTGATTTTATATTGGGGCTATAGACAGCCTCAGAATGGAAACAAAGCTAATGTATACTTTAATCTATTGCTTGAGAATGTTGCCTTGTTAGTCCTGTAGGTGAGTTGCTCTGTGTAAAGATTTTAATTGTCTCTGTGCTAACATTTAGAACTTGAGGAAAGCAGAGTCTAAGATTCCTTTGAGATGTTCCTGGATGTTTTTACTTGACTTTTCAAGAATAGATTTTTAGGTCACGCCTGTGGCCACTGTAGCAGCCGCTGCTGCCTGCTGCTGGTTGCTTCTGCTGCTTCTGCTGTTGCCTGGGACCAGTGTTGGGGGTACCCCTCTCCCCTTTCACCCAGTTGGGAAGGCCCTTCCACACCTTTGAAGCTTTCTTTTTCCCTGGTGGGTTGAGGGATCTGGTACTCTCCCTGCTGGGGGTTCTGCCCCTGAGTTGTGTTCAGATCCTGTTCCTCCTAGTGCTGCTGGGTTCCACTCTGCTCAGCATCCCGTGGGATAGATCTTTCCTGTTGGCCTTCCAGGTTACCTTTGGCTGAAAATCTCTTTCCCTCTGTCATTCTATGGCTTCTGCTGCTCTAGAATTTGTTGGGAGTCATTTTTACAGGTATTTTGTGGGCTGTGGGGGAAATGCTAGAGTATATGCATCTTTCTACTCCACCATCTTGGCTCTGCCTCCCTCAGGTTCATTTCCTTAGCAGAATTTGATACAGTGGCCCACCTCAGGGCCAACTCAGATAGACTTCATTGTAAACTCCATGAGAACAAGGCCTTTATCTCACATAGCTTAGTACAGTATCTTGAACATATCAGTGAGTTAAAAATGCTTGTCGAACAAAACTGAATTTCTATTCAATTAGCCCCCTTTTTGTTGGGTTTTAGTTATATGATCTCATATTTTTAAAATTTCCTATGAAATCATCAGACTTCTTAATTGAGGAAATTTATCATGTCTTTCTAAAATCCAAATAAGCAGCAAAATATTTATTATATTCAGGGAAAAATATTCAGATTTTACATATAGGTTAGCTCCTTGTCCAAGTGTGGAATTTTTCATTGTTTAATCCAATAGCCTCTGCTAGAAGTTATAGTCCTTTTCATATTAGCTGAAAAGATAAAAATTAAATCCTTAGAAAAGGGTGGGGTAAAGAAGTTGATGTTTTAGTATATTTAGTATATTTTGTTGAGACAAATTGCTAGCAATTTTTGTATGCAAGTTTTTGTTCTGAATATCATGCTTAATCCTGAGGATAGAAGTAACCTCTGAGAAGTGAAAAGAGGAAAAAAAAGAAGGGGAAAAAAAAATATATATATATATATATATATATATATATATATATATATATATATATATATATATATATATATATATATATAATTTTGTCTCTGTTTACATTCAAAGATTTAAAAAAGAATGAGATCATTTGTAGCTCTAAATCAATATGCCAAAATCAAACTTTATTTCTTTAAATATTAAATTTGGCCCAATGTCACAGGAAACCTGATAAAGAAGGAAATGTATCTCTGGTATTCTCCATTTGGCTATACAATGTAATTCCAGAATACATTAAAATATCATTGAGACCCTTAGATATGGCCAGAAACTATATCAATGGGTCTTATTCCCAGGTACTTGTAGGTTCACAGGCCACTCTGAGTGTAGATAAGTATTTTGAATTTAAATACCATCTTCACTGCAGCCTAAACTCTCTTGTGAAATACTTAAACTACTAGGAGCCGTTCCTATGAAGTTACATTGACCTTTTCTTTGAGATTTCAAGGGTAATCTTTCTTTCATGGCAAGAAAGTTAAGCTTTCCAGAAAGAATATTCCTTGTCAGACTATATGTCCTAAAGTTTTTTGTTGAGAAATTGGATTACATCTATATTAACATCTTCGTCTTTATAAGTGAAGCCAAAAGGCATAAATACATTATCCCTAAATAGAAAGGTGGATCACAGGTTCTCTTCAGAAAGCAAATAAAAGACTTAGCAGAGTTGCTTTCATTGTGCATCCAAAGGCAACAAGAAAGATCATTTCATGGAACATTTAATTATCTTGCCTTTCAGTGTTTGTGATGAGTTATGAGCTAGCAAATCAAACAGACCACCATGGATGTAAGTGCTTCTTCTGTGCTAATATTTGTTGCATGGGATGAGAGCGAGTAATGAGGAGAGAGATAGGGAGAGGGAGGGAGGAAGAGAAAGAGGGAGAAAGAGATCATACCCTTAGAAGTATCACAAAAGGAAGATTAAAGTATAGTTGAGTAATGTTTAATAAAATAAGCTAATTAATAAAATAATGCTAATTTTTATGTCAATATACAGCCAACAGGTGTCTGTTTCTTTATGAGTTTGACATCACTGGGTAATAGATTCATACTTGAAAAGAACAAGGTTTGAATGTCATCTCAGAAAGGTGAAAGATGTGAGGTCCTGAGCAAGTCATTGAACCCTCTGTGTTTCAGTTTCCACATAACTAAAGTGAGAAAGTGTGACTTGACAATTGCAGTTTCTTTCAAGCTCTTAATTTATGAATCTATACACAATATACATGTATACATGCATATGTGTGTATGTATTATATATGTGTATATATGTATAGTGTGTGTGCATTTCAAATCAATTCAAGATATATTTTGATGTTTGGTCACTTCACCGTGAAGTTGGTCATCAAAAGATCAACATATGTTAGAAATTATGGTTTATAATTGAGAAATTACTGGTATCAAAGTTTTTTAAAGTCTACACACACACACAGACATATACACACATGTGTATATATGTATATATATTTGTACACACATATAAACACATGCATATGCCTATGTCTGATATATATATATATATTTAATATATATCATATATACATTCAAATTATATAAGACAATTTGTGTGCGATTCATATCTATGTGTAGGCAAATAAATCACTTAGTTGTTATAGCAAAGATCAAAATCAACGATCAACACCGTAATCGGAGAATGAAGATTAGACGAACACAGAACACACAATTACAATTTGAACTTAACCAAGCTGCTGAATGTCAAATTACAAACATGTATTGTCAATTGCATTTATAAATTGCATTACTTTTGCATAATTGTGCTTTGGGGGAAAGTTATATGGAAGGTTATTGGGAAATGACCAATATTTCTGTACAAAACGAATCAATTAAATTCTGTGAATTTTTGACACTTTAAAAATAAGAAATTGATTAAAATGAAAGAATTGACTTTGATTTTTAATATTTCTTAGAGAAGCATAAAACTTAAAAATTTGAACCAAACCTAGTAGGTTGAAATAACTCAGGGAATGCCTGACTTGCCAGGTACTAGATATTACCCCAAAGGGGAAATTGGCATTGAAATGTAAAAATGGTTTGGACAGAAGTTTATTCACAATTCATTAATGGAACAAGACAATGAAGAGAACCATTTCATAAGATGCTATAATTCAATGAAAGAGACAATAAACCTGCAGAAAACTTAGGCTAAAATTTAATTAATTTAGGTTATCTAAAGAGTATCTATAGATGAAAATGGAAGCAGAATAACAAATGTAAGTGATGTGTAATCCATATGCTAGAGTTTCTTTTGGGATCAATTTTCACCACCTATGGAAATGTAACTATCATATCTAGTCCTCAGTAACCAACACCCAAAATGAAGAAAATGAACAGATTTAGGTATCAATGAAGAAAATTACATTATAAATCATATCAAGTCACTTCAAAAGAAATCCATACCAAAGACCTTAAGGTTTAAAGGCACACATAGAATGATTTCAAGAAAAGAGAAGATTTCTTTCTTTTGGAGTGAGAAATATGAAAAAAATCATAATATTGTGATAAAACAAGGCAATTTAAGAGATACAGAAATTAGAAATTATATTTATGCATATAAGAATACAATATTGAACATAAAAATTTTCTTTTAGAGTTTGAAAAATACTCTATATACATTGTCTCAACAACTGCTATGAGGCAGATAACATTGGCATCACTATTCCCATTTTACAACATAAAAGACAAATGTCCAGTTAGTTTTGTCTAGATATATGATAAATAGCTGTTTAATAGTCAGCTCTCTGAAAAATGTATGATGCACCTTTAAGTTTCATCTATGTCATTATGCTTTCTTAAGTTTAGATAATCAAAAACATAATCAAGAACACAAGCTGTGATTTGTAACATTTGCCACTTTCTGAGTTGTAAACGATCATATTGAACATCTGACAGTTGTTTCTCCTGAGCCTGCTTGAGCTGGCTCTAGACCAACCCTAGTTGTGTCACTATAGGAATTATCGTCCTATATTTCATAACTGCCTTTTCACTAGCTTTCCCTATAACTTAAACCTGGTCATTCCTTACCTCTCCCTCTTGGAATCCTAGTTTCCTCCAAGACTCAGCTGAAGTTCTGAGATTCAAATCCTTCCATTGAATTAATTTACACGTACACAAACACACACACACACACACACAAACATATTGAGATAAAATGAAACAGTACTGACCCACAAGAAGCTCATATTAAATAAATAAATAAACAAACAAACAAACAAATGAATGAATAGATAAATAAATGTAGGAATGGATAGATAGACAGGCAGGCAGACAGACAGAGAGACAGACAGAGAGACAGACAGACAGACAGACAGACAGACAGACAGACAGACAGACAGACAGATAGATAGATAGATAGATAGATAGATAGATAGATAGATAGATAGATAGATAGATAGATAGATAGATGGATGGATAGATGGATAAATGGATAGATGGATGGATAGATAGATAGAGTCAATGACAAATCCAAAATCTAACAGTGTACTCACTGTCTCATGCGACTCTTTTGTGGGTCAGCATTTGATATGAGCATCTACCACCACACATACCTATGTTTTTACCTTGTAAAAATGCTATGTGAATCAACTAGATTGAATAGATCCATTGTGTGTGAGAGAGGCTTTGAGGAAACTGGCCTCATCACAAACCCCATTAAAACAGCAAACACAGATAGCAAAGAGAAGCAGTTTTAAAAAAACAAAAACAAAAACCTAATGCACTTTCAAGAAAATAAAACAGAAATCTATCAAAATTAAAAAAAAAAAACATAGCAAAGCAAGGAGAACTGATATAATCCCTGTAGAACAACTTAATGAAAAAAAAAACAACCAGAAGTTATAGAGACAGGGAAAAAAAATCTATTCAAGTAAGATATCCCAAGAGATGGACTCAATTCTGTAAACAGCAGATTCAAATAAATTAAGCCAAGACATCACAATCAAATGAGATCAAATAAAAGAAGAAATTGAAGAAAAGTAATCACATGAAGAAACTATAAATATATGAAAGAAGTAGTTTTTCACGGATGAATTTCTAAATAGAACAAATCTTTACACATTAAATAAGTTGCTAGATATAGAGATTATAATATCTTTCTGTATCTATAATTTGTTGATTTTTCAAAAGGTTTTGATGAGGCAGACTAAAAGGAAGCCTTAAAGTCTGTACAAACAGTCCAAGGCATTTTGGAAAATCATAGAAGATCACATGATAAATGGAAGCACTTAATATAGATGGATTTTTCAAGTAGTTTAGTTTTTTAAAAGGGCAGAAGAGATATAGGATGATAATTTGGGGAGACAGGAAGATCAAAGGAGATTAACAGGGTGGAGTTGGGGAATATAGGATATGTTTGTAGTCAGTAGCAAAGGAGCCAAGGGAGTGATTAAAAATAAGTGATAAATTGGTCATGAAAAAAGAAGGGCAATCTATTGTAGGAGACAATGGAATGAGATTGCTTTAGCAGTTAGAGAGTTAGCCTTGATAAGGAGTAAGAACCTCTCATCATGTGAGACAGGTGAAGGAAGAGAAAATGGCAAAAGATATCTGAGAGATATGATATGAGGAAGAGAGTGAAAGAAGAACTTCACTGCTACTTGTCTCAATTTTTTTCTACAATATATGAGGCAAGGATCTCAGCTAAAAATAAGAGGGGCAAGGGGACACAAGAGGAAGTTTAAGAAGGGATGAAAAGATTTAAAAGAACCTCTGGGGAAATTGGGATAGTAGGTTGATGAAGGATGATTGGTAAGTTTGTCTAGCGATATCAAGATTGTTTAGTAGAAATCTGTAGTAGACTGATAGTGTATTTTTGCTTATTGTTAATACAAATTTGCTTCTTAACGGGAAGATATTTCCTATGCGTTAATAGGCCCATGTGACCTGCTTAAGTCACATGAAAGCTTGAGTCACATGAGTCTAAGTCATGTGGAATAGGAAAGATGGAAAAGGAAGAGGTGGAGCTAGAGCAGAGCTGAGAGGAAATTAGTCAGAGAACAATCACAGAGCAATCAGCTGCCTTGGAAAGGCAGCTGGCTAACATGAGTGAGAGACCTTGTTTGTGATTTTGTTTATATGAGCCTGTTTGTGATTGGCTTAAGGGAGCTGGTTTGTGGGGAGCCTAACAAAGGGAAGACATGGGGATGGTATTGCCCTCTGCATTGTTATTGTGCATAGATTACTTTGTTACTATGATGGATTTGGTTTTCTGGTGTCTGAATAAATGTTTTGGTTCTGTCTTCCCTGTGGAGAGTCTGTTGTATTTTTCGATTCATGATTGTGCCAGCATATTCATGGCCATTTTAAGCGCTATGAATATTATGCTGTTTTCTCCAGCATATGCATAATACTAAAGGCAGTAGATGGTGGGAGTGATCCAAGGCTAAGACTTGGCAGAGCACAATAAGTAAAATAATAAGGGAACTTATCTAAATAATAAGGTTCTTAAAAGAAGAAGACAATGTACAGTTAAATCAGTTTACCAAAGGTTCAAGATGAGGGAAAGAAGAGATTGGCTAATGCAGAGAAGATGGCTTAGAAAAGATTAGGAGGGTTGAAAGATTGGAAGTTACAATATGGATAAAGAGGAAGGTTTGGTAAGGGAATGAAGAGGAAGAGAAAAGCTAATAGATTTTGGTCAGATAAGCATATTTTGGAATTCTTGAAGATGACAGTAGCACATTTGTTAGTAATGGTAAGATTAAGGCTATGACCATCTTTGTGAGTATCTGAGGAGGGACATAGGAGTAGATAATGAGAAGTGAGTAGGTTAAGGAACTAAGTGGTTAGGATGTTTGAGGAAGAGTGAATATATATGTTAAAGTCCTCCCAGCATGAGGACAGGTATTGGGGAGAAGAAGAAAAAAAGAATTTAGCCAAGCATGGATCTAACTTTAGCAATCTTTACAAGAAAAATGGGGTGAATAAATAATGCTCAAATCATAACACAGTCAGAGCAGCAATTCATTGAGTTAGTTTGTTAATACATACAAACTGAATGGGCATTGTGAATGGACAATTAACACATTTCAAAACTGAAGTGAAAGATCACCCAGGTTTCTTTGAGAGGGAAAAGGATAATTTCAATTTACTTCTATTTCTTGGCACAAAACCCAACTCTTTCAAGATAAATATCTTTTTGATGCTATCATATAACTATGAACCCCAAAACACCATTTTATTAGAGGACAAGTAATTATTAGTGGCCCAAAGTACAGTGGATGGAAATTATAACTTAGTAAGCTTCATAACATTATTTAGTAAAATTGAAAAATGATTTTTAAATTCCTGGTTGTTTATATTTACCAAAAAGTAAAAAGGTAGTCTAGTGAGCCAGTGCAGATTACCTAAATGTAAGTCACACCAAACTATCTTCATTCCCTTTTGTGAATTTTAGGACACTTCTGGTGATCAGTGACTTGGAAAGCATGCTTATTGAATTTGAATGTGATTTTAAAAAATCTTGGAAAGAGAGTTTGGTGATGGACTAAATTAGAATTGGAAAAGATCTCAAAAGAAAAGAATAATAGAAGATATTTAGCTACTAGAGAGGGAGTATGGCAGAATGTATATAGGAATGCTCTTGGTGTCATAAAAAATCATTTTGTGATTAGGCAAATTATTTAAACATTTAGTGCCTCAGTTACCTCATTGATAAATTTGAGATAATAATATTTGTAGTCTCTCACACAAATTGAGGTAAGGCTTATACAAGATAATATGTGTCAATTACTTGCAAACATTCAGCAGTCTATAAATGCCAGATGGCATTATGTTTGCTTTGATGGATCTTGCATCTTATTGGGAGACACTTCCAATACCAACACTGACTTCCATAGAATCCGATTACTCTTTCTTACCATTTACTATTTTTGTGCATCTAATTCTCACAAAACTCCCACAAAACCCTCAGAAGAAAATGAAAACTGTGTATGATCTACTCATTATACTAGACACTTTCCTTCAGGTATTGGTGTCCCATTCACTTAGGATAGTATCTTGTGTAAAGGAGGTACTTTAAAATAGTTTGGTAAATTTATCTAAGTTTCAAAATTTTATCAGCCATAACATAATATTTGGCCTATTTATTTAATCTTTCTCAGTTTCATTGAGTGAATCTGAAGTGAATCCTAAATCAATCACAGGGATATACTGAAATAGGCTTATTCAACCCCACATACTAACCAACTAGTTAAGTCAATCAGTATCATATATATATATATATATATATATATATATATATATATATATATATATATATATGTATGTATGTATGTATGTATAACAAAGCATTCATGAAAACATATATTAAACATCTATTTTGCATCATGCACTGTACAATGTGTTTTAGATACAAAGAAAAGTAAAAATTTTATTTTCCCTCAATGAGCTCATAATGTAATTGAGAAGATAACATGGAAAAACTAAGTACATAAAAGCTATATATGGAGAAATCTAGAGAAAACCTCAGAGGGAAAATATTAATATTGAGGGGGAGTAGAAAAGACTTCCTATAGAATGTGGAATTTTAGCTGAGACTTGTAGAAAGTCAGGGAAAAGAGAAGATTCCCCGTGGTAATCAAATGAGGAGGAAAGAAATTCTAGGCATGAAGGAGAACCAGTGAAAATGTATTAAGCTAGGAGATACAGTGACCTCGTGCAGTGAACAGCAAGAAATCTTAGATACCTAGATAGATAATTTTATTTCAGTATCATTGATTTCCTTTGTAATCCCAAATAGTTTCTTTCAAAAATTTTAAAAACATTATTCTGAGTATTGGCCAATAGGTTTCATTAGACTACTGAAGGGGTCCATGGTACAAAAAAGGTTAAGAAATCTTGTACTAGGATATTCTTTCCAAATCGAGTTTGAAAAGAGCATTTCATTGATTATTTTTTTTTTTTACAAATGTTGCCCAATTTCCTTGAATCTTTAGGCACTGTAAGGCAAAACAGGTTCTATTTATAAATGACTCTCAGTGGCCATATTGTGTCCTGAATGCACATGCCAAACTCCCACTGAGAGAACACTGCAAACTGGTCATGTGAAGATCAAGGTCACAACACAGATACTATTTTGACTTTCATCTCCCTTTGAGGAACTCTACTGAAAGTCTAAGTCTCATATCATGAAAGTTCAGGGCAGAGTTTAAAGGAACACAGTCGAAGGCCAAGCACTAGAACACTACAATAATATACCTATAGTTTGGCCACTGCACAGATAAATATGTGTAGAAATCAATAGGTCCTGCAGACTGAAGATGTGCTTAGGACAGAGCAAGCAAATAGAATTGATGCCTGAAAGTATAGCAGAATCACCTGCTTGTGCCTATTAACGAGCCAGTTATTGATCACAACCAACCAAGAGATGCTATCCCTTCTCCTTACTATTTTACTTCAAGCTGAGAACATGCAAGGAAAATGATACAGCAAAAGTGGTGGTACATGCAACTGCTAGCTTCTATCCTACATCATACTAAAGTAAGTCTTTAAAATGATTAGTGGCCTTTAAGGGCATGGAATAATTATATGATTTTAGGAAGATTCAAACTTATTTTCTCCTTCTTTGGTTAAAAAAAGTGTATTTAGTTTTCTTATCAGGTTTCAGAACCCAGAGTTTCCAATCCTCTGTTTATTTTGAGAAGCACACACACACATACACACACATGTGTGCATGTGTGTGTATATATATGTGTGTGTATGTGTGTTTACACACATATATATATATGAATATATAAATAAGTATAATGCTATTGAAGTAATAAACAATATATATGCATATGTATATATTCTCTATTACCTCAAATATATGTATATATGTATATATATATATATATATATATTCTTTATTACCTGAAATACCATATTCTTAGCAAGCATTTGCACAAGTGAAGGGAAAGAGATCCTGTAATCATGTGGGCATGTTTCTCCCCTACTCATTCAGGTGAAAAGGTGAAGTCAAGTGTGTAGTGGTTGGGACTGGGTGAAAAGATTTAACCTCTTCAACCCGACAAAAAAAAAAATCACATACTCAGATTCTTCTGGAGTCTTTTAGAGGCAATATTAGGGGTGATGGCCCATTTCAGGTCATAACAACAACAAACCATTTGGACTGATTTTCATAGCTTCTCTAAAGACTAGAGAAGTCAATGTTGCATTGTCCTCATTTTTCTTTTTATTTCAATAGACTTCCCCCCACCCTTGCTTCTGCTGTTTAATGCCGGCTTTATGCCAAAACCATCTTAGAAAGTCTGTTATGCCAGATGTCACCCTCCTGCCCTTTTCCTCTATCTGCAGATTTCCTTTTAGCAACAGCTGAAGCCCAAATTAGCAAGCATGCATTTTCTTTAGTAAAAAGGGCATTATGAATAACACCTTTTGTGTTTTGAATAACACTCATAAAGAGCACAGCACTTTATACATGTACTACATCTTAAAAAGGATTATGTATACTTGCCTTAGATTTAGAGGGAGTACTTTAAGGTTTTTATCCATTTTAGATAAGTGTAACCACCACCCTGTAGGTTGATAGGCAAGGCTGACTATTAAGATATATTTGATTTTGCCTTGAAGTTTATCATTTCAGTTAAAGAAAAGAAATGCAATGCACATGATGCTATGAAGTAGAAATAATGGGGGAGGGGGCTCTTAGAAGAATAAACCATACTTGAGTGGCAATTTCTTGATGGAACTGGCTCTACTCAACATGATAGTTAAATGACATATAGCATTGAGGCTATGGTGGGTTTTAGAGTGAAGGGATGTTCCCTAAGGAGATAGGAATCATTGAACAAGTTTCTTAGCTCAGTCCATTTCTTTCATATTGTTGTGCTGCATATCTTGCAACTGTAAAACATACTGTTCGACTGACTTTTAATCAACACCAATTTAGTTTCTTGCAACAAAATAAAGCAATAGCCTGCAATATAGTATAGTGGATAGATAGTTGGTCTCCAGTTCAGACAGACCTCAGTTCAAATTCCATGTTTTATACATATTCTCTGTGTGCCTGGGCTAGACTCTTAACCTTTCATTTTTAGCAGCTGTCTAAGGCTATAAATCACAGAAAATCATTTCTGTGTGCATAGGTAGAAGGAGCATCTCATCCAGGAGTTTCTCATACCATTGAAATCTCATGTCCACTCAACCTCTATGTAGAGGATATACTGCTCACATGGAACTATTATAGAATAAAGAGGTCTTTAGCACCTCCCAGAATAGCATGGCTACATTAGATACAAGTTCTTCACTTAGCATACATATATGTATACGTACATAAATATATACATATACACACACATGCATATACATATATATGCATATGTACACATATACACATACATACAAACATACATATGTGTGTGTGTGTATATATATATATACATATATATATACATATACATATATTCCTTCCCTAATCTTTACTTAATGTTGTTTCTCTTCATCCTTTGTTTCAAAGAGGAAATCATGAGGTGGTGTTGTCTTGATTTGCAAATGAATTGGATCTAAGGGAGGCAGAGTTGCACAAAGTCATCACTCTCACTCTCTTTTCCAGAGTCAGAGCAAGGGCAAACAGTCCAAAGGCAGAACAAAAATTAGGATGATTGGAGATGGCACAGGATGCAATGGATGACCTTGGTGTTTTCAATGTCTGCCCAGCCTCTAAGCACTCCACAGATCTTGCTGTAGTCACCTTCATTTTCCATTAGAACAAATTGTTCTAATCCATCCATTGAACTGGAGGAAGACTTCATGTGCTTAATGGAAACATCTCCCTAACTCATCAATGGCTTTGAGTCCTACTGATTACCCTTAACCTGGTTTAGCCTGTCTGCTGAGATTGTTTTGACAAGGCATGACCACTGGGCACACGATACCTTATTGGAGACACTGGTCAGACACAGGTGTAAAATGGACATGAAATGTGGATGAGGAGCCTTGCAAAGGGCTCCACAAGCTCTTACACCAGAGGTGGAAGCTAATCTTCCATGAATACCCCATACAATGTAGAAATTGAAGGGAAGTGAGGAAGAGGATCAGAGTTCATCTTTTCCTAGTCAGCAAACTCTACCAAGACACAACAAAACCTTCTTTGAAATCTTAAAGGACCTCAGCACCAACTACTCCAAATTTTGTTTTGAATTTCCAGATGAGAAAACCCATATTGTGTGATAAGATTTTATTGTATTAGAGGAGAGATTTGAACCCAGGTTCTTTGACATCAGAACCAGTGTTCATTTCACTAAATTAGAATCTCTTATAGAATTACCTCAGGGAATAAAGGATTAAATGACTTGGCTCAGGTCACATAGACAATATGTATTAGCCAGGAATTTAGCCTAGGTATTACTGCATCTAATTCCAGTTCTCAATACACCACTGTCTCTTACATAGACATAAATTAAGAAATAGAGGCCATAGTTCATAGGTCTTTCACCTGAATTGCCCCTTGGGTAGGGGGAAAAATGACTTAAAGACAGAATAATTGGGTGTAAATCCTGGTCTTCCACGTACTGGTTATATAACCTTGGGTAGTTTACTTAGCCATTTTGAGCCTTAGTTTCTTCATTTGTATAATACTTCAGTGAGGCTGGTGAAAGAAAAGATTTAATATCAGTTATAAGGCACTATATAACTATTATCTATATCTTTTAGAAGATAGTCCAAACCATTTTTTTTTTGCCAGAAGGAAAACAGACTTAGAAAGATGAGGGATTTGCCCAGCTTCATACAACTAATCAGTTAATAGCAAAGCCAGGACTAAAATACAGCTTTTTACAGTATAAAATTATGTAAAATGACTTACATGTAAAAGTTTGTCTTTTTGGCCACAACATGGATCAAGACTACTCTTCATTCTTTCCTCCAGCTGGAGGTGTTACTTTTTCCTAAAAGGACAAAAAGTGATCTGTGGCCTATTGACCCACGTTTCCCAAAAGCAGCTTCTGGGTCACCTGAAGTTATTAAAAGTCCCCACCCATGTAGAGTTGAAGCTGCTCTGACTTTTTAGATTTCAAGGGTCATTCCAGTCACCCTATTTTTCATGTTGAGCAGATACATTCCATATGGAGACAAGAGAATCTAAGGCCACAGAAGGTAAATGCTTTTCTATTTTTGTTTCGTTTCCTTGCTGTGTTAGGGCAAAGTAAACCTCAATTTTGTTAACTATGCAATGAGTCACAGGCACCTCATTTCATTCTACTATCAACCCTGACCTCAGAGAGCACTGCTGTTAGAGCCAATTCTATTAGAATGATTTGGTCAGTCTGCAAAACTGGGTTAATTTGGTTTTCTGTGGAGTCCCTAAATGATTGTCATTAGATAAAGACTCAAAAATATATTCCAATACAATTCATGTCACCTGCAATGTATAGTAATTAGTTAATTATATGAACTTTCATCCAATTCTGTTGTGCTATAAGGACCAAGGCAAAAACTAACCAAAACACACAATCTTTTGATTAAAAAAAAAAAGGATTTTTTCTTCAGAGTAATTTGGTATGCAGCCTATTAAAGTTCAAATCCCAAGTAAAGAATTAAAAGAAAGGAAGCAAACAAGCAAACCGAGACAACAAAGCTAATTGCATTCAGTAGTTCAATCACTATTACTTGGTTAATTAAGCATTTTTGCTCATCCTGAGCCAATTTTTAACTTTACAAAACTTTGAAGTAATGCAAAAGTCAAATTTTCAAAAGCAAAGTTGAACAAACGTGTTCAGTATTCCAAAAATCAAGAATCATTCACAAGCAATATGTATTTTTTTTCCTCAGAATGTTGTTTCTCAGCTGGGCTTATGCTCTGCTGGCATAAAATTTTAGATTTCATGTTTACTTTTTCACAACGATAAAATATAAGAGCAGGATTTTAGAGCTTGATACGTATCTGATTCTGTGCTTAACTGAAAAATTGTGATTCTCTCAATTTTCTCTGTATATTCAGTGTAACTGTCCTTAATCTGACTACTCATTTAAAGTAAAACACTAATTCCCCAAAACATTTATTGCATGTGGAGGGATGAGAACAATCATAAAAAGAACCCTCTCCTATTGGGGATTCAAAAGATTGAATTCAATGTTTCCTTTTGTTCAACTTGTTTTCAGCTATGTTTGACTACCTTTGACATCATTTAGGGTTTTTTTGGCAAAGGTGCTAGAATGGTTTGTCATTATCTTCTCCAGGTCATTTTATAGATGAGGAACTGAGGGAAACCAGGGACTTGCCCAGGCTGATATAGCTGGAAAGCATTTGAGGCCAGAATTAAATTCATGAAGATGAGTCTTCCTGACTAGAGGCTTGGCCTTCTATCCACTCTACCGCTCAGCTTATTTGTTAAGTATCAACTATTATCAAAGCATTAAAATGGAGGAAAATGAGTAAGACATTGAGTTGTCCTCAAGGTGCTTCCAGACGACTGGGGGAATTTATCTGTATACTTGACCAATTATAATACATAAAATTTTTTTTTTCTATATTTATAAGAGAGGCATGACACATGATAGTGTAGTAAATATAAAGATAACTTCAAAGATAAGGACATCTGGATAGGTCTTACCTCTGACACTAATTGGCTGTGCAATACTGGGCAATTCACTTAACCTGTCTTTTTCCAAGACAACTGTCTAAGAAAAGATTCTGAACTGTTTTACTCTAATACGGGGCCCTTTTGACCATAAGAAGAAACCTATGGATACTGTCTCATAATATGTATTTTTTTATTTTTATTTATTTTTAGTTGTCAACATTAACTTCCACAAACTTTTGAATTTCAAATTTTCTCAGCATCTCCCCCCTTCCCCCACTCCTGGACAGCATATATTGTAATTACCCTCTCTTCCTCCCTTCTATCATCCCTTGTCTCTAATCCCATTCCCTTTTACTTTCCTGTAGGGTAAGATAGATTTCCATATCACATTGCCTATATATCTCATTTCCTAGATTATAACATTCATTTTTAAAGCTTTCAGTTCCACATTTTCTCCCTTCCCCCTTCCCATCCATCCTCATTGAGAAGGCAAGCAGTTCAATATAGGTTATACATGTGTAGTCATGCAAAACACTTCCATAACAGTTATGTTGCAAAAGACTAATTATGTTTCCCTCCATCCTATCCCATCCTCCATTTATTCTATTCTGTCCTTTGACATGTTGCTCTACCAAAGTATATGCTTCTAATTACCCTTTCCCCAATCTACCATCCCTTTTATTATCCTCCCTTTCTTATCCCCTTCCACCTTTCTTTCCTGTAGAATAAGATAAAGTTTCATACCCAACTAGGTATGATAATGAGTACACTCAACTGGGTGTATATGTTATTCCCTTCTGAAACGAAATCCAGTGAAAGTAAGACTTACTTACTCCTACTCATCTCACCCCTTCTTTCCCTTCCACCTCCACTTTCCCTTCCACTTGCCTCTTTTAAGTCAGCATTCTACCTCTCCCTTTCTTTTTCTCCTAGTACATTCCTCTCAATAGTTAATTTTTTTAGATATCATCCCTTCATATTCAGCTCACCCTGTGCCCTCTGTCTCTGTCTCTCCATATCTCTGTCACTCTCAGTCTCTCTCTGTCTCTTTACATTTATATATACGTACACATGCATATACATGCACATACATACATATATAAAAACATACATATGCAAATAAATGTGTGTATGCATATATGTGTATATATACATATGCATACATTTATATATATATGTATATATACATATACATATATATATATATAATATGCATACACACACACACCTATATATTGCCTCCAACTATCCTAATACTAAGAAAGGTCTCATGAGTTACAAATATTTTTGTTCCATGTAGAGATGTAAACAGTTCAACTTTAATAAGTCCCTTACGGTTTCTGTTTTTTATTTACCTTTTCATACTTCTCTTGATTCTTATATTTGAAAGTAAAATTTTCTATTCACCTCTTGTCTTATCAAAAAGAATGTTTGGAAGTCCTCTATTTCACTGAAGTTTCATTTTTTCCCTCTGGAGTATTATACTCAGTTTTGCTGGGTAGGTGATTCTTAGTTTTAATTCCATCCCCCATGACCTCTGGAATATCATATTCTAAGCCCTTTGATCCCTCAGTGTAGAAGCTGCTAAATCTTGTGTTATCCTTATTGTGTTTCCCCTATACCAGAATTATTTCTTTCTGACTGCTTGTAATGTTTTCTTCTTGATCTGAGAACTCTGGAATTTGGTTACAATATTCCTAGGAGTTTTCCTTTTGGGATATCTTTCAGGAGGTGATCTGTAGATTCTTTCCATTTCCATTTTACCCTCAGGTTCTAGAATATCAGGGCAATTTTCCTTAATAATTTCTTGAAAGATGATGCCTACGCTCTTTTCTTTGATCCTGGCTTTCAGGTAGTTCAATAATTATAAAAATATCTCTGCTAGATCCATTTTCTATGTCAGTTCTTTTTCCAATGAGATACCTCTCATTGTCTTCCAATTTTTCTTTCTTTTTTTTTTTTTTTGGTTTATATTTTCTTTATTTCTCATAAAGACATTTGTTTTCATTTCCTTCATTCTAATTTTGAAGGAATTGTAGTCTTCAGTGAGCTCTTGGACCTCTTTTTCCATTTGGTAATTTCTTATTTTTAAGACATCCTTCTCATCAATAGCTTTTTGGACTTCTTTTTGCATTTTGGTTTAGTCTAATTTTAAAATTGTTATTTTCTTCAACATTTTTGGGGGGTTCCTTATTGTTTTTCTTGATTTTTTTGAATCACTTTCATTTTCTTCCCAATTTTTCCTCTACTTCTCTTATTTGATTTTCAAAATTCTTTTTGAGCTCTTCCATGGCATGAAACCAATTCATGTTTTTTCTTGGAGTCTCTGAATGTAGGAGGTTTGACTTTGTTGTCTTCTTCTGCTTCTATATTTTATCTTCCTCATCACCAATGATATCACTGAGAAAATAAAAATCTATAGTCTCTTTCCTTTCCCCCTATTTGCTCATTTTCTCAGTCAATTACTTGACTTTTGAGCTTCTTGTTAAGTTGATGGCCCCAGAAGCAACTGCTACTTCAGCAGCTACTGATGTGCTGGGACTGGGACCAGATCATGTTCCCCTCTCAGCCAGGTGAGATACCCTTCCCACTGACCTTTGATTCTGTCTTTGGTTGAGAAGTCTGAAAAATCACAGCAGCTGCCAGCTATTCAGTCCCTTAAGGCTTGCCCTTGCTTTGTTCACACCTGGGTGACACATACCATACTGTGCTCTGCTCCCTGCCCTGTGCGATAACCCTTCCTGTGAACCTTACAGATTGTCTTGGGCTACAAATTTGCTTCAGTCTGTCACTCTGTGATTTTTGCTGCTTTAGAATTTGTTTAGTCATTTTTGAGGGGTTTGTGGGGAGAGCTCCTGGGATTCCCTCTTTCTACTCTGCCATCTTGACTCTGCCCTCTCCCCCTAATTTTCTAACACATAAAATTCCTTAGCTATGTATGGCAAGTTCACAAAACTGCTCATGAACTAGGGAAGAAAAATCTCACAGACAAATGTGGAAGAGCAGAAATATTAACCATATTTTTTTATTAAATTTTAAAATTAATTTTCAGTGTTCTACAATCACTTCCATATATCTTAGACTTTTTCCCCTCCCTTTCCCCTCTCTGACACAGTGTTCAATCTTATATAGGTTCTACACATACATTTCTATTAAATACATTTTCAACTTAGTCATGCGACATAGAAGAATTAAAATGAATGGGAGAAACCATAAAACAAAACACGATACAATAGAAAATGGTCTGCTTCAATCTGCGATCCAATTCCATAGTTCTTTCTCTGAATGTGGAAGGCATTTTGCCTCAAGAGTCCATTGGGAATTTTTTAAGTCCTTGCATTGCAATGAAGTAAGAAGTCTACCAGAAAAATTCCTTCCACACTGTGATGTTGCTATGTAGAAAGTTCTCCTGGTTCTGCTCCTTTCACTCAGCATCAGTTCATATAAGTCTTTCCATGCCTCTCTGAAGTCTTCCTGTTCATCATTTCTTATAGCACAATACTATTCCATTACATTCATATACTACAGCTTATTCAGTCATTCCCCAATTGATGGACATCCCCTTGATTTCCAGTTTTTGGCCACCAAAAAGGGAGCTGCTATAAATATTTTTGTACATGTTTGACCCTTTCCCATTTCTATTATCTCTTTGGGATACAGTCCCTGAAGTGATATTGCTGGGTCAAAGCATATGCACATTGTTGTAGCCCTTTGAGCATAGTTCCAAATTGTTCTCCATAATGGTTGAATCAGTTCACAGCTCCACCAATGAATTTGTGTTCCAACTCTCCCACATCTTCTCCAACATTTATCATCTTTCTGTTTTGTCATGTTAGCCAATCTGATAGGTATGATATGGTACCTCAGAGCTGTTTTGATTTACATCTCTCTAATCAATGGTGATTTAGAGCATTTTTTCATATGACTATAGATAGCTTTAACTTCTTCCTCTGAAAACTCCCTGTTCATATCCATTGACCATTTATCATTTGGAGAATGACTTATATTTTTGTGCATTTGACTCAGTTCTCAATATATTTTAGAAATGAAGCCTTTATCACGGACACCAGCTGCAAAATTCTTTCCTAGTTTCCTGTTTCCCTCCTAATCTTGGTTGCATTGGGTTTGTTTGTGCAAAAACTTTTCAATTTAATGTAATCAAAATTATCCATTTTACACTTCATAATGTTCTCTAAATCTTGTTTGGACAAATTTTTTTTCTATTCTTCATAAATCTGACAAATACACTATTAATTACTTCCCTAATTTGTTTATACTATCAATATTTATACTTAGATCATGTATCCATTTGGATTTAATTCTTGTGTGTGGTGTCAGTCATTGGTCTATGCCCAGTTTCTGCCACACTGTTATCCAGTTTTCCCAGAAATTTTTGTCAAACAGTGGATTCTTATCCCAGATGCTGGGTTGCTTGGGTTTATCAAACAGTAGATTGCTATATTCATTGAACCACAGCTTTTTTTAAACAACATTTTATTTTCCCTCAATTACATAAACATGTATTTTATAAAACTATGTGGCAGTAATCTCCTTCTCAAGAACTGATATGTCAACAAATAAATTATGGACACAACAGGTAATCTCTTCAAAGAAAATGACAAAACCATATACCAAAACTTGGAGTAGTAAAAGTAGTTTCTTCCTTAAGGGAGAAGTTATACCTTTAGATATTTTATCAAAAGAGAATGAAGTAGTACTAGAACATTATTTTGGAACAAGAATGTGGAGAACCTTAAATTCCAGACTAAAAAGTTTATATTTTATTGTACAAAGGGGAGTTCCTATAACTCATTTTTCAGGAGATTGTTGCAGCTGTACTGTACATTAGGCTAATTATTTTGTCAGCTGTGTGCCTACATTCTCATCGCTTTAAAAACTTTATGAGAATAATATATATATATGCATATATATATATGCACAGAAAATGTATCCTTGATGAAGATATTAGATAGGCTTTCTTAAACAATATTCTACAATGAGCCATATCTTTACAACCATACAAGTGACTGAAAAGCACAAAAGTATAAGATTCCACTGTACTTATCATTTGTTGACCATAAAAACAGTATTTGATTAGGTATAGGAAGATTCTGTCTTAAAAGCCCTCCTCCAATGATTTGCCTCCTATGAAATATGTTTTAAAGTAGATGCAGCAACAGCAATAACTGTTAACTGGTGTTCTGATGATTGTCATCATTGCATAATATGGGAAACTATATGATCCCAATTAACATTTTCTGTCATCATGAAGGATAATCAACAAGAAATTTTGTGACACTGTTCTGACATTTTGTTTTCCTACCTACTTAACTGATGCTCCTCTGTGTCTTTTGCAAGTTCATTATCCATTTTTCATCATCTAAGTATAGGTATACACAATTATCTTATTCTCTCACCATACATACATGTGTGTATATATATATGTATATATATATATATATATACATATATATATATACACATACATACATACATACATACATGCCCTCTCTTGATGAGCTCATGAGCTCACAATGGACTTAATAATTATCCCTAAGCAGATTGCTCACAAATTTACATATCTACAATTCATCTCCCTCCTGGATCCAGGTCTGCATTTCCAACTGCCTAAATGTTATTTCTACCTACATATACCTTAAACATTTCCACCTCAATATGGTCTAAAGAGAACATATGACTCACCTCTTGTTACTTACCAAATTCTGTTGGCTAGAGTATTATTCTTCTAACCACACAGGTTGGTATCCTAGAAGTCGTCTTTGATTTTTAATTCTACTCCCCCACCCCAGTAAATCTATTGTCTAGTTCCTTTGATTCAGTTACATTAGTGTCTTGATTTTCCATCCCCTCTCTCTATTCACACCACCATTAACCAATCAAGACCTTCATCACATTTTATCTTGACTAGCCTCCCAATTAGTATCCATTCATCTTGTCTCTTGATTCTACAATCCATCATTCATATAGCTTCTAATGACATACCTTTTTTTATGACTACAATAACTTTTTTGACTAAGAATCTTGAATCGTTCTCCACTGCCTCTAAAATAAATTTTAAGCTACTGTTTGACAATTAAAGCACTTATAATATGGATCCAGTAAGGATATTTCCAGGATGACTACTTATAAGCCTCACATAACTCACAATTCACTCAGGTTCAATTTACTTACTCTTCCCCATATGTGTCATTCAATTTTGTCTTTGAATGCCTTTGTATAGCTTCTCATCTGCAATGCTCTCCCTCCTTACAAATGCCTCTAGGAACCACTTTAAAGTTCAGCTCAAGCACCTCCTTCTTCAAGAGATTTGTCCTGAGGTACCTAGTTCTTAACAATTTGACTCATCATTGTGTATTTATTGTGTATGTATTCTGTAAGCAATTATCTATAAATATGCTCTATCCCCAGAGTAGAATATAAACTCCTAATGGGCAAGGGATTCTTTCACATAATGCCTATCCTATATTAGGTGCTCATTAAATGATCAGTGGTTGACTAGAATAAACAACCTTGGAGGCTCATTCTAATTTACCTTTGTATCCTCGCCCCCCATAGTAGGCATTGAATTGACTTACATATTTGAGCAGATCAATAAATATTTGTGTAATTGAATTACAAATATACAAATCAATGACAACATTTAGATGTGGCCTTTTAAGGATTAACAAGTTTTGTTTTTTTTCACTGTTCGCTAAATGGCATAATCAAGAGCAAGTTAAAGAAGAAAGGGGTCTGGGAGTCCCAGAGGTGTCTGAGGAGGAGGGGCAGGGAAGGAAAAGAAAGGAGGGATGAACCCAGGGGCAATTCCATACTCTTACTACACCTTTAAGACATATCAGACTTTATAATTGACCATTCAGCTGAACTTTCATAAATACATTTCTTCTTTCCATTAGAACTAAAGCCAATTTTCCTACTGATAACTGAAAACTTAGAGATTCACTTTTAGCAGTAATATTGCAGGGTTTGTCATATAGATTAAATAGTAAAAATGTATAAAAACACTTTATAAGTCTTAAATAATTATATAAAGTCTATTAGTATCATTATTCCTTTTTTCATTCATTCATATTGTGTCTTCATTTTTATGGTTGTATTGATCAAAATAAGTTCATTTTGAGATAAGTATCTGTGGGAAAGAGCAAAAAACTAATAGGTTAAAATAGAAGTACCCATTGCAAGTCATGGAATGGATTTTACTTGTAAAGTAGAAAATTAATCGAATTTTCTAACTATCTAAGAAATCTAACTATCTAAGAAAATAATAAAATGAATGCCTTTTTTCTTTTATTCTTTATGCCTTGCCCCACAGCAAATAATACAAACCCCAAAAGGTGCACTTAATTAGAAATAGGGACTTTTTAAGGGTAAAGAAAGTCCATCTGAATTTGCCCAACTGTTCACTTTTGAGGGAAGAAGAAAGTTTATGTATGTTATTTCACTTAAATGACTTCACCTAACTATAATTAAGAGCCCTGGCCAATTAAAGTCACAGTGAAACCACAAGTTAGCTATAAAATGAATGGGAGCAAAAGAATAACAAGTCTCCAGGGGAACTTCAAACCTAAAGTTTGGTTATATTGCTTTGTCTTAAAAAAAAATTTGCAGAAGAGAAAGGACTCAGGAATAGAGAGATTCTAAATCACATTGTGCAGTTACTTTTTTTCCTCAGCTCTGTGTGGAGGAGAGGAGAGAGACAACATTGGATCGGCATTTACAGCTATCATCCTATATATAGTTACATCCTATCTCTATCAGGGCAACAAGCATTATGCATGAACCACAAATAAACACAAGGTAGAGAGAGAACATTGGCTATTTAGGCAATGTGGCTAAGTGAATAGAGAGCTGGCTTGGAAGTCTTGGGTTCAGCTCTCATCTTTGAAGCTTACTCTATGACACTTGACAAATCATTTAACCCATTAGTGCTCTAGAAAATAATCAAAGATTACAAATCATAAAGAAAATGCTAACCAAAATAGGTAGAAGGAGTTCCTTCTCCTGGTAGTTCCCTACACCAGTGAAATCATATGTCCAGTCCACATTCCAGATCCTGTAAAGTATATTAATCAGAATGTACAACTCCATCTATTTAGAAAATGTTACAAATGTGATTAAGAAAGAGGATTTTTAATTCATTTATAAAATTATAAAACTATTTTAACATATTTAGTCCCAATAATCAACCTGGAAGCTTCCCCATCTCTGCCTGTGTGACTGTGAGCAAGTCACTTAACCTCTCAAGGCACCCAAGAAAAACTCTAAAACAACGAGTTGTTGGTGATTGCTGAGCTACATTGGTAACAAGGGGTTTTCTCACTTGTAACTCCCTTCACCATTGGAATCATGATCAGAACAACCCCCCAAAAATTCTTCTGGTAATATTCTATGGCTGTTGTATCTGGCTGATTAGAGCTAAGGATCACCCTAAAATCAATGGAAAGACCGGTGTTGAGTGCAAGCAATTTGTAACCCATTACAAAGGAGTAGAGTGTGCTGGTAAAAGTTTAAGAATTGGCTCTCTGAAAAAAAATGAACATAGGACATACTTATACATTTAATTTGCATTATTAACATTTTTCTACTACTATCTTAAGTCTAGACAATCAACAAAAAATAAATCGAGTAGTACCTTTTGCTCATTTTGGCAGTATAAATAATTACACTGACAATTTCAAAAACAGGTCTCTCTGTCCTTTCTACGCCAGCTCCAACACATTACTCCACAGAAAGAAGTATTCTGGAGGAAGTGATTGTATGTAGTATCATCAAAGAAATAAATGACTGTAAAATAATGATATATCAGTAATGTAGTGAGAGCAAGCATCAATGGACATTTGTTGTCAACAGAAAACAAAAAGAATGCACCCAGCACAATGGATGCAACTATAACTCTGCTAACAGAAATCTCATCATCAGAGGTAATATCTATATTAATGAGGTTACTAGAGTATAGGAGTATTTATACACAAATTCTCAACTAAATAGGATACTCTATGTGAGAACATGTATATTCACATACACATGTATATTCACATACACATGCACCCCATGCTGGATTTGTCTTTTCCAGATACCCCTGATCACAACTTGTGGAGTTTTGCCTTCCTTATGCTATGGAATACATCTAGGTTTTCTCTTCTTATACATATGATGTTTCTACAACTCTGATTTTATCGAACTGAGTATCATTTTTATGTACCCACAGCCATCATCATCTATTCAGACTATCTCTGAAACATTTACAGGATCAACCCAAGGCACTGGTGAGGAGAAGGAAGAGAAAAGAAACCATATTCATGGTGTTGTTTTTCCTATTTCTTGGGGACAGTTTGATTTATTTATATGATATTGACTGTCTTGAATGAAGGCCTTTACCCCAATTTTCTCATCACAATGTACACATCCTTGCTGAGTGATTCATTCAAAAACATTAATTGGTTCTGATTTAGTTTCTCTGAATGACTCAAGTCTTCATTTCTTTGTTCCCGTCATTTTCTCTGATTATCCCTTTCCCTCCTGTGCTCTGATTATTGATCTCCTGGGTTTCTTTTAAAATCTCAATTAAAACCCCACCTTCTACAAGAGGCTTTGCCCAACCCCTCATAATTCCAGTGCCTTTCTTCTATTATTTCCTATTTATCCTGTCAATAAATTGCTTTGTTTACATTTGTTTGCATGTTGTCTCCTCCCTTAGATTGTATGTGCCTTGTGGGTAGGAACCTTTTTGCTCTTTTTATATACCCAATACTTCATAAAACAGTGCCTGGTCCACTGAAAATACTTAATGATGGTTTATTGAATGATTGATTCATAATTAGATTTAATCATTTTGAGTTACACAGAACACTATTAAAGTACTCTAAAAGTCTTTATGAAAAGTTCAGGTTATTTCTATGTATGCTCGTGCTGGTTGCTGCTGTTGCCACTGGAGTTGTGTGCCTTTTTTTTTAATAATGTAAAAATGAAAGACATTAGAACACTATTTATCTTGCCAAGAATAAATGTCAAAGTCCTATCTGAAAGAAGAGCAGTGAACTTTTATTGAAGGCCAGCTGCCATCATGCAAATTACCACCTACAGAGAGATATCTGATCATTTCCTTGAACATCAGTAAGATAAATATGAAGCTAAAGGTTTACAGAATATGAACACATAATACCATATATTTATGCATGTGATATAGTGGCAAAACAAATGTATGTATGGTGTGATTTGGAGAAAAATATCGAATTTTTAAATTTGCTGTTCAATCACTCCACAAGCACTTATGGAGCTCTTGTTGCAATTCTCTAATGATGAAGCTGCTTACCTTTACTATGAGGTCTTCAAGCAGGAGCTGAGAGGTTGTTAGGGAGTATGTAGAAAGCAAGGCAGTATCCCCAGGGATGGACTGGATGACCTGTAAAGTCGAAGATTCTATACTTGGATATGATTATTTGTGGTTAAGTATCCATAACTTTAGGGCATGTTCTAAGGAAATATGATGTGAAAAAATCTTCATGGAATTGCTCTGAGTCAATTCAGAGCTTCTGTGAAAAGAGGGAAGTCATTTCATTTCAATGAGTTTCAGCAGATCATTGAGATCCTTAACATTCTGAAGCAGAGGACAGACAGAGGGCTGGAGGGGATAATCCCAGAGATTCACGTAATGTCAGTTGCCTTAACAGAGTGGAAAGTGGTGAGCAGATACATGTTCTTTTAAAATTACTTATAGGCACAAATGAATGTGTTCTTATCTGTGTTAGTCTAGGTATAATGAATTGTGTATAAATGAACTGAATCATAAGCTCAAGAATGTGAGAATTGTGAAATCATAGAAAAGGGGAGATATTGGGAGCATAGGGGATAGTGAAGGTACCAGAGATTACCATGAGAAGGAAGAACATATTTAGGGTGATTGAGACAGAGGGAGAGATGAACACCTAGGGAGTTATGATTAAAGAAGGGAGTGTTAGCATTTATGATTATAGAAGGAATGAAGGCATAGTTCTGCTGCGATGTGATTCATGACCATTCCTCTAGATGGCTGAAGTAGAGTGAAAGTGTAGGTTATGTGAAGCAGAATGTTTGATGAACTGGGAAGTCTGGTGCAAGTGGGGTTTCCAGTATGTCTATTGAACTATCTAAATAGAAATCAGGAGGTCGGAAGGGACAATAAAATTTGGAGCCAGATATTGATCTTATGTAGAAAGGAAGAACAATGACTAGGAGATAGGCAGATGGTTATGGCAAGAATCTGAATACCTTGTTACAGATAGATGGAGTGAGTCTTAAGGAAGAGAAGATGTGGAGGAATAGTCAATAAAGGAGGGAGTACATTTGCTCTTTTTCCTCACTGAGTGTATTCTGGTATGTATTGTTTTGTGGCTCAAATGATGTAATGGATATAAAACATTTTTCAAACATTAAATTTGTATATAAATTTAGGTATTATTGTTATTAATATTGATATTCTTAGCAGGTCTCCAAGCTAGTCATGTGTTCATTCTCTGAGCCTTCAAATGCACTCCTGCTGTGCTTAAGAAATGTTTAAAGAGAAATAAAGGGTGTGCTGGTAAATATTTAACAACTGGGATTTCTTGGAGGGGGATAATGTCTGCATTTAGACTCATAAATTTATTGTGCATTACTGGCCAATTCTTAAATCTAGATAATCAAAAAATGGTATTGTAGTAAGTGTGACTTTTTAGTATAAATGCTCTCACTAGAAATTTTAACAATTGGCTTTTGCAAACCAGTTAGACCTGAGTCCAGCACAGCTATGCTTCTGGGAATATCAGAGAAAAAAGCACTCAAAACTTGTGAAAAGGGCTAGAAATTCAATGTCTTCTACGAAGAGTTGGTTTTCTACAAGTGCAAAAAATGAAATGAATGAGAAGATGAGATTGAAGAAAGAAATAAGGAAGAGATGGAAGGAAGGAAGGAAGGAAGGAAGGAAGGAAGGAAGGAAGGAAGGAAGGAAGGAAGGAAGGAAGGAAGGAAGGAAGGAAGGAAGAAAGGAAGGAAGGAAGGAAACAAAACCCAGAGATCAGAGATACTGGATCTTCAGGCAGATCTCACCAAAGACACAGAAGAAAAATGCAATTTTCTACTTTGTGACTTAATTTATTTAATTGTATATGCATTAAGTGTTATAGTTTTATGCATACTTTTTGTAAGTTTCATTTGCTGAATTTTATTAATAGCTAATAAACTAATTATTTTAATTAAAAAAACTCATACGTGAGGACAGGCAACTTCATTCCTTTTCCCCCTCACTTCAATGAATTAGCTCGATCAGAGAAATGTCATGGATGTAGTAGTATACTGAGATCTCAACATAGTATTAAGAATGCTCTCTCTCTCTCTCTCTCTCTCTCCCTTTGTTTACTCTCTCCAATCTGCTTTCCCTTCTTTCAACTCTCAACTTTT
Organism: Notamacropus eugenii; assembly: GCF_028372415.1. Taxonomy (NCBI): domain Eukaryota; kingdom Metazoa; phylum Chordata; class Mammalia; order Diprotodontia; family Macropodidae; genus Notamacropus; species Notamacropus eugenii. The sequence continues at coordinate 144,073,578 of NC_092874.1, read as the reverse complement.
CTCTTATTGTAATCCTTTTTTTATTTTCCTATAGGGTAAAGTAGATTTCTATATCCAGCTGCCTGCATATGTTGTGCCCTGTCTGAGTCAATTCTGATGAGAGTAAGGTACAATCATTGTCCACTACTCACCTCCCACCCCTGCATTTTCAATTCACTGTAAAATCCATTTCATGCCTCTTTCCAGTGAGACATTTTACCCCATTCTACCTCTCCTTTCTATCATTTCCCAGTACACCCCTTTTTCCCAACTTTTTAATTTTATTTTTTACATCCTGTCATAGTAAACTCACTATATGAGTTTACTTGAGAATTTGGTCTGTGTAGACTCCTTGTAACTCCTGTAATAATCATAAAGTTCTTGGGAGTTACAAATATCATCTTCCCTTTAGCAATATAAATAATTTAATCTTTTTGTTGTTCTTGCTGTTGCTGTTGTGTTGTTATTGCTGAGTCATTCTGCCTGACTCTTTCTAACATCATGGACCATAGTATTCAAGACTCTTCACTATCTCTCAGTCTGTCCATTTCATGTTTCTTTTTTCCATGACAATGTCTATCCATCATCCTCTGCTGTCCTCTTTTCTTTTTTCCTTCAGTTTTTCCCAGTGTAAGGTTGTTTTCCAACGAATCCTGTCTTCTGATTATGTGGCCCAAGTATTTAGGGTTCAGCTTCAGTATTTGACCTGCCAGTCAATAGTTTGAATTAATTTCTTTAAGTATTGACTGATTTGACCTCCTTACTATCCAAGGGATTCTTAGAAGTCTTCTCTAGCATCACAATTTGAAAGCATCAGTTCTGCAGTGCTCAGCTTTCCTTATAGTCCTACTCTCATAGCTATATATTGCTACTGGAAAAATCATAGCCTCAACTACACAGATCTTTTCTCATCTGTAAAACAGGGTTTCTAATATACCCAGCTTCCTTATGGGGTTGGTATAAATGTCATTTATACAAATTTATAAAAAATTATGTCCACAATTTTTTTTCATAATTTATAAACAATCCATTATTAATTATATGAAAGATAAGCTGCTTGAAAGCAAGGACTGATTTTCATTTTTTAAAATGGTGATGTCTCTGCGTTTTAGTATGCTCTCCAAATTTGCCATAGCTTTCCTCCCAAAGAGCAAGCTTATTTTAATTTCATGACTGAAGTCATCATCTATGGTGATTTGTGAGCCCAAATATATAAAATCTGGCATTGCTTGTCTTTATTCTCCCACTATTTGCCAGAAAGTGATTGGACCAGTTGCCAAGATCTTAATTTTTCTGTGTGTGTGTGTGTGTGTGTGTGTGTGTGTGTTGTTTCAAGCCAACTTTTATTTTCTTTTTACAAGAAGCTTCTTAATTCTTCTTCACTTTCTGCCATCAGTGTGGTATCATCTGCATATGTGAGACTGTTGATCTTTCTCCTGGCAACCTTAAGTTTTTGTTTTTAATTCATCCAGTCTGACTTTTTGTACGATGCACTCTGCATTTACATTAAATAAATAAAGTAACAATGTGCAACCTTGTTGTTCTCCTTATCCAATCTTAAACCAATTTATTTTTCCATGCTTGGTTTCAATTATTGCTTCCTGGCCCACATACAGGTTCCTCAGGAGACAAGTAAGATAATCTGGTATGCCTATCTCTTTGAGGACTTGCCACATTTTGTTATAATCCACAGAGTCAAAGGCTTTAGTGTAGTCCATGAAGCAAAAGCAGATTTTTTTTCCCCCAGGAATGCCTTGTTTTCTCCATAATTCAGTGAATGTTGGCAATTTGGTCTCCAGTTCCTCTAGCTCTTCGAAAATCAGACTCCACTTGTGGTAATTATCTGTTCACATATTGCTGAAGACTAGATTGAAGAATCTAAAACATAACCTTATTGGCATGTGAAATGTAAGTGATCAACTCTGAATATTCCTTGGTATTAACCTTCTTTAGGATTGGGACACAAAGGAGGAGCCAAGATGGTGGAGTGAGAGCAAGGACTCACTTAAGCTCTTGTACAAACTCCTTCAGATACCTCTGAAAAGAGAATCTGACCAAATTTTGGAGGTGCGGAATCCAGTGGGAGATAGACCATGGTAGATTCAGAGCCTAGGACAGACTGGAAGGTACATGGGAAGGATCTATTCCGTGGGGGTGAGACCACAGTGCACAGCACAGTGTGGCCAGCACAGCAGAGCAGAAGGGCCCCAGGAAACCTGAGAGCAGCAGGAGGAACCAGTAGAGAGGCAGCTGAGGGTAGGAGACCAGCAGAGCCAAATGAGTGGTGGCTGCTGAGCTCCAGACATCAACACAGTGACTCCTGAGACTTTCAGCTTGCAGATTAAACATCAGTAAGTCACCGACTTGAACTTCCAGCAACCAGGATGGTGGAGTGATCAGTAAATGCTCTGTCATCCCCCCTTGATGACCTTCAAAGGTCCATAAAATATTTTCCCAGAAAAATCCTGGATCAGCAGTAATAGCAGAGGGGGCAAATAGTCTCATAACACTTGAGGCTAAGAAAGTAGCTAAAGCGGATTCCTCCTATTGTGGCAGTGGTAAATCAGAAAGACAGAGGGCCCAAGGAGGAGGAAACTTGCAGTAAGACCCAGGCAAGCCTCAGTGCCAGGAGAAGAGCCCCAGGAGGGGTGGGAACTCACACTAACATCTAGGCATACCTCAGCACTCTAGGGGAAACAGGAAGACCATAGGGCAGCTGGGATCACCAACCCCTGAGCTAGCCTTTGCCTCAGTTCAGCTGAGGAGATCTCCCATTACCAGACCATCCCTCCCCCACACTTAACAAGCTAACTCCAGGGCTGATAAGGGAAACACAAAACAAAAACCTGCTCTTAGCTTTTTTTGCACAAGTTGGCTCAACACCAAGTTCTACAGTTTCTAACTGAAAGTACTAGAAGCCACAACACACAATCACCATCATGAACAAAAAAAGAAAGCAAAATAAGCCAGAAAAAAACCATAGAATCTTTCTATGGATATAAGGACCAAAACACAAAAAACAAAGACGTCAGTACTGAGACTGTATTTTCATCTGAAACTTCAGAAGGGACTATGAACTGCTTGCATGTACAAACAGCTCTCCTGGAACAGCTGAAGAAGGAAATAGAAGAAAAACTTGCCAATGATTTTAAAATTATAAAAAAATAATTCACTGATGAGAAAATCCCTTTGAAAAGGAAAATTGAACAAATGGAAAAGGAAGTACAAAAGTTAACTGGAGAAAATAACTCCCTAAAAGAAATAGTTTGTCAAATAGAAAAGGAAGCACAAAACCTAACTGGGAAAATTGGACAAATAAAAAAGGAAGTACAAAAATTAACTGGAGAAAATAACTCCTTAAAAGAAAAAATTGGACAGATGGAAAAGGAGATGCAAAAGGTAACTTTAGAAAACAATTTGATACAAATTAGAATTGGGCAAGTAGAAACTAATGACTCTATGAGACAGCAAGAATCAGTCAAACAAAATCTAAAGAATGAAAACATACAAGAAAATGTAAAATAGCTAATTGGAAAAACAACTGACCTAGAAAACAGATCCAGGAGAAAAAATTTAAGAATTATTGGCCTGCCAGAAAGCTATGATGAAAAAAAGAGTCTGGACAATATCTTCCAGGAAATCATCCAGGAAAACTACCCAGAAGTGCTAGATGCAGAGGGTAAAATAGTCATCAAAAGAATCCACTGTTCATCTCCCAAAAGGGATCCCAAACTCAAAACCCCAAGAAATATCATTGCCAAATTCCAGAACTCTCAAGTCAAGGAGAAAATACTACAGGCAGTCAGAAAAAAACAATTCAAATATCGAGGAGCTACTGTCAGGATCACACAGGACCTTGCAGCTTCTACATTAGAAGATTGAAAGAATTGGAATCCAATATTCCATAAGGCAAATGAGTTGGCACTAAAACGAAGGATCAACTATCCAGAAAAGTTCAGCATAACATCTCGGGCAAGGAGATGGTCATTCGACGAAGTATGGCATTTCCAGATCTTCCTGACAAAAACACCAGAACTTAATAGACAATTTGATCTTCAAATGCAGGTCTCAAGAGAAGCATAGAAAGATAAATGGGGAAAAAAGAAAACAAAAAAAAAACTTGTTACTCAATTTGGGCAAACTGTTTACCTCCTTATAAGGGAAGATGAAAACTGTTAATCTTGAGAATTCTGCATCTATTATGAAATATAAAAGGGATTTACATAGAGGGAAGAGGTAAAAAGTAAATGATGTCATGTTAAAAATATGATTTAAGTATGCGAAGGGATTGTTAACAGGAGGTGTGAAAAGGAGGATACAGAAAATGGTAAATTACATCACAGGAAGAAGTACAAAATTATAGTAGAGGGAAAGAGGGGAGGGAGATGAGCATTGTTTGAGAGGTACTCTCATCTGATATGTTTCAAGGAGGGAGCAATAAATTTAAGCAGGTAATCCTAACTACCTCTATAGGCAGTAGGAGGGGAAGGGGGAAGAAAGGGGAGGGAAGCTAAAAGGGAGGGACGAAGCAGTTAAGGTAAAGGGGAGTAAAAGGGAGGGGGGTTAAAAGGAGGAAGGGAAGGCTGCAAGAGGAGGTGGTGAAAAGTGAATAGTATTGAGAAGGGGAAGGGAGACAGGAGAGCTAAAAGCACAAACGGTGGGAAAGAGGATAGAGGGAAATACACAGATTGTAATCATAACTGTGAATGTGAATGGAATGAACTCTCCCATAAAATAGAAATGGATAGCAGAATGGATTAAAACCCATAATCCAAGAATATGTTGTTTATAAGAAACACATTTGAAACAGGGGATACACACAGGATAAAGGTCAAAGATTGAAGCAGAATATATTGTGCTTCAGCTGATGTAAGAAAAGCAGGAGTAGCAATCCTAATCTCAGACAAAGCAAATGCAGAAATAGATCAAATCAAAAGAGATAAGGACGGAAACTATATCCTGCTAAAAGGCACCAAAAATATTGAAGCAATATCATTACTAAACATGTATGTTCCAAGTGGTATAGCACCCAAATTCTTAGAAGAGAGGTCGGAGGAGTTGAAGGAAGAAATTGATAGCAAAACTATACTAGTGGGGGACCTCAACCTTCCCCTTTCTGAAATTTATAAATCTAACCTCAAAATAAACAATAAAGAGGTTAAGGAGGTAAATAAAACTCTGGATAAGAAAGATATGATAGATCTCTGGAGAAAATTGAATGGGAATAGAAAGGAATATACCTTTTTCTCAGTGGTACATGGCACAGTTACAAAAATTGACCATGTACTAGGATATAAAAGCATCACAATCCAGTGCAGAAAGGCAGAGATAATCAATGCATCCTTCTCAGATCATAATACAATAAAAAATATATGTAATAAAAGACCATAGAAAGATAAACCAAAAATCAATTGGAAACTAAATAATCAAATCCTAAAGAAGGAGGGGCTTAAAGAAGAAATCATAGAAACAATCAACAACTTCATTCAAGAGAATGAAAATAATGAGACAACCTATCAAATGTTATGGGATACTGCAAAAGCAGTTCTTAGGGAAAGTTTTATATCTTTGAATGCCTATATAAATAAAATAAAGAAAGAGGAGATCAATGACTTGGGCATGTAGCTGAAAAAGCTAGGAAAAGAACAAATTGAAAATCCCCAAGTAAATACCAAATTAGAAATACTGAAAACCAAGGGAGAGATTAATAAAATTGAGATTAAGAAAATTATTGAATTAATAAATAAAATCAGTATTTGGTTTTACGAAAAAACTAATAAAATTGATAAACATTTGGTCAATTTGATTAAAAAAAAGAAAGAAGAAAATCAAATTACTAATATTAAAAATTAAAGGGTTGAACACACCTCCAATGAGGGGGAAATTAAAACAATAATTAGAAATTACTTTGCCCAACTTTATGCCCACAAATTCAACAATCTAAATGAGATGGATGAATATTTTAAAAAATACTAATTGCTCAGATTAACAGAAGAGGAAGTTGAATACTTAAACAACCCCACCTCAGAAAAAGAAATTGAACAAGCTATCAATGAACTCCCTAGGAAAAAAATCTCCAGGACCAGATGGATTTACAAGTGAATTCTTTCAAACATTTAAAGGTCAGTTAATTCCAATACTATATTGACTACTTTTGAAAATTGGGGAAGAAGGAGTCCTCCCAAATTCTTTCTATGATACAAATATGATTTTGATACCTAAACCAGGAAGAGACAAAACAAACAAAGAAAATTATAGAACAATTTCTGGAATGAATATAGATGCAAAAATTTTAAATTAAAATTTTAACGGGGGGTGGAGCCAAGATGGCAGAGTGAAAGCAATGACTCTCCTAAGCTCCTGGACAAACTCCTCTGGATACCTCTGAAAGGAGAATCTGACCAAACTTTGGAGGTGTGGAATCCAGTGGGTGACAGACTTTGATGGATTCAGAGCCCAGGTTAGACTGGAAGGTCCATGGGAAGTATCTGTTCCGCGGGGGTGAGCCCCCAGCGCACAGTGCAGCGCGGTCAGCGCAGCGGGGCGGAAGGGACCTGAGAAGCCTGAGAGTGGCAGGAGGAACCAGCCGAGCAGGAGACCAGCCAAACCGAGCCGGTGAGAGCCTCTGAGCGCCAGATATCAGCGCAGCGGCTCTTGAAACCTTCAGCCTGAAGACTAAACTTCGGTAAGTCACCTACTTGAACTTCCGGGAGCCAGGATGGCGGAGTGATCAGTAAATGCTCTCTCCTCACCCCTGATGACCATGAAAGAACCATAAAATATTTTCCCAGAAAAATCCTGGATCAGCAGGAACAGCAGAAGGGGGCAAATAGTCTCATAACACCAGAGGCTAGGAAAATAGCAAAGAGGGATTCTTCCTACTGTGGCAGAGGCAATCCAGAAGGACAGAAGATTTTAACAAAATAAATACAGTATCTTATCATGAGAATAACACATTATGATAAGGTAGGGTTCATACCAGGAATGCAGGGCTGGTACAATATTCGGAAAGCTATTAGTATTATCTATCATATCAACAATGAAACTAACAAAAACCACATGATTATCTCAATAAATGCAGAAAAAGCTTTCGACAAAATACAACACCCATTCCTATTAAAAACATTGGAGAACATAGAAATAAAGGGAACTTTCTATAAAATAATAAGCAGTATCTACCTAAAACCTTCAGCAAGCATTATGTGCAATGGGGATAAGCTAGATGCGTTTCCAATAAGATCAGTGGTGAAACAAAGATGTCCATTATCACCACTGTTATTCACTATGGTACTAGAAATGTTAAATGTAGCAATTAGACAAGATAAAGAACTGGAAAGAATAAGAATAGGCAAAGAAGAAACTAAGTTTTAACTCTTTGCAGATGATATGATGATATACTTAGAGAATCCCAGAGATTCAAATAAAAAACTACTTGAAATAAAAAACAACTTTGTCAAAGTTGCAGGTTACAAAATAAACCCATATAAATCTTCTGCATTCCTATATATAAACAACAAAATCCAACAGCAAGAGATAGAAAGAGAAATCTCATTTAAAGCTAGGGTAGACACCATAAAATACTTGAGAGTTTACCTGCCAAAACAAACCCAGGGACTATATGAACACAATTGCATGATATTTTTACATAAATAAAGTCAGATTTATGTAAGCGGAAAAACATCAATTGCTCATGGGTAGGCTGAGCTAATATAAAAAAAAAATTACAATTCTACCTAAAGTAATTTACTTATTTAGTGCCATACCAATGAAACTATCAGATAATTATTTTCTAGAGCTGGATAAAATAATATCAAAATTCATCTGGAAGAACAAAAGGTCTAGAATATCAAAGGGACTAATGAAAAGAAATGCTAGGGAAGGTTGCCTAGTGCTACCCCATCTCAAATATTACTATAAAGCAGCAATTATCAGAACCACTTGGTACTGGCTAAGAAACAGATGGGTAGACAAGTGGAATAGAATTGGCGCTCAGGACACAGTAGGCAAGGAATATAGCAACCTCCTGTTTGATAAACCCAAGGACCTTAGCTTCTGGAATAAGAACTCACTGTTCAACAAAAATTGCTGGGAAAACTGCATAACAGTGTGGCAGAAATAGGCACAGATCCATGCCTGACACCATACACAAGAATAAAGTCCAAATGGGTACACGATCTAGGTATAAGGATTGATACCATGGACAAACTGAAGGAGCGAGTAATAGTGTATTTATCAGATTTGTGGAGAAGGGAAGAATTTTTTTTACTAAAGAAGAGATAGAAAGCATTATGAAATGCAAGATGGATAATTTTGCTTGCATTAAACTGAAAAGTTTTTGCACAACAAAGATCAATGCAACCAAAATTCGGAGGGATGTAGTAAATTGGGGGGAAAATTACAGCTATTCTTGGGGATAAAGGCCTCATTTCTAGAATATATAGAGAATCGAGTCAAATGTACAACAATACAAGTCATCCCTCAATTGATAAATGGTCAAAGGATATGAACAGGCAATTTTCAGAGGAAGAAATTAAAGATATCTATAATCATATGAAAAAATGCTCTAAATCACTTTTGATTAGACAGATGCAAATCAAAACAACTCTGAGGTACCACATCACACCTATAAGATTGGCAAACATGACAGAACAGAAAAATGATAAATGTTGGAGAGGATGTGGGAGAGTTGGCACACTAATTCATCGTTGGTGGAGCTGTGAGCTCATCCAGTCATTCTGGAGAGCAGTTTGGAACTATGCCCAAAGGGCTACAAAAATGTGCATACCCTTTTACTCAACAATATTGCTACTAAGATTGTATCCCCAAGAGATCATAAAAATGGGAAAGGGTCCCACATGTACAAAAATATTTATAACAGCACTCTCTGTAGTTGTCAAAAACTGGAAATCAAGGGGATGCCTATTAATTGGGGAATGGCTGAATAAATTGTGGTATATGAATGTAATGGAGTACTATTGTGCCATAAGAAATGATGAACAAGAAGACTTCAGAGAGGCCTGGAAGGACTTATATGATCTGATGCTGAGCAAAAGCAGCAGAACCAGGAGAACTTTGTGCAAGCTATGACTGCAGTGTGTGAGAGTTTTTTCTGGTAGACTTGGAACTCCATAATAATGCAAGAACTTAAAAAAAAAAAATTCCCAATGGTTTTCTAAGGGAAAATGCCTTCCACACTCACAGATAGAACTGTGGAATTCATTCACAGAATGTAGCAGATTCTATGTGTGTGTGTGTGTGTGTGTGTGTGTATTGTGTTTTGATTTGTTATATGATTTCTTCCATTTGTTTTAGTTCATCTACACAGCATGACTATAGTTAAAATGTATTCAATAGGAAAGTATATGTAGATCCTATAAAGAATTTTATGCTGTCTTGGGGAGGGAGGGAGGTTGTTGGGGGTAGGTGGCGAGGGGTAAAAATCTAAATTCTATGGTAGTGATTATTATTATTATTATTAAATATATTTAATTATATTTATATATTTAATATATTAAAATATACAATCTTAAATATAATAATAATTATTATTATTATGGTAGTGAACATTTAAAAAAATAAATAAAATTTTAAAAAATTAAAAAAAAAGATTGGGACACAACTTGATCCTTTGCAATCCAGTGGCCAGTGTTGTGATTTCCAAATATGCTGGCATGTTACCTGTGTGGATTGATCTCTTCTCTCACCACAAGGAGACATATCTTTCCTGTTGACATTTTAAGTTGTCTTGGGCTGAAAAATTGTTTCACCCTGACTTTTCTTTTCCTTCTTAGCTCCACCTCTTCATACTTTAGCAGTATCAATCTAATAGATATAAAGAGAATAAATTAGAGAAGTGAGCTACTGGAGGCAAGGAGATAATGATCTTGTTTGTCTTCAGTCATTTCCTAATCTTCATGACCCCAGTTTTAGGTTTTTTTTTTTTCAAATCTACTAAAGAGATTTGTCATTTCCTTCTCTAGTTCATAATTTAAATAAGGAACTGATATAAACAGGGTTAAGTGTCTTGCCCATGTTCACATGGCTCCTAACAGTCTGATGTCAGATTGGAATTCAAGAAGAAGAGTCTGTGCCATTGTGCCACCTTGCTGCCTTAAGGACTCATAGAGGAGTCTATTTCAGTATTCCAGATAAAAGATGAAGGACAGAATATGTGAGTAGAACAATGAGATGATGAAAGAAAAGTTGCAGAGGTAAATGGGGTATCGTGGACGTCATTTCTGTTCAGATAGGTATTAGGTCATACAAACACATGTATTGAGGTGATCCAATGGAGTGCTAGATCTAGAACCACGATGATCAGGACACAAATTCAGCCTCTGTTATTCACTAGTTGAATAACTCTGGGAAAGTCACTTAACCTCTGCCTGCCTCAGTCTCCTCATTCTTAAACTGGAGACAATAGTGTTTACTTCCTAGGATCATTGTGAGGATAAAATTAAATAATATTTACAAAGTACACTGTTAATGTCAAAGAGCTATATAAGCCTAGTTGTTATTGTGGTTATCTCCTTAGTGCCTTCTACCTCTATGATTCTATGAAATGAAATAATATTAATAAGTAATATTTTGTAGCTCTTGTAACTATAAAGTAATATACAAATATAATTTTAAATGTGTACCTGGGGACATTAATTAGAAGTTTCTTCTTTGGAACTAATCATGTTACATGTATATGCCATCATATCACACACGTGATGTTTCTAATTGCTATAATAATCAAAATAATGAGAACACTTATAATGTTTCTATAGCACTTTAAGTTTCACAAAACTCTTGACAAATGCTTTCTCATTTAATCCTCATAACAATGCTTGGAGGAAGGTGCTATTACTGTCATCATTTTACATAGGAGAAACTGAGGCAGACAGATCTAGTAAGGATAAATATTTTAAAAAGTAACTCTCAGGGAAGTATTGTTTTCATAGGTCATTTGGTTACTATATTTAATTCATCTTTTTTTTTTTAATTTTTAGTACACCAATAGTATAATAAAGTCATATTGACTTCCCAAACTACTTCTGTTGTTGTTACTGCTGCTGCTGCTGCTGCTACTACTACTACTACCATCTAGCATTTACATAGTACATTCAGAATTTCAAAGTGCTTTATGAATGTTATCTCACTTGATCTTCACCACTACCTTTCCAGGTAGATGAAATTATTATCCCCATTAGTAGATGAGGAAACTGAGGCAGATAGAGGTTGAGACTTGCCAGGGTCACATCACCAACACATGTCTGAGTCCAGATTTAGACTCAAGTCTTCTTGAGGCTACTAATTCACTAATGATAATAATAATACTAATAACAACAAAATTTATAAAATGCTTACTCTATGCTAGGCGCTGTGCTCAGTATTTTATAGTTATTATTTCATTTGATCCTCCCGACAATCCTAGGAGATAGGTGCTAACATTATCACCCCTTTACAGATGGGGAAACTGAGGCAAACAGAAGTTAAGTGATTTGCCCAGGATCACACAGCATGTAAGTGTCTGAGGATTAATTCAAACCCAGGTCTTCCTAATTCCAAGCCCAGTGCTCTATCCACTATGCCACCTGGCTGCCTCTAGACAATGTAATCTGGTTCCTTAAATGAGAGGATGGAAACATGGTTGATGTTTCTATTTGAATTAGAGATTTCATACTGAAGTAGCTATAAAGTGGGGATATTAATGAGGGTACCTTAAACACAATTTTTTTAAATCCCCTTAAGATCAATTCTTTTCTTTAGAACAATTCACTTTTAGGGAGATCACTCCCACCATTTCACAGTGAAAGACAGGGTCCTTTCTCTAATTCATCAGTTTTTCTTAAAATGGAGCTCAAAATAGTGTTGACCTTTGAGGCTGCCAAAACACACATCATATTCTTTCTAAGGTAATTAGCAAATAAAAGTAAAACATTTTTAAAGTGCATATTTTTAATTGTTCTTACTTTGGTGACAATGGCAACGAGACACTTTAAATCTCTTGAATATTACTTTATTTTTCTAAGCAATAAGTTGCTGTTGTTAAGCAGTCAGATCCCCTGCTGCCTTCAACTGAGAATGGTACAGTTATGTCTTTTTGCCATTTAATATCATTTATAATCTCTATAAATAATTCTAAATTAACTATGCTAAGTATATTAAAAATATCACCTTCATCTGTCTCTTACATAATGTTGAAATGTGTTTTTTTTTGTTCTAAACACTGCAATGCATTTTTTAACCTTCTAATGCATAACCCAAATATTCCAATAAAATTCAAGGACAGAGCTCCATGATATACTTCAGATGACCTAATATGTGTAAATCTCAGAGCTGAAAGGAACCCTAGAGAGTGTCTATTCTGACCCTTCCTGAAAATCCCTTCAACCACACCCAAAATGAGTTGTTAAGTAGACACCCAGACTGTAGAGTTGAGGCAGACTTGGATTCACATTCAAGATACTTGCTGTGTGACTCTAGGCAAATCACTTAACCTTTCTGAGTCCTGATCTTTTGATTAAAAGAATGGAGATAATAAAAATTTCTACTTTCCAGTGTTATTGTGAGGATGAGGTGAGATAATTATAAAATTCCCTTCAAATTTTTAAGAGCAATATGAATATGCTATATTTTTATTGTCTTTGAGGAAACCCATTCCATTTTGGGACTGCTCTAACCATTAAGATCTTCCTAATATGTAACAGACATTTGTATCTGTTTCCCTGCAATTCTCTTCCCCTTTCCATTCTTTGCATCCAGTTTCTACAAATAAACATCAACAGGGTAAATCTAATAATTTCTACTTATTATTTTACTTCCTAATTTAAGAGACTTGTCCTATCCATCAACTCATCTCTGAGATATTACTTCTCTACACAAAACATCTCTAGGTCTGCAAAATAAACTTCATGTAGCCTGATTTCAAGATGCCTTGTTATTATAGTTATTTTCCTTTGGACACACTATAATATGTCACTCTTCTTCCTTCTACCTACCTAAAATGGTACCCAGTGCCATGAGAGTTCTTAACATGGTATCTGCTGACTTTCACCAAAATTTTTTTTGATAAATACATTTCAACATAATTGATTTCCTTTTTTAAACCTTTGCATATTATTATTTTATGCATTCAAAACCATTATTCTGAGAAGGGGGTCTATAGTTTTCATCATGCCAGCAAAGAGGTCCAAGACTCAAAAAGGGATAAAGTTGATTTCTTTAACCTAATTGAAAGTTTTCACAACCAAGTCATTGATAATGAGAGAGACAGAGACAGAGACAGAGAGAGATACAGGGAGGGGAGAGGGAGAGAGAACTGGTTACTTCTGTGCCCAGCAGAGTAATTTATTTCTATCTATTCCTACCTATTTCCTTAAAGAAGTAAGTAAAGAGTCTCTGTTGCTCCATCCTCCACAACAGCTAAAATAACAAAGAACAAAAGATTTGCCTCCACATTCCACCTGTCAAAAATGGCAAAAAAGGAGACCTGTGTACCCAGCGTTAAACAACCTGAAGTTTTAAACCCTGCTCAAGAAAGACAATTCCTGCTCAGTTCTTCTCTCATAAGAAGTTGAAACACATTGTGTCTGTATTCCAAGCTTTGATATCCTCTTCTGAAGGTGAGTGGGTGACCCTTTGGAAAGCCCAAGTCAATTATTAACCAAACATCACTTCCATAGTTCAATCCAGTGACATATGTTGACGTACACTCTCTGGATACTCATTGATCTTGCTCAAGCCAAATAGCACATAAATAAATCATTATTATGACCCTTCTGCTCTTCTGTACAACTCTATTAGTCAAAAGAAGTATTAAATAAATAGATATTTGCTGATAACATGATATTACCTAGGATAGCAGAGTATATATTCCTAACTCGTCACTTAAATACTTTCTCATTTTCCTAACTACATTGCTGTCAAGCCTATCAGCTCTGTAGTATCAACATCTTATGATATATGATGAAAGTTTTTTTTCCTCAAATACCTAGCTGAGTCCTTGGTGTATTATTATATGTCTGTCATTCCCCTAATCTATTAGCATTTGACTTTGTCAAAAAAAATGTAGTTTGTCTTGTATGATGTGTTCTTAATAAACCGGTGCTAGTTTTCTATCGATCTCCACTTTCTTTTCCAAGTGCTCAGAAAACATCCCTTTGATAATATGCTCTAGAATTTTGACAGGAATCAAAGTGAAGTAAATGCCTCTATATTCAGAATAATTTACCTTATTACATTTTTAATTGAGACATTTCCCATCGCCAGTTCTTCCAATATTTGCTCTCCACAATCCTTCAAAGATAACTAACAGTTTTAGCAATCATCACTCATTCAGGACTCCCAGATATGCTTCATTCAGGCATAGTGAATTTGAAAGAGGAAGAAGCAACATTAGTTATTTTAAAAGTTTTACTCACATGAAGAAAGCCAAGAAACAAGGGGTAGAAGGGAGCACCATTTATTGCATGTTGGTACAGATTCATGGAAAGAGAAGATGAAGTAATTTTATGATCAAAATGTATTGTAAATCACCTGAAATAGAAAGAGATGATTGGTTCAGGAAGCATCACAAACCTGGAAGAAGATTCCTGACCTAGTAATGATCTAAACATCTGATTAAGGGCTTGCTTTGTCTCCTCTTTCTTTCTCATTTTTTTTCTCTTTATTTGTCTCTGTCTCTCTCTCTTTCTCTCTGTCTCTGTCTCCCTCTGTATCTCACTCTCTCTTTCTGTGCTGCATCTCTATACGTCTATGTGTCTCTGTGTCTGTCTGCATCTGTGTTTGTGTCTGTTTCTCTGTCTCTATCTCTCTTTGTCTCTCTCTCTCTGTCAGTTCCTGTCTGTCTCTGTCTCGGTCTCTCTGTCTCTGTCTCTTCTTCTTCTCTCTCTCTCTCTCTCTCTCTCTCTCTCTCTCTCTCTCTCTCTCTCTCTCTCTCTCTCTCTCTCTCTCTCTCTCTCTTCTGGGTCTCTCTGTTTGTCTCTCTGTCTCTGTCTCTTTCTGCCAAAAGTACAGTTCCAAATAACATTTCACTTGTCTAAATAACTACCTACTTCAAAAGGTGGAGGAACAAAGACTTGTAAATTAAATTCCAAGTATGATTTTAAGAGAGAGAAACTTGTTTCTTAAGCGGAAATACTGAAAATATAAAGTAGTGATGACTATCTCTTTGTGACAGAGAATAAAAGGAAGACTAGGCAGTGTGGCATATACTTTGAACTTTTAGAAATAAGTTTTATTGATCTTTTGTTTTTATATCAGATTTGTGTCCTGGAATACTCTCTCTCCTAAGTCCTGGATTGAATCTTCAGTTTTAACAAAGAAAAAGTTAAATAAAAGTAATCAATATAATGAGCTCATATGAAAATATATAATATATTCTGCCATAGAATTAACTCACCTTTCTGCACAAGGGAGGGAAATACATTTCATTATCTGTCCTTCAGAAATATTACAAATTTTAATCTATTCAAAGTTCATCTTCTTTTTTAGTGAACTTTTCAATTACAATTTTGTAGATGTTGTGCATTTAATTACACTGGTTCTCTTATGTTTACTGAGTAGTATCAAGTATAAACTTATCTAAACTTTCTAATTTTTCTCTGAATCCATCAAATTAATAATTTTGGAATACACATAATATATTATGCTTGATGAGCACAAATACTCGATTACATTTTCATACCACATCATCATTAGACATTCCCTAAATGACGAAAACCCACTTTTTCCCCCTAAATCTTTATTACTACCAAAAAAAAAAAGCTGTGACTATTTTGGTCTATACTCAACCTTTTCTTGTTCTTTTACTTTGACCTCCTTAGTATATACACCCAGAAGTGGTATGATTGCCTCAAAAGTTATGAACAGTTTAGTCATTTTTCTTGCCTAATCATAGGTTGATATCCAGAGAGATTAAATCGCTCCACAACCTGATAATTTTCTTTTGTTGCTGTCTATATGACATTATGTAACTTTATGGAACGTTATGTAACGTCTTTGTGTCTGTTTCTTCATCTGTGAATTTAATACATTGAAATTAATGACCTCTAAGAATCTTTCCAGCTCTAAATATCTTCAACTATAATGAAAATGGTCTACCAAGTTGAAGATATAGAGCTAGCCTCCTCTCGTGTCTTGATTTTTGCAATGCTATCCTATTTATGTATATGATTCATCATTTTTAATCAATGAAATTGTGTTGTAGTTTGGCTAAACAGCCACTAAAGTTTAATTAAGCTTTCAGTCTCCATGAAGGGGAAAAATTATCATTATTATAAGGAAAAGAAAAATTGATCACTTGGGAGAGCTATAGAAAATTAAACACATACAGAGATCTGACCCACAGATTGTTCCCCTGATAGCAGCTGAAACACATCAAAATAAAAGCATAGTATCTATAATACCAGTGAATGTATGAACATGTAAAAAAAAAGGAAGTTAAACTTGGTCAAAATATCTGATGTGGCTAAGTGTGATGGCAAACAAAGTAGGTAGGATCTTTTGTTGTTTTTGTTTTGGTATAATCAAGAGCCTCTGGTTGAATCTTGCCTTTATCAAGAGTCTTTACTAGAAGTAAAGTACAGAAACAAGAGTTTCTTTAACTAGAAATATTATATGTATTTGTAGTGCTAATTATTTTAATGTGATTAAAGATTTTCCTGATCCATTAATGGACCTGCCCATTAAGGGAAGATTTGTAGGAAGATTAGGGAAGATTTGTAGGAAGGTCCACAACTTTTGTTAAGTTTCTAATGAGTCACTGGTTCTCAAGTTTTGTGATGCCCTCTGGATCTAAAAAATGTATAAATACTCTGAGGGTGAGGTTTTACTTTGAGGCTTACTGACTGGAAGTGTTTTGTTTGGTCAGATGAGACTCTGGGAAGTCTCTAAAGAGTCCCCCATGATTTTGAAAACACAGATATTGCTGCTTCTTTTTCTGGCAACTATGTGTGTGTGTATGTGTGTGTGTGTGTGTGTGTGTGTGCGTGTGTGTGTGTGTGTGTGTAATGGTCATACAGTTGGATCTGTCACTTGTTCTATGATGTATATATTGCTTATGTTAGAGAGTTGGAAGTCATGACTGTTGATTTGTACTTCTCTGTATTTTCTCTGAAGTTCAAGGTGCTGACTTTTTCTCCAAAGTAAGTGAATGATACATGTGCTTGATGAAAACAATTGCTGACCCCTCAAAAGTTGCCCTTCTTTTCAGAAAAGCAGATCAAAAAACCTGTGATAGCAGGCCCCTTGTGTATGTTGGGGTGCTTACTGTTATACTAAGAGAATTTAGTTCATTAAAAAATTGAAAGGGGAAATTTTATTAAATGCAACAAATATAACAAATTATCAATCAGAAGTCAAGAAAGGCAAAAAACTGAAGCCAGCAATTTTCTTTTTCTCAAAGAACTGTAGAGTGATACTAAAGGCAACATGACATAGTAGATGTAGTATTACCTTTGGAATCAGAATCAGGTATGATTTGGAGTCTTGTCTTTGAAAACTTGTTGTGTGACCTTTATTGCCTCAGGTAACTTCCTAGCATTTACCTACTAATGTCTGTGATCTATGTCGTGGAATTTCAAAAATTCCACACAACTGCCATACAACCTTTAAAGTTGTGTATCTCCTCAAGTTTCATACCAAGGTGCAAAATAATGCCTAAAGGCACTGCCAAATTTCAAAGTGCTTTCTGAGTCATCAAGGGACAATATAATGTATTCAATATTACTTCCATTTTGATGTTAACATTGAAATCTAATTATTTTGAGAATTAGCAGAGGTATGTTCTACCTCTGATATCCAGGCTGTTCAGTTAAACATAATGTAGCATACCATGTTTCTACTCTTCTTTATAATTAGGAATTCAGTATGATTTCATCCAATAGAATCACTATGAAATCTTGAAAACAAAACAAAATCAAAGTATTGGACGTGCTATTAGAAAGTCAGATTTCAAGTTCTCAATTGAGACATTACTAGCTTTGGGAGATTAAGAAAGTAAGCCCCAGAAACCCAGTTTCTCCATCTGTAAACTGGACTTAATAATATTCATACTATCAACTTCAAACGATTTTTGTGAGAATTGGATGAGACAATATAGTATATATAAGCTTAAAGTGCTAAATATCAGAAATCATTATAATATTAAAGAGATGACATTGAGCTAAAAGACAAATACATCTGTTAGTGACTGGGCTTGTATAGGTTCTATTTTGCTAAGTTCACAAATAAAATGTGTTGTGAAATACAGGAAAAGGAATAATTATTAGAGGCACATTGATAAAGAACAGGTAACTAGTAATTAAAATGCTGATAATTTAGCACTAAGTCAAATAGTAAATATAAAATGGCATTATACAGTACTCTACATGCTATATCAATTTGACCTTTTCCCCCTCCAGAACTGTCCTTTAATCAATGGAAGGAAACTTATACACCACTGATAAAATTCAAGCATCTTTTCTGCTGATCATATTTATAGAAAATCACTTGGGGAATGGTGAGGTGAAGTTTCTTGCCCAAGGTTGTCCATCTAATGTTTGTCAATGGTAGGTCTTGGACTGAGGTAATTGCAAAGTGTTTCTCCTACACACTCTATCAGAAGACTTCTCAATTTCAATATGTTGTGGATAGTAGAAATGTAGGGTGGAGAAAAAGGTAAGCATTTTATTTAAAGATTCTAAACATCCTAAGAAGAAGCACAATGTAATAGAAAGAGTAGTGGATCCCAAGTGAGAAGACCTTCATTCAAATACCAATTCTTTCACTATCTGTGTTTAAGACATTTGACTTCTTTCATCTATTTATTGTATTTAATAAAGGAGTTGAACCAGCTTATTTCCAAGGCCCTTTCCAGATGATAATCAAGATACAAAAGCTATCATTCTAAAAACTGAGTTATGCAGATCTCATATGCCTTCCCTCTTACCCTCCAAATATAGTATCAATCAAAGTAGTTTTAGCAATATATAAATAATAGTACATTTTTTCAAGCACTCTATTTTGCAAACTCAGTTTCAGAAAAAAAATGAGAACATGATACAAATGAAGTCAATCCTATTTTTCTATGTTTTAATAAGCTATTTTTTTCCTACTCCTTATGAGAATTTCTTAATATTAGAAAGGCAAAATACCAAGTAGCTAGAGTTGGGAAAAATCTCAACAGTAGGAAGAAATCCATTAAAGAGTGTTGACTGTACAGTAATACAGAACTTAGTGGTAAGCATATTTCTTAGCCTTAATCCCAGATGGCCTAAGTTTTTAAATACTAAAAGTGCGATGAATAATTTAACACCACCCTAGGAGATCTTTATTAATTAACATTAGAAACAGTTACACGAAATTTTATTCTCAGACAGAAACACAATCATGGGTTTACCTCTTCTTTTGAAAAAGTGACATTGTTCTGGAACATGACACATGAAAGAAAATTAGGAATATAAAATAAAAATCTCGAGTTTTTTTAAAGTCAGTGAAGTTTTGCATGAGCTCTTATTTTCACTATTTCTCCTTCCTTTGAAGTGTCAGTAGGCTGAAATATATGCAACTTTAATACCATTACACCTTCTCATTATTTATAGAAGAGGGCGTAGTGCTTTATATGTTGCACTGGGATGAAGGAATCGGAATCTTCTGCTAGTGTCCCACTGATTCACAGCTTGACGAAAAGTGGTTCCCATTAGGGAAATTTATTTCTGTTTATCAGGTCAAATTGAGTTATTTTTAGAATCATAGAATTTAGAGCTAGAAATGATCCCAGATATCATTTAATACAGGGGTTCTTAATCTGGGGTCAATAGATAGATTTCAAAAGGGTATTGTTGATGGGAAAACATAATTTGTGTCTTTTTAAATAGCTTTGAAGGAGAGATATCCTGGCAAATATTTTAATTACTGGTTTTCTGAAAAACAAAAATAAATATAGGACATACTTTCAATTTAATCTGCATTATTTACTTTACTCTCTTGTCTATACAATTAAAAAGAAAATATAACAACTCCTAATTTGTAATATTTGTTTATTTCTGAAATATAAATGTTCACTCTGAAAATTCAAATGTATATATACGTATCTGCACATGTACACTACATATAAGTACATGTGTGTATCTGTATATATATTTGTATATTATACATATATGCATGCATGCATGTGTGTATGTTTGTACATATGTATGTATTTCGATCAGAAACCAGCATAAGAAATGCCTTTAACTAAAATTTAGCATTTTCTTCAATTATGAACATAAGGCAACACACTAACATTAGGCATCCTCAAACTGCCAAAGGACACAACACAAATAAGATTAAATTCCCCTCATCTAACACAATCCGTTTATTTTATCTTACACGCATTTTTTATCTATCCTTCTCAATATTCTCCCCTATTTCAAAAACAACAGCCAACAAAACATAATAAAAAATACCCATGTAGTGAACAAGTATAATTCAGAAAAACAAATTCCTGCATTGGTCATGCTGTATAACACACATCCTTCTTTGTATAAAAGTGTTTATTAACTCTCTTTAGGAAGAGGGATGTATGGGTAGTTCAGTACTACCTCCGGTGTGAGGGCTGCTGAGTCTTCACATGGCTGCTTTCTGCCTTTGGAGTCCACCTGCCACCCAAATCTCACCTGTGACTCTAAGAAGCTGGAACATATGCAATGGCCACACCCTGGTAAAATGTTTTTGGTAGAGTGGCTAAACTAAGTTGAGGATAACCAACAACCCTGAGACCCACTGCTGACTTAGGGGAGTATCTACACCAAGTATACAAAGATACTTCCCCACCCTCCAAGAATGAGCAGATGGAAATACTTTGTTCCAATGGATCATGGAGTCAGAGGATGGAAGTACTGTGGAGAGCTGAAAGCTTAGTTAGACACTGAAGATGCTAAGGTAATCTCCCACATACTGAGCCATCATCATTCAATTTGCTTTTGTCTTGCCATTGGACTCTGAAGTCTTTGGCAGCTCTGCATCATTTAAATCCAGTTGATGCATGAGTCAGAAGATATCACCCATACCATTTTAGTATTTTTACCTAACTCAAAATCCTGTGGCAACAGGTAAATGACAAAGCAACACATATGGATACACTGGTAGCTGTAGTCACAATACTGCATGCAGGTGGCCCAGGCCATACTGTCATCTTCTCACTGGACTGAAAAAGCAATAAGATTCAGCAACCCTTGGGTTCCTAAGCAGCCTTTTTAAGGACCACACTGCTCATTTCCTGAAGTGAGGAAGGGGTAAGAAAAGGTGAGGTAAAAATTGTCTACCTCATCTAACCCTGGCCTTCTTACCATGGCAGATGGGGACTCTATCTTGTGATCAAAACACACACACACACACAAATATACAAAAAAAAATCAAACTTCTGTGAAGATGATTCCACTCACCATCAGTATATGGAATGGGTGCAAAGTTATGGACAACATGAAATCCAGTAGATTTGAAAAATGAATAGCTCCTGTTAGGAGAGAACTCAGCAGGTATCTGAAACAAATAGTAGCCTTGAGTGAAACAAGGCTAGCAAATGAACGCCTGCTTACCAAAGTTACAGCTGGCTACACATTTTTTCTTGAGTGACCACAGTGAAGGGGAGTACCATATAGGGAAATAATAGTGGAAAGAAGAGATATGGGACAGAGAAAAACAAAAGGGAGGACAGAGTAAGGAAGGCAGTGGTCAGAAGGAAAACAGACTTAAGAAGGGATGAAAAAGAGAAATAAGGATAAATGGAAGAAAATAGGATGGAATGAAATTCACAGTTAGTAATCATAACTGTGAACACAAATGGGAGGAGCTCACCTATAAAACAGAAGCAGATAGCAGAATGGATTAGAAATTAGAATCCAACAATATATTCTTTACAAGAGAAACACTTGAAACAGAAAAATACACACAGAATTAAAATATAGTGCTGGAATAGAATCTATTATGTTTCAGTGGATGTAAAAAAAAGCCAGGGGTAACAATCAGGATCTCAAAGAAAATAAAAACAAAATAGTCCATAATTAAAAAAGGTAATCAGGGAAACTACATTTTGATAAAAGGTACCATAGACAATGAAGTAATATCAAAAAATTGCAGCAAGTTTTTCTTTTAAAGGCTTCATTTCTCAAATATATAGAGAATTGAGCCAAAATTATAAAAAATAAGAACCACTCCCTGACTGATAAATATTCAAAGGATAGAAATAGGCAGTTTTTAAAAGAAATAAAAGTGATTTATTTTCATATGAAAAAAATTCTATTAGTCATTATTGACTAGAGATATTCAAATTGAAACAACCTGAGGTAACACCCTAACCTTATCAGAAATGACATATGCTTGAAGGGAGGAGGAAAAATAAGTACACTAATAAACTATTGTTGGAGTAGTGAACTGGTCCAACTATTCTGGAGAACAATTTGGAATCATGCCTAAAGGACTATACAAGGGAGCATACCCTTTGACTCTGCAATACTACCACTAGGTCTGTACCTCAAAGAAATCAAAGCAAAAGGAAAAGGACATATACATATATGCATACACAAATATACACACATACACACACAAATATTAGTAACAGTTCTTCTTGTGGTGGCAAAGAATTGGAAAATGAATGGATGCTCATTATTTGGGGAATGACTGACCAAACCACGGTACATAATTTTGATGAACAAATCATGGCACATAATTTTAATGGATTATTTTTGTGCATTAGAAAATGATGAGGAGTATTATTTCAGGAAAAATATATGGTAATATTTATATGAACTGAGGCAAAGCAAAGTTGGAATAACTAGGAAATCATTGTCCTGAGTAACAACATATTGTAGTGATGATCAACTGTGAAACACTTGGCTACTCATATTAACACAAATATCCATGATAATTTCAAAGGACTCAAGATGAAAAAAATGCTATCTACCTCGAGACAGAGAACTGATGAATTCTGAGTGAAAATTGAAACATAATTTTCTTTGGTTTTGCTTGTGATATAGATAATATGGAAATATTTTTGTATCATTTCACGTAGGTAATTAATATAATTTTTCTTACTTTCCCAGTAAGGGAGGAATGATTGCAAGAAGAGAATTTGGAACTCAAAATTTCAAAAGAAAATAGTATTAAAATGAATAAGTATTTTTTTAGAAATTAAAACATCTTTTTTAAAAACCCTTTCAATGGGTTGAGCAAATAAGAAAAGGAAATGTGTCTATAAAATTATATTTTTTCTTTACATTCTGTAAGCTCTATTTATATTAATTTCCTATGAACTACCATTAAAAATTACCATAGAAACAGTAAAACAATAGGGCTTACCTAGTACAAAGTAAACTGCAAGTTAACCCCCACTTATCCACGTGGGTAAGAGAAAACTATTGAATAACCAACACGCGCGCACACACACACACACACACACACACACACACACACACTAATCTCTATTTGCTATGCTTGAGTTGTTTCCAGTTGTATCTGACTCCTGACCTCATCTGGGGTTTTCTTGGCAAAACTTTGAGAGTCATTTGCCGTTTCCTTCGCCAGATGATTTTATAGGTAAGGAAAGTGAAGCAAACAAGGTTAAGTGAATTATCCAGCATGACATAGTTAATAAGTGTCTGGGATT
The DNA here is from genome assembly GCF_028372415.1 of Notamacropus eugenii. NCBI lineage: Eukaryota > Metazoa > Chordata > Mammalia > Diprotodontia > Macropodidae > Notamacropus > Notamacropus eugenii. The sequence continues at coordinate 144,049,988 of NC_092874.1, read as the reverse complement.
AGATTTGAACTCTGGAAGATGTCTTCTTGATTTCAGGCCAAGAACTCTATTCACCACTTCACCTAGCTATCTCAAGTTCCATTACTCTCCCAGTCTTAATATTACATGTTCATGAAAATACCACTCTATAATATAGCTTCCGTTCAAGTTATATAGTAGAAACTAACATGCTATCTCTTTTTTGGTGATTTGTCCAACATACCAGGATGAGTATTAATTAGAGATCTTTAAGCAAAGGATATAGTTAAACAAGGCTCAAAACTGTATAAGTCTTGAGTTCAAATCACCCTCATTTTTAGTAGGTACAACATTGAAATTAGACCATTCAATTTATAAGAACTTGATAGTCTTGTTAAAAGTCAAGAGGAAACCATGAGGATATAAGGTAGCTTCAAGGTCATAGATTTACTTGATGCACAGTCAACCTTGACAAAGAAAGAGTTAAGAATATTTTTCTTTTGTTTAATTATTAGCCTTATGAAAATTAGTGCTATACTTAAGCCCTTTAAACTCATACTGAAAAGTTAACTTGGGACTCAAAATGCTATAGAGGGAGCCCCAAAGTCAATGAATATTCCTTAATGTAATTCACTTTATTTATGCAAAAAAGCTTTTTATCTAGCTGAGCTTTTGATTTTCGTTAAAGATCATCCTTTTCTCAAATGCTTTACTCTTCTAAGTCCTCATATGGTGTTGTAGGGCTGTGTACAACAATCTAAATATCTTGAACAGCTTGGAAGATGGGGAATAAGATGAGATCGGCATTGAAAAAGAAGAGTGAACTGAATTGCATGGAAGGCAGAGACCAAGTCATATTGATCTTGGTTTCTTCTGTTACAACTGGGACACAGGAGGCCCATAATAAATGTCTGCTGAATGTGGACTAATACTAGTACTAAAAAAACTAAGTTTTAGATGGTCACTAATACCCCATAACAACTTTTCAGTAATGATGATAAACTATTTCTACTATAAAGTGAAAGGTTTTTTTTTTTGCTTTCCCCAAACCATTTGAGCATTATTTGCCAAAGATCTTTGTTTTGCCACTTAGATTATATGCAGATTTTTAGTTAAACCTATTTTCACACTGAGAAAATTGTTTCATACATTCTTTTTTTGAGCAGAGAGAGCTTAGGTGGGGCAAGTGGTAAGTAAAAGAAGGAGGACAGGGTGAGTGATGTGCTGTTATGTTTTTTTCCATGTAGGAAATTCCTGGTGAGTTCACCTCCCTCTTTCAATGCAGATTGGCAATTTTTTGTAGAAGTTATAGTCATAAGAGAAATGCCTGGAGAACTCAACATGTTAACTTACTTGCCCAGGATTATAAAACTAGAGGTGAAATTTGAACTCAGATAACTCTGACTACAAGGATAGCTTTCTGACCATTATGGTGTGTTCTCTCTCTCTCTCTCTCTCTCTCTCTCTCTCTCTCTCTCTCTCTCTCTCTCATATTCATACATCAGAAAATCTACTCTGTTAATGTGTTAATGTTCATGTAGATATAGCCTCTAAGGAACAACAAAATTGGAAAAATAAAAAAAAAATGTTTTCTTGTCCTTAGAGGTAGCTAGGCAGCATTGTAGAAAGTGACTGGAGTCAAGAACCGTTGAGTTTGAATTCTACCTCAGACACTTACAGCCCTGTGACTCATGGCAAGTCATTTAGGCTCTTTCATTATCATTTTCCTCATCAGTAAAATAGAGATAATAATAGTTCTTGCCTCACATGACTGTTGTGAAGATCAAATGGTATTATATGTGAAGCATTTTGCAAGCCTTAAAGCATTCTATTAATCCTAGCTACGATTGTTATTAAATCTTTATAATGTTAGAATATCCCTTCAGGTCCTGCTACAAGATTCAGTGGAATGTGTAGACTCACTGAATGCTCTCCTTTGAAAAGAAGGATGAAGTTTCTCATCTACCATTAGTAAGACATGAACATACAATTGTTTTCCCAGTTTCTTACCTGGTACTTCTTGTGACTAAGGTGACTCATTTGTTAGACAGCTGGGTACGGTCAGGGGCCAAGCTAAGCAGCTTGCATGCGGACAGAGTTCATGACCTTATTCTCATTAACTCTCCACTTTAACCAGCTAAGTTAACCAGCCATAGACTAAGTGACACATTGATGCAGCCATCATGCTTTGTGGGGAGGCTTAGTGACAGGCATTTTAAGCCTCAAGGGCCTTTTCTTCCTTCTCATTTTCTTGGCTCATCCTTCCCTCGGTGTTCCATTTGAATGGGGGCACATACTCTGTTTATGCCTTATAAGCAATAAGAAATCTTAGGTCCAAACTGGAAATAGTGCAGTTATATTCATGTTTTTTCTTTAGAAGTTCTTGAATATATCTTGTATGAACTAATGAACAGTGAAATTGTCAATTTGAGTAGCTGACTTGGTAAATCATTATAAAACTACTTCCTCACCTGTTTTCCTTACTTTTCCACAAAAACTAGTGTTTTGTTTTGGTTGCAGTGAATTTTCCAGATCATGAATTCAATTTACTGTATATGATATATAAGCCAATAGAAAACACCTCTATAAAGTTCAACTTCATTATGATAAGCATCATCAGAGTGACAAAAAATTATGATCAGGATTACATTTATTCTTAATATTTCCTCTCTTCTCCTACAAAAAGTACTTTTTCATGTTTAGAGAAAAAATATTCTGCTATTATTACATTACTTTAAAAGAAACCATCTGTCTTGTCATTTGACACATATTCTCTTGATCCACTTTGCACCTTTAACTTTCCAAGTTAAAGATCTTCCCATCCATATAGCCCTCAGGTAAAACCCATTAAGGGAAGCTTGATTGGGGAAGCTTGCTCTATAAGAAAGCCCACACTTTTTGTTAATTCAAGAGGCACTGGATCATGAGGGTCATGCCCTCCAGCTCTGAAAAGTATTTATATATAGATCTCTCTCTCTCTCTCTCTCTCTCTCTCTCTCTCTCTCTCTCTCTCTCTCTCTCTATATATATATATATATATATATATACATATATATATATGTATATACATATATATATGTATATATATATATATGTATATACATATATATATATATGTGTATATATATATATATATATATATATATATATATATGTATATATATAGCTGTTAAGGAGCCCTCTGGCTTTGAAAACCAAGACACTGCTGCTTCTCTCTGGCAACAATCTATGTGTGTAATGATCAGACAGGTCTGTTGATCTGTGTTGTATGTCTTGCTTATGGTCAGATAGTTAGAGGCCCTGTCTGTGGGTCTTTATTTTTCTGCTTGTATTTTCTCTGTCAGTACATGTGGTTGAAGAAGATTGTTGACCCCTCAAAAGTTGCTTTCCTTTCAGAAAAGCAGATCTATGACCCTGTACAGCAGGCCATCTTGGCTGTGTCAGAGTACATGCTTCTACAGTATCTCATCTTATTAACAAGAGTGATGTGACCTATGCCTTTGTAGTAGGAAAAAAAGAGGCCTACACAATAAACTATACAATTAAGAACATTTTTTTACTCTTGTCAGCACAATGAGACAAATGTTGAAAAGACAGTGAAAAGAGTGTTACATGTTGAGTCAGGAAGATGAGTTAAAATGGTTCTCTCAATACTTACTATTTGACTTCATGGGTAAGTCATTTATCCTCTCTGAGCTTCAATTTTGTCATCTATAGAATGGACAAAATCCTACTTATATTACTTAATCACCACTCTGCAGCTTGCAAAGAGCATGCCGTGCTGGGCTTAGATATTTCATCTCTTGAACTTCTGTCCTGGGGATCCACTCTACTCATTGTTGACTGTGTCACCTATTTCCCACAGGCCCTACTCATGCTTCCTATTAGTCATTACTGCCCAGTCATCTTCTTGTTGACTCTTCCCAGTTCTGGAACAATGGTCAAGTTAGTTATGCCATTGCTTGTGGTAGGGTTATGTCAGTTTACTCACATATGACCAAACTTGTCATGCTGGAACTTTCAGATCAAAGAGACCTGACCTTGGCAACAGCTTCCTATATGGGTTCTCTCCCACTATTAGACTTTCAGCTCCTTGAGAGCAGGGATTCTCTTTGCTTTTTTTTTAAAGCACTTAGTACTTGACTTAGTGACTGATACATACTAAATGTTTTAAAATGTGTTTTATTCATCTTTCATCACACGATGATTGTGAAGCTGAAACTAAAGGGTATGTCATTATTTATTTATTATAAATTTAATAGAAATGCATTTTTAACATTGACAGCTGATATATTGAATGCTTGCTTTGGCGGGAAGGAAGGAAGGAAAGAAGGAAAGAGGAAGATGAGAATTAGTTGGTTGCATGATTCAAGAATGAAATATTTGAGGTACAAGGAAATTCTCAGAATTAAAATTCTATTTAAGGGTTCTTTTAGTGAACCACTGCTCAGAGTAAAAGTTGAATCTTTTTCAGACTTTCTTAACCTTTTAGCCCTTGTGCTGATCAAATTAAAATCATGCTGTCAGTATTAAAACTCAACTAGCAGCAGAGAAAGAGAGAGAGAGAGAGAGAATGAATGAATGAATGAATGAATGAATGAATGAATGAATGAATGAATATGGGCCCCATGTTCCTTCATCCTCCCTCTACATTCTCATCATTGTCTGGCTAGTCAAACTGAGATCTAAACCAATTGATTAAAAAAATGACAGGTAGTAGAATTATCTCTTCAATTTTAAGAATTAGAACCTTGAACTAAACAAAAGACTGGCCCCTTTGTGTTCCCCCTCCCTGTTCCCCATGTCTCAAGTCCTAAAATATTGTTTCAAGTAATTCTGGGATGACAGCACCAAGTTCATTTAGCACATACATTAAGAGATGTACACAGTCTTTCACAAAGGTCATTTATGGTGCTAGTGCTATTTTGTTTGTTTGTTTTTAATTAAATTTCTGGAGAAGGAAGGAAGAGCAAACTCAGAGACAAAGAAATAAGAATTGTAAAGTCACCATAGAGCTACAGAAAGGGTGAGGATGATATAAACACCTATTATGTACAGGACATTGTGTGAAATCCTTTACTAACTTTATTTCATTTGATCATCACAGCAATCCTAGGAGGTAGATGCTATCCTTATCTTTATTTTACAATTCTTGTATTTGAGGGAACTGAGGCAGAAATAGTTTAAGTGATTTGCCCAAGGTCACACAGCTAGTGTCTATGGTTCTATTTGAATTCAGGTCTTTCTGACCCAAAGGCCAGGGCTCTCTCCACTACACCACCTAGCTGTGTCAGTGTTTTAAATAAAGAGCATACACACTATAAACTATAGGCCAATGATTTTATTTCTCTTTCTGGCAAATTTCTACAATGTACTTTTAATGAACATCAAAAAAAAAAAAAAAAAAAGAAAGAGGAAATCACACATCAGCATAACTAGACCAAGATGAGGCTTTGCAACATTAACTTCATTTCTTATTTTGATAATGTTACTGACCTGATAGGTTTAGATATTGTATGCCTAAATTTTAATGAAACATTACACAGTCTATTTTTCTGAGAAACCACATGAAATGTAGCCTTGACCAAAGTGAAATTAGAAAGAGTTAGAACTAGATGAATGTCTTGACTCAATGAATATGTCTTAATAGTTGAATGTTATTTTGAAAGGACATCTCAAGTGGAACTGTAGGTAACTCAGTAACATAATGGTAGAGCACGGGACCTAGAGCCAGGAACACTTGAAATTCAAATTCTGCCTTTGACACCTACTACCTATATGACTCTGGGCAAGTCACTTAACTTCTTAACAGAGGCACTTAACTTCTTGCCTCTGTTTCCTCATCTGTAAAGTAGAGATTATAATAGAACATACCTTCCAGGGATGCTGTGAAAATGAAATGATAAATAAGTACTCCACAAATATTAATATTTTATATATTTCATCATTAACCAAAATGTTTACTAACTACAGTTAGTACCCCAGGGATTTATACTTTAATTCATACTATTTAATACCTTTATTAATGATTTGCATGAAGAGATAGAAGGAATGCTTATCATATTTATAAATCTCACATGGCTAGAAGAAATAGTTAACAGGAGTCTTTAAGTTAGAATATTGAGCTAAATCAACTAATATGACATTTGGTAGGGAACATGTAAAGTTATATATTTTTGACTAAAACACTCAATTAACATTGATAGTTGGTGTATTGAATTTTATATTTTATATTTTACATGATATGTAAAAGATGAGGGAGGTATGATTAGACAGTAGTTTGTCTAAAAACAGTCCAAGGATCTTAAGGAACTGCAATTTCAACATGAGTCAGAAGTGTGAAATTAAATAGGCAAGCTAATAAGACCATAGCCTTCATAACAGATACAGAGTATCCTAGACCAAAGAAGAGACAGAGCCACTGCCATGGTAAAATTCCATAGGGAAGACTATGTTGAGTTCTGGCTACGATAGTTTTAGATGGACATTGACATTCTAGGTAGCTTCAAAAGGAGAGCAGCCATGGTGGTATACATTTAGAACCTTGGGTCCATTGTAAATGAGGGTTGGTTGAAGGAATTGGAAATGCTTATTTGGGAAAAGAGAAGACTTTGTATAAACATGATTACTGTCTCTAAGTTTTTGAAGGGCTATAAATATGGCACAAGAATTAGTTGTTGTTGTTTTCTCCTTACCCTCTGAGGGAACAACTAGGAGAAGCGCCTAGAAGATGAAAAGAATCAAATTTAGGTCTGATGTAAATCATAACAATTAGAGCTAATCCAAAATGGAACGGGCTGCCTTTGTAGGTAATCAATTTGCCCTCATCTGAGACTGTCAGGTAAACATTCTGAATTATCACTTGCCTGGAATGTTGTAGTGGTATTCTTTTGCAGCTACAAACTAAATTAAATGGCTACTGGTGTCCATCCTCTCATTCTGCAAATTGTCTAATGAGATACTTCAATGCAACTTGGGTCCTCCGGATGTGGCTATTTCCTTTATTGGTGCAGCTAAAAATCTATGCATGCCTCATCACTTTGTGTGACTCCTGTCCATGATCTTCCATAGAACACTCACAGAGATCCTACTCCAGGTACCAGGGGCTTTCTTCTAGTTCATAAGTCATGGTAGGTCATAGTTAACATATTAAAGACCAGAATTTGAAGACTGGTAGGAGATTTAAAGACATTAAAGTCTGAAAGTTCCCATAACCCAATTTACAAATGAATAAACTGAGGACCAAAAAAGGCTATAAATTAATATAATTTCATTTATGTTAACAAAGCTACCTCCATCATTTTCTTAAGAGCGATTATACTTCTGTTCCAAGAACAAAGATTTATGAAGTAACTTAGAATCTTTCTAGAATAAAGGTACAATTCAGTGAATGTGCAATTATTTCAGTTAGGTTTCCCAATTGGATACTTAAAGTAGTTAGTGTATTTGCATGCTTAATTAAGCATAATTTATTTTAAAATACTCTAATATCAAAGCACTGTGGGATGCATTTGATGCTTAAATTATTCTTTTTGGAACTTTTTATTTCTTTTCATTTCCTTTGCATTCCAAAGTAAATTTAAATGTTATAGAATTAAAGTAAAATCGTTGGGTAAAGAGCACCAAACAGGAAGAAATCAAGTATAAAGTTAAAAAAATAAATTAAAACAGAAGAGCATTAAAAATCAATTAAACAATCTAAGGAAAACACGTTATCCAAGAGAGGCTCATTTTTTGATGCAGTATTATTCATACAGTAAATACAAATGACAGTGGAATGCAGAAGACAAATGGATTCAGGAAGACATAAGTTCAGGTCCTGTAATTAACATTATGAGCTTTGTGACCTTGGGTAAGTCATTTAACCTCTTGGTGCCTTATTTTCCTTCTCTTTAAAATGAAGATAACAGCTTCAGAGTACCCATCTCAGCATCTATTTGATCTTAAATAAAGAATACGTGTGCATGTGTGTAATGCTTTGCAGATCACAATTATATATATTTCAGCTACTATTACTGTTAAAATTTAATTCTATCCTTAACAGTCAGTTGGCCTTGAATAAAAGCAATTTGTTGCATAAAGAGAAGAGTAAGGACAGAAGTTTAATAGCTATTTTTTTTATCTTGAACAAGTCACTTGAGTTTTCTCACCTATAAAATGAGAGACTGAACTTCATCATCATTAAGGTTCCTTCCGTCTACTTGAATTACTGCTAACGAAAATTCTTTTCTTGATTAAGTTGGTGAAAATGAATTATTTTTGTTTTTTCCCTTCCCTTGGCAACTTGGTTTGGGGTCTGAAGCCTTGTGTTTTCTTTAGCTCATTTTCTTTGGCTATAGAATGAGAAGTCAGAATAAATATCTCTAAAACTGGGTTCTTATATTCAGCTAAAGATCAGGACTTTGGTGATTGTCATTTGAATGATCTAACTCAGAACTGAAGTATGAATTTATCTTTGCAGGAACCTAAATATGTATTGAACCTCCACTTGCCTAGCACATTTTTTATCTTCTCCAGAATTAAGGGAAACAAAAGAGAGATGTGCTCTTTCCCAGTACAGACAAAATCACATTTGGGATGGTGGATTTGAAAATTCTGAAAGCACTTAAGTTGGAATGAATATTATCATGAATACCCAGAAACATTTCTAGTAACCACATCTCTGACTTCCTGTAGAAAAATCCTAAATGGAGACTCCCTTTCTTTATAAATGGCAGTTCTGTGTCTGGATCTTCTGCAAGATTTAGGTCATACCATAAAATTAGACTGAATTTGGCTTTTGGACTTTGTTCTTAGTCTTCTTTTGGCTCACCATGCCTGCAAAACTTAATGGAAACTAAATTCATATGAAAGCTACATAAAGAATAGGTGACAACTATAACATGGAGAAGGAAATTTGTCAGATAATTAAGGGCATTATGGTAGCTCTTTTTAACTCCTGTTAACGTATGCCAGTATGATAAACAAATTATTTATATTAGAATCAGTGGAAGGATTAAAAATGGAGCTATAAAGACATATATACTTCTGTATTCCTAGAAATAACATTTCTCAGAGAGGAAGAGTATAGACATACAACAGATATAATTTCTTACTTATAGTCTGAACACCCTGAATAAACTGGATAAGTCACTCATTCTCTTATGAATTTGTTGCCTAATGTATAAATGGAAAAATCTTGAGATGGGACACACACACACACACACACACACACACACTCACACATATATATGACAATGCATCTCTGTACAAGAGTAACAGCTATTAAAGCACCTAGATGATGTTTTCAGTAAATGAGTCTAACTGGGCTTCTGAAAGCATTGAACACTTATTTGATGCTCAGAAAGAAAACAATAATAATAAATAGGCCAATCCATGCCTTGAAATGTGGCTACTTTCCTTCCAGGTGGCAAGAAGCCAAGGCACTTGATCACTTTAATTATAGGAAAAAAAGGAGCACTCAGAAATGGATTTTATGTTGTCTTTACTCACAGACCAGATCATTACAGTGCTGAGGCTGTTCGTTGAGTTTTAAGCTATGGTAAGCACTTTGGTGAGCTTCAATAATTCTGTCACGTCACAAGGGTGATATCCTCGAGTTCAGCTTTATGGCTGTCTGAAGTCCATGGGTGAAACTAATACGTAAGGTGAGTTTAAAATGACTATTTAGAATGGTAAGGACAAAACCTTCTTTCATAGTGTTCAGAACAGATCCACTTTGAGGATTTAACCACTAAAAAGTTTGACATGTAGATACTGCCTTAAATAGTGACACGAAATGCAACAATTGTGACGGGGATGATTAGTAATTTGTAGGACCTTCTACAATGTTGGCTCCCATGTTCTCTGGCTCAGTAGATTGGGGGAAAACCCTGATAATTCTTGTTATACAACTATAATGTGCTATTATATTGTCATTTCATAGAACCATACCTAGGATTCAAAATCAAGTCAGATTAGTAATATCATACTTTATAGAGAAAATGTTTAGCAAAAACATTAACAATTTTCTACACCCCACAAGGAGTATGTGACAGTTTCTCAATGACACCATCTATACCAATAATTGAGTTTTAGTTATGAGTTATAATAAAGTATAGGGAAACACTATCAAATGTAATGCATATTTTGGATAAATAAGCAATGTGTTAGCAAGACATTTCATGTAGAGAAAGACTTTCCTGACAATTATTTTTCCCTTCCTTATTTTAAGTATTTCTGCCCCACCTTACCAAACGTTATATTGACTTTGTATGTGTTTTAAATATACTTATCTCTATATGTGTTGTTTCTCCCTGGTAGAATTTAGGCTATTTAATGGAAGAGACTACTTTGGTTCCCAAGCACAGAGCACCTGGTATCTCGTCAAAACTTGACAAATACTTAATGAATTGAATCAAGTTGAATTAATTAAGTTTGTTGTGATTACCCTTGGAAGGTCAGACATAAAATTAAGGAAAGAAAATTATAGAGAGTGAGATATTAGATCAATTTAAGAGAGAGAGAGGGATAAGAACAAACTTCTTGATACTTAAGCTTGTCCAAAATAGAAGTTGTTGTGGGTTAGTTCAGGGAATAGTGAGTTTCATTTCAGCAGAGCTCTTTAAGCGGTAGTTACTTACGGTGAATGTGGTAGAGAAGATTTATGATTTTGGCAGGGTTTGAACTATATATCCTCCAAGTTTCTTTTTTACCTCTATAATTCTATCATTTTAGCTTTTCTCTTCAGCCAAAATGATAAAATAGATTATCCATATTCACATAGTCTTAGAGTCAAAGTAGAAACTAATTTAGCTGAGACAATGTTTTGCTTTTCCATAGTATCTCCATGTCTCTGTGGCTAAATGAATACTCATCACATGGAAGTGATCTCAGTAGTCATGTAATTCAACTCACATCTTAACCAGAATTCCCTCCCCATTGTCATATTTATTTATTCAATTCTAACTTTTCTCTTGACCTCTACTCTCATATCACAAATTGCCAATTGGAGATGTTGAACTAGATGTCACAAATACATCTCAAACTCCACATATCTAAAACAGAACTCATTATTTTCTTTTTCTTTCAACCCCTCCCCCTTTCCAAGTTTTCCTATTACTATGGAAGGTACAATCATTCAAAGCCCACGCTGGTTATTTTGATATCATCCTGTATTGCTCTAATATACTCATCACAAATATCCAGTCTATGGCCAAGTTTTGTTGTTTGTACTTTTACATTTCTAGTTTATATTCCTTTTTCTCTAGTAATACTGCCACCACCATGAATGTAGAGTCTGAATACTTCATACCTGAACTATTGCAATAGCCTTCTGGTTTGTCTCCTTGAAACAATCTGTCCCCATTCCATTTCATCCTTCACTCAACTTTTGAGCTAATCTTTCTAAAATGTTCATCTGAACAGGTCACCCCATTCTTAGTAAACTAAAATGGATTCTGATCACTTACAGGATAAAATTAAAGTATAAAAAATCATGTCTGTCTTTTTAAAACTTTCTCAACCTAACCCATTCCTAACTCTTCACTCTTCTTGTACTTTTCTGTCCTCCACATGTGTTAGAATCCAGCATTAAAGACCTCTTTGATGTTTCCTGAACACGATATTCAAGTTGTCAAATCTCATTTTTTGCTCTAGCTGTCCCCCATACTCAAGGCATTCTATCCCCCCTCAGCCTCCTATCTTCCTTTGCCTTCAAGACTCAGCTGTCATTTTATTTTCTTCACAAGGCCTTTCCCTGTCTCTCTCCATCAATTTCCCACACTGCTAATGCCCTTCCTGTGAGATTACCTCCAAATTAGTGTGTGTATATCTTTTATGTGTATAACTGTTTATATGTTGTCTCATCCTTTAGATTGTGAAGTATTTGAAGGTATAGCTTTTTTTTTTACTTTCATTTAAGCAGTTGGTGGTATAATGGTTAGAGTGTTGGGCCTAGAGGCATGAAGACTTTATCGTCTTACAACCCTGTTCAAGTCAAGTAATGTCTGTTTGCCTCAGTCTCCTTAACTATAAAACAGGGATAATAATAGCACTTGCCTCTCACACTTATGAGGAACAAATGAGAAAATAGTTGCTAAAAATGCTTCACACAGTGCCTAACAAATAGAAGTTGCTATTTTTATGCTTATCCCACTCCCCTTTCCTTCCTTCACCTTTTTATTTTTATCATTTGGCATATAGTAATAACTTGATCAATGCTTCTTAATATTGATTGTCTACAACATTACCATCAAGTAGTCACTCACCTTTGCTTAAAGACACAGATAGAGAACTTTTAAATAAATCCATTCTATCTTTGAATCAAGTTTGAATTTATTCTATGTGAGATCTATACATACAATAAATAAAAGAGGGTAAGTTGGGTTTAAACCCTGATTCTGAAATATACTAGCAAAAAGACCTTCAGAAATTCATTTAAACTCTCAGAAACCCAAGACATTTTATAACATTCTAAAATGCAGAAATGCTGCTGATCAGGATTGTTCAAAGGAATTTCCACAGATCTGGGAGTATTTCTGAATCTCATTTACATCAGTATCTTTGTTACTGTCGTCGTTCAGACATTTCATTCATGTTTGACTCTTTGTGACTCCATTTGAGACTTTTTTGGCAGAGTTACAGGAGTGATTTGCCATTTCCTTCTCCAGCTCATTTTACAGATGAGAAAACAGAGGCAAACCGGGTTAAATGACTTGCCTACGGTCACAAGCTAGTAAGTATCTGAGGTCAGATTTGAATTCAAGGAAATGAGTGATTTATCCAATATGCCACCTCACTGTCTCGATATTTGTTCACCTTTCTATTTATTTCCCTAAGTAACAGTGCAATGACATGAATCTTCTGAAACAAAAGTTTTCACTGATTTTTATTTCATGAAAATAGTAATACACTGAATGGTAATCTGGGGCCCTAAAATACTCGATGAGCCTTCCGAAGACAGGGGATTTCCAAACAAACAGCTATTCATTCAGTGCAAATCTCTGACATCACTTTTAGAATGCACTGATATAGGAAAATAGGAAGGAAACTGGAAACAGCCAATAGTAACCTGAATACTTGTGGAGATTTCTAAATGAAACTGAGACCTTATCATGAGAGACATAAAATCCACGTAATTTATAGAGGACAGCATAGAAATATGGAGATGGAGAATGAAAAGAAATTATGGGGGAAATGGGTATTGTTTTAGTTTCTTTTTTTAGCTTCTTACCAGAATCTACTTGGGCTATTTATGAACTTTAAAAAACATAAGAATTATTTAACTTATAATACGAGAATGGGTAAAAAAAACAACTTCCCCTCCCCTTTGAATCTTTAGAAGCATCATTAAATTGGATGAACCTTGCTCACTTCTAAAAAGTTAAAATGTTTGCATGGTACAGAGAATAACCTACAGAACGATTACCTCTTGGGAGAGTTTATTAGTTGTTGCCATGGCATTTGCATCGTATATGATCATGTGTACTATCTCTTGCTTCTTTAATTTCATTTATATCTTAAATCTCAATTAAATCTTAATTTAAATCATGAAATCTCATGATTTAGAATATTTGTAATGAATATGGGGGTGGAATGGGGGAGGAGCAAGGTGATTATGAGTTCAGAAAAAGAAAAAGCAAAAATAGATCTAATTAAGAGACTTACACAGGGAAACTATATTATATGAAAAGGTACCATAGACAATGAAGTCATTAATTTTAAACATATATGCACCAGATTCTATGGAATCCAAATTCTTACAAGAAAAGCTAAATAAGTTAAAGGAAGAAATAGGCACCATACTAGTGGGGACCTCAGCTTTTCCCTCTCAGAATCAAATACATTTCACACAAAAAAATAATAAAGAAGAAAGAAGTTAAGGAGGTGAATAGAATTTTAGAAAATTTAGACATAATAGACACTTGAAGAAAACTGAATGGGAGTATTCTTTCAGCTCCATAAGTCAACCTCAAAAAAACTGACCATATATTAGGGCAAACCTCATAACCAACTGGAGAAAAGGAGAAATATTAAATGTAACCTTTTTCAATGATAATGCAATAAAATTACCTTCAATAAGGTGCCATGGAAGCAGATTAAAAATTAATTAGAAAATAATCTAATCCTAAAGAATGAGTTCCAAAGATCAAATAATAGAGTCAATCAATAATTTCTTTAGAGGAAATGGCAATGAGACAACATAGCAGCATTTCTGGAATGTAGTACTTGGAGGAAAATTTATATTTCCAAACAAAAAAATAGAGAAACAACAGATTAGTGAATCAGGCATGCAACTAAAAAAGTAGAAAAATAAAGAAAAGAAAATCTTCAATTAAACAGGAAGTTTGAAATCCTAAAAATCAAAGATCGGATTAATAAGATGTAAAGTAAGACAATGAATAAACTAATAAATAAAACTAAGAGCTGGTTTTATGAGAAAAACTCAATAAAATAAATAATCCATTCCTTAATGTGATAACAAGCAAAACAAATTAAAAGTATAAAAATGAAAGTGGTGAATTTAGCAAAAAAAGAAGAAAAAATAGAGCACTTATCATGAGGCATTTTACCCAATTATACAAAAATAAATCTGACAATCTAAGTAAAATAGATGAATATTTAGAAAAAATAAATCATCCAGATTTAAAGAGGAATAGAATACTTAAAATAATCCTATTTTTAAAAAAGGAACAAATTTTAAATGATCTCCCTAAGAAAAAAAAATCCTGAGGACTAAATGAGTTCACAAATGAATTTTACGAAGCACTTAAAGAAAAATTGATTCCATTCATATAAAATCTCTTTTGAAAAATAGGCAAAGAAGGAATACTACCAAATTCCTTTTATGACATTAATATACTGCTAATACCTAAACCAGGAAGAACAAAAACAGAGAAAGAAAACTGTAGAACCATTTCCCTAATGAATATTGACGCAAAAAATTTAAATAAAATGGTAACAAGGAATTTAGAGCAATATAACACAAAGATCACACACTATGACCAGGTATGGTTTATACCATCAATGCAGAGTTAATTCAATTTTAGGAAAACTGTCAGCACAATCACTATCAATAACAAAAATCACATGATTATCTCAATAGATGCAGAAAAAGTTTTTTTTTTTTAACAAAATACAACACTAATTCCTATTGAAAACATTAGAAAGCATAACAATAAATAAAGCTTTCCTTAAAAACATGTTTAAATCCATTTAAAACTGTTAAGAAGCACTATCTGTAATGGGGATAAGATAGAAGCTTTACTGGTAAGATCAACCATGAAGCAAAGATGCTCATTATTCTCATTGTTAGTCAATATTGTACTAGAAATGCTAACTCTAGCAATAATACAAGCAAAAACTAATTGAAGCAATTAGAATAGACAATGAGTAAACAAAACTATTACTTTTTCCAGATGCTATTGCAGTATACTTAGAGAGTCCAAGAGAATGAACTAAAGAACTTGGTTGAAATAAGTAACAACTTTAACGAAGTTGCAGGATAAAGGATAAGCAAAATAAATCATCAGTATTTTTATACATTACTAAAAGAATGTCAAGCACAGAGAGAAAAAGAAAATCTATATAAAATAACTGTAGACAATAAAAATACTTGGGAGTCTACCTGCCAAATTAAACCCAGGAACTCTGTGAATAGAATTACAAAACCCTTTTCATACAAATAAAGTCAAATCTTAACAATTTGAGAAATATTATGGCTCATGGGTAGGACAGGTTAATATAAGAGAAATGACAATTTTACCTAAATTTTTAAAGTACTTAGCACTATAAGAATCAAATTACTAAAAACTTAATTATAGGTTAGAAAAAATCTTTAAAAAAATTCATCTGAAAAAAAGATAAAAAAATATGAAGCGAATCAATGAAAAAAAGGTGAAAGAAACTGATTTAACAGTCTTAGATATAAAAGTATTTCACAGTGATAATCATCAAAATAATTTGCTACTGAATAGGAGTGCATCAATGAAATAGATTACCTACACAATGTCCAGTAGTAAATGTGACACATAGTAATATAGTATTTGACAAAAACAAATTTCTAAGAGTTGGGAAGAAGAAATTACTATTTGACAAAAATTGCTGGGAAAACTGGAAAGCAGTTTGGCAGAAATTGATATTTAATTTAATAGACCAAGATCTCATACTCTGTAGTGAAATAAGGTCAAAATATGTGGATTATTTAAACATTAAGAGTGATAATATAAGCAAACTAATAGAGCATAGAATTATTTAATAGAATTATTTTTTCAGATATATGAATAAGTGATAAATTTACAAAGAAACAAGAGATGGAGAGTATTATGGTATATAAAATAGATAATTTTGTTTATATCAGATTAAAAAGTTTTTCCACATAAAGAACCAATGCAGTAAAGAATAGAAGGGAAACAAGGAACTGGGAATAATTTCACAGCAAATTTCTTTCCCAAATGCTTAGCTTCTCAAATATAGAGAAATGAGCCAAATTTATAATAATAACACAAGTCATTTACCAATTGACAAAAAGTCAAATAATATGAATAGCCATTTTTCAGAAGAAATCAAAGCAATCTTTAATTATATTAAAATGCTCTAAATCACTATTGAATAGAGGAATGCAAATTAAAGCAACTCTATAACCTCATGTTTATCACTTTGGAATTTGGATTTTTTTTAAAAAAGAGTTTTATAATATTTTATAATTAATAAAAATAAAAGAAAAATGTAAACTATTTAATAAAAATTATAGAAAGCATAGGAATAAATTGAACTTTCCTTAAAATTATAAGTATTGTCTGTCTAAAATTATCAGCATGAATTATCTGTAAAGGGGATAAGATCAATGATTTTCCAAAAAAAATTAGGGGTGAAATAAAGATACCCATTATATATTATCAACAAAACTCAGCAGGAAGAAAGAGAAATCCATGAAAGAAAGTATTCTAGCAGTACAAGATCTCAAACTGTTTACAAAGTAGAAGTCATCAAAATAATCTGTTACTAAGAAACAAAATGATGAATCAGCAGAATAGTTTATGTATACAATAGATTCACACTTTTGAGACAAGAGCTATTTGACAAAAATTGCTGGAGAACTAGAGAGCAGTTTGGCAGAAACTAGGTACCATATGACATCTTATACTATGTTCCAAGATAAGGTCAAAGTGGGTATGCAATTTAGACATAAAGGGTGATATCATAAGCAAATTAGGGAAGCACGAAATAAGGAAATTATAGGAAATATAGGATAATAACTTGAAGAGATACTAAGGCTTAGTTGAGGTTACCCCCCCCCCTTGGTCTGTAAGACTGGAAGGAAAATATTTGTAGAAAATAGAAAAGAAAGAAGTAAATAAGGAGGCACAGGAAAATATTAGAGGCAGAACACTTGTCATGATAATCTCCAAGTGATGTTATAATTAAATGGCATCCTTGCCTTACACCGCACAGGAGCACAATGAGGCTTCATTGTGGTATTGTGACAACATCTTGTTTTCAAAAACAATGCTTTTGAAAGAAAAGCTTTGATAGATTCTACCAAGGTAAAAACAGACTTCACATATACTCCAGGGGACAGATTTTACTGTTCAAGGATAAATCTAAATTTTTATGAAAAATAAAAGCATCCCTAGGGAGTTAATTAATAAGTGATGATTTCTTTTTAGCTACAAGGAACCATGATACTGTTAAGTATGCCAAACAGCAAATAGTTCTGAAAATTCCACTTTTATACCCACAATCTCAGGTTTTTAATTCCAAGGGTGGGGAAGAAGAAAGTGGTATGTTATGAATTAGTTTTTCAATGATAAACAAACAATAGAATGCTGCTTTTTTAAAAGACCAGTGATACCCTATATAAAAAATTGAATCATCTCAATACTAACATTTCCTTTATAAGAAAAATCAGAAGACATAAATAATTCAAATGAATGAATGACTTGTTCATAGGTTCACATCAAAGGAGTAGATTAAGTGAGAGAACTTAGTTGCCTTAGGTCAACCCAATGGTAACAAGGAAACCTCAGTAACTTGTGGTATGCCCATACTTTCCAGTGTCCACAGTGAGGATAAGGAAAAATAATCACCATATGCATAGCATCAGCCTATGTGCATTTTATGGTCCAGTGGAAAGAAAACTGAAGATGGAGTGCTGAATTTGGAATCATGGGACCCAAGCTCAAGCCTATCTTTATCATTTAATACTTTTATGAGGTGGAACATTTCGTTTAACTTCTCTTTTCCTCAGTTTTCTCATTAAAAATGAGGTTGGGCTTTATGACCTTTAAGTTTCCTTCTGATTTCAAATCTAGGATCCTGTGATCTGTGCCAGAAGATGAAGTGGAGGAATTCTAGGAAGAATTAAACACTATCCTCCAAACTAAGCCAACAGATGCCTTGATATTCAGTGGTTTCACTATAAAGGCATGTACTAAGAAGATTTGGTATCAAGGAATGAAAGGATTTATATATACCACTTGAAACTTTAAAATAATTGCTCACAAATCAATCCACACAGTAAAGTGTGTAAAATGCTTTGTCTATGTTACTTCATTTAAGTCTCATAACAATCCTTTGAGATATTGTGGGTAACATTATCCACATTTTAGAAATGAGGGAAATGAGGTACCAAAGTGGAAACAAGTGGCTTGCCTGTGGTCATAAAACCATTAAGTGTCAAAAGCAGTATTTGAAATGAAGTTTATTTGATTTAAAGAACAATAAAATATCCATCATGAAATGTTTCCCATTAAAGTATGAGGTATTTCCTCAAGAAAAGATCGAGAAGGTTTTAGATGTAGAAAATACCACACACTGCCTAAATACTTTATAAAACAATGAAAAGAAGGTGAAGGAAAAAAACAAACATGTAAGTGAGATGAAGATAGAGTAAGTCACAGAAGATCCTTAACTCTCACAGAAAAGGTTTTTTAAAATACCCTAAATAAAGTAATGATCAAGTAATCCAAAGACATCAAATCAATATTAAGTGCTTTCATCCAGCACAAGACTACCTACCCTCCTACCATCCCCATAACAGGAAGACTCCTGTTGTCTATCTAGAAAGGATCTTTTTAGAGAAGCCAGCATGAGTACAGGGAAATAGACTGAAATCCTACCAGCAAATTTACTAGCAGCACCTAAGGAGCACCCGAACTTTGCAAACACTGTGTTCTTGGGGGAAGGCAGAAGCCCAAAGATTTGTCATCAGAAAATTTTAGGGAAGGGCACTTTGAAAGCTAGGTTATCTCTGTTGGTTGTATAGCACAATATAAGTATAAAACAAATTTATCTTATGGTACATCTTAAAAATATTTAGCTTTTAAAAAGAGACCAGTGGAGTAAAATGTTAATGGTGGGACTGAACTTTTCAAACCAAAACATTACCCAGAAACTATTTAATAAACAACTCAAGTAGCATTGAATTTGAAACCAAAAATCTGGATTACTAACTAGACATGGTGAGTTTTATTGTTGTGAGGACATTCTATAAAGGACCTAAATTTTATTAAGGAATATTTTTCTTAAACAATGTTCTTGGACAAGAACATTGGTCATAGAGACATAGAATCATGAAACCTTGTGGATGAGACCCAGCATCACATAACTATTTGTTTGTAAACCTGATACTAGACCCTAATTCTTCTTACTCCATAGTCAATGTATTTTCCATTATAGTTCTTTTAATGTGCCGTGAAGTCAGGATATAATCTCTTTCCCTGAAGCCACATTGATGACTTGAAATAATTTCTTTTCCTGATCAAGCACATTTCTTAGAACATTATGTTGTTCATGGGATACTGTTTGAAGGACATAATATCCTTCTGTAAAGATATTCTCCTCCTAGGACATAACATTCTTCCCTAATAGAAGACTGGCTTTATTGTGCAATGTCTTTCTTTAATGAACCACTGATCTAATGATATAATTCATTTCCTTAATGGGAATGAACCATTTCTAAGATACTCAGTACCTCTTAGGAACACAGAGCCTGTCACTACAGGATGCCAAGCAATCTGACCAAATTCAGTTTTTGGTTATTTTCCACATAAGTTAAAAGAAAAAAAACTTTTAATTATATTTGGCTGCTTGCAATTGATTTTGTTAGTTGGAAGCTCTTTGTGTGTTTGTGTGCAGTATGTAGTTACAGGAGGATACAAGATTGAGAGAATGACCAAAGTTTGTTTCAATTCAGTTTAGTTCAAGTGTTTTGAGGTGAGAGGTGACATCCTCTAAACTCTGCCATATGAAAACTAGTTAAAAATTAGCAAGGCACT
This sequence comes from Notamacropus eugenii, assembly GCF_028372415.1. Taxonomy (NCBI): domain Eukaryota; kingdom Metazoa; phylum Chordata; class Mammalia; order Diprotodontia; family Macropodidae; genus Notamacropus; species Notamacropus eugenii. The sequence goes on along the minus strand of NC_092874.1, from coordinate 144,029,772 downwards.
TTGCTAGGAGCTATGACTATAAAGACAAGAACAAAAGAAAATACCTTATTTTAAAGGTATTTACATTCTACTAGGGAAGTATAATAGCTGCATAAATAAGTAAAGTGTGAGGAAAACTGAGGTGAGAAAAAGCACTAACAACTGAGTAAAAGGGGGAAGGCTTCATGGAGGTGATGGCACTTGAGCTGAGAGACTGAGATTCAGAAGAAATATATTCCAGACTTAAAGAAAAAAAAATGAGTGTGAAACTAGAGGAATTGTGACAGTTCTAATTTGTTTGGAATGTGATGTATGTGAAGGAGAGGAGTGTGAAATCAGCATGGAAAGGTAAATAGTATCTATGATGGAAAAGGACTTAAATGCTAGATTAAGGAGTTCACATTTTATACAGTTAATGGAAAGCCCCTATAGCTTTCTGAGCTCAGTAGTGACATGATCTGGATTGTATATTCAGAAGATTACTTTGGGGACCCTGTGGAGGATGGATTGGAGAGAGCAAATATTAGAAAACAGAAAGCTCAATTGGGATTTTATTACAATGGAGTATCTCATCATGAAGCATTCCCTTGACTGAGAATCAGACCTGGCTTCCAAATCTCTGGTGTTTTGACATTCATTCTGGTGTCCTACATCATTTGTCTTTTTATCTGTGGTACCCGTCTTTTCAGCTCTAGGACTGTGGTCTAATGCATATGTTGGCTAGGTGCTAATCCTCTCCTATACTTTCTTTCTTTTTTTAAAATGAAGTAGTTATCTTACTTGAACTGCATGTTTTCAATGGGCTGGAATCAATAAACATATTTTCCATTATTATAACTTTGTGTAATTGACTATATCATGAGATAATTACATATAGTATCAGCAAATAAATTATAATATGATTATAATAATTGTAACTTCAAATACATGGGACTTCTTCATGGGATTCATTATTAGCATTCATTGTGATGTATCAGTACAGACTTTTTTGATTTGTTAGTTTTGTAAAACATTTTTGTCTTTGTGATTCTTTATAGGGGATTATTTTCTGAGAGTTGGGGGGAGACAGATACATTGAGATATTTATGTGATGAAAAAGCAAAAATTAATAACAAATATTTAAAATACATTTTAAAGGCTAGGTGTGTTTTTTGTCTTTTTGTTCTAAATTGAATGTAAATGTAAAATAGTGACAAACTCTGAGGTCAGGTATGTAAAAATTTGTAAAAAAAGATAATCATAAGTTTTTTTTGTGTTTGTTGTGAATAAACAGAGTACCACTTCATATCACATGGGAATGAGTAGTACTGTGTTTGTGTTCTGCTCCCAAAATCCACTGGGCATATGGAGCCCTAGGGAACTCATGGGTATTTTCCAGACAATGCAAGGACAATTCCTAAGTACTACTTCTATTTCTTTAGAGGATCCCAGAAAAGTATTGAAATTTGTAGAAGAGGAGGCTTCTACCCAGAAGAAAGTAGATTAATTTTGGCTTCAGGTAATAAGATGAAAAGGCTTGACACAGCAGGCTCATCTTTCCTCCATTCTTATGCTTGGGGAATATAACCACAGAGGGGAGAATAGAATAGAACTGAAATCGCTAACTTTACCTAGTTCTAGCAGATCAGAAAAATATTTATGATTTTCTCTTACAGATATAACTCAAGACCCAGACCCACTACAATCCCTTAGGAGTCTATGTTCACTTAGAATAGATCTAATCATGGGGACTGACCCAACATAATTCACACTTCATTTTGTTTTCGGGGAAGGTGCAGGAGGAGGCCCATTTCCCACATTTGGACTTTACACTAAAAAAAAAACCCTCTAAAAATACCTTAAGTTATGTCTTGATTTCCCCAAATGTAGGTAACAGGATCCCTAACTCCTATATAAACAATCAAGGAACCAATGGAGATTAATGTATATTACAGCTTTGATTTCACCCCAAAGAAAAGGTAGAAGATATAAAGTAATTGCAGCAGTTCGGCAATGTTAGGTACAACATTCCAGGGGCTTCTTCTTTAAGCCCTAGAGACTTTCTGAAGGCTTAGTCTATTCTGAAAAGTAAATAGACTCTTTGGATCCAATATAGAGACAAATATCTTCCCAGCTGCATGAAGAGCTCACTGTGTGAATAATTCATTTCAATAGGACATTAAGCAAGTTCTCTGTCTCTTCCTACCTATACATCTCTGTCGTGGCTTCATTGTCCAAGAAAGAGATCATTCAGGAACTTTTCTTCTCTCCCTTTAAAATCTAATTCCTATACCTCTACATTCAAACCTGGGAACATTTGATCTTGGTGCCATTCCAGAATTAACTCCCATAGATGGAGTTGCTCAAGAAATCTATGTTCTTGGACTGGAAAACTGGGCATAATCCACAGTATCAAAATCCACCTTTGCTATACAGAAGGGTAGGATTCACTGTTTGGAACACTGTCCAAAAAAGGCTCTTGAGCCATATGAGCAAATGAAGGTAATCTTGTGCTATGTGCTTATGCAAAGACTTAAAGAATGCCTTTACTTGTGCCATCTCTTCATCTGGGACAGTGCATTCTTTTATCTCAGCATTATTCAAAAAATTGTGGGCAAGCACATGCATGTCACATATAATCCTGCCTCAGCTAACCATTAGCAGTTCCTTGATGGAACAGACTGTATACATTTATAGATCTCTCCACTCCCATTTCCCATTTGCCTAAAACCACATATCTACTGCGTTTTACACAAGGAAAATCTTTCCACTTCCTCCCATCAAAAAAAAAAACAAAGTCCAAATGGGCCAAGATGGTCTATCACTGCACTTCTAGAGTTGGAACACAGTGGTGGCTTCTCTGCTAACAATCCATTCTCTTAGGATCTAATCAGCCAGTCATCTTGGAGGCAGTACTTTGCATTTAAAAGCAATCAGGATGTCTGCACCCTCTAAACAAGGCTTGTAATGAGCATTCTTATGCTCCATAAAGGTAAGTACTTTCTGGAACTCATGGAAAGCTTATCCCCTGAAACTGGATTAAATTAATCATGGGCTCCCCTAATCAATCCTCTTTAAATAAAAAGCACTCCATACTTACCTAATTATATGTCCATCCTCTGCATCACAAATATTTCGTTGTTATTTCATTCACAGAATATTATACTTACTAATGGTCATTCCTCCTCCCCCTTCCCCAAAAAATATTTTTGCATTTTCTCTTTGATTCTAAGATCAACAGAATCTGCTTAAAGTAGAAGAAACAGAAATGGAAGAAAGTCCAAGGTATTAAGAGAAAGAAAATAAAATCTACCAACATTCTAGTATTTTCCTTGAGACTAAGAGCACTTGCAATATTACTAAGTGTCAAACAGTGTCCATGACATCAAACATCCTGTTTTGAACATTAAAATTTTTTTAATGTTTATTTATTTATTTTTAGAATTTGACATTCATTTCCACAAAATTTTGAGTTCCAATTTTTCATGCCATCTCTCCCCTCTCTCCACCCCATAACACCTTGCATTCTGATTACCCCTTCCCTCAATGTGCCCTTCCTTCTATCACACCTTACCCTTCCCTTATCCCCATCTTCTTTCTTTTCTTGTAGGGCAAGATAGATTTCTATACCTCATTACCTGAATTTCTTATTTTCCAGGTATATGCAATAATAATTCTCAACATTCATTTCTAATACTTTAAATTCCAACTTCTCTCCCTTCCTCCCTCCCCACCCATCCCCACTGAGAAGGCAAGCAATTCAATACAGGTTATATATGTGTCGTTTTGCCAAAGACTTCCATAATAATCATGCTCTGTAAGACTAACTATATTTCCCTCCATCCTACTCTGTCCTCCATTTATTCTATTCTCTCATTTGACCTTGTCCCTCCCCAAAAGGGTTTACTTCTAATTACTCTCCTCTCTCATTTGCCCTCCCTCCTACCATCCCCCTCACCCTACTTGTCCCCTACTTTTCTGTAGTGTAAAACAGTTTTTCATACCAAATTGAGTGAGCATATTAAGCCATATGTGAAGAGAGTAAGCTTCACTTTTTCCCTCTTACCTCCTCCATTTTCTCCTCCATTGAAGAAGAATTTTGTTATCTCTTTTATGAGTGATAATTTGCTCCATTCCATTTCTCCCTTTGAATTCCCAATATATTGCTCTCTCATCTTTTAATTTTATTTTTTATAGATATCATCCCTTCTGATTCAACTCAACCTGTGCTCTTTGTCTATATGTGTGTGTGTGTGTGTGTGTGTGTGTGTGTGTGTGTGTGTGTGTGTGTGTGTGTAATCCCTACACCTACCCAAATACTGAGGAAAATTTCAAGAGTTACACATATGATCTTTCATTGTAGGAATGTAAACAGTTCAACTTTAGAAAGTCCTATATAATTTCTCTTTCCTATTTACCCTTTCACACTTCTCTTGATTAGTGTGTTGAATGTCAGATTTTCTCTTCAGTTCTGGTCTTTTCATCAAGAATGTTTGAAAGTCCTCTACATCATTGAGTGACCACATTTTCCCCTGAGGTATTATACTCAGTTTTGCTGGGTAGGTGATTCTTGGTTTTAATCATAGTTCCTTTGACTTCTGGAATATCCTATTCCAAGTCCTTCAGTCCCTTAATGTAGAAGCTGCCAGATCCTGTGTTATCATGATTGTGTTTTCACAGTACTTGAATAGTTTCTTTCTAGCTGCTTGTAATATTTGACTAGAATATTCCTGTGAGTTTCTCTTTTCAGGTCTCTCTTAGGACGTGATCAGAGGATTCTTTCAATATTTATTTTGCCCTCTGGGTCTAGAATAACAGGGCAGTTTTCCTTGATAATTTCATGAAAGATGATATCTAGGCTCTTTTGTTGATCATGGCTTTCAAGTAGTCCCGTAATTTTTAAATTGTCAATCCTGGATCTATTTTCCAGGTCAGTTGCTTTTCCACTGAGATATTTCACATTATCTTCTATTTTTCAAACTTTTGGTTTTGTTTTCTAACTGTTTGGTTTATCTCATAGTCATTAGCTTCCCTTAACTGGATTATCTTTTTTAAAGAACTATTTTGTTCAGTGAGATTTTGAACATTGTTTTTCATTTGGCTAACTCTGCTTTTCAAAGCCTCCTTCTCCTCATTGGCTTTTTGGACCTCTTTTTCTTAGCCTCTTTTTAAAGGTGTTATTTTCCTCAGTATTTTTTTTGGTTCTCCTTTAGCAGACTGTTCACTCACTTTTCAAGCAAGCCCCAGGACCATGCTCAGAGCTGAGATTAAGATCAGCTGCTCCATTCCATCAGTGGCTTTAGGGGAGGGCAGAGTTGTCACTCAAGGCTGAGATTCAAATTAGCTGTTCAATTCCCCCAGGGGCTTTAGGCAGAGTGCTTCACAAATGGATGCTACAGCTGTTGGCACCTCTACTGCCCCTGCTACCACCCTTATGATGTTGCTGCCTGGGGCCAGTGCTACAGGGGTCCCTGCTCTCCTCTTGCCCAGTTGGGAAAGTCTTTTCACTAACCTTTGAAGCTTTTTTTGGTGCTTGTGGGTTGAGGGATCTGAGGCCCTCAGATGCTACTGGGGATTCTGCCCAGAAGGTCTGTTCCAGTCCTGTTCCTCCTGGGTGAGGAATAGGCTGGGCTGCCCGCTCTGGTCCCATGCGATAGACCTTTCCTATTGGCCTTCCAGGTTACCTTTGTCTAGAAATCTCTTTCACTCTGTTGTTCTGTGGCTTCTGCTGCTCTGGAATTTGTTGAGAGTCATTTTTTACAGGTATTTTATTGGCTGTGGAGGAAGAGCTACAGTATGTGCATCTTTTCTACTCTGTCATCTTGGCTTCACCCCACCTTGAGTATTAAAAAATTAAAAAAGACCAAAGCCCCTCCAGCTACAAAAATTAAGATTTTTTTTGTAAAGCTTAATGGAACTGGAAACAAAGAAATGACTATTGTTTTACATATACCCTTGAGATAGATCACTCTTCAGTAACATTGAAAAGACGGTATAAGTAAGGAAAGATTTTGGGACAAAAAATACTGAAGTTTGAGGTTTCTGGTTGTTGTTTTTTTTGTTTTTGATGACTGAAACTATACATATTGGGAACCCACCTGTCTGGTAGCCAAGTGCAAATAAAAATACCCAAGTAATTAAGGGAAGCCCGTTCAAGTTGGATAAAACTTCAAGTGTTCAAAGTCTTGAGTGAAAGCCAGTGTATTTTCTACATTGTGTTTGTCTTTCTCTCATATTAACTTTGAGCAGTTTTTAAAAATCATTTATTCTCTAAAATTTGTTTTATTACTACCTACTTTTATAAGTTTTATCACTCTCCCATCCTTTATCCAGCAATTGATATTTGAATTTCTAAGCACTCCCTACATGACTTTCTAAGAGAAAATAAGATTTTTTTTCTCTTATTCAGTTTAATAGTCAAATGCTTTTTTCTCGTAGTGAATGTTGTGGCCTCAATTGTTTTCATTGTCTCTATATTGTTTATATCCACAACAATAATTAAATAAAATTCACATCTATTTGTAAACTATTTCATTAAATATCTATCATTTACAAGACATTATGCTGGGAAATGGGACCACAAAAAATGTTAAAGTCATCATTTTGAAGAGTTTGCAATTGTACTGGACAGAATGTAGGTACAAATAATCATAATATATGGTTGGATGAGATGGGATAGAAATAACAGAGTATCAGGGAAAATGCCATGAAAGCACTGAGAAGAGAGATGACTAAGCAGAGGAAAAGGAAATGAGTAACTGAAGATGAAATGGTAAATAATTTGCACTGTAATTGCAATTGTAATTGTAGGATATACATCAAGGAATGATTTTGATTCATTCATTCAGCAAGCGCTCATCATGTGTCTCATGTATGCTATGCATATTCAGTGATGTGAGCAAAGGTTCTTCCTTTTAAGAAACCTACATTTTATTGTGAGTATGTGGAAGAAATCTACATGATCTTTTAGTAAATAGACTATTAGGTGGGTTGTGTTGTAAGAAACTAATAATTGAGGTTATCAGGATAGACTTAGATTGTGAGAAGTGGAACTTGAGCTGAATCTTAAAGGATGACAGAGATTGTAAGAGGACAAGGGAAGTTTTTCATAAGGGAAAGAACTAGACTCTTATGGCTAGATCATAGAGTGAGGGGATTATTAATGACCCTAAAAAGGCAGAACAGTAGAAGGACTTTAAATGCCCAAAATAAAAACTGATAACTGATCTTAGGGGCCATAAGTGAGACAGCATAGTTGCTTTTGAGTAGAGGACTAGTATAGTCAGATCTATACTTTAGAAATAACACTTTGACAACATACTACAGAGGAATGGCAAGCCTAGAAACTGGAAAGAGTAAGACTAATTAGGAGATACTCTTGGTAGTCCAATTGAAAGGTAATGAGAACACGGACTAGAATAGTGTTCACTTAACTTTAGGGAAAGAAATACATGAAAGATTTATAAAGATGCAATAAACAAAATTTGGCAATTAATTAATTTAAAGTGGTGTTGAGAAAGCGTAAGGAGACAAACTTGACTCCAACTTTGTGAAGTTGATGATTGAATTGATAGTGATTTCTTTGACAGAAATAAGGAAATTTGAAATAGAGAATGCTTGGGAAGTTAAAAATTAGTTCTGTTTTGGACAGTATTTGGAAGTTAAGATGACTACTGAACATCTAGTGGTCCAATTAAGGAGTTGAACTCAATTCATGACTAGAACTCGGTAGACAGACTAGGGCTGAATTTGTAGATCTGATAGTAATTTGCATAGAAATGATGCTTAAATGCCTGATAGCTGATATGTTAACCAAGAGAGTATAGAAAGAAAGGAAGGAAGAAGCCATAAGGGAGACCTCACATGTAACTATGAATAGGAGATGGAGTATGAATGAAGATTCAACCAAGGAGACTGAGAAGAAATGGCTAGTCATTTGAAGGATGAAGGAGAGAGCAGTATCAGGAAAATCCAAAGAGAAGTATGTATTCTAGAAGAAAGAGTGATCAACCACATTAAATAGTGTAGAAAGTTGAAGAAAGATAAGAGGTGACAATAAATTGTGCAAGTCACTTCCACAATAATACAGAATATACTGCCTCCCACATGCTGACTAATCTTGTTGTCTGAAAGATGGTGGTATCCACCATGTTGCTTAGCATATTATCTGGTACTTTTGCTGAATAAATGTTTATCAAATAAACAAACTGTTGGAGGTGGACCTAACAATAACCCTTTTTTACTTCAGGCTCCTCATTGGGACAAAATGAGACACTAACAGGTCAAATAATTAACAAAGGAGGATTATTTTGTCCTAACACAAAAAGGATATGCAACAAGAATGAAGTAGTATTTAGCTTCTCTGGATGCACTCACCCTCAAATTAATATGGGCACTAGATCAAAGTACAGTGACTCAAGTGGTCTTCAAGTGTCAGTCAAGTTCTGGGAACTACTTTTTCTCTTTTTAGGGAAAACTAATACATGCCATAGGAGAAAAGGAGGAGGTATAGGTCTAATGTATATGGAGAGGTGTGGAGAGAAGACAGAGGAATGGGTTTAACCCATGTTGTGGGAAAACATTGGTAGATTTGAATCCTATCTTATGCCACTCTTTGGTGCAAAAGTTTGAAGAAGCTTCTAGGGAATCTCCAATCCAATTCTACTCAGAGTATCTTGTTCTATCAATAAAAGCAGCAGAGACATGGATAGTACAATTCCTCCATGACTATGGGTCTCAACAAGCATTTGAATTGCAATTTTAAAGACAAGAAAAAGCATTCCTCACCCTCAAGAAACATATTCTACTGGAAAGAGCCAATATTTGTGCACTTAAACATATATAATTTTTCCTGTAGATTTTGAGGATGAAAAGAGCACTAACAAGTAGGGGAATCAGAAAAAAAATTACTTCAGAAGGTAGCAAATAAGTTAAACCAATAAAGAAGGTAAGTATTCTAGGAACTGGAGATGATGAGGAAGAGGAAAGGCAAAAAAATGTGAAAAAATATCCCTAGAGTTTTATAGAGAACTTCCGTCATCTTCAGTTCTGAATATTTTGTATAAAAAACTTGCACTCAGATATATCATCAATGCTCTTGTCACTAGCCTAAAGATCATCTGGAGAAGCTCTTATTAGTAACAACCTTTGAACTAATGAATTGATTAGGAGGTAGGAAGGGTAAAATTTTCAGGAACCAATGGGGTTTTCCATTCCCAAGGCAAGTAAGGGAAAATAAGTACACATAAAAGTCAGATCCATTTCAGAGGATTCTCAGAGGACATAAGCAATTTTCTCTCTCCACCATCAGTTCCCTCCTCATCTTACAATACAGTCCCTTGAGTATCTCCTACCATGGAAAAGATAAACTACAAACTCTGGTGTGAATATTAGGGTAGATGTAACTTTGCTATGAGTATCTGATCTATATCTTACACAAGCTTGTATAAAGAATCCTCTAAAACCAACCTGGGACCATACCCTAATCATGGTCTAGACCAGGGAATTGACATTTTCCTATCTCTTTCCAAGAATTTATATTCCAGTCACAGTTACATTTGCCCATATAAAGGGCACTACGATCTATGGTTCTGTGGTTCCACTCAGTAACCTTGTGCTTCCAAGTTGTAAGTTGCCTATGCCAAAGCTCTCTATCATTCCTCTTTATCTCTTCATGCCAATCCACTTTAACTCCAACCCTGGAGCATACACTTTCTACCCTTCCTTAAACGTCCATTTTGATTTCTGGAAATTGTTCTACATTAGTAAACTGACATTCATAAGAAAATTGTGCTGTCTCCTTCTCCCATAAATTTATGTGCATTGTCTATCTACTCTAATGTGTACATGCTATTTTCTAAAAATACAATGTAAGCTTCTTGATGGTATGAACTAATTCCTTTGTCTTTTCATCCTCAGCTCTTAACATAGTGCATAATGCTTAATAAATACTTAATTGAATTGAAATGACTAGGAGTCAGTACTACATAGGAAAAAGAAAACAATAAATCATGTCAGTCCACAATGTTTAACTTAAAACCTCAAAGAACTCTCATAGGACACTGACCCTGGGACCTTGGACTCTTGTAGGTGAATTTTGCCTTATATTTCCAACGAGGCCTCCCTAGCACTTTCTAGCCATTTCTAAACCAGGCAGATATCCCAGTGTCCCACCTCTTTTCCTATATCTCCTTTACATGTTGATTTCCCTCATTATAATATAAACTCCAGAAGACAGCAACTGTCTTGCTTGTTTGATTCTATATATCCAGCTCAGTAGAGTGCATAGCCCATAATAAGCAATTAATAAATGTTTTAAATCATCAATTGATTTATTAATTCATTCTGTCATTGATAACAGAGAGACTTATTTGTACACTGAGAAGTAGCTCCATGCCCTGTGGTCATCAGTTCATTCCATTTCTTCACAGACAAATACCTTAATTTCACCAAAAATATTCCCCGAAGAACCCAAGCACACATAGACACAGACGCATATGCACATCCATTTATATATCTGTGTGTATGTGTGTATATGAATGTATACATGCATATATATAGATATATCCCAAATATTAATAACTGGAAGGAGAAATAATAGGAAGGAGAAGCAGGATATACTACATTATCATGTTAGTCCCTTATCTGAAGCAAAACTCTTCCCTATTCCTCCAAATTTCTAGGTAGATAATACCCTCAATGACTTTCATATCTGTCCTCTTTGGGTTTTTTCACACATTCCTATTTACATGAGGAAAATACTCTCCATCCAGGTTTGTCAGTCCAAATCAGACAAGATTGGGATAAACCTACCTTCCAAGGTTTTGAAGTAGACACTTCTTTTTACAATAGGACCCATTAAAAATTCTATAGCTTCTAAGATGATCTTTCTCTAAGGGGGCACTGCAGTGTTGCAGTGGTGCAGAGAAACCCATTAAGATCAGCCATCACTAGATGAGCTTCAGAAAGCTTGTTTTCAATTTGGCTGAGCTTTAAAAGTATGCAGAGCTGCATGATAAGATAATTTATAATAAAATGAAGGTGGACTAAAAGGCATTAGGTTATCAAATACCAGATGGACTGAACATTACCTCTTACAAAAAAAAGCATGAGGCATTTACACACGAGGTGAAATTGTTATGGAAGGAGAAAAAAAAATCAGCCATGGGAAAGCTTGAGCATCTGTTTCCTGGAAAAAAGAGAGAAAATTCATCCAGATGTCTTACTAAAGGAGAAAGAGATAAATAAGGAGAGTCAAAGGAGCAAATTTTATTGGTGGTGGTCTGTCAGAGATCTAAAAAAAGGGCAGCATGCAAGGTGAAAAAAAAATAGACAGCATGTTCGGGAAAATCAGCTCCAAACAACTTTTAAAAAGGAGCATTTATTTCTGAAGTGAAACTTTTGAAAGAATTATGTATCATGTTTTTAAAACGAGCAGTGGAATTTTTAGTCTACTACAGAGTGAGTTTAAAATTTGGGGATACGTATAAGTATCTTCTTTATAATATCCATATTAGGGAAAGATCAATGGAAAAATAATGATTCTGCCTTCTGTTTATACCTTTATTGTTGATTGAATATATAAATATATGTGTGATGGGTGTTCAAATGGAGTGCAGACCTATAGGACCATATCTGAAAGTATATTTAAAGCACACTTACTATCAATCAGATGGGAACTTTGGATCCTGCTGCTAGACACACATGATTCATTGCAGAAGAGCTTGAACTTTGACATGATTACCTCTTGAGCCAGAAGGACTGATGACTGAGGGGATGTTTATAAGTTAGTGATCCTGTCCTATGTATACCCTCCTCTGATGGCTAAGAATAAATATGGATTGCTTAAAGACTAAGGGATAGGGGGAAGGGCAGTTCATCCTCTAGGTCATTATCATGAATCTGTGACCACATGGCTAATAAACTACGTATCTTGCCCAAGTAAGAATAAACTTGGATGTGGAATGCCTTTTTACAAAAATATTTATCCATTAAATTTCTGTTTCAAATGGATATGCCCAGACTTAAATGTGACTTCATAATTTCAAGCAGGTATATTCAAGCAGAATAACAGGTAATCCAGGGAAGAGATCCTGGCAACTACACCAGAAACAAATGACCAAAAAAACCCAAAACTGAATGAGCCCAGGTTTGACACATTTCAAGTTTATATAAGACAAAGTCAAGGTGAAATGTAAAATGCGTAGTCTGGATACCTGAAGACTCTTTCATGTTCTAAAGAAGTTTAAATATAAGCTGCCTGGTATATTGTAACAGTAGTTATAAACTCGCATTGATTCTATTTTTATAAGTTTTCTATCAATGCTCATCATGAGTCTTTTGTGTCCATTAACATATCTTTTGTATATATGAAAAAAATTTCCCCATTCACAGGTACATTTAGTTTCCTTTCAATCCCTATTGCAAAGCGATGTCAATTTAAGCTTTATAACATTTTTTATTTGCACCCCCTCATATCCTTTGACAATGACACAACCCTGCGGGAGGCTCTCATCACTGTACAACTGACCATTTTAATAAGCCTTTTGACTGATCCCTTCCTCACCTGAAATTCAGGCCATCTTCCACTTAGCCATCAAATTAATCTTCCCAGAATTCAGGTCTGCCCACATCCCCCTCTCTCCAGCCCAATTCAATTATCTCCAGGGGATCCTTATCACTTCCAGAATCAAAGATAAAATCCTATGGCATTCAATATTTTTCACAAATTGTCCCTCTCCTCCATTTCCAATCTTCTTATACTTTTCCACCTTTCCTATCATCTTTGATCCAGTGATACTGACCTCCTCGCTGTTACTTACAAAAGATACTAAGTCTGCTGACTCCAGGTATTTTTACTGCTTGCCCACCCTACCCCTATCCCCCACCTAGAATTCTCTCTCTCCCACATTCCTTGGTTTCCTTCTGAGTCCCTAAAATTTCAACTTCTCTGAAAAGAATTTCCTGAACTACCTTCAAGCTAATTTATGCCACCTTTTGGCTTTCTCCAATTTATTCTGTATATATCCTGTTTGCACAGTTATTTTTATGCTGTCTCCTTTATTAGACTTGTAGAGCAGGATCTATCTTTTTTGCCTTCCTTTGTATCCCCAGCACTTAACACAGTGCCTGACACATAAATTGTGCTTGTTAAGGCTTATTGACTGAATGGGGAGACATAAATATAAAAACAAAAGTCATCTATTCTTAACTCTATTTTACCCTCTGTGTGCCATATAGTCCTATTAGATTGTCCTCTCTACAACTTCCCCCACCCAGCTAAATTTGTCCCAGGTCCAGCTATGGACAACTGTGACCTTCTATTCCGTATTCATTATTTTCTATAGCATATTTGCAAAATGTTCATCTTGTTTTCCCTTGAAGATCTCTGGTGAAAGAAAAGGCACTATCTTCCTAGATTTTTTTTTTGCTCAATTTGCTTTAAAAGTGTTGGCATGGTGTTTTTTGTTTATTTGTTTTTCCATTTCTTCATGTAGAATCTGAATTTTCTTTGAAACTTCCACCAATTCCTCCCTTTGAGTTTAAGCCAAAAGATATCTAGCCCTTGCTGCCTATGACAGTCTTTCAAATAACCAAAGAGAGCATTCATGGGCATGTAATGTTTTTTTTGTCTTCCAGCCGAATTATGGTCAGTTTCTTCAAATGAATCTCACATGGGGAGAGGTCAAGGAAAGATATAATGGAAAAAAGAAAGGAAGGGAGGAAGGAAAGCAGGAATAAAGGAGGGGAGGGAGGAGGGAAAGAAGGAAATGAGTATTACTAAGTGCTTATTAAGATCCAGGAGCTGTGCTAAATACTAATGGTATGAAGACAAGCAAAAAGAAAGTCCCTTCCTTGCCCTCAAAGAAGTTGTATTCCAATGAGGGGAGATAGCACACAAAATGGAGCTAAAAATCATGGAGTGTGGAAGATATCAAGGCATTTTGTGCAGAGGCATGGTTTTGAAGTTCATAACATAAGGAGCAAGGGAAGGAGGTGAATAAAGGCTGACAGGTTTGGGCCCCTCCGTAAAATGGAGATGCAGAGGAACTCACCAATGGGAGAAGGGAGGCAGGGTGAGAAGGACTCTGGTGTGGTGGAAAGTTCTAAGGCAAAGATTCTCCAAAGTCCTGGATTTTCAGATGGTCTAGGACAATAATCTGAATGCTCCTCAGATTTTCATTGTTCTTCCTAAAATGTGTTACCTGAAATCAAACACAATACTCCACATATGTACTGATCAGAGCAGCATTTATTAAAGTTATTATCTTCCTAGTGCAAGATCCTATGCCTCTCAATACAGTCTAGACATGTACTTTTTGGCCACAGTAACTCACTATTGACTCATACTGAACTTGCAGTCCATTAAGACATTCAGTTCTTTTTCAGACAAACTTTTATCTAGCCACAATTTCCCCATCATATATTTGTGAAACTGATAATTAAACACAAATATGAGATTTGCCATTTTCCTGTTTAAAAATCATTTTCCTACTCCGTCAGCATCTTTTTTTTGGATTCTGTCATCCAATGTGTTAGGCTTTCCTTCCCAGATTTAGTTTATTTTCAACTCTGACAAGCACTCTAACTATGCCTTTTTTCCAAATCACTGATAAAAAATATAAAATAGTCCAAAGCCAAAGTAAAGCCAACAAGTCAAAGTCCCTTCAACACTACACTGGAGACTTTCAAAATGTCAAACCATTTATGACTACTCTTTGAATCAGGTCATTTAGTTAGGTACAAATCTATCTAATTATCCTATTGTCTAGCCCATGTCTCTCCATCTTTTCTACAAGACCAGTGGAGAGATTTCACCAATTAATTTTTGAAAATGTAATTAAACTATATGTCAGGTGTGTCCCAATCTATCAATCTACTAACCACATCAAAATATAAGTATAATGGGAGGGTAATAAAGGGACATCCTTCCCTATATCCAAAACTCATCTGACTAGGCCATAATGAATGAAACTAAGCTGAGTTCTTTTGAGAAAGAGCACATGTTCTTCCAGAAACATATTTTCAACACTGTGGGACTCTGAAACAATTTTAGTCCCCATAATGTCAGTAGGGAAGGGGAACCACAGCAATAGTCCAGACTTAAAGTCATGAGGTAACTGTGTGGCACTGCATTGGCAGTGTCAGAGGAGAAAATCAAAGATACTCAAGGGATGTCATAAAGGTAAAATAGACAGGCTTTGGAACAGTTGCTATATATGAGGGGTAAGATATATTTAGGAGTCAAGAACGACTCCCAGATTTTGTACATGAGGGATTGATATGGATGAGGATCCAGAAAAAGAGACTGAGAACATGTAGACAGGTAGGAAGAAAACCAGGAGAGGGTGGTTTCTTGAAAACCAAGAGAAAAGATAATATATTTTATGAAAATTCAATCAACAATACCAAAGGCTGCAAAGAATGAAGATTGAGGAAAGGCCATTGGATTTGACAACCAGGAAATCACTGGTAAATTGGAGAGAGGGAAAGATAAGGGCATAAGTCAGATTTTAAAGAGCACAATGGATAGAGTGCAGTCCTGAAGACAGGAAGACTCATCTTCCTGAATTCAAATATGAATTTAGACACTTACTAGCTGTGTGAACCTGGGCAAGTCAATTAACCTTGTTTGCCTCAGTTACTCATCTGTAAACATGATCTGGAGGATGAAATGGGAAACTCCTCCAGTATTTTTTCCAAGAAAACCCTAAATGGGTTCATAAAGAGTTGGATAGGACTGAAACAACAGAACAAAACCCAGCCACTGTTGGATTCCCAGGGATGCTTTTCTGCCCATAACCAACTCTCCTGCAAAATTTTGCACTTAGGTAAAGTAGTTACCATTTTATTTAATTTTTAAAAATTTGAGTTGTATTCTTTCTCCCCTAAAATACTTAAGCTTGAAAGAAATAAAAGAAAACTTGGTTAAAGAAGTACCTACAATTTGAGGGCCAGAGCCATAATGAAAAATCCTTTCAAATTAAGTAAACAGTTGACTGGAGTTGAGTTGAATAAGGGTATTTTAGTTGTACAGAAGCCAATGCAATCCCTGATATTGTCCCTCTGGGAGGGAGTGGCTCAGTACCAGTAAATCCATTGTCTTGTGTCATCACCTGTAACATGTCTTATAAACTTTCATTTGGTCTGGTTAAAATGGAGGTGAAAATACTTGTTCCTTCCTTTACAGTGATATTGAAAAGATTAATGAGGTGCTATAAAACTCCTTAATCTTCTTGCAGGGATTGAGAAAAAAGTGACATTAAAGTAGAAAGTATTATTCTTATGAGTAGAGATAAAATTGCTCCTGGCTAGGTTACAATAGACCAATAAAAGGTATATTGATGACATGGAGGTATAGCAATTAGGATTCCGCTTTGTAAAAGGTCATATCTGAGCTAGATCTTTGTGAGAGAATTTCTCATTCCTTACAAAAGAGTAGACTGAATTAGTTAAGCATTGTCCTAGATCTTTGAAATTAAAACTCAAGGACCTCGAATACTAGGGGACTGTCCATTCTTGTCCTATCTGTTTTCCATTGCTGTGTCTCAGGCTAAATTACATAGTTCATTTAGACAAGGCTTCTTGATGATGTTTCTTTCTCCTCTTATGGTCTCTAATGTGTATAAATTGAAAACTTATTCCCCACTGCATGGTTATGTTCCCTTCATTATGACACAAATGCATTAGACGTTTATGTCCAATTAAGCATTAGATATTAATACTTTAAAACTAACCTCCCCTATAACACCATGAACCATTTAATTGGCTTAAGATGCAAATCCAGTAGTTGGAGATAATTCGAGTCAGTTGTTAAACCGCATACCTACTAACTTCCCTAAACAGTGCTTACACTACGATACTGTCTCATTTTCGTACTTACATTCACATAATAGGCATTTAATAACGTTTTATTAATAAATGACTGGCTACATTCAATTCAGCAAGTAATGTTCTACACATTCCTAAATTACATTCCAAAGGGAGTGATTTCTTGTAGTTTCAACTAATGCCATGTTTCTTCTTTTTTTTCTTTGTGGAACCAACTAATGACATTTTGCAAAGTACTCTTCAAACTTGCATTCTTCAGAAGACTTTAAAGTACTCTCTAAATCATTTGTTGCTAATTCCCAGCCTTCCCATATGATACTTTCTTCTTTTTATTATTATTAATAAATGTGTATGTATACATATGCACATATGTACTTATATATATACATATATACCTACATACTTGTGCATAGGTATATGTGTATATGTATATGCACATGTGTGCACATATACATATCTATCTATCTATCTATCTATCTATCTATCTATCTATCTATCTATCTATCTATCTAAGACTTCTGTTTAGCTCCAGGAGGCACAACAAGGAACAATAGTTTGAAGCTGCAAAACAGTCTATTAAAATTCACATCTAGAAGCATTTTCTAAGAGTTAAAGCTAGAATGGTCTAACTCTAGAGTTGGTAGATTCCCCATCCCTGGATAATTTCTAGCAGAGGCTGGATGGCCACTTGTCAGGTAAGCCCTGGTGGGAAATGCTTTTGTATATGGATTGTATAAGATTGCCACTAAGATCTCTTCCTGCTCTCTAATTCTGTGATCTTATGATATCTATATGTAAAGACAGCTATATAGAAAGACAGGGGGGTGTAATGGTAAGAACACAGAATTTAGGGTCAGAGGGCCTATTTTTGAATACCTGTTCAGTCATTTGCTTTCTTTGTGATCTTGGAGTGGGGGGAGACAAATATTCATCCTTTTTGGAAAAATTTGGATCAAATGATTTCTGAAGTTATATACACGACCTACAGCAGCTGCATATTTGTTATGATCTAGAACGAACCTTGAAGAATCCCTTGCATCGGAATTGTACAAACTCAAGAAAATGTTTACAAAATAGGGATAATGAAAGAAATGTATCATTTTTGGAGAATGAGGAATGAGACAATTTATATTGAAACTGTATAAAATTTTAAAATAATCATGTCAAAGTTGTGGAAAAAAACTTTACAATTAATCCTTTACCTCATCCTATTACTACTACTACTGAACCAACCTGGACTTGGAATTTCTTCACCCATAGGAAACTTCCTCTAATCATACAGATAAGTAGTTCAGCTATTTTTGAGACTTTTGGTCTTAGGATGTAGTCTGGAGCACAGAGAGGTTGATGGGACAGGGGCACATATTGTACTATGACAAAGAACATAAGCTGTTATAATTTCCTTGTACTACTGGAGAAATATATTGTGATTTTTTTGGGAAGTTTTTAAACACTAATCTGAGAAAACTTCAGCATTTAACTATAAGTAGTAGCAATTGCATGATCAAGTCTGGTCTATTAGCCTTAAACACAAATAGAAAAAATGTGACAGACTGGGATGCTCATGGTTTGTAATTTTAATGTACACCTTTTATGCAAGGAAGTAAATTTCTTAAATAACATCTATTTTCTTTCTGAAAGCATGTTACAAGTCTCATATTACACACTTGATTAACATGGAAATAGAATTTTCTATGTGTCCTTTATTCTCTACTCCCACCCCTCACTGTATTATCTTCCAGTTCATAATACTTAAAAAAAATCCTTAAGTCTATAGACTTCCAAATCCATAAGATTCAAAGTGACCTAAAATGTAGTTTTAATGTGTCCGACAAGTAGTAATATAAACTTATTTTTTTTTAAGAAGAAGAAAAGCCATTATAAACTAAGAGAGGACTGTCGTTTATACACTTTGGAAAAGATTTAAGCTGCAGTGACATCTAAAAAAACTCATTTGTGGGTTTATTATGGTGTTTAAGCTAGTCATTAGCACAGTACTGCATGTACAGTACCAACTCAGAAATGGCCAGAGAAGTGAGCCCAATTCTTGATGGAAATCAAATGCTCATTATGCTCACCATGAGCTATTTGGTGTTAATGTCAATAAGAATAATAAGAATGCCCAAGCAATGGGAATGACACTAAATGGCATGCATCTACCTATTTCAACAATAACATTTTCCTTTGAGAATGAAAGAATACTGACTCAGGCTTCAAGTAAAACTACAGGAGTTTTTTGTTTGTTTTTGTTTTTTTTAAGGACCAAATGACATAGAGGCATTAAATCTTTGCACACAATCAAAAGCATTAAAAACACGCTTGGTCTTCAAATGGACTGAATAATTTGGATATAAAAGGAGTTATACAAAGGTGAGACTGTGGTTCCCAGAATGCCCAAGCCCACATGCTCAGGATTCCATTTCTCAGGAGACTGTGTGCCTGCAGAATTGGAAGAGCATGTATGTAATCAGCAGAATTCCTCAGGCTGGAGGAAAGATTGTAAGAAGAAGAAGGGGTATATAGAAGTAATTATTGCTGTACCTGGTAAAAGAAAAAAGACAATAGCTATGCATATTAAAATTTATGTATTCTAAATCTAGGAAGCTAAGAAAGTAAGAAGACTCACTGATGTGACTGTGGCAGTGAAAATTTAATTCAGCCACACAGGCATTTTTAAGCATCTTTTTTTCTTGCAAGTGATTGTGATAAATACTAGGGAAAAGGAAATATGAAAGATCTTTCCCCCAAAGGTTCTTTCATTCTGCTGGGGAGATATTAAATTTACGCAGACAAATGACTACAATGTAAGTTAGAGGGAAAATAAAACCAATGACCTCAGCATTCAAGAAATGCTTACTATAGGATAGAGGACCAGAAACAAGCCTTGAAGATGGCTAAAGGTTCTGAGACATTGAAGTTGGGTACTCTTGAAATAAAAAGAGCGTTAGTGATTGCATTAGACAACCTGAAGTAAGGTCCGACCTCTGATTCCCATTACCTGGGAGATCCTGAGTAAGCCACCTAACTTCTCTGTGCTTCAACTTCATCTATATATTCAAGGGATTAGATTAGATAATCATTGATCTTACTTTTGTCTCTAAATCTATAATCCAATAACTTTTAAATTAAATTTCAGTCATGTGGGACAACTTGTGCAAGGGCACAGATATGGGAGATAGAGTTCCAAATTCAGATACCATCAAGTAACATCAACAACAACATAATCTCTGCCTCTTGAGACTGATAATGCATGAAATTCATGCCTTCAAAGCTGGTTATCATGTGGAGGTTATAGGATCATATTTTCATAGTCCAACCTTGTCATTTTATTGAAGAAAATAAGACAGAGAAAAGCTCAAGATTGCTACTAAATGGGTGATGCAGGATTTGAATCCAGTTCTTGATGGTTCCAAGTTTAGTGTCTTGTGGATGGCACCATGATGTCACTCAACAGGTGATGTGACATTTCAGTGAGACAGCAGACCATCAAATCTCACCATCTTCCTATCTTCTGCATCCTAAAGTCTTTCAGGCATTACCATCTATCTAGACTCTGAATCTTCCAGAGTCCTTGAATAATCATATGACTTACTGATAAAACACAAGGACCTTTGCTTATTAGTGCCATTAGTGGAAAGGCAAGGGATCCAAGATCTATATATGCCAAGAAGAGGCAAAGCATTGTAGTTTCAGACTTTTGCCCAATAACAGAAAACCCTTGTTTGGAGTTTGTACAAATGGTGTTCATGTAGTTTGAAACTGTATAATTTTTGGAACTGATAACCTAATGGAAGGAGGGAAATATACTCAAATGAGACATGATAGAATGTCATAAGTGCAAATTATGATATATCTTGAGTTAAAAAAGATCTCAGAGGCCATTTAGTCCAATACATGCATCTTATGTTTGGCAAAAATGAGGCTTCAGGAGGCTAAATGACTTCACTAAAGTGAAACCACTAGTAAGTAGCACAGCTAGTATTTGAATCCACATCTTCTCACTTGAGATAAGACACATTTCATTGTACAGAATTCAGTGTCACAAGACAATATGAATAGTAAGAAGATGTAATTTTGAGCTGGAGATAGTAGTGGGTAGGGAATTCATGAAGGTCTCAGAGAAAGTGGCATCTACCTTGGGTTTTCAAGGTAGTGAAAGATTTCAAGGAAACATATAGAGAGGGTATTACAAGTGTGAGGGATAGTGTAAATGATTACAAACTGAAGAATAAAATATAATATCAGAGAATATGTGGTTTCTTTTGTCAGAAATTCAGTTCAGGTGAACAAGCATAGACTATTTTAAAACAAGTAGAATGTTTCTCTTTCTTGGGGCTAATTGTATAGCTATTTCAAATTTGTAGATTATTTAAAATTGTTTAATAGTCAAAATTATCAATTTTATCTTCTGTAATACTCTCCCTCCCTTGTTTAATAAAAAACCCTAAGAGGTAATTTCTTCACTTTTTTTAAACAAGAAAGAAGAACCATAAGGTACTTATTAGAGTTGAGTTGTTTACATTCCTACATGGAAAAATGATATTCATAACTCACGAGACCTTTCTCAGTATTAGGAGAGTTGAAGAAAATATATGTGTGTATGTGTGTATATATGTATATACATATATATACATACGTACATACATATATACATATAGTATATATATACATACACATACATCATACATACATACACACACAGATGGAGGACACAGGGTGAGCTTAATATGAAGGTATGATGTCTAACATCAGAAAATTAAGCATTGAGAGGAATGCACTAGGAGAAAAAGAAAGGGAGAGGTATAATGTAGTAAATCACCCCACATAAAAGAGGCAAAATAGAGCTTTTACAATGAAGGGGAAGAAGGGTAAGATAAGGGGAATAAGTGAGCCTTCCTTTCATTGCATTTGGCTTCAGGAGTGAAAAACATACACATTCAATTCTGTATGGAAGTTTATTTTACCCTAAAGGAAAGCAAGGAGGGAGGTGATAAGAGGGGATGGGATAATAGAAGGGATGGAAGATTGAGGGAAGGGATAAATTGGAAGCACGTACTTTGGTAGAGGGACATGTCAAAGGAGTCAATAGAATAAATAGAGGGTGGGACAGGATAGAAGAAAATACAGTTAGTTTATCACAACATGACTGTTGCAGAAGTATTTTGCATGACTATACATGTATAACCTATATTGATTTTCTTACCTTCTCAGTAATGGTGAATGGGGAGAGAGGAAGGGAGAGAATGTGAAAATCAAAGCTTTAAAAAATAAATGTTAAAATTATTTTTACATGCAACTAGAAAATAAGATATTATAGGTAAAGGGAAATATTTCCCTACAGGAAAATAGAAAGGAAGGGGATAAGAAAGGAGGGGGTTTGATAGAAGGCAGGCCTGATTGGAGGAAAGAGTAATCAAAGTATATGCTGTCCTGGGGTGGGGGAAGGGAAAAGATGGAGAGAAAAATTGAAATTCAAAATTATGTGGAAGTGAATGTTGAAAACTGAAAACAAGTAAAATTTTAAAGAGAAAAACTGGAAAAAGAAGAAAAGAAAAAGCAAAAATGGGACTAATTTAAAGGACTAATCAAGGAATACACTTTGCTAAAAAAAAAGGTACCATATAAAAGAAAATAATAAGAATTTTACAGCAAGTTTCTCTGATTAAAAGGTCATTTCTCACATGTATAGAGAACTGATTAAAACTGATTTAAAAAAATAAGAGCCATTCCCCAAATGATAGTCATATGATGCAATGCTATTGATTAGAGAAATGCAAATTAAAACACCTGTGAACTACCATCTCACCACTGTCAGATGTGACAAATGCAGAAGCAGTTTCAAGAAAGTGGTGGAGTCAGACATCAATAGACTAAGGAAAGAACTGATGGAGAACTATTATTTTTCTAGGTGATAATTCACCATTGCATATACTAAATTTTAAAAATTGAAAAGGATTCACTTTTTACTTTTGAGTTGTGGGTCAGAGGGAAAGAGTTCAATATATCCTATTGCCCAAATGACTTTAATTTACTTCACTTCTTCCCAGAGAGTAAGAAAAATTAGGTTCTGTAAGTTTGCCAGTCAAGATAGATCATTAGTTTCAAAGAGTTTGTTAAAAACAGTGAAAACAAATATGATAATATTGGCATTAGCTCTTCATCAACGCTTGGAAAGAAGATGAAGTGGAATTTGAAATTGCTTCTTCTTAGTGAGCATCTGTATCAAACAGTCATTGGCACT